>NW_027556402.1:134792975-135527975 GCF_003287225.1 Phascolarctos cinereus | reverse complement strand
ATTAAAAGGAAGAGAAGAAAGCTGAAACTAAGCAGAATTGGTTTTTGAGTTTCTTTTATTTGTTTTAAGAATAGGAACTTGTAAGGCCTCTTAGAGAAATTTACCTAAGCTGGATGTCTAAAGCAAAACTAAATCTGGGCATACCATTTAGATGACAGAACAAGCACCTTTGGGAAAACAGTCAGTGAAGGGTTAACCGTTGTTTCTAGTCACACCATAAGGACCTTGCTTCCTACATTTTCTAGGGTCTGCATTGGCAATGAAGCAGAATGGGATTAATATCAGAAATGTATGCATTTATCTGTATGCCTCTGATAGGATAAGTCAACTAAACAAAAAAAAATGATTTCCTCATCTGTAAAGTGCAAATAATAATGCTTGCAATGTCTACCTTGTGAGCAAAGAAATTTGTAAATTATGAATAGTCATAAAGTATGAATGAGCAATATTATTACCTGTTCATAGTTTATGCCTCTAAGATTCCTCTAATTGTAATGGATTAGATCTCCTGTTCTAGAAAGTTGGTTTGGAAAATGATTTGGATGAATTATTTTGTAGGACAGGAACTAAATTGAAGTAAAGGGCACCAGGCAGTCCCCAGGTTCCCAGTACAGCAAGGCCTTTTACAAGTCTAGAAACACCTTTCATCCCATTATCCTCTCTTCTTCACAAAAGTATCCTAATGATCCTCCTTGATCTTTTGTTAATCTTCAGTCTCTTTCCATTTACTTCAGTATTTCCTGAAAACACACCCACATCTGTCCCATTCTCAAAATCAAAACAACAATGACAAGGATGACAATGACAACAAAAACAACCCTATCATTTGATCCTACCATTCCAGGAAGCTATCACCCTACATTTTCTCCCTACCTTTCTCAGTTAAACTTCTCAAGAAAGCCGTTTGTCCCTCTTGCCTCTATTTTTTCCCTCTCATTCTCTTCTAAACTCTATGCAATCTGGCTTCTGACCTCATCATTCAATTGAAATTATTCTTTTCAAAATAACCAATTGCTAAATGAAAGGCCTTTTAAAAAATTTCATCCTTCTTAACCTTTCTGCTACTATTCTTTGGTATACTTTGTCCTCTCCAGGTTTTCATATCATTTCTCTCTCACAGATCTCTTTTTGCATGTCTAACAGTACCCTCAGTTTCTTTTGATCTACCTCATCTGGATCATGTTGTATTTCTCAACATTCTTTCCTGTGCCTTTTTCTCTTCTCTCTCTAAAACATCTTGTTAGATGATCTCATCAGATCCCATAGTTTCAGTTATGAACTTTAAGCAGGTCATTCTCCAATCTCTACATCTAGAACTAATCTCTCTCCTGGAGCTTCAGACTCATATCAACAGTTCCTTCTTGAATATTTTTAATTGGATGCCTCATTGGTATCTAAAACAAACTCATTAACTTTCCTCTCTAAAGCCTTTCAGTCTTCCCAACTATTACTGTTGTTAAAAAGATTCTCACAGAGCCAATCTCTAACCTGAGAATGCTCAGAGCTTCACAAAACAGGCCTAGATATGGGAGTGTCAGTAATCAAGTAGTTTAATTAATCAGTTTCAAAGTGAGGAATCTTAGCTGAAGTAAAAGCACAGGTTATGTACTTAAATCACAAGTCAGCAAGGAGAGGGCAAGGTGGATTACAAATAATCATTTAGTGTTTTCCTAAAAAAAAAAAAGCAAACCACAAATCCCACAGTACAACAATTCTGGAGTCAAGTCATTGGGGGTTGTGAACACCTCCCATAGAGTACATAACCAGAGTTCTATAATGGGAACAGATTTTACTATCTTTGATTTGCTTCACTTAAGGTCCAGTGATTGTGAGAGTTGTCAGAGTTTTGTCAAGGGTACCATCATCCTTCCATTCACCCAGGCTCCCAAGTTTGGTGTTGTCCTCAATATATGTAATCTGTTGTCAAATATCATTTTTTCTAAGTTCAGAATAGTCCCATTATATCTCTTCTCTCTACTCACACAGTCACTACTCTAATATATACATTCATCATCTCAGGATTCGATTACTACAATAGCCTTCATTTTTAAAAAATTGTTAATTTATGGGAAAAAAAACCCAAATATTTCCATAACATAGCACAAAAAAAGATGATGGTACACACACATGTGTATGTATATATGTGTCTGTATAGATATGTAAAATTATCCTATGTATTTTTATTTATCAGTTCCTTCTCTGAAGGCAGATAACATCTTTCTTCATATGTCGTTCATACCTAATTTGGGTATTTGTAATAAACAAAATAAATTATTCACTCAAAGTCATTCTTAAAACAATATTGTTGTTACTATATACAATGTACTTGTGGTTCTACTTACTTTCCTTTTCATTATTTTGTGCAAGATTTTCATATTTTTTTAATTTATTTTTATTTTTTATTTTTTAACATGTGTTTTTAAAACTTTAGGTTACAAACTTTCTCCCTTCCTCCCTCCCACCCACTCTCATTGAAAAGGCAAGAATCCTGACACAGATTATAGATGTGTAGTCATGTAAAACCCTTCCATAGTAATCATGTTGTGAAAAACTAGGTATATTTCTCTTCATCTTATCCTACCCCCCCATTTATTCTACTCTCTCTTTTGAGCCTGTCCCTCCTCAGAAGTGTTTTCTCCTGATTATCCCCTCCCCCAATCTGTCCTCCCCTCTATCAACACCCTGCTCTCTTGTTCCCTCCCCCCCCCATTTCCCTGTAGGGTAGGTTAGATTTCCATACCTAATTGTGTATGTTATTCCCTCCTTAAGCCAAATCTGATGAGAATAAGATTCACTCATTCCCTCTCACCTTCCTGCATCTCCTCTCCACTGTAAAAGCCTTTTCTTGTCTGTTTCATATGAGATAATTTACCCCATTCTACTTCTTCCTTTCTCTTTCTTCCAGTATAATCCTCTCTCACCCCTGAATTTTATTTTCCAGATATCACCCCTTCATCTTCAACTCACCCTGTGCCCTGTATCTCTCTCTCTCTCTCTCTCTCTCTCTCTCTCTCTCTCTCTGTCTATACATACATGTAACTTTTTTTTTCCCTCCCACTACTCTAACACTGACAAAGGACTCATGAGTTACAAATATCATCTTTCCATGCAGGAATGTAAACAGTTCAACCTTAATAAGTCTCTTATGATTTCTCTTTCCTGTTTACCTCTTCATGTTCCACTTGAGTCCTGTATTTGAAAGTCAAATTTTCTATTCAGTGGTCTTTTCATCAAGAATGCTTGAAAGTCCTCTATTTCACTGAATTACCACTTTTTCCCTTTGAAGGATTATAGTCGGTTTGGCTGGTTAGGTGATTCTTGGTTGCAATCCAATCTCCTTTGCCCTCTGGAATACTATATTCCATGCCCTGTGGTCCTTTAATGTAGAAGCTGCTAAATCTTGTGTTATCCTGATTGTGTTTCCATAGTACTTGAATTGTTCCCTTCTGGCAGCTTGTAATATTTTCTCCTTGACCTGGGAACTCTGGAATTTGGCTATAATATTTCTAGGAGTTTTCCTTTGGGGATCTCTTCCAGGAGGAGATCTGTGGATTCTTTGAATTTCTATTTTGCCCTCTGGTTCTAATATATCAGGACAGTTTTCCTTGGCAATTTCTTGAAAGATGATGTCTAAGCTCTTTTTTTGATCATGGCTTTCAGATAGTCCAATAATTTTAAAATTCTCTCTCCTGGATCTATTTTCCAAGTCAGTTGTTTTTCCAATGAGATATTTCACATTGTTTTCTAATTTTTCATTCTTTTGGATTTGTTTTACAGTGCCTTGATTTTTCATATAGTTGAGAGCTTCCAGTTGCTCCATTCTGATTTTTAAAGAAGTGTTTTCTTCAGTAAGCTTTTGGACTTCCTTTTCCCTTTGGCCAATTTTGCTTTTTAAGGGCATTTTTTCTCCTCATTGGCTTTTTGGACCTCTTTTGCCATTTGGTTTAGGCTATTTTTTAAGGTGTTATTTCCTTCAGTATTTTTTTGGGTCTCCTTTAGCATCACTCTCAATTTTTCCTCTACTCTTGCTTGTTTCTCAAAATCCTTTTTGAGCTCTTCCATGGTTTGGGGCCAATTCATATTTTTCTTGGAGGCTTTGGATGTAAGAGCTTTGGCTTCGTTTTCTGCTTCTGGTTGTGTGTTTTGATCTTCTTTGTCACCAAAGTAAGATAATATAGTCTGACTCTTTTTGTGCTGCTTGCTCATGATCCCGGCCAATTACTTGATTTATAAACTCTTTGTTAAGGCAAGGGTCTGTTTCCAGTGTGGAGAATGTACTGTCTCAAGATTCAGGGGGTTTGCGCAGATGTTTTCAGAGATACTTCTAGGGACCTGTAAATCTTCAGTTCTTCCAAGGTGCTATGATCAAGGGTGAGGTGTTTAGTCCTTTCCCGTCCTGTGCTGTGCTCTATGAGTGATTACAAGAACTCTTATCTGTCTTGGAACTGTGAGGAGGATTTCCTCTCTACAGCCACTACAAGTTCCACCATGCCAGCACTCCTCCTCGCCCCAGGACTGCCACCCAAAACTGTGACCTAGGTCTGAGAATGGGCAAAGCAAGAGAATCCTACACCAGCAGAGAGATCCCTGCAATCCCCTCTGATCAGCCACTCAGTTGCCCCTCAGTCTGTGGTACAGAAGCTCAGGAGGCCTGGGGCCCAGCTCGGAGAATGGGGCTGGGACTCTGGACTTTTCCCTTACCGTAGAAACAGACTTTTCCTACTAACCTTATAAGTTGTCTTTGGTGTTCATGGGTTGATAAGTTTGGAAACCACCACAGCTGTCCATGATTCAGTCCTCTGAGGCCTGCTCCAGGTTCACCGTGGCCTGTGCACCCATGCCAAACTGCACTCCTCTCCCAGACTTTTGCAATAAAACTTTGTGATCAACTATCCAGGTTGTCTTGGGCTGAAAATTTGTTTCACCTTGTCTTTCTGTGGGTTCTGCTGCCTGAGAATTTGTTTAGAGCCATTTTTTATAGGTATTTGGAAGGGTTTGGCGGAGAGTTCAAGCAAGTCATTGCTTTTACTCTGCCATCTTGGCTACGCCCCCTATATTTTTTCTAAAATTACTGAGCTCATGATTTCTTATAGCACAGCAATATCTCATTACAATCATATATTACAACCTGTGCAGCCATTCCCCAGTTGATAGGCATCCCTGCAATGTCCAGTTCTTTGCCATGATAAAGAGAGCTGCTATAAATATTCTAGAATATATTGTTTCTTTTCTTTTTTTGCTCCCTAATCATCTTTGGAAATAGAATAAGTAGTGGCATTGCTACCCTTCTAATGGCTAACCTCAAGTCTGTCCCCATTTCCATTTACCCTCCAATTAGCAACCAAAATAATTTTCCCCAAAGTGTTGCTCTAACCTTGTAACACACCACTCATACACACTCAATAAACACCAAGGACTCAACATTATCTTTAGAATCAAATGAAAATATTTTGTTTTGCATTCAGGGACCTTCTCAAGCTTGTCTCTACCTTTTTTCCCCTTTGTACCCTTTAGCATCCTCTACATATTCTAAGCTCCAGTGAAAATGGCCTCTCCTATTCCTTGAACACATAATTTTATCTCTCAACTATGCCTTTGTATAAATGGTTTTACACATCTGAAATGTTCTCACTCCTTACCTCAACCTCCTACATTTCCTGTATTCCTTTTAAATTCAGTTCAACTCACCTTCTGTTGGGAACCTTCAGCCTATCCCAACCTTCCCCCACTGCTAATGTCTTCCCTATAGCATTGATGTCCAATTTTAATATACACAAAACACATATGTAATATACATATGTATACATATGTATGTGTGTATATATTGTACATATATGTATGTGTGTGTGTGTGTGTGTATATATATGCATAAAACTTTTTTGAACAATGTCTTTACCATTAGAATGTAAGTTCCTTTAACACAGGGATCATATGTTTGCCTTTCTTTGTATTCCTAGCACTAACACAATGCATGGAAAATAGTAAGTACTTAATTAAATGCTTGCTGATTTCTGATTTCTTTGATTTGGCTTGACTTACCTTAATATTCTTCACAGTTTGGATGAAGTACTTTCTAATAGCAACATCATCACACTGTACCCTCACTATATCTGACCTTTTCCTAACTTTTGTTATTAGCTTTTTAAAAGAATGATAATTTATTCATTAACAATGAGGAATATTGTCTCCATAAAGAGTATATCTGTGTTTACTGGCCATCATTTTTTCCACTATTAAAGGACCTAAAAATCTTTGTCATTTGTCAGAAGGTTGTTTGGGAAACATTCTTTGAACAAAGTAATTGAATGGCCTTACAGGGTACTTTAATCAAGATATATGAGGATAAATATATTATACAAAGTGACACATAGGTTAGTTTAACAAACATGATATTTCTGGAAAATATGGGCATACATTGATAAATATTTAGCTTTTAATGGCATTTTTTATGATTCCCTAAGAATCATAAGAAATTCTAACATATCGCAATTTTTAGTTATTAATTTAACTTGCATTATATATAGCAAGAAAGAGAATTTACATTATTGATTACAAATTAGAGGTAGCACATTATTTTATATAAATCGTGACTGATCGACTTCAAAGAAAATTTCAAACCTAAACAACTTAACCAAAATAGGCCACCAGGTAGCATGGATTTTTTGGTCTGAAACCAGTTCACTAAACATATTCTAGTCATTAATGTGTTATTTATGGTGTCAACAATAATAAATGGTATGGTCTGTCCTGGAAATGTAGGAAACAATTTAAGAAATTTAGGTGAATTGAACAAGGTCACTAATGTATTTAGGAAAGCCAGGAACATAGCCCAGGCCCTGTGCCTACAGATGCAGGGGTTGTTTTACTACAATATGGTTTCCCATCCAGGACTCTTTTTCTATTCCTCTATTCCTCTATTCCTATTCCTTCTCTTATCTTATCTCTTATCTTGACTAATATATCAGTTTTTCCTGAAATGACTATTTCATAGAAAATATGTTTTGCTTTTATTTTTAAGGCCACTAGAGGTATGGATTCTCCTGTGGTCAATAAATGGCTAACTGCACTCTAATTATATAAATCTTACTAAGAAATTCTTCAAGCTCCATGAAGTTATGGATCATAAACAATTCTCACCACTTTGTTAAGACATTAAGATTTCATTGTCTCTGTTACCTGTAATTTTTTTTTTTAATAATTCATCAACTGGAGTGGTAAGGAGGAATCAAATGATTAGGGGACTTATAATCAACTCCCCTCACTCCAAGCTACAAATAATACTTTGCATTTATGTGATGCTTGCTCCCTTAAAAATGCTATCTATTCTTCAATTTACAACATTCCAATGAAAAAGCTTAAAATATCAAACATTGTTACAAAATTGAGAAAACTAAAGTGCACGGAATTTAGATATCTTGTACATAGACACAGTGTTTATAATATAGCCTTGGCTTACAGACAATTTTTTTCTCATTATACCATAGATCATTGTGAAAGACAAGTCTTCATCAAATATTTATAAAGCAGTTTTCTGTGAGTCAACTTATAAGAATCATCAAACTCTAAATGATAAGCTTTAATATCTGTTGCATAAGGAAGAGTTCGGTTGCATTGCCATATTCCATGATTTGTTAGGAAATTTTCATCTGAAACTTAAAAAAAAGCAATTATTAGAAAGCTATATTATTAAATTAATTTTAAAAGTTTATTTTATATTTATTTATGCCAAATATTCAGATAAACATGGATAATTATGTTTGTTTGTTTGTTTAACTACCATATATCTTAGAGGTATTGTGTTCCCTTTCCTTACAGGAAAAAAGGCTAAATTTTAAGAAAAGGCTAAATTATCAGTTTACCAAGTATGTCATATTGGTGATTCATTTCTTGTATAGGCTGGAATAAGTGCCTGCTGAGTTTCCTTATAACTCTTAAAGTCTATGATTCTGTGAAATATAGCTTGTAGACTCTAATAAGCAGTCTTTGAAACCTTGTAACTAAATTATTTATATCATAAAAGCCGTTATGTCAAAGTCATTAGGCTTTGGCATTTTTCTGTTCATTAGCTCTGCAAAAAGTGAATCACAACAATTTTTGCGTCCTTTATGTTTATTGGGCTTGTAGAAAGAAAGTTTTTTTTTAAATGGGACTATATTTTAAGGCAATTTTATTTCATACATTTCACTTAAATACATACAATAGTATATTCAAGACTTTGAATCCTTGTACTGACTATTTTAAAAAGAAAATTATTTATGTCTATTGACTCAACCTCATGAACCTAGCAGTTTATAATAACATACACCTTCATTAAAGAGTTGAAAAGGTCTAAGAAACTTGGCAAAAGACATTAAGGGAAGTGTATTAGAATATTTATAAGTCCTCAAAAGATCTTTGAGTGCTTTGGCAAAGGCAAATAAAACTAACAGTAGTGAGGAATTCTTGAACTTGTGAAGAGGAAAAAGGGAATGGGTCTAAGATAATTTGGCAACCTAGAAAGCAGCAGTCAATTTAAGAGAATAAATCCATTAAGTAACACTCTGATCATCTTCTTGAAAACTACAGAGAAAAAGGAAGTAAAACAAGCCAATCATCTGCAGGATTAGTTAAATCAACTGGTTTTTTTTCTGTTTCTATTTTCCCTTTTTTGTGTAAAATATTAGAAAATAATGTGAATGATTTGAATGTTTCAAATGGAAACAACAACAAAACAATAGAAGTAGAATATGAAGAATGGATAACAACCAAGGTTGGACCAAAGAAGAAATATGAAAATACATGTTCTGCTGCCTTTTTTTTTTTTTTACAAAAGCAGGTTCTGTGGAGGTGAAACAACAAATGATGTTGGAGTTGTTCTAGGTGTTGATTGATTTTGCTTCATTTTTCCCCTTCTTCCTCTTTAAAAAATTCTTTGTGGTAATTTGTGACTTACTAGAAGAGAGTAGAGAGAAGATAATAGGGGGAAAGGTAGGTGAGGTAAAAACAAAAGATATGAATGAAATCATTAAAATGATATGCAACAGAAGAAAGAATGATAATAGACTGAGTGCCATACTGCACTGAAATGTACAGTGACTTAGTGAGACACTTTAGCCAAATGTTTAGATGAAAAGAGTTTTGAGTAATGTGCAAAAATTATGCAAAACAAAAAGGGATAAACAGGTTCTATATTAAAGGACAGAATGCCTACTTTAATAAATCTATTAATGTACTAAAGTATACAATAAAAAGATATTTAAAGTATCCACTCTACTTATTCCTCAATTCTACCATTTGCTAATATATAATTTTAGTATATTTCTAATTTATTTGTATCAGAAGATAGTATTTAGATATCATTATAGATGAAATGAAGAAGAAATGGAAGAAATAATTCCTAAGAACTGCATTTGAGTAAAATTTGATATTGAGTCTTTAGTCTTAATTATCTGTAGGTAGAATGTATATGGGGAGACGCCACCTCACTATACTCTCCAAGCCAAGTCACCTGTATTAGGTCTAAGACAGTGGTTGAGGGTGCTGAAAGTTGAAGCATATAGAGTAGGATGAACATGCATTCTTATTTAGCTATGACTCTGACTACATACCACAGCCAAACACAGCTAATTTGGAAATTATTATTTTCTTTCTCGTTTTGCCTCCACAAGCAAGAATAATTTAGCATTTAACATTTGTGTGTATACAAACACAGATATATGTGGGTTTCTCTATGTGTATATGTGTGTGAATAAATTTATGTTTATTATATACATATTATATTTATTATATACATATATAATATTTGTGTGCTATATACATGTGAGTGTGTATATGTGTATGTGCGTGTGTGTGTGCATGTATGTGTGTGTGTGTGTACATGTAAATCATTGTGTTGGTTTCCATTTTTATGGACATACATTTGATGTTATGCAAGCCCCATTTTATTTCTGTACCATTTTACATTTAGACTTTACCTCTGATATGTAAGGATGCAATATTTCATTTTTTTAAAATTAATTTATTTTGAATTATCAACAATTGCTTCCATAAGCTTTTGAGTTTTAAATTTTTCTCCCCCTCCTTTCCCACCTCCCTTCCCAAGATGGTACACAATCTGATATAGACTATACATATATATTCCTATTAAATATATTTTCACATTAGTGATGTTATAAGTAAGAATTAGAACCAATAGGAGGAACCACCAGAAAGAGGAAACAAAGCACAACAGAAGAAAAAAAAATAGTATCCTTCCATCTTCATTCAAACTCCATAGTTCTTTCTTCTTTGTGGATAGCATTTTCCATCACAAGGCTTTTGGAGATGTCTTAGATCCTTGTATTGCTAAGAAAGGTTAAGTTTATCAATGTTAGTCATTGCACGATGTGGCTACTGCTGCGTACGATGTTCTCCTGATTCTGCTCACTTCTCTCAGCATCAGACCATACAAGTCTTTCCAGGTTTTTCTAAAGTCAGCCTGTTCATCATTTCTTATAGTACAATAGTATTCCATTACATTCATATACCACAACTTGTTCAGCTATTTCCCAATTGATGGGCATCCTCTCAATTTCCAATTCTTTGCCACCAAAAAAGAACTGCTATAAATATATTTGAGCATGTGTGTCCTTTTCCCATTTGTATGATCTCTCTGGGATATAGCCCTAGAAGTGCTATTGCTGGGTCAAAGGGTATGCATATTTTTATAGCCTTTTGGGCATAGTTCCAAATTGCTCTCAAAAATGGTTGGGATCATTTCACAACTCCACCAACAATGAGTTAGTGTTCCAGTTTCCCCACATCTTCTCCAATATTTATCATTTTCATGTTTTGTCATCTTGGCCAATCTGATAGGCTTGATGTGTTACCTCAGAGTTGTTTTGATTTGAATTTCTCTAATCAATAGTGATTTAGAGCATTTTTTCATATGATTTAGATGGCTTTAATTTCTTCATCTGAGAACTGCCTGTTCATATCCTTTGACCACTTATCAATTGGGGAATGACTTGTATTCTTACAAATTTGACTTAATTCTCTATATATTTTAGAAATGAGGCCCTTATCAGAGAGACTGTTTGTAAAAATTCTTTCCCAATTTTCTACTTTCTTTCTAATCTTTGTTGCATTGGCTTTGTTTGTGCAAAAACTTTTCAATTTAATGTAATCAAAGTTATCCATTTCTTTTTGTAATGTTCTCTATCTCCTGCTTGGTCATGAATTCTGTTCTCCATAAATCTGATAGGTAAACTATTCCTTGCTCTCCCAGTTTGCTTATAGTATCAGTCTTTATTTCTAAATCATGAACCCATTTTGACTTTATTTTGGTATGTGGTGTGAGATTTTGATCTATGCCTACTTTCTGCCATACTCTTTTTAAGTTTTTCCAGCAGTTTTTGTCAAAGAGTGGGTTCAAGAATGTAATATTTTAAGTGATGTCCAATTTAAATATATTCAGTGAGGAATCCATATTTATGAAGTTTATTTGGAACTGGGATTCCTAACAATTTTTTTTATTAGAGTAAATTATATTTGATAGAAACATGTAACTAAGGATCAGAAAGGCAGCTGTCAATTGAATAACAAAGCAGTAATCATAAAGTAGAAGTAATTAGACATTATAGGAGGCAATCAGTCAATAAACATTTATTAAGCACCTGTTATGTGGTAGGCGCTGTGCGCTGGACATGCTCACTGGAGAGAGCATGTGCTTGAAGTCAGATGACTTGGTTTTAATTCCTAGATATTTCATTTGACCTTAGAGGCTCAAACTAAGTTTTTTATTTTCATCTTCACAGTACATATGTTTACACTGAACATCACACAGATTTGTGAGGAAAAATGCTTTATTAATTTGAAAATACCATATGGTCATGAGCAATTATTGAGTGTATTTCTCACACCCAATACAACCGATTCCCAGGAGTTTTGGAAATTTTAGTTTTCCCATTATGAAACAAAGGAAACTATCTCCTCTTATTCTTAGAGAATATTTTAATGTACAATTTCATATCTATTTAATTCAACTCAGAGTGCTTTCGAATATTACCTAAATACTTGCGTGAAAGTTTTAAAATGTATGTTGGGAATCAACTTTTGATTTATAATACCAAACAACTTATTTTGTGACTAAAGTATTTTTAATTGATATAATTTAATGGTGGCTTTTTATCATATATACACAGTCATGATATCATTATTTCCCTGGTTGTTTAAAATATAGAAGTTTATTTGAATTAAATCTATCAGAGTAAAAATAATATGGAAGAAAAAAAGACTAACAAGTACATTTTATGTTGCTATTTAAAATACCTTCTTTCTCAGAATGTATCAGTTACTATTTTATATAATCTGCCTCTGTCTGTAACTGATATATGACATTCTTTGGATTTTACACTGTATATTTAATGCAGCCACCAGGTGGTGCACCTGTAAAGCCTGTTGCTAGAGATATTTCTGTCCTGTCTTTTTAGTCCTATACTCATTGGGCAGTCGAAATTGACAATGACCTAATGTGGTGTGATTTGATTATAAAAACACTGGGATGATTCCATACCCATGAATTCTTCCTATCCCAGCTGACAAATGTTAAAAATGGTATCAGTACCATTTATTAACACTTTAATCCAGATTAGATCTCAATTATTCTGAGCAAGATTAATAATTTTAGAAGTTATATTTCTGCCCAAATTGGCTGTTTCTAATAGAAGAAAGGAAGGGATAGTTCATATCACTAACATTAAGGAAATGTGAATTAAAACAACCATGAGGCTTTATGTTACACCTATCAGCTTGACAGAAATTAAAATGGAAAAAAATATTGCAAAGGCTACGCCATGAGAAGACAAGAATATTAATCTATTTTGGGAATATCAATTATTCTAACTACTCTATAAATTAATATTGATTTGTGCTAAAGTAAGTATAGACACCAATGAGATCAAAGCCATAGATGAAATGCACACACACACACACGCATGTATACACACACATATATACATATATATATACAAATATGCACACATGCATATATTCACATACATATAGACACATATATCTCTTTATTTATATATACAAATAGATGAGAGATTAGATAGATACACATATATGTATATACATATGTGCATATGTATCCTTGATTTTTATAGTAGTAAGAACTAGGAGAAAAGTTGGCATCTACATTTTGGGGAATGGCTGAGCAGAGTAAAGCATAGTATATAAATGGAATGAAATGATACTGGTCCATAAAAAATGAAGACTATTGCTTTTACGGATAAACTTTGGAAGACTTTTAGATTCCAAATGAAGTAAGTTGGACCAGGAAAATCATATCCATAATGACTGCAATAACACACAGAAAAATACCAGTGAATGACTTTATGACTCTGATCGGTATAACCAAGTATGACCCCAGAGGACTGAAAGTTAAGCATGCCTCCTTGTTCTTTGCTGAAAGATCATGGACTCTATGTGTAGAATGTTGAGTACATTTAAATATATGATTAATTTGTTTTTGCTTAAGTTTACTAAATTGTTATATGATAGAATTCTTGGGATAAAGGAGAAGGCATTAGAAAGTGAAGAAAATTATACATATCTAATGGTATATATGTATACATATGAGTATATATGTATCCACACACACATATAATTATGTTTAATAACATATTCTATTATACTCTTACTGTAAACTGTTTTACATATCATACGTATCAACCTAATGGTGGGGCTTTGACTTGGTATCCGAAGGAGAGCTCGAAAGAATTGTTTGCCTGAGAGGAGAAAAGGAGCTGTCATCATCAACATGATAAAATGTGAAAAGGGACTTTTAAATACAAACTTTGTCCATTTGTCAAAATTTTGTCACAGATTAGCTATAGCTCTTTTTGATGCAGTTTGCTCAGAAAACTGGATATCTTTAAAAATATATCTACTGAAATCTCTGTTTTGTTCTAAAATACACAATTAGTTTATTTTTAGACATTAAATGGTTCTCTATAGATACATATATATTTGTATTTTTATCTATCAATCTATCTACCTCTTCTGTCTATCCACATCCATACATGCTCCATTCTGTATCTGATCCATTCTTGATTCCACTGAGAAAGTAGTGCCAAACAGATTAAATGTAATGAAATACTAATTTCATCATCATTTTCTCCTGTCCTTGAACCGTCAGTGTATCCCTAAAGAAACACATACACATCTCTGAACAGATTAATATAATGACACACTTTGATCGTGCTCTTCTCTTGAGCAAAAACATACAATGGTTCCCTATTGAACTACTGATCATAAAAAATCCATTTGTCCCCAACTTCTCACACACCCCTAAATCCTGCTCCATTCTTCTGATATAACCATATTGAACATGCCTCCCAATATTCTCTTCTGTTTCAAAGAGGTTTGCCTCATAGTCCGTTGAGTTTAGCCTGAATATTTTCACTTTGATGACGTTGATGTTGTTCCCTCCACTTGTGAGTGCCCTTCCTATAAAAAGCCTACTCATTTTCCAAGGCCAAGCCTGTCGTAAAACTTTCCCTTGTAGGTTTTCCTAACTTAGCAATAAGTAATTAAGCATCAGAAAGGTGAATCCCAAATGGATTCGTTCTCAAATTACAAAATGGCAGTCATAAAGACAAAGTAGAGGCAATTTGGTCTTTTGGAAAAAGCAAGGAACTCTGAGGCAATAAACTTGATTTGGAATCTTAGACTTTCCATTTAACTCTTCAGTAACGCTAATAGTCATGCCTAGAATAGTGTTGCTAAGTGTTGCTTAGCACCTCCTTTAACAAAATATTTTGTGTATTAGTTTTGTCTTTCTAGCCAGACTATAAGGTCTAGTTACATTCCTGAGGCAATGGTAATCATATAATATGTACTAAATGATTTTTTAAATTCATTTAAGTTACATTCCTGAGGCAATGATGATCATATAATATGTACTAAATGATTTTTTAAATTCATTTACTTGAAAGGTAGAAATTTCAGTCGATTATAAAAATGTTACTAATTCTCTGAGCATAAGGAATCTTGATATAATAGAAGGAATACTAGATTTAAAATTTGAAAATCTTGATTTCTGTCTCCCTCTCCACTTTACTACTTGCCAGCTGTCAGTCACTTCAGCTTCTTGTGTCTTTATTTCCTTTCCTTTCACTAAATATGTCACAGGATTATTTGGAGAAAAAAAATTGTCAGCTGTAAAACTATTTATATTTGATCTAGTATAAGTATTATTATTATTATTATTATTATTATTATTATTATTATTATTATTTTATGCCCCACATTAGAAAGGGGGGGAAATTGAAACAATCTTGAATTTTCTCCATTCTTTACAGTGTTAGAAGATGACTTAGAAATAACTTTTTTCCCCCATAAAAAACAAGTAAATGTATAAAAGAGAATACTGAAACAGAACAAGGTTTACATCACAAAGCATTGTTCTGCAAAACTGTAAAAAGAAAAAATTCAATGAAACCCCAGCCTGATTCTCTGAATTTCTCTATCTACTTCAAAACTATTGGTCTTATGTGATACTATTGCCCTGGCTCTAAGTAATGTCACCAGAGTGAAATCCAGAGGATGTTACACACACACACACACACACACACATACACACACACACACACACACACACTCATGTGTGTGTATGTATGTATATATACATAAATGTATATATATGTATATATACACTTCCAAAGTTTTAGTTCCCTGATATATAGAATTTACATATTTATTTAAAGCTTAAATACCCAAATCTTCACATTTGAATTAAATTGTCATGTATCAAAATACACATATGTACATATCCATCTATCTACCTATCTATCTATCTATCTATCTATCTATCTATCTATCTATCTATCTGTCTATCTATGTTGATATATACATAGTTATCAGAGAGAGGTAAAGAAAACCTTGGTTCAATTCCACCTCTGAAACTAAATGAGTGGCTAGGTAAGTTATGTAAGTATCCCAAATTTGTCTACCAAATTAAAAATGGATCTGAAATGCTGAAGGAACATACTTTATATTTGAAGTTCCTCAAGGAATTGAACAGATCTTCCTTCTATTCACACATTCATATATATAAGAATAACTTGGGAAACAAATTAATCATCATTCTCCTTGTGGTTGCAGCAATACTGCATTTTCCCATGAATATTACATAATAATGACTAGGCTATGTTTGCAGATTAGCGGGGTAGTGAGATCCCCATAATTCTGAAAGCTGTTCCTTTAGAATTTTAAAGTATATATTTATTCAGTTTTGATTAAGAGCTCACTTTGTTCAATTGTCACCTACATTTTTACTCAAAACTTTTAAATTTATTTTTAATTTAAACATTAATATTCATCATTTAGTTTGAAAAGGTTTATAAAGAATGACAAAAAGTCACTTCACAAAATGTCTTTTTGCATATATTGTTTTTTTCTTCCTACTCACTACCTCTGTTGGTTTAACTGTCATCTCTTGATCTATACAAACATTCAGAGGTCTATAATAATGCCAGGCTAAAATAGGTGTAAATAACATCACAAAAATATAAAAAGTTAAATTTCTAGTGCAAATAATATTTCATCTTCATTTACTAACAGTCAAGTGGTATCTTAGACAGCAATCCAAAACTGACTGAATATCACTGGATAGAGTCATGGAGGTAATTTTACTTCTAAAGAAGAAAACTTGTTTCTTATATCTTATGTGATTCAAAATAGTTTGAAGATGCAATTTTAATTTTTCCTCAAAAATTCAGTCTTGAAGTTTCATAGCTGAAATCTTCCAGATGTCATCTCAAATGCCTCCCACCTTTTTTTTATTTTAAGGGAAACTGGAAATGTTTGAAATGTTTTTATGACTTTAAACTACTATATATGCTAGTAAGAAATGTTATTCTATTACAATTGCACACTTCTCTCTTTGGAAACATAATTTTACAACAATATGGAAACTGATTAAGGGATAATAAATTTAAAATATTTTATATAAGTCTCTGCACAGGATTTTGAATTAGATAAATCCTCCTCACCCTTCTTTATGGTTATCTGAACCCATATTTCTCAATTACTAAAGGAAATTCATAAGAAATGATCATCATTTGCATTATTGTTGGCTATGATCTAATTTGTGGTTGAAGAAATATTATGAATTACTTTTCTTTTAATCATATGCTTACATTTTTAAAATTCAATTTTATTTTCATCTCTGAACTTTGTCACTCTTGTGTATTGAGAAAGCAAGAAAAGCAAAACCCATTATGAATATGCATAATCAGTCAAAATAAATTCCCATATTAGCTAGTGTGCATATGTGATATTTATGACAGTACAGTATGTATATATGTATATGTAGGTATGTATGCATGTATGGATGCCTTAATCTACACTCTCTCTCTGGAGATTCATAGCTTGTTTCAGAACACAAATATATTCATTTTCAAAGTTCATGTGAAGATGCATGCATTTCTAATAACACATCTTTTAATCTGAGTACATTAAAACATTTAGAAATGCTCAGTATTGTACGCGTCACAGACCTCACCATGAACTTTGACTTCATAGCTTTGAAATAGATACGTTTGTTGCAATAATGGATGGTAATATTTCTTCTTAACCAACCATAACTCATCTCCACTTACCACCTCTCTCAAAAAAAAAAAAAGCACTGTATGACTAGTGTGAGTGGCAGAATTCAAATCTCCTTGTGACTTAATTGTTTCAATGACAAGGTATCACTGTAAGCTACAAAGACTAATAAAATGTAGGGAGGCACACTGAAGTATTCAGTGGTTTTTCTTCATAAAAAAAAACGTGAATTTTAAAAAGTACCTTGAGAAAGAGGAAGGTTTAGAGATTTCACTGTCAGAAATTTTATCTGGGGCTAATGATCAAATTTATATAGCAAATAATATAATTCAGGATTTAATTATTTGACAATATTAAAAATATATGTTTTGTATCATGAATCACTATTGATTTCTTTATAAATAGTAAATGTGGGTCCCACTTATGGAAAAAATAAAAGATAATATCAAAAAATTTTTAAGACAAGCACAGTACTCCTTTAACTACAAATCAAGAAGCCCTAGTGAAAGAAGGGGAATAAAAAACAAAATAAAACTCACCTTGTCCACGATACATATCTGCTTTCTGGTTTGAGCATCAAGGATTTCTATCTCAAAGTGAGTAGATTTTGAATGTTTGACAGCTGGAGTTGGTTTCAGTCCACCAGCAGACAGTACAAGTTGTGATAAAACATGAAAATTCCTCATTTCATTCTTCAGTATGGGCTGTATAGCTCCTTGGGCAAATATTTCCCTCTTTCTATCTGTAGCAGAGGGCTTGCTCCTTTTGAACATTGTGAAAACTAGCAGGAGACTCTGTCCTGTCAACACAGGACACTTCCAAATGTGTTCCCTTTGCATCAGTTAAATACAGCTGATGAAACCCTCAAAGGTCAAGTGACATGCCATTTCAAGAGTCTAGTTTTATTTAGCAGACCTGAAAACAATGACTGATCTATTTCTATATATAACATGCTGTTATGAATTGCTCTAATATTGTAAAGGTTTCTTTACTAACATTTGAAACATTTTTTGCTTTGAACTTTTATCTTACTTTGTTAATTTGACAGATAGTTACTGAAATTCTGGGACAAGAACAGAATTAGAAACACAATGAATGCATGCCATTTCTGATTTGGGGGTGCTTAAATAGTAACAATGCACATGTGTGCATGAGATTGTTAACATGATCCACACCAACGATTTTAATCATGTAGGGTATTTCTAATGTCAAAATTTTATCTACAAAAACAAAAAAATCTGTGAAATGTGTATGGGCTTAGACAGTTGTCTGAGTACACTGAGATGTGAATTCTCTTCTTCGTGGTTACATGGCCAAAGTGTGCAAGGCAGAACCTGAAATTATTTCTTCCATAAAGATCAGCTGTGGTACCTCTATGATTATTTAGCCACATTGTTCTGTCTGTTCCTGTCAGAGGAACACAGATATAAAATGATATTTGTGTAATTCTTCCTTCATCATCATCCTGTTCCCCTCTGATATGTCTATTTTCCAAATAAAGATTTAAACATCTTTTCATCTTTTGTTTTTAGCTTTTCTTCTTTAAATGTGACATCATCATGTATTGAAGTAATAAAATATTATAGAGTAGTGGAAAGAGCTTTAGGAAAAAGCTTTGGGATCAGAAGATCTGAATCTTAGATTGAAGGAAATGGAATTTCATAGGATCCAGAAGAAAGTATGCTTTTTTTTCTTTTTTTATTTTAAAGGGAATAAATTGCATGTGGCTGAGAACGAAAATCCTCTGCAATCCCTTTTTGTAGGAAATATCTGCTGAAGACCGTGTTGTATAGAAAAAATTCAAATTGTATAAGAAAAGTCAGCCAAGAAGGGTACCTTGTTAGCTAACCTTAGCACCTATCTAACAAGGTTGTTGTAATGACTGAATGTAATAGTGTGCATAAAACATTTAGCAAACTTTAAAGCGTGTGATACCAGTTAATAACAAAATAAGAGAATTCTGGAAGAATCTTAGCTGAAGAAAATATTGTAGCCTTTGTAATTGTTTAAAAAATGTATACCCTCTGTTTTGTTGAGGTATAAGTTACTTTGTTTTCAAATAACTGTACAATACATTTAGGGTAGAGGATGGGAGCTGAGAACTTTGTTGTCATAATTGAACTGGATCAAAAGTTGATGGACATCCACTGAAGTGGAATTGTATACACAATAAAACTGATAGTATCTGTCATTAAGCGAGGGGGGGTAATTCACACTGTCTTCCCCCATTATGACTATATGACAGACTTGGAGAACAAGGCAGAAAATATAAGGCAATATATTTTTACCTCCATAGTTTTGGATATATCATAGTTATATCAAAATTTCTGGAGAATTTGAATTTGGACTAGATGAAAGCAGTAAAAATGTTAAAGAGGCCTACAAAAACATCAAAGGCTCTGGGAATATTTAGTTTGCTGAAGAAAAATGATGATATAACCAATTATCAAGTTTATACACATAAAAGGATATTACAGGGACAAGATACCATTTATTCTTTATTTAAATGTAAAGTAAATAGTTGTAAGATTGTCTTAAATTGTATGAGGAGCTTTAACTCCATGAAATCAGAGATAATCAAAAAGATAAATACTCTTCCTTGTAATTTGTGGGGGGGAGTGGAGGGGGAGAGTGTGATTTGTATATTAGTAATCCACTCACTCCAGAGATTAGCACAATACTGACATATTTTAGGCACTTAATAAATACTAGTTGATAGATTGGCTTCCAAACATGGGTGGGGTAACACTATTGACAATGAATTTTTCCAAAGCCTTTAAAATATATATCAATATCACACACATATACAGACATGCATATATACATACATATACATACTAAATACATATACATGTGAACATATATGTGTGTATTGAGAGGTAGCTACAATTATGTACTATATATGGACATAGGAAGATCAAAAATGAAAGAGATTTTTTTCCCCTAATGATCACATGTATCCTCACACTTAAAATATCTTCTTGGACTAGAAAGTCATTGCTTATGACCTCTCCCAAAACATTAACTTCCATTGTCTTATTGTAAACACATGCATACTTTTCTTTCATGACCATATACATAGACACAAAATATAATGTATACATATACATTTTTTGTTTGTTTCAATAGCCACAAAGTTACACGGGTCTAGAAACTCTGATGCTATGGAATCATGAAATTCCATGTTAGAAGTCATCTCAGCAGCTATTTAACTCATTCTATTGCCCAATAATTATATCAGTAAGCAGATAGCCTTGCTGGAAGAGCTCCATTGAATAAGAATTAAAGCTTCTTTGAGCAGGTTACTTTTGTCAATTATTTTTAGAAGATAATTGAAGCAAGACATTTTTATAGAATAAAAACCATACTCATTTGCCTCTTCATTTTTCAAAGGTGTTTTTATTACTTTTTTAAAAAGATGCGAGAAGGGGTGAAAAAAAAAGATTTGCATTGTCCACAGGACCATAGATTAAGAGCAGGAAAAGAATTTAAAACTTAGGACTTTAGATGCAACTGAGTCCATTCTCCTCATTTTTCAGATGAAGTAATGAGGTCCAGAGAAAATAAGTAATTTGGCCAAAATAACAATTAGTAAATATCAGATCTGGGATACAAACTTAGGTCCTGTGACTTAAATCCTGCACTCTTTCTGCATTGACACACTGATTATATTTTATGTATATAAATGGTCTTCATCAATTGTCATCATAGATGAAATATAATTCAAAATCATTATTGACTTCATCTTTTCAGAAAACTTTAGGTGTTTTAAGCTCATCAAACATGAAAGCATTTTTCTTGTAAACAAAATTGACATTTTGTTCCTTGAATAATAGTACTGCTAAGGTCATGGTAATGAAAAGCATACTTTTCATTAATTTTTGTTATAAAAAAAAGTTGATACCACTTTATCAAACTAGCTTGTAATTTTTAATTGTTTTATTCACTTAAAATTATTATTACTTTATATTATAGTTTGAATTCTGGTTTGGTTAGGCTACCTTCTTTCCCATTTTTTCTCATTGATTCTCTTGATACCCTTGACTTTTTTGCTTCAAGATAAATTTTTTTTTAGCTTTATAAAATATTTTTTATAGTTTGGTATGGCATTAAAAAAGTAGATTAATTTAGGTAGAATTGTCATTTTTATTATATTGGCAAGACCTATCCATATGCAATTAATATTTTCTAATTATTAAAAATCATTAAAAATTATTAATTATTATGATTATCAAATTAATTGGTTAATTAGTAAATAGTAATTATCACAACAATCTGGTACTGGATAATAAATAGAGTGATAGATCAGTACACAATACATTAGAGTAAATACATTAGGTACACAATACATTAAATTGCCAGAGTAATTTAGTATTTGATAAACTCAAAGATCCAAACTTTTTGGATAAAATGTCATTATTTGAAAAAAATTGCTGGGAAAAGTGGAAAACAATATGGCAGAAACTAGGTATAGAACAACATCTCACACAATATTCTAAGGTAAGATCAAAATGGATACATTATTTTAGACATAAAGGGTGATACCACAAACAAATTATGAGGACTGTTAGCTCTATGGATAAGGGAAGAATTTAGGACCAAACAAAATATAGAGAGCATTAGAAAATGTAAAACGGTTAATTTTAATTATATAAAATTTAAAAGTTTTTGCATAAACAAAACCAATTCAACCAGAATGAGAAGAAAAGCAGAAAATGGGGGGGGGGAGTTGATTATGGTAAGGATCTCTGGTAAGTGATTCATTTCTTAAATATATAGAAAAATGAGTCAAATTTATAGCAGTATATGCCATTCCCCAATTGATAAATGGTCAAATGATATCAACAGGTAGTTTCAGACAAAGAAATCAAAGCTATCTATAATCATATGAAATATTGCAAATCACTATTAATTAGACAAATGCAAATAAAAACCTCAAACCCATCAGATTAGCTAATATAACAAAAACGAACAATGATCAATGTTGGACATGATATGGGCAAACTGAGACACTAATGTATTATTGGTGGAGTTGTGAATTGATCCAACCATTCTGGAGAGCAATTTGGAACTATGCCCAAAGGGCTATAAAATTGTGCATACTCTTTGATCCATCAATAGCACTACTAGGTCTGTATCCCAAAAAGATTTTAAAAAGGGGGTGGGGGGAAGAACCTATTTGTACAAAAGTATTTATAGTGGTGGCTAAGAATTGGAAACTAAAGCAATGTCCATCAGTTGGGGAATGACTGAAGAAGTTGTGATATATGATTACAACGGAATATTATTTTGCTGTAAGAAATGATGAGCAGGGTGATTTCAGAAACACCTAGAAAAACTTAAATAAACTGATGCAGAGTGAAGTGAGCAGAACCAGCAGAACATTGTACTCAATAACAGCAATATTGTATGATGGACAACTGTGATTGACTTAGCTGTTCTCAGCAATACAGTGATCCAAGATTATCCCAACGGACTCATGATGAAAAAGGTTATTTGCCTCCAGAGAAAAACTGATGGCATCTGAATACAGACCAAAGCATGCTATTTTCTTCTTTCTTCCTTTCTTTCTATTTTTTGTTGAAGTTTTCTCACACAAAATTATTAATACGGAAATATTTTGCATGGTTTCACATCTGTAACTTACATCTGCTTGCTTGCCATATAGGGGATGGGGGGAGAGATAGAATTTGGAACTCAAAACTTTTTAAAAAACAAATTTTAAACACCATTTTACAGGTAGATAGAGAAAATAAACTATTATTTAAAATGATTATTGCTGAGTGTGAACAAAAGAACTTGTAGCCACCCAACTGTTGTTTTTATGCTTAAAGTGCTTGACTAATCACAGCAAGAACTGAAAATCATTCTTCGGGGATTAAGGACTGAGTATTTTGACATCCAATTACTGGTCACTCATCTTGTTTTATATGTAAAATACTCTTTGGCCTTTATCATCATTTTCGCTTGGCACTTCTTATGCCCTTATACTACATTATAAAATTTATGCTAACCTTTGCTCTTCTTAATTGCATGACTTTAATAAAGACTTTCTAAGTTCTAGGGATATGTGAGTCATTTGGGGAATACCCTTACAGATGGCAGGGCAAGTTTCCCAAAATGCTGGATTTTTAAGAATAGTAATTACCTCCCCGTACCCTGAAAATAGTGTAAATAGGCTAGCTTATCCCATATGCCACTGACTAAATAATCTGTCAACCTCTATGCTAGTTCAGCCCTATGTACGTTATTTTCTTCACTGATGGAATAAGCAAGGGGAACTGCAGGTGGTGAAAAACAATACATTTCTGACCATAGCTACAATGTGCACATGAATGAAAACTGTCAGGCCCAACAAATATTAGAAAATATGTTTTTTATAATGATTTATTTGACCAGTGCTTGAACTTTCATTTGTAGACTTTCACTGGGTTTGCACTCTTTGACAAGTATGGCTTCAAATAATATGTGTTGATAATGTAGTATATGCTCTAATTTCAACATTGTAAGAAAAATTGGTCAAATATATTTAATTATGATTTCCTTTATATGGGTGTTCTTTCTATTGGTGCATATGGAAAACTCTATATTCTTTTCCATATATCTTCATATTATCTCCAGAGAACATCTATTGAATAAAAATATAAAATATTATAAAGTCACTATGTTTTTGAATTTTTTAAAAAAAATTACAACTCTTTCCCAGTGAAATTGAATGACTTGAAAATAGCTTGCAGCATTACTTCTCCAATAAAGATTTTTAAATTTTTATTGGGGATTAAAGGATTAAAATAAGAGAATAAGCTTTTCACAATAGAATTCTTGCCTCTAGCAAGCAGGCAGGCAGGAACCTGAAGTGGGGCAGAGATAGATAAGTATACCTTTTTAGCACTTATAAAATCACAACATATAGTTGACTAATGCCATATTTGTAGAATGGACTTCAAAGATATTAAGACACCAGTTTATTTTAAGTAATATGGCATGATGCAAAGAAACATTTATTTGGGATTTCTGTTCTGCCACTTATTACTTGCATGATATTGAAAAAGTCACTTATCTCTCTGATTCTCAACTTCCTCATTTGTAGAATGATGTTAGGTTGAAAAAAAATACAACACAGCAACAATATCTAAGGTACTTATTTCCAGCTTTCTCTGTGACCGTATTTATTAATCTCTGTGATCATGTCATATTAATCAATAGCCTGAAGAAGATTCAGGACATCAAACCTAAATTATTTCAGGAATTGTCCATTTTCTTATCACAATCCCCTACTATTACCTTTTTATTGCAAAATTAATAATAAAATAGCCTTCTTTAACAGTCATCATTTTTCTAATTGGTGTATGTGTATAATGTAAAGTGATAGATAATTTTGCAGTGGCTATGACAGACACTAACATCGAAGAACTCAATGTTGATGTAATAAGTTTTTGTATCATTGAATATCCCTCCTTCTTCCCCAAATTCTGTTTAAAGTGCCTGTATGTCTTCATGTTGCATCATGCTATTCTCCCTCACTTATTTGTCTTTAAAATATCCTTTGTACTAAAAAAAGCTTTTATTCAGCAACTATTCACATTTTTCTCTCCCTCGCCCTTTCAGAGTTGGTCTGAGTTCAGCTCCACCCTCTTCACTTTCTGGGTTAGAGAGTTCTTTTATTAGGGTCATTGACTCACATCTCTCTAATGTATTCTTTTTCAGTATGGGAAAGTTTCCAAATCATTCTGGCTCCCATATCCAAAGTGCAAGAGCTGTTGGATCACAGTTGTTCTCCTATCAGTGTCTGGCACATTCAATCATTCATTTTGGCAGCTGTTGTCACTCCTATTTTTTCCCACTTGCTTTCAGGAATTTTCCCCCCATAAATGGCCATGGTAAACTTTAGAGTTTTTGCTTCCATTCAATAGTAAGGCTTTTAAAAATATGTATATTTGTAACACTGAAGGTCCAAAACCTCAAAAATAGCTTAAATATATCTTCTTTGATTTGGGCTCTAGTTTATTACACTTTAAATCAGGACAAATTGGGGAATTCACCATACTAGTTCCATTGTAAGAGCTACAAGATAATTTCTTATTGGATTTAACTTTATTTCAACTTTTTTTTGAGATAAGGGAAAAGAAAGTAACTTTCCTAAGTCAATGGAAACCATAAGATTGCATATTTCCTTCTTCTTTCACTTTATTTTTCTTAAAGGAAATCTAAAATGACAGATTGGAATGCAATAGTATAAGCAAAGTAAAGAAATTCATATTCAATAAAAATTTAAAGGAATGATATGATAGCTTACTTTATATTCAAGTCAAGAATATATAATTCAAGAAGTTTAATCACCACTCGCTGTGGTGTTTGAAATACTCTCTTACCTTGAAGCAGTAAGGTAGACTGCTTAACTTCCAGGCATGTGATTATATAGTTTTTGCAGGGAATGTTGATGTATTTAGAATTTGTTTATAAAGATTAATAGTTTAGACACCTCTAAAAGATGCTTTGAGTAAGAATTTATCTAAAAGTGTCAGACCTGAAGTCAGAGAACTATAGTTCGAATTCTGACCCTGTCACTTACTATCTGTATCATAATGAGAAAATAATTTAATCTCGCTAGATCAGTGTTCACTTTCATTTTTTCTTCAAATGAGGAGGCTGAACTGGGTAATCTCTGACATTACCATATAGTTAAATGATTAAGACTTGAGCTGGCAGAAGCTCTTTACCCTTTTCTGAAGTAGCATTTCAAAATTTTAGTATTTTGATACCTTGACATCCCTCCAAATAAAGCGTGTGTGTGTGTGTGTGTAAGGAGGGAGGTTGCATGCATAT
Organism: Phascolarctos cinereus; assembly: GCF_003287225.1. Lineage (NCBI taxonomy): Eukaryota > Metazoa > Chordata > Mammalia > Diprotodontia > Phascolarctidae > Phascolarctos > Phascolarctos cinereus. The sequence goes on along the minus strand of NW_027556402.1, from coordinate 135,501,578 downwards.
TGGGATGCTGAGAGTGTATTTCAGACACTCAGATGATAGATGAACACCATAAAAAAATCACTGTCAGGGTGATAATAGTGACTTGTCACTTTTGTCTTCAAGAAGCTATCAGTAAAGGCTTTCACTTAGCTCAGAAAAAAAATGTGTACTTGGTTCCACTTTTACACAATGATGCCCTCAATGATACACATTCCACAACTCACTGGTAAGGTGTAGCTATATTTGGCCTCTTGTTGGATGTTTATTCAAATTTCCCATGAGGCAAATCTCCAGAGCTTTTTGTGCCACATGTATCAGAAGCAAAGCATGAAGTATTCATGAAGTACAATCTTTTTTCTATTTTCTCTTGTATATTCTTTCTGAGATTCTATTTCTGCTTCCAAGGATATTATATTTGGGATTCTTGATCCTTGAGTTGGTAATGAGATGTGATGGTAACTTGTTTCCTGATTTGAGGTCTTCAATTAAAGGCTTTCTGGTCATTTTATTGCCGTGCCTTTGGGATGCACGACTTTTTCAAAATTTCCTCTACAGAAGAGCCCCTTCAGGCGTACTTTATGAATATAGCCAAACAAAACACTCTTTAGATGTACTTCAACTAACGATATGCAAAAATTTATTTTACAAAAATTATGCAAATTGGGGAGAATTCTCCCAGGTAAGGATTTTGACTCCACAGTATAAATCCACCCTGTGGATTTATAGATCACATTAATAGCACTTTGTATTTGTGTTGAAGTTCTAACTTTCTCAATGTTATTGTATTTCTGTCCTCCTATTTTGCTATCCTAACATTTCTAACAGCTATATAAAATAGGTATTTTTATTTCCTAATTAGTTATGTTTAAAAGCATCCCCAAAGATATAAGTGACTAGTTAAACACAACACATCAAAATTAATAGAAAAAGAAGTACAATCCTTAGGTCCTAGAAAAATGTTTATTGCTCTATAGCAGTGTGATACCTCCTTATGACCTCTACATAGCTGCAAGTAATAAAATGAGTTAGGGAATTTAATGCAAATTAGAACAATCAGGTATTGTACCTACTTGATTATACTTCTGGACCTTGACTTAAGCATAAGCATCCTCTCAAAGTATATTTTTCCTCTTATTTCTTCCAGCCCAATCCTGTCTTCCATACAGCTTGACAAAGTGATTAAGCTAATACTGATATCACCTTCTTTTGCTTTAGAAAAACTTTCTGAAATACCCTTCTTATCGATAACCTTTCATCTATTATAGCAAAAGAGTTTAATGAGAAATTCATGATGTCGAGATTGGATGGAGGTGGGAAAGAAATAGCTTTTGCCATCCAAAAATAGAAGAAGATAGGGTAACCATGAGATAAACAACAAATGACCTGCTTCACTCCCCTCCAGCATTTAGGGAATACTGAATTTCTCAGTTTATTTGGGAAGGGCCTACTGTGTGTATATTCCTGGTAACAGAGATGCCAGAAAGATTGACATGAAATTTTTGTCCTAAAAAGTTATGTGTAATTTCTGAATATTCCTAAATTCTACATCTTTTTCTTCTCTCCCTCACCAAGTCAACACCAGGGTCCTGCATAGTGGAGCTAATTTCTTGAAGTAGTCTCTAAAACTAGGTATGTTCTAATAATAAGCAGTAGTCCAGAAAAGAAGGAGAAAGCAAGGCACTGCTTCATGAGATCAATGATATCTGAGAACCTTTAACTAGACTGATCTATATCTTAATACCTAATTCACTGGCTAATCTTCAAAGCATTGAAGTTCAATATTCTGATATTCAAGAAGTGAGCATTTTTTTTGAAGTGGTCTTATATAGACACTAATGAAATTATTAAAAAGTAATAATGACCATAAAACCTCAATAACACCAATCTCTTAATACCAGAATTTGAAAAAAAACATAAAAAATATCCATTTTAGTTCTATATCCAGATATGAGGTTTATTGCAGTTGGGGGTTTCTATTTGGCAGAAAGAAAAAGAAAAACAGTGGACATGCATTAAAAAAAAAAGACACCTAAATCTTTTTTCCGTATTTTGTACAAACTATTCATTTAATTATAAATTCTGATATTTTTGCTCACCAACCCTGATGGATAGAATATACTGGAAATTATTTCTTTGAAAATATATATACTAGTGACTTTAGCAATGAAGGGTAACAATGATGTGTTATTATTTATCAAATAATACATAAGCCAATGTATCCATAATCTCATCAATGTGGCTCATCTCTCCATCAGAGCAGGTTACAACCCATCCATCCTTACTCATCTTGTGCTTATGCTTCCAAAAGTCCTCCATGGAATGGATTCCTTCCTCTGGGTCTTTTAATATTTCCTGGTTATTGATATTGTCATAAAGATGCAAGTTATAGAAAACAAGAGTACCTGAAGAGCTTAAACTGATTTTCACACAGAAGGAAACAGAGAAGCACATGGTTGGTTTGAACAGGCTGTAATACTTAGCAAATATGTAACTTGAAGAACTAGGGTAAAGAATAGCATCAAACATATTACAAATGTTTGAAAAAAGATCTGGGCTGGTTACATTGCAAGACTGAGAGAAATAGCAGTTGGACAGCCCAAGTTTTCCACTGTTATGCTCATATGTTAAGACAGAGTGACAAGGCCCAGAGAATATTGACTATTATTCCTCTTCACTCATTTTTCAGTCTAGTTAAATTGGCCTTCTTGCTGTTGATTATTTCCATCATTCCAACCTCTGTCTCTGTGGTTTTGCACAGGTTATTACCTTTGACCAGAATATAGTCACTTCTTACTTACCCCTCTTAGAATCCATAGTTTCCTTTAAAGCAATGATAATGATGACAATAACAAGCATTTACATAATGTTTACTACTTGCTAAGCACTGTGCTAAGCACTTTAAAATTATTATCTCATTTGATCCTCACAACAATCCTAGAAGGTAGATGCAATTATAATTTTATAAATGAGGAACTGAGGCAAACAGGGGTTAAGTGACTTGTCCAGAGTCACGCAGCTAGGAAGGGTCTGAGACCAGATTTGAATTCTGGTTTTCCTGACTCTAGACCCAGTACTCTATACACTGTGTCACCTAGCTGTCTTCAAATGCCACCTCTTCTATGAGACCTTTCCTGGTTCTCCTAGCTGCTACACCATTGCACCCTTTAGCAAATTATGTTGTGTTTATATATTTATTTGGTATATACATGTGTCTATGAATGTATGTGTGCATGTATATACATGTATATGTATGTATGTATGTATGTACAAAGAAAACACTTAGGCACTAGGAAAACTTAGATTTAAGACATCCTTCTGAGATATACTGATTGTGTGAATGAACCTGAGCAAGTCCAATAAACTCAAGGTACCCCAGGCAGAGCTCTAAGACCACAAATTTTCCAGTAAGTGCCATTCTGCACTGGCGGATACTATTTCCTTACCAATAATTCTTCATACCAGTGAAATAATAGGTCTGGTAAAGAAGAAGAAATGTATATATATACAGACATATCTCTTCTTCTTGCACATCACTTTTCTGAGTATTTTACGAATTGAAGTTTTGTGGCAACTGCAATTTGAACAAGTCAGTCAGCACCAATTTTCTAATAGCATGTGCTCGCATCACGTCCCTGTGTCACGTTTTGGTAATTATCACAATGTTTCAAACATTTTCATTATTATTGTATCTGTCACCATGATCTGTGATCAATTATCTTTGATAACTATTAATATATTAATGTACATACTGTTAATAATATATTAATATGAAACAATATTGTAATTGTTTTTGGGCACCAAAACCATGCCCACATAGGATGGCAAACTTAATTAATACATGTTGAGTATATTCTAGCTACTTCACTGACTAGGTATTTCCCCATTGCTTTACCTCTCCTATGAGACAAGATTTTTTAAAAACTTATTAATATTTTACTACGTACCAAACACCGGGGAGGCAAATACAAAATCAGAGACAGTGCCTGCTCCCAAGGAGCTTATATTCTTTTAAAAAATATTTGATATTTGATCTTTCCCAATTACATGTAAAAAAATAACATTTTTAACAGTATTTTCCCCAATTTCATGTCAAGGTATTTTTAGCATTCATTTTTACAAAATTTTGAATTACAAATTTTTCTCCTTCCCTCTCTCGCGTCCCGTCTTCTGTAAATGGTAGGCAATTTGATATAGGTGATATATGTGCTATCATGTAAAACATTTCCGTATTAATGGCAGTGGTGAAAGAAGAAACAGATCAAAAAGAGAAAAAAAGCAAAAAAAAAATTAAGTGGAAAAAATATGCTTCGATCTGCATTCAGATTCCATCAGTTCTTTATCTGAATATGGACAGCATTTTCTTTCATGAATCCTTTGTACTTCTTCTGGATCATTGTGTTGCTGAGAAGAGCTGAAACATTTAAACAGCTGAAATTTGCTGTAAAGATCATCACATGATGTTGCTGATACTGTGTGTAATGATTTCCTATTTCTTCTCATTTCACTTTGCATCAGTTCATACAAATATTTCCAGGCTTTTTTTCCCTGAAATCTGCCTGCTCATCATTTCTTCTTGCACAACAACATTCCACTACATTCACATACCACAGCTTGGTCAGCCTTTTCCCCAACTGATGGGAATCTCCTCAGTTTCTAATTTTTTGGCACCACAAAAGGGCTGCTATGAATATTTTTTGTTCAGGTAGGTCCTTTTCCATTTTATGATCTCTTTAGGATACTGGCCTAGTAGTAGTATTTCTGGATCAAAGGGTATGCCCTTTGGCCTTTGGCATAGTTCCAAATTGCTCTTCAGAATAGTTGGATCAGTTCACAACTCTACAAAGAGTGCATTACTGTTCCAATTTTTCCACATCCTCTCCAACATTTGTCATTTTCCTTCTTTGTTATATCACCCAATCTGATAGGTGTGAGGTGGTACCTCAGACTTCTTTTAATTTGCATATCTCTAATCAGAAGTAATTTGGAGCACTTCTTCAAATAGCAATAGATAGCTTTGACTTCTTCATCTGAAAACTGCCTATTCCTATCCTTTGATCACTTATCAATTGGAGAATGGCTGATACTCATAATTTTGATTCAGATCTCTCTATATTTTTTTTTAAAAAATGAGGCCTTTGTCAGACACTTGCTGTAAAGTTTGTTTCCCAGCTTTTTGTTTTCCTTCTAATTTTGGTTGCATTGGTTTTGTTTGTATAAAAGCTTTTTATTTTAATATAATCAAAATTATCTACTTTACATTTCATAATGCTCTGAATGTCTTCTTTAGTTATGAATTCTTCCATTCCCCATAGGACTGACAAATAGACGATTCCTTGTTTTACTAATTTACTTATGGTGTCACACTTTATGTCTAAATCATGCATCCATTTTGACTTTATCTTGCCATATGGTGTGAGATGTTGGTCTATACCTAGTTTGTGTTCTATTATTTTCTAATTTTCTCAGTGGTTTTTGTCAAATTGTGAGTTCTTATCCCAAAGGCTGAGGTGTTTGAGTTATCAAACCCACGTTACTATGGTCATTGAGTGCTGTGTCTTGTGTACCTAATATATTCCACTGATTCATCACTCTGTTTCTCAGCCAGTACCAGATAGCTTTGATGATGACTATTTTATTAATGTAGTTTGAAATCTGGTATTGTTAGGCCACCTTCTTTTGAATTTTTTCATTAATTACTTTGATATTCATAAGCTTTTGTTCTTCCAAATGAATTTTGCTGTTATTTTTTTCTAGCTTTATCAAATAATTTTTGGTGGCTTGATTGGTATGGCACTGAATAAGTAAATTCCTTCAGGCAGAATTGTCATTTTTATTCCCATTTATAGGCTTGGCCAACCCATGAATAATTGATATTTTCCCAGTTGTTTAGATCTGACTTTATCTGTGTGTGAAAAGTATTTTGTGATTGTGTTCATATACTTCCTGGATTTGTTTTGGCAGGTAAACTCTCAAGTATTTTATTTTGTTTACAATTATTTTAAATGGATTTTCTCTTTCTATCTCTTGCTTTAGTGTTTTCTTGGTCGTATAAAGAAATACTGATTATGTGGGCTTATCTAATATTCTGCAATTTTGCTAACATTGTTAAACATTTTAAGTAGCTTTTTAGTTGACTCTCTAGGATTTTCTAACATATCATCTGCAAAGAGTGATAATTTTGTTTCCTCATTACCTATTCTAATTCTTTTAATTTCTTTTTCTTCTCTTATTGCCATATTGCTTATTGCTATAACATTTCTAGTACAATTAAAAATTATTATAATTTAATTTAATTTTAATTATCAATAGAGGCGATAACATGCATCCTTGCTTCACCCCTGATCTCATTAGGAAGGCTTCTAGCTTGTCACCATTACACATGCTTGCCAATGATTTTAGAGAAATACTGCTTATCATTTTAAGGAACATTCCCATTTTTCCTATGCTTTCTGGGATTTTTTAAGAGGAATAGGTCCTTTCTTTTGTCAAAAGCTTTTTCTGCATCTATTGAGATAATCATATTATTTCTGTTGGTTTCATTATTGATATGGTCAATTATGTTGATAATTTTCTTAATGTTTAATCAACCCTGCATTCTTGGTATAAATCCCACCTGGTCATAGTGAATAATCCTTGTTTTCAACACCTTGCTAATGTTTTATTTAAATTTTTTGCATCAATATTCATTAGAGAAATTGGTCTATAATTTTCTTTCTCTGTTTTAGCTCTTCCTGGTTTAGATATCAACACCATATTTCTGTCATAAAAGGAGTTTGGTAGGACTCCTTTTTCACCTATTTTCCCAAGTAGTTTATATAGTATTGCAATTAATTGTTTTGAGTGTTTGGTACTGCACTTATGCTGTCCTGAGGCCCAGGGGGTACCCTCATGTCTGGTGCTGCACTGAGGGGGTGGGGTAGGGGTGCAGGGTGGTTGGCACTTCTAGAGGCTATAAAGATCTGGCAGCTTACCTGGTTCTGAGCTGGGGTGTTAGTGGTGGTGTTTGGTGTATGCTGAGGCCAGTGGCATGTTTCTGTTTTTCCTCAGGGATACACTGAAGCAAGTGATGATCTGGTCACTGCAGGCTGCCTGTTTGCTCCAGGCTGTGCTGAAGTCATTTGTTCTCACAGCTGTAGACTGCCTGTTCCCCTGCCTATGATGAGGCATATGCAGTGTCCTGGTGTTGGCATTTCCCTGTTCTACCACACTGAGACTTAAGATGTAATGCTAGTTTGTTGAGGTGAGGCTTACTGCTAGCTTGCTGGGATGCATCCTGTCATGTACTGCATTCCCTTTTTACCTGAGTGAGACAGACATTTACTGTAATTCTTCAAAGTTTCTTGGCCTCAAAGATTATTTCACCTCATCTTTTTGCTGGTTCTGTTGTTCCAGGATTTGTTTTGGGGTGCTATTTTATGGTTGTGTAGAGCTGAATATGGGAGAGTTATGAAGATGTACTGCTTACTCCACCATCTTGATTCCCAGAAGTCCCCTGAGACACAATATTAATTTTTACGTAAACTTAATTGATAAAGCAGTGGTAGGGTTTGAGAGGATTGACTCCAATTTGGAAGAAAGTTCTACTGTGGGTAAAATGTTAATAAATAGTGTTGCATGCTACAAAGAAATCTTTCATGAATATTAAAATTAATCCATGTGGCAAAATCATTGTTTTCTTATTTTAAGAAACTACTAGTCACCCCAACATTTGATAATCACCACTCTGATAAGTCAGAAGGCATCAACATCAAGGCAAAACCCTCCACCAGCAAAGAGATTACAAATCTCTGAAGGCTCAGATTATGGTTAAAAGGATTTTTTTTAAAATTATGGTATATACATTGCTTTTTTAAAAATGTAATATTATGCAAACTTAATAGACTACAGTATAATGAAAACGTAACTTTTATGTACTGCACTGGGAAACAAAAAAAAGTGTGACTCATTTTCTTGCAAAATTTGCTTTATTGTGATGGTCTTGAACTGAACCCACAAAATCTCTGAGCTATGTCTGTACATGAGTACACACTATTTCCATCAATTGAATATGAACCCCTTGAGATCACAGACAAAGAAATACTTTTTTTCTTTGCATTGTCAGTGCCCAGCACATAGCAGGCATTGGATAAATATGCTGCTTGGTTGATAGATTATAGTTACGGCTTCAAGGAACCAGCTGCTGCCATTGAGTTTTTCAAAACTGCTGATCAACTCACTATTTCTTTAAAACTTATTTAGATCAATGGTGTCAAATTCAAATAGAAATGGCATATGCTACATATTGACTTACAATACCATAAATTAATTTTATCTATATTCACATTCTATTTTATTTATTTTTTAAACATTTTGCAATTACATTCAAATTTGGTTCAAATCTACTTAGCAGTTTTCCATCATATACAGCCTACAGGTCCCAAGCTTGGCACTTCTGATCTATATCAATGTGTACAAACTATGTGTGATACTGAAATGAGCTACTGAATTGACATTTTATCACATTACCCAAAAAGTCCTATTGGGATATGAAAAAAAAATGTCATCCCCATAATGTTGAAATCTTGGTCAAAATCCTCCTGTGGTTTCCAGCTCAGATATCACTCAGACTTTCTTACTGACCTTTGAGGTTTTCCCCACAGATTTATCATAGGAATTAAGATCAAGTTAAAGTTTTGTTCCAAGGACAACACGTCTTGAGGGATCTCTAGGGAGTGGCCATGTGGTACTGTTGTCACTCTCTTTCTTTCTTGCTCAAATCACTATTGGCTTCAGTGTTCTGTTCGTTATACCACACCCCAGCACATCTGTCAAGGTGGGTATTTTTGCACTTTTTGAATATAATAAGCTCATTTCCCTATCTGATACAAACTTAGCCTGTAGTAATCATGTCAAAAGCAAGATAAAGAATTTATCTTTTTTTTTTTTTTTTTTTGCTGCTAACCATAGTTAGCACTAGTTTCAAACTACATGTGCTGGGTCATATTACCCACGAAGTATTCTTGATGAAAGGTTTTGCTATATCATGCTTTGGGGGCTTAACTCTTAGTTGTAGTAACTACTTGAACTTGGGTAATTAATTTAACCCCTCTGAGCTTCAGTTTCATCATCTCTAAAACAGGAACAGTTCTCTACTTTCCTCACAGTGTGGTTGTGATAATGAATGGTAATAGATGTGAAAGAGGCTTTTAAATGAGTTAAATCTCATGTACTGATACTATCAATAATGAATTGAGAGACAGCCAAAGTAGTTAAAGATACGCTCATAGTCAGGAATAGCTAGTTTTAAGTCCTGTTTCTGACATATACTGACTGCTTCACCATGGCCATATCATGTTACCTCTTGTTGCCATAGGCAACCCTCTAAAATTATAAGCTGTAGAATATGTGCTTGTCTGTGTTGTCAGAGGGAGATATACTCTAGGAGTTCCATATACCAGTGGATCACAGGACAAAGGGTTTCAGCTAGGGCATGCAGGGGATAAAGTACAAATCTGTAGTTAGGAAGACCTGAGTTCAAAGCCAGTCTCAGACACTTAATAGTTTTGTAAACTTGAGGTAGTTGCTTCACTTCTAACTTAGTTTCCTGATCTGTAAAATGGAGATAATAATAGCACATATCTCTCAAAGTTATTGTGAGAATCAAATGAAATAATATTTATAACACACTTAGTGTAGTTCCTTGCACATGGTAAGCATTATATGAATTCTAGTTGTTAATAATAATAATAATGTTTAGAAAAGGGTAACATAGAGACTATTTTATATAACCCTCTCATGTTAAAGCCGAGGAAATTTAAGTGACTTTCCCAAAGTCAAAGAAGTCAGGGTTCAGGGATAGAATGGAGATGATACAATCTATCACCTACCAGTGGTTCAAAAGGGCTTTTGACTCCTTGGATAGGTAATATATATGATATCCTAAATTTACTTCTTTGAATAGAATGTGTTTAATTATTAATTTGCTTTTCAAATAACACTCCAACCAAAAAAATAAAACAATAACTTCAAATTTATTATTTCTAATTCATATTCATACATATGTTTGGTCAGCCAATCCAGTATAGGATGTATGAAACGGTACTCAAAAAAGTACCATCTAACCTTATGCCATGGAGATCTGTAACTTAGTTTCTAACTAGCTTCATGATCTTAAGTACATCCCAAGATCATTGGGCCATTGTCTGTGAAATATAGATAATGAGATCGAAAATTGTCTGTATCTGTGAATTCATTGCTGTTAGGAACTATCCTTGTGGAAACTTTCTCCAGCAATGTAGACTGACAATTAAAGAGATTTGCCTTTGGTATGAGAAGTTTACTGACTTGCCTACAGTCAGTTGGCTGAGGGCATATCTGAGGCATGACTTGAACAAAGATGATCCTGATTCCAAGGTTGGTTTACTATATAAATGTCAATTCTTATCATTACAGCTGTTCTCTGGCCATCAGTTTATGGAGTTAGTCAAGTTGACCAAATGAGTCTTCACCCTTGCCTTTATAGAGAATCAAATATTATTAAAATCTTAGAACCAGAAGGGGCTTGAGAGAGTAGGTGAAGAAACTGCACCCAGAGGAGTGATTAGTTAGTTAATAGTCATAGCCAGTTTACAATAGAATGTAGACCAGAAACCAATTCTCCTGCCTCCTAGTTCACCATTCTTCATTATACCATGTCCCTAGATAAACATTTCCAATACTGTCACAATAGATTAGTTGTAACACAATCATAAAGGATTTTATAAACATTTTCAAAATAAATAATGGGCAGGTGGAGCCAAGATGGCAGAGTGAAAGCAGTCACTTGCTTGATTTCTCCCCCAAACCATTCCAAATACCTGTAAAAAATGGTTCTAAACAAATTCTAGAGGAGCAGAACACACAAAAAGACAGAGTGAAACAGATTTATAGCCCTAGGCAACCTGGAAGGTTGATTGGAAAGGTCTATTGTGCCAGGCTGGGAGAAGAACACAGTTCAGTGTGGGTGCGCAGGCAAAAACCAGGCCTCAGTGAACCTAGAGCGGCCCTCAGAGAACTGAATCATGGGTAGCTGTGGTGGTTTCCAGACTTGTCGACCCACAAAAGCCAAAGACAACTGAGAAGGTCAGTAAGAAAAGTCTGTGACTGCAGTGAGAGAGAAGCTCAGTCCCACTCCTACTCCTGGCCCAGCCCTAGGGTGGCGGCTACTTCCATAGCTTAGCACATAGACAGAGGGGAAATTGAGTGGCTGATCAGAGGGAGACTGCAGAGATCTTTTTGCCGGTTCTGAGGCAGGATTCTCTTGCTTTTCCTGTACTTAAATCTGGGTCACAGTTCTGGGTGGCAATCCTAGGGCAAAGAGGGGCACTGGCTTGGTGGAGCTTGTAGTGGCAGTAAAGAGGTAATTCTCTTTACAGCCCCAAGGCAGAAAAGAGTGCTTGTGGTCACTCATAGACTAGACACCAGGCCAGGAAAGGACTAAACACCTCACCTTTGATTGTACTATATTGGAAGAATTGAAAATCTACAGGGTCCGAGATGTATCTCTAAAAACAGCTGCACAAAACCCTGAAGCTTGGGACAGTACATTCTCCACATTGCAAGCATGCTTCTACCTTAACAAAGAGTTTAAAACTCAAGCAATTGGCTGGGAACATGAGAAAACTGTGCAAAAAAAGTCAGACTGTAGAATCTTTCTTTGGGGACAAAGAAGATCAAAACACAACCAGAAGAAAACAACAAAGTCAAAGCTCCTATATCCAAAGCCTCCAAGAAAAATATGAATTGGTTCTAGGCCATGGAAGAACTCAAAAAGAAGTTTGAGGAGCAAATAAGAGAAGTAGAGGAAAAACTAGGAAGAGAAATGAGAGTGATACAAGAAAATCATGAAAAACAAGTCAACAGTTTCTTAAAGGAGACCTAAAAAAATACTGAAGAAAATAACACCTTAAAAATAGCCTAAAAGGGGGCAGCTAGGTGGTGCAGTGGATAGAGTACCACCCCTGGATTCAGGAGCACCTGAGTTCAAATCCGGCCTCAGACACATAACACTCAACCCCATTGCCTAGCAAATGATGAAAATTAAATTAAATTAAATTAAAAAAATAGCCTAAAAGGGACAGATGGGTAATGCAGGGGATAGAGTACCAGACCTTAAGTTAGGAGGACCTGAGTTCAAATCCAGCCTCAGACCAAAACTTGACACTTACTAGCCATGTGACCCTAGGCAAGTTATTTACCCCTGATTGCCTAGAAATAGAAATAAAAAATGGCCTAATCCAATTGACAAAAGAGGTCCAAAAAGCCAATGAGGAGAAGAATGCTTTAAAAAGCAGAAATGTCCAAATGGAAAAGGAATTCCAAAAGCTCACTGAAGAAAATACTTACCTTAAAAATTAGAATGGAGCAATTGGAAGCTAGTGACTTTATGAGAAATCAAGACATTGTAAAACAAAACCAAAAGAATGAAAAAATGGAAGACAATGTGAAATATCTCATTAGAAATAAACAACTGACCGGGAAAATAGATCCAGGAGAGAGAATTTAAAAATTACTGGAATATCTGAAAGCCATGATTAAAAAAAAGAGCCTAGACATCACCTTTCAAGAAATTATAAAGGAAAACTGCCCTGATATTTTAGAACCAGAAGATAAAATAGAAATGGAAAGAATCCACCAATCACCTCCTGAAAGAGATTCCCAAAGGAAAACTCCTGGGAATATTGTAGCCAAATTCCAGAGTTCCCAGGTCAAGGAGAAAATATTGCAAGCAGCCAGAAAGAAACAATTCAAGTATTGTGGAAACATAATCAGGATGACACAGGATTTAGCAACTTCTACATTAAGAGACTGGAGGGCTTAGAATATGGTATTCTGGGTGGCAAAAAGATAGGATTATATTCAAGAATCACCTATCCAGCAAAACTGAGTATAACCCTTCAGAAGAAAAAAAATGGATATTTAGTGAAATAGAGGACTTTCAAGCATTCTTGATGAAAAGACCAGAGCTGAACAGAAAATTTGACTTTCAAATACAAGACTCAAGAGAAGCATAAAGAGGTAAATAGGAAAGAGAAATCATAAGGGACTTATTAAGGTTGAACTGTTTATATTACTAGATGGAAAGATGATATTTGTAACTTATGAGACCTTTGTCAGTATTAGTTGGAGGGGAAAATATGTGTATGTATGGATAGATAGATAGATAGATAGATAGATAGATAGATAGAAGGCACAGGGGGAGTTGAAGATGAGTGGGTGATATCTGGAAAATGAAGTTAAGGGGTAAGAGAGGATTATACTGGCATAAGGAGAAAAGGAGAGGTAGAATGGGGTAAATTATCTCACATAAAACAGACAAGAACAGGCTTTTACAGTGGTATGGAAGTGGGGAAAGCTGAGAAGGAATGAGTGAATCTTATTCTCACTGGGTTTAGCTTAAGGAAGGAATAACATACACACTCAATTGGAAATCTATGTTACCCTGTAGGAAAATAGGGAGGAAGGGGATAAGAGGGCAGGGGGATGATAGAAGGGAGGGCAGATTGAGGGAAGGTGTAATTAGAACCAAACACTTCTGAGGAAGGACAGAGTCAAAAGGGAGAATAGAATAAACAGAGGGTGGGATAGGATGAGGGGAAATATAGTTAGTTTTCCACAATATGACTACTATGGAAGTGTTTTGCACGATTACACATGTATAACCTGTATCAAATTGCTTGCATTCTCAATGGGGGTGGGTGGGGAGGGAGGAAGGGAGAAAATTTGAAACCCAAAGTTTTACATGCAATTGGGAAATAAGATGCAATGGGGTATAAAAATCTATCCTGCCCTACAGGAAAATAGAAGGGGAAGTGGTTAAGAGAAGTGGGGAGAGATAGAAGGGACAGCAGATTAGAGGAAAGAGCAGTCTTGGAGTGGGGGGAGGGATGAGATGGGGAGAAAATTTGGAACTCAAAATCTTGTGGAAGTGAATGTTGATAACTGAAAACAAATAAATCAATAGAGAAAAACATAATGGGTGGATGTTATTGCCCTGTGACTAGACAGAAGTCATGCTAAGGTTTTAGAACAAAAGCTACAGTTATGGTTATGCCTTCTTCTAACCTTTTTGTAGACTGCATACTACTGCTTCTATGGTATGGTCAGAAACTGGATATAATAATGCAACTGATCTGCCTAGGTTTTCCATGTAAAGTAATCCAATCAGCATCACATGGTCACTCCTTAATATTTATCATCATCATCATCATCATCGTCATCATCATCATCATCATCATCATCATTTCATTGATTATCTCACTACCATATTGAGGGCTCACTTCAGAAATATTTAGTTTACCTTAGTGTCAAAATCATATCAGAAATAATTGGGTTTGGAGAGGCTGCAAAATTCTATCCCCTTTAATAACCCTGGTACAAATTCCATGCCCAACCATTGACAAGAGAAAGTTATTTCAGAAGTGTCTTCTTACACTGGCTTAAGGACATAAGGCGTAATGCTGTTGCAGCTGTTCTATAGCACTGGCACAGATGTCAAATTTGTTACTGTCTTTACTCTCCTCTTCCTACCATTTTTCTTATAGGAAGAAGCTAGAAGTGAGGTTTAAGAGATGATGGCTCCTATGGCCGAATTAAGGGAAACATCATGATGGCTTCAGCCCTCCAGGAAAGTAACAGTGAAAGGAAGCAGGCTATGCAAAGGAGATTCATAAAGATAATATACAATCTATTAACATTTTTTAATTGTTATAAAAAATAGGGCAGGCTCAAAAAACAATCTCTCTGATGGCTCTTGCCTCCCATTTTTCTGAAAGAGTATAAATCAAATCTCCATTCATCTCCACTATTCCCCAACACATCAATGAGTCAGTCATTCAATAAGCATTGATAAAGCAACTACTAAGCAAGAGGAACCATGCTAAGCATTGCAGACTCTGCTCTCAAGGAGCTAACAGTCTAATGGGGTGGGGGGGGTAACATGCAAATTGATACACGGAATAAATTGAAAATAATCACATAAGGAATGCATTAGAATTAGTGGGGATTGGGAAAGGCTTCCTCTAGAAGACAGAATTTGAGCTGATACTTGAAAGCCAAAGAAGCCAGGAAACTGAGAAAGGAGAGTACTCCAGGAATTGGAGATAGCCAGTGAAAATGTCTTGAATTGGAAGTTGGAGTTTCTTGTTTGAGGAACAGAAAGAAGGCCAATAACACTGGATCTCAGAGTATGTAAATATAAGGATGCTATCCTTTTAAATTCATAGCAGGGTGTTAAAGAGTCATTTATGAAAGCAGTCTCAATTGTATTACTTTCCTCTCAATTTTAGCACAGAATTTATTAATCATCTTGTCTGTCTTCATCTCTGCCCACCTCACACCTGAGTTCAAATCTGGACTTGGATATATTCTGTGCCATGTCAGTTGTGGTTCTTGCTACCATTCTCTTTTCCTCTTTATCTATGCATGCCCTCTCAAGCCATCAAGAAACAACAGTTCAGCATTTCATTACCTGTCAACTAAGTGTTTTACATTGTACATATTTTCAGATTTTTTTCAATTGATCAGATATTCTGATTTTTTCTTTTCTATGTCTCTTTTTAAGATCGATACAGCAAAGGCCCTCATACCAATGAAATCAGAAGGTCAGTTCCTATCCCTACATATAATGTCACCCAATCTGATTAAAGGAATGGAAAAGTTTGGCACTTTGAAGTTTTAGAGACTGAGACTTCCATCTGTATTTGTAGCTGTTAGGTACTTTGTCTGCCAATACAGATTTTCAACTTTTCTGTAACTTGCAGTCCTAGAGGGTTGCCCAGAGGACCAAGAGTACTAGTGACTTGCTGAGAATGACACAGAAAATATGTGGTGAGTGCAGCTCCTCTCCATCCACTACTGTCAAGCTGCCTCGAGATGTTTAGATAAATATAGTAATTATAGAGCTACTATGATCTTAAAGGTACTCGTCCCCTACAGGAAATTTGTGCAAGTATCAGACCAAAATCAATGAAGGTGGCTTTTCCTCTGAATCCCCATGAATTCAAAAGGGCAGATTTTTTGGGGGGGTGAAAATAGATTGTAAGCAAATTGAGAAGAATGGCTCTTTCGCCTCTTTTCATATTCCACCCCCCATCACAGTATTTGGCACCTAGAAGGTACTTAACAAATATTTATTGATTGAAAGTAGATGACCTTGAGGATATCTTATCCTTGGCCATGGTAGCACTACCAGCTATAGGACTCATGCCTAGCAGGGGTGTGTTGATAAATGTTTAACAATGAGATCTCAAAAATGTATGCATGACAGGTTTGAGTTTAATTTTGCATTATTAAAATTTTCTCCTTCACTTCCTCTTATCTATATAATTAAAAAAATAATCAAACCCTTATTTCTAGTGTTTGATGATTTCTAATTAATCAATAGACTCTGATCTAGGCAGCTGCCAGAATTGACTGGAATCAAATGGTTCAATTTTCAGAGAGGAGGCCTAAGGATTTCCTACCACACACATCAGAAACTTAGTCAATGAACATTTAGTAAGCACCTATACTGAAAGCTGGTCGTAGGCATCAAAGGGTCCCTGCCATGAGAGTTAACAGTCTGATGGAGGACAATAATAAATAAAAAGAAGCTGAAAGTGGGGAGGAGTATCCAAAGGTGGGAAAGATACATAATCTGAGTAAGTGTATGCTATAGAGTTGCATTCATCTTGCAGGATGTTGAGTCTCTGGAGATCATGAAATCCAGAATAACAGCCAGTAAGAAATGACCAGTTGAATGTCCTGGGGGCCCTCCTTAAAGCATGGAGGATCTGTGAGTAGCTCACCAATGTGCACCCTTCACATTCTGGAACTAGAGGGGAGAGAGGACTCACAGGGGCAGGAGGTCCTGAGGAGGTGGGAGTTTCAGAGCTGATTTTATCCTGAAGAGCTATGAGTTTCTAGAAAGGCTGATGCTCTGATAACAAGCATACAAGCAGCATGCTCAGAGAAGAAGCAGTGGAAGAGAGTGGGTAGTGCCTACTTAAGGGAAACAGCCAGTCCATTCTTACTGTGCCCTCTAGAGGTGAAATTCTTGGCTCTGTGGAAGGATATTGGAGCTGAAAAGCTTACCAAGAATGTAGGTTTGGATTTCGCTCATTGAATCGTGTGCTTGCTACTTATGTGACCCTGAGCAAATTGCTTGAGCCTCAGTTCTCTCACTTATAAAATGGGGATTATATAGTTACTTCACAGAGTGGTGAGGTACAAATGACAAGGTCGTGTATGTCAATTTACAAACTTGATGGAACTATGTAGTTATGAACAGATTTTTTTAAATAAATTGAAACAATAATAGCAACAACCTTACCCTAGTCATTTTTAAAATCAATGTGTTGTTTTTAAATGACAACAGAAAACAAAGACAATGAAACTTTAATCCATGAGATGATGAAAGTTCTGAAATTATTCGGTCCTCAGAATGTTGTTTTAACCAATGTTTGTTGTGGTGGTATACATTTGATAAATTTGTGTTATAATAGATATGAAATTGAGATTAATTTAAAATCATTAAAAAAATAAAGGAGCTCAAAGGGAATAGAAAAAATGAAATAGACTCTGACCCCTATTAGCTTACATTTTATTGAGGTTAAAAGAATAGATAATCTTTTTTGAGAAAGAGGTTTTCACATACTCATAAAAGGCAATAAAAAGTATAAAACATACACACACAAATATAAACATATGACATAATTGTACATGTATACACAAATATGAGTGTTATATATCCATATAACAAGTGGTTCATAGAATTCCAGAATATTAGCTTGGAAAGAGAATCCAAAACATTCAGTTATGGATTATTTGGATTAGCTCAGGATGTAGTTTTTAATACTATCTCCCAAATGCCTAGAACTGCCCTTTCAATTTAGCAACCTATCTTCTGGTGATCATTAAGAAGGTAGCAAGTTTTATGTGGAGTGGATACTGAGCTTAAGTTAAACAACTATTCCTTAGAAAATTGTTTAAAAAGATCTGTCAATGTTAAAGCAAGGGAAAAGTCTTGATTTGGAGTTTTTAGAATAGTAATGCTACATTGAGAATTACTTTATCAGTTAAAAACACATTAATAAATTAGCTATTGATTTTTTATTCAACAAAATTGTTTTCAAGTTGAAAAATAAGAAATAATCTCTGTTCTCTTTCCATCATAACATAGACATGTGGAGTTCAAACCAATTTTGATTATCCAGCTTTGATTAAAGCAACATTCTGAGGACTGACTCAACTATTTTAAACTATTTAAAACTTTCTTCTTAAGTGGTATAGATTTATTTACTTTCGTTTTCCCCTTTTCTTTTAGAAAAGATAATTTACTACAAATCAGCCCAGAGTGAGTTAATAAAAAAAACCTTGGAAATTATACTAAATAAAGTAAATGATGACAAAACGTGTATAACACCACCAGCACCAGTAAAGTGTTCATCTCCTCTAAATGAGTAACTTTCCAGTTAAAGGAGAAAACATTTCTTAGGGTTTCTCTTAGTTGCCAGATAATTATACTTATGGCTTATTTGAGCACAGTTGCTTCCAAGTTTATGAGACACAAAAGGGAAATGTCTCAGGAATCTTGTGATATGCAACTTACTCAGCAGGGAAAACTAAAATCTCCTGCAGGAGTCAGCAGGGCCTTTCTTGTCATCATGCCTTCAGGCAAATGGAGAGGAAGGACTCAATACTGGCATTAATCACTGTGTGACTACTCCATGGCAAGAATTTTGGCACCAATGAAACACAAAGCAATAACAGACGGTTGCCATAATAAACCCTCAGATCTTGACAGGATTGATTATGTAGGCTGAAGCTGCCAACAGGAGAACTTGTCACTTACCAAGGGGAACAGCCGCATGTCAATCACTGTCCCCTGTCTGGAGGTTTTAAATCCAACAGCTTCAATGCAGGCAGGAGCTCAATAGCATTGAATTTCAAAGTGACAACAACTAGACCTTTAGCACAAGCTGAGAGGAAAGAAGGGAAAGTATAATAATTCCCCATATCCTTCCTTTACTTCAAAATAAAAATAATATTTTATAAAACATTGTAAATCAATTTTAGAGTAGCATAATAACATATTGAGTTGTTTTTTTTAATTTGATTCTCTGACATATGAGTTTGAAGTCCAACAGTTATAAATCTTGAATTCAAATTTCTTCAAGTATACAGTTAAGAGAGAGAACTTTTCCTCTCACTACATACATTCTGTATATTCTAAACTCCTGACCCATATGGCTAGAGTTTTTGTGTTGGTAGCATTCCACACAGAGTCATAAGATTATATGATCATAGGATGGCCCTTATTTTGGCCAAAGTATTTGAACTGTTCCTTTTATTTTTTTTTCCTTTAAAAATAATAGAAATAAGGTTTTTTAAAAATATTGCCTGCCCCATGTGTGAACAGTTTGGTTGACAAAGGGTAGAGAAAGAGAACTTTTACGTAAATAAGAAATAAATAAACTTAGAAGGATGAAAATCTTGCTTCTTTCTTTGGTAAATAATGTGGTGGTTGAAAATGGGAGGAAAATAATTGGTTTAATTGAAAATCCTAAAAATCTATGGACATCTTGGTCGCACAATAAATATAGTACCAGGCCTAGAGTCAGGAAGACTCTTCTTTTTGGGTTCAAATCAGAACTCAGAGACTTACTAGCTGTGTAACCCTGCGCAAGTCACTTAACCCTGTTTGCCTCAGTTTCCTCATCTGTAAAATGAGCTAGAGAAGGAAATAATAAATCACTGTAGTTTCTTGGCCAAGAAAACTCCAAATGGGGTCATGAAGAGGGACATGACTGAAAAAATGAACAACAAATCTATGCAAAGAAACAGTTTTCAGACAAGCTATGAGCAAATTGAATGACAAAAGGTACAGACTATCATATGTGACATAAATAATAAAAAAGCTTGAAAATGATAAATGTTGGAGAATATGTGGGAAAATTAGAACATTGATGCATTGTTGGTGGAGTTGTGAACTGATCCAACAATTTTGGAGAACATTTTGGAACCATGCCCAAAGGGCTATAAAAATGTGCATACCCTTTGATCCAGCAACACCACTGCTAGGACTGTGTATCCCAAAGAGATCATACAAATGGGAAAAAGACCCACATGTAGAAAAATATTTATAGCAGCTCTTTTTGTGGTGGCAAAGAATTAGAAATTGACGGGATGCCCATCAATTGGGGAATGGCTGAACAAGTTGTGGTATTTGTATGTAATGGAATACTATTGTGCTATAAGAAATGATGAGCAGGCAGACTTTGGATAGGCCTGGAGGAACTTGTGTAGATTGATGCTGGATGAGATGAGCAGAACCAGGAGAACGTTGTACACAGTAACAGCCATGTTGTGTGATGACTAACTTTGACAGACTTAGCTCTTCTCAGCAACGTAAGGATCTAAGACATCTCCAAAGGTTTCATGCTGGAAAATGCTATCCACATCCAGAGAAAGAACTATGGAGCCTGATTGCAAATTGAAATATATTATTTGCTCTTTTATTTTCTTCTGTTTTGCTCTGCTCCTTCTTTCTTATGGTTCCTCCTATTGGTTCTAATTTCTCTTTACTACATGACTAAAGTGAAAATATGTTTAATAGGAATCTATATTGAGAGCATAAATCAGATTAGATGCTATCTTGGGAAGGGAGACGGGGAGGGAGGGGGAGAAAATTTAAAACTCAAAAGCTTATGGAAGCGAATGTTGAAAACAAAAAATAAATTAATAAAAACAAGTTAGAAAAAGAACATTTATGTGCTGATAACATGAAATGCAAGGATGATGAGACAGGCAGCAAAGACACAGTATTGAAAAAGATCATTTTAAATACTGGGGAATCACTGAGGTTACAAAAGGATTGGTATCCTTTAGCTTTTTTGCATGTAACTATTTAAAGTTTAAGATGTTAATATTCACAAAATGAAATGACTGTTGAGAGAATATAGAATGAGTGCTCACTGATAAGTGAGTTATTCCATAACAGGAGGTTCTGATTTGAATCATTCAAAGTGCATGAATAACCTGACTAGGGTGGAGCAGGAGAGTGAAGAATAAACAGAGGGAAGAGAAAAACAGTGTAGAGCTCTGTAAGAAATCAGATGCTGTAGCTAGTTGACAA
Source organism: Phascolarctos cinereus (assembly GCF_003287225.1). NCBI lineage: Eukaryota > Metazoa > Chordata > Mammalia > Diprotodontia > Phascolarctidae > Phascolarctos > Phascolarctos cinereus. The sequence continues at coordinate 135,480,466 of NW_027556402.1, read as the reverse complement.
GAAGGTTTCAGCTGCAAGATACCTGATTGGAAGAAAATAGGCTGAAGCTCATTGGAAGAGAGTTTACATTTCAGCTATTGAGCTTCAGAACATTCTAGAGTTTGAGAGTATTGAAGCCTCTTAGATGTGTCTCTCTGGGGAAAAACAGATTTTAAAGGTGCTTTGCTGTATAAGAAAAGATGGAGATCTAAGCAGATAATATCTAACTGTGATGGTTAAAAGCTGTCTGTGCTTGTCTGCTTTGTCCAGGGAAGGTCACTTAAAGAATTTTGCTATGGGCTGTGCTCTGTTTTCTACAAGCTGATTGAGTGGTCAATAACCTAAGAACTCACTAGGTTTGTCTGCTTTGCCTAGAGAGAGCCAGACTAATCGAATTTGCTGGCTTAAGGGGAACTTTTAGTTAAGTCAATAGCTCAACACAAGGGACCCCTTTAAGAACGATTTTGACTTAAATGAGAGTGTAACTACTTCCTCAGGTTGAGAATAGAAGCTTATCTGTTCAGCAGGAGTGTGCTGAGGATAAGAGCAGTTAGCACAGAAGCAGATTTTTGTGCTCTAAAAGTACTAATGATGTCAAGTCCTACAATCTACAGTAGTGAGATACTATGAGCACATGTATTTTTCTCACTAATTTATTTCCTTGTCAAGTTTCTATAAGTGTATGTGCTCTTCCCTTAAATGCATTGGTTCCAAAGTCTGACGAAGGTTTATGTGTGTACTTCAATATGTCAATAAGGGAACAAGCCTCCCCTTGGGTATAATAGATGACAGGCTCTTTACCACTTGGATACAGGTGTCAGGTCCCAAAGCACAGTTCCTAGTCCTGGTCAGCAGCCCATGAGCTAAGGGGAGGTACTAGTGACCCAGGCTCAGCTTATTGCCCATCAAACTAGTCCAGTTAGATTCTGATGGGAAGGGACAACTCAGACATTGTAGAAGCAATTAGTGTTACATTGTATTTACAATTACCAGAAACCAATGTTGAAGGTAAGATCTAGAGGCTAGGGATCCAAGCAGCAAACTCTACAGGAAGGAATAACAAATGGAAGAGAAAAAAGATATGGGGGTCCCAATCAAGGAATTAGGCAACATCTGCAGGAATGAAGATCAGGCCCCCAGGCATCAGTCAAGGGTGGGAGATAATCATGCTGTGAAGGGACAGGTAATGACTGCTCAATAAACTAGTAATTTGAGTGGAATTTTTGTAAGGTTCTTCAGGGAATCCTCCCCCCCCCATATATCTGCATGGTGTTGAAATTTGTTTCCAAGTGCTGAGTAAATGAAGATCTGTCCATTGTTCTGATCTTGGCCATGTCAATGATAATGCTAAATAAAACAAAACAAAATTTAAAAAAAAAGCAGGACAGGAGATAGTCATCTATCAGGATGCATAATCAAACAAAACAAGGCTGGGGAGAGAATGGTCAGCAAGTCATCTAGTAAGTTTCCATAGCAAATTAAAATTGTGTCACAACTTAAAATATGGACCCCATGACATAAGAAATATTAAAAGACTACACAGTAATGTATGTTTCTATTACATTCAATATATTTATCATTTCTGGATTTGTCTTACATGCTTGAGTATGGTATAATTTTTTTATTGCTTTTGACTTATTGTTTAAAAATTATTATGTTTAAGTGCTGATTGTGATTTTATTTGGGGCAACTGCTTTGTAAAAATAGAATAACACTTTCCAGGGTTCAAAATATGTAGTGGTGAGTAGAGAGATGTAGTTTACTACAACAGGATCACCCCCAGCACTGATAGAATTTGAGTATAGATGCTTGATGGTTGTCTTCTGTGAACCTAAACATGTTAATGTGAAGGCAAGAAGTGAAGGCTAAGCCAGACTAGGGTATGAGTCTGGGCTTACTTACTATCACATGCAGGTGTTTATCTTAAAGAGAATAATGTTTTAATTGCAAAATTAATACTCATCAATAAGCACAAACCTTCCCATATACAAAGAAGAACATAAATGATTTTATATTAAATCCTGTTTTCTCTACAATTTATTTATTGAGTGCCTGAAAAATAAAGCACTCTGTGATAATAGCCTTGGAAACTACCAATTGTGAATAAAATCCAGTCCTTGACCTCACAGAAATTATAATCTAGTAGGAAAGACAAAACATGCTTGACAATGGTGACTTTAACAAAATGTAGAATCATATGAATCCCAGATGAAAAACAATAAACTGCTATAGAAGGCCAGAGGAAGAGTGGTCACTCTCCAATGAGCTCATCTGGAAGAGGGAAGGCTTCATGAAGGAGCAAATATTTCAACTGAATCTAGAATGAATGCTGACAGCTAGATGTGGGTTGATTGAAAGAGGCAAATGCGTGAAGGTGAAAAATGAACAGGCACTTGAAAGGATAGAAAACATTCCCTTTTAACTAAAACATAGAATACCTTTAAGGCAATGGTTAAGGTAGGGGTGGGAGGCTGGAGAGGAGGTATTTAGTTAGCATGCTGGATAAAGAGCCAGATTCAGAGGAAAAAAGGTTTGGTTCCAATTCTGCCTAAGATTCTTACTAAATGTATACTGATAGGACAGTCACTTAACTTCTCTCCTCCTATTTCCTCCTATATAAAATGGGGGTAACCATAGTACCTATTGTACATGATTTATTTGAAAATCTAAATGCTAAAGAAGTATCTGTATGTTAGATATTATAATTATTGTTATTTTAAGATAGGAAAATTAGGTTAAGATGGAATTTTGGAGAATGGTTTCTCCTTGCTTCATGTCTCTTCCCATTCCAATGCATTCTCCACTAGCTTCCAAAATCATTTCCCTGAAGTGTATGTTTGACTATGTCATGATACCACCCACATCAACAAACCACAATGGCTCCTCACTGCCTTGAGTATCAAATATTGATTCCTCTGTTTGGCTATTAGGTTTCTCCATAATCCAGACCCAAACTATTGTTGCAGTCTTACTACATATTGCTCCCTTACACACACAGATCCAGCAAAATTGTCCTTCATATTGTGCTTCTTATACAACATCTTTTCCCATATCTCTGTGCTTTTTCAATGGTTGCCTTTCATTTCTGAAATGAAATTCATCCTCTTCTGGTATCATATTAGGAAATTGCTATATTGACTGATAAAAATCCTTAGTTTTCTTGAAGATGCAGCTCAGGCATAATCTACATGAAACCATCCTTTTCTCCTCCTATCCCAGTTGCTAAGGCCTTCTTCACCAAATTACTGTGTAACTTTTTGTGTACACTCATATAAATTCATATTGTCCTCCTCAACTATATTATAAGGATATTGAATGCAAAGATTGTTTCATTTTTATCCTTGTATCTTCATTGACTAGCACAAAAAGTACTTTATAAATACTTGATAAATATCGATTGATGTAATGGGCAATATGGAACCACTGGAGATTATTGAAAGTTCACATGTACTAATATGTTTTAGGGAGAGTATGCCATGATAAGTCCTGTGCTTTGTGTTGGTTAGATTGTGTTGGTTAGACTTGAAGTAAGAGGAGTAAACAGGAGGATGTTGTAACAATCTGGAGCATTAAGAGAAAACCAAAAACAGAAAGTTAAGGATGGCTGATGTTTCTAGTCTGGGCTACTGAGAGCAGTGGTATCCTTACTAGTAACAAAAAAGTCAGGATGAAAAACTGTTTAGGAAGTGAAGATGGCCAATTTGGTGTGCCAATGGGACACAGAGTGATTTCTAGTAGTTTGCAGTGTATATTTGGAATTTAGGTGAAAGTGTCTAGGTAATTTGTAATATATGGTTGGAGTTTGCAAGTGAGTTCTGGATTTGAGAGTTATCTGGATGGCAGTAAAGTTGAAGGAATAGAATAAGATTAGGTGGCAAAAGGAGAGACAATAGAACAATAAAAACAGTCAAGGTAGCATGGCACGGTCGGTAGAATAATTGATTTGGAATCACAAAGACCTAGGTTCAAAAACTGCCTCTCATACCTCATAGCTTATTACCATGGACAAATCATTTAAACTCCCTGAGCATAAAATATTCCATCTATAAAATGAGGGGATTTGCTAAATAGTCTTTAAAGTCCATTCCAGTTCTAAGTATATGATATTATGATTCTAAAAGCTGAACTGTAGGGCAAACCTTAGCAGGTGAATGGAAGAAGAAAAAGGAGAAAAGAAAAGGAAAAATCAAAGAAGTTTGAGGACGGCCAGAAAACCAATGTCATAAAAGCCAAGATACCTGCCTTATGATTTTCTGGAGGCTTTTACATCCATTATCTCAGTTAATTGTCATTCTGATCCAAGGAAAGATACAGGGTATGTATTATTGCCCCTTTACACATATGAGAAACCTGATGCTCTGATGGCCACATAACTAGTAAATAGTAGGACTTGGGCTCACAATTATGCCATCTAAGTAAAGTATCCTTTCCATGGCATTACTTTCGTTAACATAACACACATGCATGAAATTCTCCATGAATTTAATTCAATATAGAAAACAGATGTGTACTCATACACATAGAACAGAGAATTCAGAATTTCTGAAGTCTTATTCAATATCTAAGTCAGAGAATGATACTTTCATAAAGAAATGACGTGAAATACCCATGTAGAAAATGTATTGACACAACCTTAATGTGAGCTTAGTTATACAAAAATGGAACAAAAACAGTACATATTTTCTGAATGATATGTATCACAACATGTATGTTAAATTTTTCCTATAGGGGGCAGCTAGATGGCTCAGTGGATAGAGCACAAGCCTTGGACTCAGGAAGACCTGAGTTCAAATCTGGCCTCAGACATTTGACACTTAGTAGCTGTATGACCCTGGGCAAGTCATTTCACCCTGTTGCTTCACCAAAAAGTAATAAAATAATAATATCTGTTAGAATGACACTATTAAAGTAATAATAAAAATCTGACTGACAGAGGACATTTCACTGCAGCAAAAATTAAATTAAATTAAATTAAATACAAACATAATATTACTGTTAGAATAACATGGACATTTATCCTAACTGAAATATAAGATAATATGTTTTATCATTATGACTTTTATGAAGAATTGTCTGGCATTTAGGTGGCGTGCAAGAATGCTTATTTGAAGGTTATCATACGCTTTTTATGCTCGTATTTTTATTATATGGTTACACTTGGTTACCTAAATTAATATTAGACAAATTTAGAGATTAAAAGAATCTTGCTATATATGTATAATATAAATGTTCACCAATAAAATCTGTCTTGAATATGTTTATTTTCCTATTAATCATGTACATATAAATAAGAGGGTTAAGAAGACCTTATGTAAATTCAAAACTGAATATGTATGGATATATACTCTCTAATTCAATGCATTTTTTAAAAATAATATTTCTAGATTCCCAAGTTGGTCCATTTATTTGTTTTGGCACACTTTCAAAACATGGTTGGAGGAAGAAGAGGACAGCTTAAAAAAGGAAACAAACCAGCAGGCCATCACAGCCCTGCCCCCAGTAAGTCAGTTTAACAGTAGAACTTTCAGAATACACTATGAAAAAATGCGCTCAACAAACATGATATAGATACACCATCTGCTGTAGTGATAAGCAAGGTAATGTTTCTCAATATGATGACTGACATTTGGCTCTGACAGTTTGCTGTGACACTTATCAGTAGTGAGCTTTACTGCTTAGCTTTTGGGGAAAAAAACCTACAGAAAGAAAAATCTACCACATATATTTCCTTTCCTACTGTGAGTTACTCAAGCTAAAATGTTGAATATCTTGGGCATTCACAAGATAGTTAAATGTAAGGGAATTTGAAGCCCAACTTCCTCATTAGCACTTCAAAAGAGCCCGAAATACATTAACCAGACAAACCTTGGGATTGTCATTCAATCTTTTTCAGTCATGTCCAACTCTTTGGGACCCCCTTTGGGGTTTTCTTGGCAGAGAAACTGCAGTGGTTTGTCATTTCCTTCTCCAGCTCATTTTACAGATGAGTAAACTGAGTCAAACATGGTTAAGTGATTTGCTTAGGGTCACACAGCTAGTAAGTGTTTCAGGCCAGAGTTAAACTCAGGAAACTGAGTCTTTCTGACTCCAGGCCAGTATTTGACCCATTCTGCCACCTAGCCACTTACCAAATAAACAAACAGAATAGGAAAAAGGAAGAAATCTTATAAGTTTGGGAGGCAGAAACAACAGATAATTAACAAGCAAAGAGAATTTTTAAAAATACAATGAAATAAAAACTATAAGGCAAGATAAAAATTGGAGAAAAGCAAATTAAAAGAATCTTGAAATATCATCTTATAGCCATTAAGCTAACAAGTATACTGAAAGAATAGAGAAACAACATGCATGATAATCCCATGAAAGTGAATATTTGAATTAGGTCATCCCTTCTGGAAAAAAATTACTATTATGCAAGAAACATTAATAAATCATTTATACTGTTTGATTCTGATATTTCAATATTATCACAAAATTCCTCAGAGAAATATTACTACAGCATAAGTTAGGATAATTATGAAGAATTCAAAGAAACATTAGAAGTCCTGTACTAAGTGATGCAGAGTAGAGCCAAAATAAAAACACTCACAATGATTCCAATAATATAAATAAATCCAACATGGGGAGGTAACAACACTCTGATTATTGTAAGTAATGTCATTATAATGTTCACAAGTTATGTCAATAAGCATTTATTAAACACCATTTGCCAGACACTGTGCTAAGTGCTTACAATACAAAGAAAGGCAAAAACAATGTGTGCCCGCCAACTTAAGAAGCTCACTTTTTAGCAGAGAAAATGATATGCAAACAATTATACACAAACAAGATACATTCAGAATAAAGTGGAGGCAATCTCAGAGAGTAAAGTCAATATTAAAAGGGACATACCTCCTTTCTATTTATAATAGATGAACTGACAGGGTGGGAAGTATGTTCCATAAGGTGGTTTAGGTGTTTATTGGGAAATAATTTCTGTATCAAAAAAATTATCATTGAATTATTAATAATAACAAATGATAAGTTGGCATGGCTAAAAATTCTTTATAGAATTTCATCATGGAATTTTTAAAAAATCATAATGTTGTTAAAAATGAAAGTGCATGATAAGGATAATCTTTACCTTGACAAGGATTAATAAAAAATACTGCAAGATAAAGAAGAGAATGTCATTCCAGGGAATATTTATCCATTTATTTCAGCAAATATGTAGCAATTGTAAAATGAAATTAAAGAATAGCTTAGTATAGTAGAGTCAGCTTCAAAGCCACAACACCTGGCTTCAAGTCCCACATCTGACATGTACTGGTTGTGTGACCCTAGGAAAGTCACTTAATGTCTTCACTGAGATTAACCTCTGAGTTATAAGTTGTAGAGAAGGTGCTGAGCTGCATTTGAAGAGGGAGTATCCTCACCTAGGTTATTTCCTAATCACTAGTCTAGTCTTTTTCTCACCAAAAATTATACAGATATAGGAAGAAATAGTATTTGCATTTCCAGGGAGATGTAACAAGCAATGTTTGATATTTCATTTTTTGTAAGTCCAAGAAAGAGAAAATGAAGTTATAAGATTTGTTAAAAGGTACCTATAAGTTATATTATTGTGAATATGTACTGGTACATGTTTGTTTTCCTTGAATGCGTGATATGCTAGGATTTACAAATTTAAAGTGGTATATGAAGTACTTGTAAAAAGTTTATAAGATTACTATGAAAAGGTTAATAAAAAACAATATAACATTTTTAGAACAGATGCCCTCTATGCTCCCTTTTATAGAATCATGCCAAATATATCTTGAGGTTTTTTTTTTTATTTTGACATCAATTTCTAGCAAGTTTACATTTAACAATAGTTGTTTTTTACCTTGAAATCTTGTTCTGTTTGTTAAGTCTCAGCACTATTTTCATCAAAAATAAAATGCCTTCAGCATCCTTGCCTTTTGTACTTGGGAAGCCCTGTATCTGTGATAAATATTTTCCATTCTCAGCCTCTTAGTGTGAAATGTGCAAATATGTGAAGCAAGTTATGCATGGATATCAGTTGCTAATAAATGCTTTGAAATGGAGATAAAATTTGTAACAGACATTCAAAAGAGAAAAATAATGTAGACAATAAAGCCATGAAATAGACACATTTACCCAAACAAATGTGCTTTTTGGACTTAATGTTTTGAAGGTTGTGTTAGAAGTACAGATTTGTGATCCAGACATTTTCATTATCCAATACATAGCTAATATCAAGTGGATGAATGACTATAATCAGTGTTATTAATCAATCTCTACCTATGCATATTTCTTTCAAATTGATCTCATTTAAGAGACAGATTCAATTTGGAGGAGGTTTATGTTCAAACCAATTGTAGTCACCTGACTTATTGTATAAATGTATATACTCCTTGGGTAGTGGGTAGGAATTTTCAAAACATTCTATCAGTATTCAAACATAAATGAATTCATTGTAACATCATTCATGTCACAGTGTCATGATGTAACACAGGAATGTCATCCTGATAGTCCATGTGAACTAAAAAATTAACAACATATCTTGGCTTTTAAACAGGCCATATTGTGAATGATAAATGTGGCCTATATTTGGATATATCTGGGTCACTTCTAACACAATCTTCTCTATAATTAAATTAAATTAAATTTAATTTAATTAAACTTTAATATATCTCAAATGAACATGTTGATTCTTAGAATACAAATTTCAGAGTAGTAAGAATCTTAAAGATCATCTAGTCCAATCCCTACATTCTAGATATGAAAAAACTAAGACACACAGAAAGGTAAAATTGCTTGTCCATACAATAATGACAGATGCAGGTCTAGAATCCAAGTTTCCTTTCTCTTATCCCATTATTCTTTCAACTCCACCAATTTCTAATCTCCTTGGCATAGAAGTGAACCACGAAAATCATACCTTTCCCCATTACTCTTCGTTCAAGATGTATGAACACAATTGAAATTGGCAAATGAAAAATGTCCAAGAAATGTCCCAGATTTCCAACTTCTCCAAAAGTCAGCTTCACTGATATCTCATGTATAATATGTACTTTATAGTCTATAAAGTGCTTTCCTCATAACATCTTGGAGGCACATTTATCACTATACTTATTTTACAAATGAGGAAACAGAAGGTCAGAAAAGTTAAAATTATTTTTCTCATGCTTATATAGCTAACAAATAGATACTCAAAGCAGATGTTGCCTGCTCTTCAGAAAGGGTAGTGATCAGAAAAAAAATAAGGCTGAATGTGACAATAGCTTTTCAAACATAAGTAGATATATTCATGGATGTTGCAATTTTTTCATTGAAATTAGAATATAGGAAAATTGAGATAAAATAGGAAAAATATAAAGATGAACTTCCCAAAAGTGAGAGATGTTCAGACTAGCTATTAGTCATTATTGAAGATTTGGGTCTTTCTTTTGCAAGATGTTTTTAAATATGTTGTTGGTTCTCATTTATCTTTAGTTTAAGTGCAACAAATTTTAAAGGAGAGGATTGGTTCTAGATTGCTTCACAGAAATCTTTCCAGTTTGTTAGTAATAGTAATAATGATAGTAATGATAATGAAATATTATGGTTACGTAGCAATGATTGAAAGCCCTATACTTAGAGACATGTATAGTAAATAGGTATAAGAATTGTCATCAATGTACCTTATCTCAGTTGCATATCTATAAATCTAAATCTAAAACAATATCTCTATCTATAGGTGCAGCTAAGTGGTATAGTGGAGAGCATTGGTCCCAGAATTAGGCAGATCTGAGCTTAAATTCAGCCTCAGACACTAGCTGTATCATACTGGGCAAGTCATTTAACCTCTGTCTCCTGTTTCCTCAACTGTAAAATGGGGATAATACCTCCCAGGGTTATTGTGAAGATCCAGTGAGATAATAACTGTATTTAGCACAGTAGTAGGCACATAGGTGCTAAATAAATGTTTGTTTTCTCCTCTCTCTGTTACTATATCTATATTTTTAAGAAGTCATGGAGTGAGGGAGTTGGGCTTAGAAACAAACATATAGATGATCTATGCTTCTTGACATCATGGATTCAGATATATATCACTTCAGGTCATGCTTTCACACTCTATTTTCATACTCCACTCTTTCCTTAAAGCTACGTATCTTTGAGTTTTCATTGAAGTTTATTACAGTTTAAGTGAATGGAGCACGCACTTTGGAAACGTCTGCCATCAACTGCTTGTGTAGTATTTAGAAATGTAGTTGTGTCTCAGCGTGATAATTACTTAGCTCTAAAGACATGCCTAGGCTGCAGTGTTGAAAGTATCTCTGAGAGGATAAAACGTCCTTTTTTGCAGTTTACATTTTATTAACAGGCACTTATAGACACTTTTGTTTTGTAGTGTTTTCCTGGAACTCATTTAAATAAATTGGCATCACACCTGGAAGAAAAAAAAAAGTAAATGTCTGCAATTCAGCTTAAAATAGCAAGCAAAATAACATTCTCATGATTATATCAATTACATTTAATAAGTCATCATTAATACTTCCTCTTTCATTTACCACAATATCTCAGACCCTTTTGAAATGTACTTCTTTTTGCAGGTATGTGCATATAAATTTTAGCAAACTGGCTTAATTCATTCTTGAGAGGTAAATATACATGCAAAATAAAACAAATTTATTTCATCAAAGTAATTTTGTTTACCATTGAGCACTTTATGTTATACACACCCTCATTTAAATTAAAAGAAAAACTATTTTTAAAAAAAACTTGGAAAATAATTTACAATTACACAGGTCAAATTTAAAATAATAAAAAGGAATTAAAACTGAATTTGCCGTTGAATATTTTGGTATGCTAGAATCATAGCATTTTATATTTGCAGCAAGAAGGGACATTAGAAGCCAACCTCCTCATCTTATTGATGATGAACCTAAGGTCAAGGAAACTTAAAGGATTTCCCCAAGGTTACAGAGCTAATAAAAATTATAGATAGAATTTGAATTCAGATCCTTTCACTCTAAATCTAGCAATCTACACATCTGGCTATCTTAAAGTAAGAAAAGCCAGGGCCAACTCTTTCTCTGTCTTTCTGTCTTTCTCTCTGTCCTTCTTTGTTTCTCCCCTCACATAGATAGATAGATGTTGATAAATAGATCAATGAATAGATAGATGGATTGATATATCAATATCTATATCTAGATATCTATATCTATATAGAATTTATATATCTTTAGAGCTGTAGATCCATATATGCGTGTATCTATACATACATATGAATGAAGAAAAATTGGGCAATTATAATTGATTCCAAGTCCTAAACTTGAAATAGGGTACTAAGAGAATAAATTATTTGCTCATTCTCATAAAGACAGAGTTTGTATTAAGTAAGAAAATGACCCACATCTTCCTGGCCCTAGTGATAGTTGCCTATGCAGTAAACCACCTGCTTCTCTAAGTTATTATCAAAGTTAAAAATAGCATTGATATTTTAAATGCAAATTTAGTTAATACAATGGACAAAAATTTTTAAAGGGGACTTATCTTAAAATTAGATCTTTTGAAATTATCATTTTTGTGTAAAAGGAAGTTAGAATATAAACAAGTTTTTCTACAATAGGTACTGTATTTTGTCAAAGTCTTTTTCTGCATCTATTGAGATCATATGATTTCTGTTGTTGTTATTGATTATGCTGATCATTTTCCTCATATTAAACCAGCCTTGCATTCCTGGTATAAATCTCTCCTGGTCATAGTGTATTATCCTTGTAATATATTGCTGTAATCTTTTAGCTAGTGTGTTATTTAAAATTTTTTGCATCAATATTCATTAGGAAAATTGGTCTATACTTTCCTTTTTCTGTTTTGGCTCTTCCTGGTTTAAGTATAAGCATTAAATTTATGTCACAAAAGGAATTGGTAGGACTTCTTCTTTATCTGTTTTTCCAAATAGTTTATATAGTGTTGGGATTAACTGTTTGTTCACTTGTTTGTTTGTTTTTGTTTTTTAAATGTTTGGAACAATTCACTTGTGAATTCATCTGGTTCTGAGGATTTTTTCTTAGGAAGTTCACTGATGGCTTCTTCAAATTTCTTTTTTCTAAGGTTCAGTTATTAAGTGTTTTATTTCTTTTGTTGATCTAGGTAATTTATATTTTTGCAGATATTTATCCATTTCATTTAGATTGTCAAATTTATTGGCATACAACTGGGCAAAATAGCTCTTAGTAATTGTCCTAATTTCCTCTTCATTGGTGGTGAATTCACCCTTTTTGTTTTTTATACTAGGAATTTGGGTTTATTCTTTTTTTAAATTGGATTAAAAGTTATTTTGTTTTTTCCCATAAAATCAGCTTCTAATTTTACTTACTAGTTCAATGGTTTTCTTACTTTCAATGTTATTAATCTCCCCTTTCATTTTCAGGCTTTCCCATTTGGTGTTTAATTGAGGATCCTGAATTTGTTCTTTATTTTACTTTTTTTTTAGTTGCCTGCCCAATTCATTGATCTGCTTTTTCTTTATTTTATTGATGTAAACAATTAGAGATAAACATTTTCCCCCTAAATATGTCTTGGCTGCATCCCATAAATTTTGGCATGTTGCTTCCTTATTGTCATTTTTTAAATGAAATTATTAATTGTGACTAAGATTTGTTTTTTGATCCACTTTTTTTAGGATTATTTAATTTCCAATTAATTTTTAATCTCTTTCCATTGTTCATTACTGAAGGTAATTTTTATTGCATTATGCTCAGAAAAAGATGCATTTATGATTTCTGCTTTTCTGCATTTAATTGTGGGGTTTTTAATGTCCTAATATGTGGTCAGTTTCTGTATACGTGCCACATACTGCTGTGAGAAAGTTATATTCCTTTCTATTCCCATTCAATTTTCTCCAGAAATCTAACATATCTAACTTTTCCAAAATGTTATTCACCTCTATAACTTCTTTCTTGTTTATTTTTGGTTACATTTATCTAGTTCTTAGAAGTGAAAGTTGAGGTCCCTCACTAGTATAGTTTTATTATCTCTTTCCTCCTGTAGCTCATTCAACTTCTCCTTCAAAAATTTAGATTTTACATCATTTGGTACATGTATGTTTAGTATCGATATGAATTCATCTATAGTACCTTTAAGCAAGATATGGTTTCCTTCCTTATCTCTTCAGTTAGATTTATTTTTGCTTTTACTTTGTCTGAGATCATGATTGCTATTTCTGCTTTCTTTGCTTCAGCTGATGTACAATAGATTCTGCTTCAGCCCCTTACCTTTACCCTGTATGTATCTCTGTGCTTCAAGTATGTTCCCTGTGAACAACATATTGTAGGATTCTGATTTTTAATCCATTCTGCTATGCTCTTCCGTTTAATGGTTGAGTTCATCCCATTTACATTTATGGTTATGATAACTAAATGTGTATTTCCCTCTATGCCATTTCCCCTTGTTCATCTCTCTCTCTCTCTCTCTCTCTCTCTCTCTCTCTCTCTCTCTCTCTCTCTCTCTCTCTCTCTCTCTCTCTCCCTCTCTCTCCCTCTCTCTCTCCCTCTCTCTCTCTCTCTCTCTCTCTCTCTCCTTCCCCCCCTCACCCCCAACCATTTCCCTGACCTAAGTGTTTTACTTCTGATCACCACCTTCTCAATCTACTCTCCTTTTTATCAGTCCTTCCTCCTCCTTCTACTATCCCTGTCCCTTTTTACTTCCTTATAGGGGACGATAGATTTCTATATCCAAGTGAGTGTGTCTGTTATTCCCTCTTTGAGCCAATTTTGTTAAGAGTAAAGTTTAAGCTTTGACTGCCACCCCCACCATCTTCCCCACCATTATAGTAGATCTTTCATACCTCTTTTATATGGGATTATATACCCCATTCAATTTCCCCTCTCCTCCCAGTGAAACTTTCTTTCTTACCCTTTATTTTGTTTTCTCTTTGTTTTTGGGGGGTGTCATCCCATCAAAGTCACCTTCTATTGATACCCTCTGTCTATATATGCTCCTTCTAATTGCTCTTACAGTAATAAAATTCTTAAGAGTTGCAAATATTATCTTGCCATACAGAAATATAAACAGTTTAACCTTATAGAATTTCTTATGTTTTCTCTTTCTTGTTTCTTATTTAATGTTTTTTTATGTTTCCCTTAAGTCTTGTAATTTGGAGGTCATTTTTTTTTCAGCTCCGGTCTTTTGATTAGGGATGATTGGAAGTCCTCCATTTCAGTAAATGTACATATTTCCCTGAAGGATTATAGTTAATTTTGCTGGGTAGGTGATTCTTGGTTATAATCCTAACTCCTTTTCCTTCCAGTATATCATATTCTAAACCCTTTGGCTCTTTAAATTGAAAGCTGCTAAATCCTATGTAATCTTGACTGTAGCTCCACAACATTTGAATTGTTTTTTGGCTTCTTGCAGCACCTTCTCCTTTATCTATGAGCTCTGGAATTTGGCCATGATGTTCCTGGGAGTTTTCATTTTGGGATCTCTTTCAGATAATGATCAATGGATTCTTTCAATTTCTATTTTTGTCCTCTGGTTCTAATATATCAGTTCAGTTTTCCTGGATAATTTCTTGAAAGATGTTGTCTAGGCTTTTTTTTTTTAATCATGTCTTTCAGGTAGTCCAATAATTCTCATACTATCTCTCCTGGATCTATTTTCTGGTTGTTTTTCCAATGAAGAATTCACTTTTTTGATTTTGTTTTATTGTATCTTCATGTCTCATAGAGTCATTAGTTTCCACTTGCTCAATTCTAATTTTAAAGTAATTATTTTCTTCAGTGAGTTTTGGTACTCCCTTTCCATTTGGCCAATTCTATCTTTTAGTCAGTTATTTTCCTCAGTAAATTTTTGTATATCTTTCCCCATGCTATTGCCTCTTTTGTCATTGTTCATTTGTATTACTCATTTCTTTTCTCCCAATTTTTCTTCTTCTTCTCTAATTTGCTTTTTAAAATCCTTTTTAAGCTCTTCCAAGAATTATTTTTGGGCCTGAGGCCAAGTGATATTTTTCATTGAGGCTTCACATGTAGCAATTTTGACACTATTGTCCTTTTCTAAGTTTGTGCCTTGATCCTCCCTGTCACCATTACAATTTTCTGTAGTTCTTTTTTTTTTTTAATTCATTTTTTTCTTCCTTTTTTGTTACGGTGTTTTTATGTATGAGTTTGGCTCTGGTCCTTCATTGTCCTGAGCATTTTGTGCTGAAGCTCAGTGTCTTACTGCTGGCTTTCACTGGGCTTCAGGGCTTAGCTATTTGCTTTTACTAGAGGGAAAGTTACCCTTCTGGCTTGAACGGGAAGCAGGGTGCTCCCTGTTGGCCTCCCCTGGGTGTGAAGTTTAACTGCTGGCCTGCCCCAAGCATAGGGCCCTGCTGCTTGGTTGCTATGGAAATAAGGTACCTCTGCTGGCAGGCCCGGGGCGAGGTCTCTCTGTTGGCCAGCCCTGGGGTGGGGCTTCACTCTTGGTCAGCAGACCTCTCTGGAGAAGGGGTGGCTAGGGAAGGTCTTGCTGTGCTGAACAGATTACTCATTGCATAGGGGCCTGCTAGTTTGCAGGAAGGCAGGGACTCATTGGTGGATTGTTCTAGGCTTGGAGCCTTACTGCAGGTCCCATGTTATGAGGCTGGCTGGCTGCTGCTGCTGCTTTTGGACCTTGTTCCCCTCCATTCCCAGTGAAACAGACCTTTCCTGAAGTGCTGGTAAGCTGCTTTCTTGCTCCTAGATCTGTTCTGAGGCAGTTTTCTAGTTGTTTGGAAGGGAATTTTGGAGGGGTTCGGAGGGTTCCTTCCTCACTCCATCTTGGCACCAGAATTCCTCCTTTTTAAAATTTGTAAATGGCTATTTTATATTATTATAATTTTCAGAGACCTTTTTGATCTTCCTTCCTACTTTTTTCTTACTTTCCCATACCACTTTACAAGTGATCCTGTTCATGCTACAAAATTACACCTGGTCATGACTTAGGATTGGTAGCTATCAGGAGAAATGAGATAATGCAATTTCAATAAATCCACCTTCTAGCTTAATCTGCACATAAAATAGCAACATTTTCTAACAGAAGCAAGCTTTCATACTAATGTGGCTCACTGTGAGAAAACAGATTAAATGAATTCGGGTCACCACTGGTGGCACAGACACTCCTGTTTTTAAAACCAACTAAATGAATTCAGCTGACAATATTGGAATGACCATAATTTTTCACGAGAAAATCTAGAGATGATTTTAATAATGTTAGGTATTTATACATGAAAAAGGGTGCTGTGTAATTAAAGCAGCAATTCACCTTAATTGCAAGAAGAGGATAATTACTTGAAAATGAGCCACACAATTTAATTGGGAAAAAATAAAACCATACAGTTCTAAACAAGAAAAAAGTATTTTTGTTTTTAATTTTTTGGGCACTCCATTATATTTCATTAGAACTTCACTTCTATACTGTGATGCTCTTATCTGAAGGAGTCCAAATCTTACCAATTATTTTTGATAAATGCCCCCACAAGGTTAAGTCCTCCTAATGTAATGGAAATCAGTGCTATGATGTCTACTAACTTGGCATGAAGATATTGTAATATAAGTACTAATGAATTATGGTGGCACATTGTATTTACAGGAGAGGAATTTAAATTGCAATTATTTGCTTCCTAATAACTTTTAGAGCCTATTGAATTTAAATCACCCAGCTTGCTGTCAAAAGAAAAAAAAATACATTGAGCAAACACAAGTATCAAAAATCTGGGCAAAGTAGCGAGGAAGGAAATAACAGGAAAGCTCATGGACCTTTCCACTTATAATAATGGAAAATTGGTGGAAATTTTAAAGTATAATTGAATTCATAGTAATTATTATGGTCTGTGGATGCTATGAATGACATGAATGGTGTCCTAATCTGTTAAAATCAGTAGTCTCAAATTAAAGTTAGATTTGATCAATTAAGCTGATAATCCATTCATAGCTATATCCGTCACCTCTGAGGAAAGGATGTCACAACTACAAAGAAGAGAAATACCAGCGTTTTCAAGGGGACACAACTTATCGAAAATAAAAAGTTCTATGGGTGAGTCTCCTTCTCCTGTTTCCGCCTCCCCCACCCCACGCCCTGCAGCATGTGTATCTGTGTGTGTGTGTGTGTGTGTGTGTGTGTGTGTGTGTGTGTGTGTGTGTGTGTTGAAGGTTTGGCTAGTATTCAAAAGATTTCCATACCTCTGACCTCCAGATCCAAATGCTTTAAGTAAAAACCATCTCAGTAAGCCAGGAATGGTGTTATACTGTAGACGGAATAGCTATAAAATACAGCATGCAGTAAACCAATAGTAAACAGGTTTTTCAATTCCATCAATCCCCACCCCCAACTCCATTCCCAAAGTAAGACTGTTCCCTTCATTTTCATAACCAAATGCTGTAGGGATGTATCCCAAAGGACCACTTGGAATTTAGTGCATCTATCTTCAAAGTTGGGAGATGGCATATCTGCAGCAGTGTGTGCTGTAAAAGTACCTTTAATAGCCAATAAAAGTGGCAAGAGTCATTGCTTGCTACCTGATAGCTGGTAGCTTTTCAAATTACAGAATTCATTCGTCATGCTCCACTTAACATATCTATAACATTGCAACAAGAGATGCCATCGTCAAGCAGCTATTTTAACGAGTAAAAGAGCAAATGATAAAGTAAGAGGTAATAGAATGGAAAAATGAAAGAATTATGCCAAGACTTTCATGGTGAGTGGCGGGGGGAGAGAGGACAGGGTTAGATGAGCACAGAGGAAAGGCACAACAATCAACAAAGACTTTTTTTTCTTACCAGGCTTTGATTAGAAAAATAATTGTAAAGGAAAAGAAGATATAAACAACTAATATGATACATTTAAAATTATAACTTAGTATATGTTGCATACTTAAAATCTTTACCGGTCATGGAAGAGAGTTTCATCAGTTTTGTCAATTTGGGTTTGAGTAGAAGACGATGTGGATTGATTAGAATCTTTCATTAGACTTGTATAAATGTCAAGAAATGTTAAAACAACAACCACTTGAAGTAAATCAGACTTATTGAAATTAAATCATATCTACGTCTAATGCCATTGATTCGTTAATTCATTCAAAAGTAATTTATTGAGAACAAGTACATGTCTTCAATCCGTTTGTGACTATAGTGATGAATACATGGTTTTCATAGCATGATGTCTGCCCTTAAAAGTGTAAATGTAGTTATTTGGCCCCAGATAAAAGATTTTTGACATGTAACTATGGGACTGCTAAAAGAAAATTGGAGAGTCAGGAGATCAGGGTTCTACCCCTAGCCCTAACTTTACAAGTCACGAGCTGCATGACAATTGCAAGTTTCTTAACCTTTATGGCTTTCCTCTTCTGTAAAATTAGAAAGTTGGATTAGAAGATTTTAAGCCCATTTTCAAGTCATTCTCTGATTTATCACTCTTTAACATTTCACCCAGCATCCCCTGAGAGGTGGCATAGCACAAAGGACAGGGTGCTTTGAATTCAGGAAGACATGGGTTCAATCCTGCCTCGGATAACTGCCAGCTATGTGAACCAGGGCAAATCACTTACTCTTCTCTCAATCTTAGTTTCTTCATCTGTAAAAATGGGGTGGGGTTGCATTTGAAGGCCTCAAAGTTCCCTTCTAGCTATAAATCTAGAATTTGATGATCCCTTGACCATCTTAAAGTTCAGTGGGATTCTTTGAAAGGTTGAGGCAATGACAAATGATACCTGAAAGTGGTATAAAAGTGACACATAAGCAGATTAGATAAAGTTTAACTAGACTACAAAATATGGTGTGGGGGGTGGAGGGGGGTGAATTAAGAGGAGTGAGTAGGGGCAGCTAGGCAGCGCAGTGGATAGAACACTGGCCCTGAAGTCAGGAGGACCTGAGTTCAAATCCGGCCTTGAGACTTGCTAGCTGTGTGACCCTGGGCAAGTTACCTAACCCCAATTGCCTTTAAAAAAAAGGAGTGAGTAGACTACAAGCTAAATACAAGTTAATAGTATGGCATGATAGCCATGACAGCATACCATGATTCTCAAAGGATTTGTGTTTTGTTTTTGTTTTTAACATTATATAGAAATCTTTCCACCTCTATCAGCCATAGCCTCTCTATTAGTGAAAATAATAACAGCTAGACAACATACAGTTCTATAAATCTTGCAGTTATTTAGATCAATAAATAAATTAATAAACATTTATTAAACACCTACAATATGCCAGGGACTGTACTTGCTAGCTACTGTACTGTAAGATGAACCAGTGTCACTAGACTGAAGAGTGTGTGTCAGGAAGTAAGGTGTCAGAAGACTGGAAAGGTGTGAAGGAGCTAGTTTACATAGGGCTTTGAATGCCAAACAGAGGATTTTTCATTTGTTCCCAGAAACAACAGGAAGCCACTGGAGATAATTGACTAAGGCTGTCTGTGAGGCCTGCATTTTAGCAAAATCACTTTGGTGGCTGAATAGAGTGGGGAGAGCCCTGAAGCAGGCAGACCACCCCTAGCAGGCTATTTCAGTAATCCGGGAATGAAGTGGTAAGAGCCTATGTTAGAATGATGGCAGTATCAGAAGAAAGGAGAGGGTGGAAATGAGAGATGTTGCAAAGCTAAAATCAAACAGACATGGCAACAGTTTAAATATGGGAGGGTGAGAGATAGTGAGGAATCCAGGATAACTCCTAGATTGTAAAAGGTGGAGCAGGGGGGTTTAAGTGAAACAGAGATAAACCTGATGGGTTCACCAGGTGAAATAGTAGAGATGGAGGACAAAGCCAAGGATAGAACTTCGAGAGACACTTGTGTTTAGAAGGCTTGACCTGGAGGAGGATCCAGCAAAAGAGATAGAGAAAGAAAGGTAGGAGGAAAACCAGGAAAGCATGGTGTCCTGAAAAACTAGAATGAGAAAAATGAGAGAGAGAGAGAGTATCAAGGAGAGGAGAGTGATCAATAGTGTCAAAGGATGCGGAAAGGTCATATATTATCTCATTTGATCCTCAAATCAACCCTGTGAGGTAGGTGCTATTATTATATCCATCATACAGAGGAGGAAACAGAGTTTAAGCAACTTGTCCATTGTCAAGTCACACTGCTACTACGTGTCAGGGTTAAGAATTGAAACCTGTTCTCCCTGACTCCAAGCCCAGTACTTTTTATACTACATTAGAATGATACTTAAAGCAATGTAGGATATAGTATATGAAGCTGTATAAGTCTATTCTAGTTCATGCTTAAAGCCTTTTTATTTTTAATTTATCCCAAAGGCCAGAACTAAAGGAACAACAGATGGAGGCTAGAGAGGTACACTTAGGCTTAAGGAAAACACAATAACTATCTTGATTCCCACCACCTGAAGGCCAGTTGCATTATATTTAACCTCACCCCTGAATTTTCTGATCCCCTTAATGGGGTCTTGGGGTGGTTAGGCTCTCTGCCATTGGCTCTGGTCCCCATCAATAGCATTCCCTCAAATGCGGGAGGTCATTTGCACCCCAATTCCATTTAGCTACTCAGCCTTCGGATTTGGACTTTTCAGTTCAAAGGCATAACAGCAAATAGTCTCTCCCCTCCCCCCTAGAAAAAGAAACTCCCACACTACTTCATACTGTGGAGAAGGGGTTTAGTTTCTCAATTTAGTTCAAATCCTACATAGCACAACGCCAAGTTCCAAGTCCAAACCTTTCTTGGACTCAAGTCTCAGGCACCGTGACCTCTCAGATCTTGCCTGTCATCACTGGTTACAATGTTCCACCTTGAATCCTGATGCCATGGGTTTTCGTCGTGTCTCAAACTCCTAGGTCTAGTGGAGATTACTGACTTCACATAGAACTGAGGGACAAAAGGAACAGATCAAAAACAGAAACACCTCAAACCCATTTCTCAGGGTCATGGTTTCCAAAAGGTGAGAAGTAAAGGGAAGGAATCCTTTCTCCCCTTTCAGTTCTGGTCATGGTATATTGCTAAGAGTTAATCTTTACTCTCACTGTATGCTGACTGGGAAAAGAGAGCAGGAAAAAGAGCAAGATTATCCCAGTCTGAGAGTTCTGAAGTCACAGCTTGCTCCGGCTAAAAGCTTAAAGGAAACTGTTCTCATCTATGTAGTAGGGGAATGCAGAACGTCTCTTAGAAGGAGAATGCCTAGATCAGTGCTAAACAAAAGTTGAATGGATTGCCTTTGGAGTTAGAGAGCTCTCCTTTACTAGGATGCCATCAAGCAAGACTGACCGTCAAGGATTTTATATAGGGGATTTCCATTCATGTTGAGTAAATTCCATTCATGGCTAAAACGGCTTCTGAGATCTTGTGAAGTAATATACATATTTCTGTTTCTTTAATAATAATTTACAAAGTGATTAAATGTATTTTTAAATACTGTGTAGGTTTAAATATACTAAAGTTTATTATTTGTTTATTTTATTTAATCTATTTTTCTCTCCTACCCTCCATTATCTACTCTTTTTCTAATCCATCATTTAAGGACATATTCTATGGATAGACCATTACACCTATTCCCAGAGATATCCTTATCCATATACAGAACAAATAATTGCCATACATGGTATGATTTCATAGGCTTTGGAAAGGATGTTCTGCTGCTGATCCCTAAGGTACCCCTCTATGCCCTTAATTCCATTAACAGGAGATAAAGGCTTTCATTCCACAATTAGAAGTGAGGCTTAAAATTCAAATGCTCCTGGGAAAGATAATGTTTATTTCAGTTTCAGTAAGGTGGCAATGATTGATAGCAGATCCTTTCCTGACGGTTGGTTTTGATAGAAGAATAGGAGAGAGTTTATGAAAGAAGTCATAGCTATTTGAAAAGTAGAGAGAATAGGTGCAATCATTGAAGAGTTGGGACAGAAGTATTTGATATATTTTGCATGTTTGCCTATACCTAATCCTGCCCATTCCAACGCCATTGAGTCAATTGGACTACAAACTTGTGCTTTAACTTGTAATATAAGCTCTAAGTCAACAATCTTCTCTTTTCATGATGCATTCACATGATTATCACTAATACCTGCTACTAATGCTGAGTTTTTAAAAGTTTGTTGCCTTTTTCAAGAAATTATCACTGTCACCTCTTTATGTAAACATTTTCCTCCCATGTTATTGTAATTATCACTTAAACATTTAATATGTGAAAACTGAAGTCATTACTTGGAAAATATGAATATTAGTTTTTTTTCCAGTTTAATAAGCTAGCTTCTGTAACTACCATTATTTTTCTTTAAAATTTCTGTTCTATCTTGGAACTTTTTAATATCTATAGAGGAAGCTCCACCTACTGATTACAGATGTGCTGAACTTGCTATTTTTTCAATTATTCTTCTTGTGAAAAAAAATGACATTTTTGTTTCTTCTTCCTTAAGTCTTTTGTATCTGTCTTAAGAAATCTATGTGGTTTCAATTTAATGAATCAAAGAAAAGAAAGAATTGTTGAGATTATTTTCATCAATGATAGTCTAATTTGGCCATACTCAGAATATAATTTTTTTTGTTCCTTTAACTTACTGTCATGCACTGAAAAATTTTGCTTTATAACAAAAATATCTTTTGTCTTTTGGCATATTTCAGGCTAGTCCTGTAAGACAGATAAAATAAATACATAATGTACACAGAATTTCATGTAGCTGGGGTACCTTTTATAACCAAAAACATACATTGACCCCAATATCCAACAACCAAAAGAAAAAGATCTCGTAGTCATTCTTACTTATATTGTTGAAACAGTCAAAGTTAATCTGTCTGCAATACAATACACAATGAAACATCTCACTTGGTTTAAAGGAAATAAAATACACTGCCTCATCTTTTCTTAATTTAGAATTTTAATGGATTTCCAAATATTATCTTTTCTTAGCCCTAAATTAGGAAAGTAGAATTCATACAGATCAATTGCCTCATCACAAAATTTTAAAAGTATAATCTTATTTTTACATTAAAAAAAGAATAAAGAATTACATTGTCATCTTGTTTTGCTTTCCTTCAGGATGATGAACTTGAGACACAATGATGTGGCATAGAAAGAGAAAGAGCCAGCATTAAAGCCAATGCTAAGTCAGGCCATCATAGGCCAGGAATGTTAGTAAATGTTTAACAACTGACTCTTCAAAAGCAGGTTAATCTGTATTGTCAGAATTTTCTCTAACACTTTCTTAAGTCTATACCAGGGGTGAGGAACCTACAGTCTCAAGGCCACATGTGGCCCTCTAGGTCCTCAAGTGCTGCCCTTTGACTGAATCCAGACTTCATTAAAAAGATTTGCTCTGTCAAGTTTAGATTCAGTCAAAGGGCAGCCTTGAGGCCCCAAGCTCCCCACCCCTGATCTAGACTATCAACATAGCAATAGGTCAACTCCTGATTTGTAGATTGCTGAAATTTTAATAATTCATTCCCTAGTCAATATGTGCTAACTCCAGCGTACTCAAGGTTATAAGACACAAGGCCATTCTTCAAGGTATTTAGTATATCTTTCTACTAAAAAATAACAAGTGAATCTATTAAAAACTAAATCAATATATAGACATAGATATATTCATGTGTCCATACATCTTAATATATGTATACATATATTTACATAGACACATATATATTCAAATACATATATTCTTGTTCTTCCTGTTTAGAAGCACTTTCTATATATTGCCAAAACTTGTTTCAAAGGGAGAAAGGAGAAAGAAAAACATAAATATTATGCTTCCAGGAGCCAAGATGGGGGAATAAAAAGCTCTCCCCGCCCCCCCCCACCCCATATCAACCTCTGAAAGCCCAGAAAATATTGCCACAGGAAAAACCCTGGAACAGCTGAACCAGAAGAAATGCTGGTGCAGCAGTCCAGTAGCCCAGGTAGCTTGAGGGATTAACGGGAAAGGCCCCTCTTGCCCTGGGGGAAAGGGAGCAGTACAGAATAGGAGGCATCCCAGCAAGATAGTGAAAAGCCCCATCTCAGCATACCAGGAAGAGATCCTGAAACCCAGGTGGTGGAGCAGGCAAACACCAACACCTGGACCCCTGAGTGCCTCATTGAGGGCGGAACTGGTGGAAACCAGCTCAGAAAACCACCAGGTACCTCAGCATTCTACAGCAGTCTCCCAGTGCCTCGGCAAAACTCTGTGAAGGGCTCCAAGGGGCCCCAGCAGGATACTTTGATGTAATGATAAAAAAAAAATTTAATCAAGTGGGTTAAATGGATCCAAGTAAGTGGATTAATCTGATCTGAGAAAATATACTGAGAGAAAAGGAAAGGAGGAAGCAAACAAGTGTAAATTACATTAATTACAGGAAAAGACACAAAAACCTATTACAGCAGAGGGAAAGACGGGAGGGAATGAGCATTGTTTGACCCTTACTCTCATCAGATTTGGCTCAAGAAGGGAGTAACATAATCATTTAGGTATAGAACTCCTATGGTCTGATGCAGAGAAGTGAACAGAAGCAAGAGAACATTGTACAAAATAACAGCCATGTTGTGCGATGGCTAATATTGATAAACTTAACCCTTCTCATCAATACAAGGATCTGAGACATCTCCAAAGGCCTTGTGATGGAAAATTCTATCCACAAAGAAGAAAGAACTATGGAGTTTGAATGCAAATCAAAGCATACTATTTGCTATTTTTTATCTTCTGTTGTATTTTATTTCCTCTTTCTGGTAGTTCCTCCTATTGGTTCTAATTCTGACTTTCAACATCATTAATATGAAAATATGCTTAATAGGAATGTATATGTATAGGCTATATCAGATTGCTTGCTATCTTGGGGAGGGAGGTGGGGAGGGAAAGAGAGAAAAAAACTTATGAAAGTGATTGGATTGTTGAGAATTCAAAATAAATTAATTTTAAAAAACTTGTATCAATGAAAAAAATTACAGAAAATGCAGTTTTAGGGCAGTAAATAGGCAGCTTATTTTTTTAAGGCAATTGGGGTTATGTGACTTGCCCAGGGTCACACAGCTAGTAAGTGTTATATGTCTGAGGTCTTATTTGAACTCAGGTCCTCCTGACTTCAGGGCTGGTACTCTATCCACTGTGCCACCTAGCTGCCCCCACAAATAGGCAACTTATTCAATATTAGTATCATTATTTTAATAACAACAGCACCAACAGAATAAATAGCTCAAATTCAATAGCATTTTGTTTATAAAGCAATTTCCTATATAACATCACTGCTGTAGGTAGGTAATGCCAACATTGTTGTCCTGGTTTTTATTGATGAGAAAACAAATTCACAGAAATAAAGAGACTTAATTAAGATTGTGCTGCTATTAAATGACAGACCTCAAAATCTAGTTCTTCTACCTCCTAGTTCTGTACTCATTGTACTTTACCAGCTTATCTCTTTCCTTTTGTCTAATTTGAGAATGATCTCTAAATTTAAATGCAATGACTGCTATTTCTAAGTTTAGTCACTTCTAATAAGTTATGCAGGCAAAATATTAATGCTATCATCCATCCTGAAAGAAAATAGGACTATTTAATTAATTGCAAACATCTGCCCTATTCTTCAAAAGACATAAGGGCAGAAGAGTTACAGTACAGAGTTATGCCTTTACAATATCATATTTTAATGATGCATTTTAATGCCTATATCTTCCTGTGGCATACAGAGGTAATAAATTTATTTTTAAGGAAAAAGGTAGTAATCCTTTAATGCTAAAATCTGGACACAGTGCATTGAGTAAGAGTTATTATATAGCATAAATTGTTGTGGTTTTAGGGTACACAAGAGGATAGAGTAATTAAAAATTCATAAACAATCATAGAGACTCCTTTGCAAATATATTAAACACTTATTATTCTAGCTCACTGTGACCTGAATAAAGCATCAAAAAATTACCCATCTTAAGTATTTACTAATACTTTTTGACATGTATTTAATTGATTTGAAACTTATAGGCTCTCATTTTGGGGAAGCTCCATCCCCAAATTTCTTCATTCATACTGTAGTCAATCTATAGATGTCACAATTTCACAGAATTATACAAATTCTTGAACACTGAATTTGGAGTTAAAAAAATCCCATGTTTGAATCCCAATTCTGTAGCTTATTACCTACATGACCTTGATGAAGTCACTTAACCTCTCTAGTCTTCATTTTCTTAGTCTGTAAAATAAGGATTATTGCAAATGAATTTTAAAAATGTGAAGTCTTTTGGAAGAAAGTGAAGACTTTAGAGACACAAGTAGATTTACCTCAATGATTATGATGGAAGGCAAAGACTTCAGATGAGAAAGACAGATGTTTCAGGTGAAGTACTAGTTAAGGAAATAGTTTATAAAAATAATCTGGGGGGCAGCTAGGTGGCACAGTGGATAGAGCACTGGACCTGGATTCAGGAGGACCTGAGTTCAAATCCAGCTTCAGACACAGAACACTTATTAGCTATTTGACCCTGGGCAACCCCAATTGCCAAAAAAAAAAATAGTCTGTTGATTTTTGAATTGACTTAAAATATAGGAATAAGCTCTTTTTCAGGGATTCACTGACCAATGGCTGGTAAAATAGGCATTTGCCCAGTGTCTTGAAAATCTAAGCTAAAGTTCTTCAAGATTAAAAAAAAGAAGAAAAGAGAATAAGGAAGGTAGAGATACATAGATACACAAATGATAGATAGAAAAATGGTAGATCCACCAAGATAGAAGTCATAGAGAACACATACAAGAAAAGGATATAATAATTGAGACACCAAGCTTTTCATGAGAGACAAAATTTCCAAAAAGGAACAATAAAATCTATAGCCTAAGATATACAAAATCATAAAATTATGAGTAATGTAAACTGGAAGTCCCAATACAAGGAGGCAAATTGAAATCTGAAGATATCACTCTAAGTTTCAGTGAAGTGAGACTTGCCTGGAAGTGATTTTAGAAGAGTATTTCTTTTGGGTAGTAAGAAATAAGAGGGCAGGCTCCCCTGTAATGTCAGCAGTGTATGGCTCTATTACCAACTAAATGTTTTAAACTAGTAGAGGCTTATTCTTCATCTTACAGTCTTGAAGATTTCCTTTAGGGCACTTAAGACCTAAGTGACTTATCTAGGGTCACACAGCCAGTATGTATCTGAATCAGGACTAGAAATGAGGTCTTCTTTGTGAGGCCACCTCTTGTTTTCACTATGACATCTACTTCCATCTACCATGTACCTGTTAATAGAAAAATTTTCTCCCTCCTTAGAATGTAAGCTTCTTGAAGTTCATAGCTATTTTTGCTTTTGCTTCTCTGCACTAAGCAAAGTACTTTCAGATGATTAGATTTTAATTAATACTTGTTTATTTCACACTACCCCTCAGCAGGACATGGGAAATTTAATCAAAAAGCAGTTTGCATATAAAAGGAACTAGGAGCACTGTCTACTAACCTAGAAATCATTGAATAGGGACATACCAAAAGGAGTGTTATTTGTGTTATACTTCAGTTGTTTCAGTCATGACTGACTCATCATGACCCCATTAAAAGTTTTCTTTGCAAATATACTGGAGTGGATTGCCATTTCCTTCTCCACCTCCTTTTACAGACAAGGAACTGAGACAAACAGGATTAAGTGACTTGCCCAGGGTGACAGCTAGTAAGTTCCTGAGGCCAGATTTAAACTCAGGAACATAGATCCTCCTGACTTCAGGGCCCACACTCTATCCATTGCTGCCATATTCATCTATAGAAAGGGGACAATAATGGTAGCTACCCCAAAGGAAAGGGTGGTTGTGAGTTTCAAATGAGATAACATTTTTAAAGCATTTTTCATAATAACTGGAAAATATTAGATACTTAAAAAATATTTATTTCCTTCCTTCCTATGTGATTTGGAATAAATGGTTTTAGGATTACTTTTAACCTTTAAATGGTAAGATTCATTAGCCCTAAGATTCCCTCTAGTTCTAGTTCCTATGATCCTGTGACCTATAAAATCTGAAGCTTTGAAATTCTAACCACTGAACACAACTTCCTAATGTTCTATTTCTCCCACTTTTTCACTTGTACTAAGCCTATTTTTGGCATATCTCTTGCACCAGCCCTATTCCTCTGTTCCACTTGACTCCTTACCTAAAATCACCCACATGATTTGTCATTTTAATCATTTGTTAGCTACCATCTGAAATTCCTAGTCAACCCCATCTGAATATTTTCCTATTCTATCTATACATGTAAATACTCATTCCATAGTTACATCTGTCATTCTTTTCCTTTCTATTGCTATATGGCTGCTATCCCTGGACAAAGAAGTAAATTAATGATGCACAGTTTCAGTTGGAGCCTAGATGACCTTTGGTATGTTTTCCACTATACCTTGCTTGTCTATCTATATCATTCCCAAATGAGAAGTGTTCCAACTACCAACCTCCTTCTGTCATATTTTTGGAGTACATGTTTTTATTAGACTCATTTTCCTATCATATTGCTGTTCTAAACACCTATTTTTAAACCCCCAAAAGATGAAGGGAACCTCTTCTTCTCTAACCCCTGTCCTAACTCATTTCACTGCCTCTACAGTTGTCCCAGGGTTACAAAACTAGAAGCTACATGGCTTCCAGTTCATTTGCACAACTTGACAAAAGTACTAATTATTCAAACAACCAGTGGTCTTCTACGTGAAGTTCTGTGGGTGCAGATTGAAACAAGGAGCCAGGAAGAAAGAAGCCCAGGGAGAGGGTCTGTGAATGAGAGTCCCACAGAGAGGGTAAATAAATCATAAGAGGGTGGAAGATCCAGACTAATTAGGACCAGACCATAACAAGGAACAAAGGAATAGATTTATCCAACATACAAAACTGGGCAATAAATGTTTCTGCACAGGCTACCACAAATTCAGTAAATATGAATATTACTCTAATTGGTATGAGTGCCACAGTTAGAATTCTTATAAGTCAAGCATTGTCTACAATGCCTAGATGCCTTGATACCAAATCTTATGTCTAATAGGAATATTTATTTCTGAATAAAGGAAATATTTTTAATTCACAGAAGTTTCTAACACCCCTAGATTATCTTTCTTAAATGCCTGCTTATTTTTTTTTTTAATTTTAAGACCTTCATTGAATGTAGAATAGCTTATCAGGTGATTTCAGAATAAGAAGGAGATTTGCTAATGTAGATTACTTTCAATATGCAATATGTTGCTAATATTAGATTGTGAACTAATCTCTTCTCTGGTGCAGATAACATCCCATTCAATCCCTCCCCATAATATGTAGTTCTTGTCCACATTTTCTCCAAATACTTGATAAATTATATCCATTTTGTACCATTTCATTGACTTTTGAATTATTGGCAAATTTAATTCTTTAGAGATCATAGTCATGTGAACAATGCTTATAGAATTAGCACTGCAAAGAATCCAAGAGGCCCCATCATCTTATTTTAATGATGAGTAATGGAGACTGTGATGCCTTAAGTGACATGTTCAAGGTAAGAAGTAGCTGAGCTGATATCAGTAGCAGATAAGGTGGGCATTTTCTTAAGCCTCTTTAATTTTCAAATATATCATATTTCCAGAAAACAAAATGTGAGGGCAGATTTCCTAATTTGAAACTTGAGATTAAAAGTTAAGAGAGGGGCTTTCCTTGCCACAGGTAATTCTGTTACTCACAATTTTCATGTCAGCCCAGCCACAACTAGAAATGGATTAGTAAAGATTAATCAATAGCATTTACAATGAGATTTGTTCACTTAACATATCACAGGCTGCCCCCCTGCCATGTTGGGGGAGGGAGATTTGTATTTAATGAGTTGTCTATAACTATTCCTACCTATATGCATCTCTAGGCTTGTAAGCCTCTGACACAATGGTCCAGTCATGAGTAGTCAAGGAGTGTATAAAATCCTCCATTTGGTCATTTTACTCATCACTACCAGCAACAAATGCTGACCAACTTGCCACCAACAGGCACGCAGGCATTGCATGCCTGAGAGTAATAGCACCTGCCTCCCATAACCAGCAGCCTCACTTCTAGTCCATCTCTTATGGTCATCATGTAGGAAAGCAAAATCAGTGGAGAATACTACTAGCTGCCACAAACCTACTAACTGCCCACAAACTGTCAAAGGTTAAGTGAGATAGTTTAGCTGAAACATGACACCCTGAGAGATAGGAGTCAGCATGAGCCAAGCAAATCAAAACACCACCTACATATGGACTGCCACCTCTCCTCAAATTCTAATGGAGACAGTCTAGGGCCCTGAATCTAAAAGCCTTGAGAAAGCAATGCTTCCAGCCAAGTGCTCTCAGACATCATATGGTAGGCAATGCCTGTGGAGATACAGCCTGACAACTGTTTCTGGAGATGCTATGGTTGTAGAAACTATCTCTTCCCACAAAAATCTTTGGAGCTGTCAAATAAATCAACATCACAAACTCATGTGATTTTTTTTTTAGTAAATGATAGTAAAAAGAGTCATTATATCTGCTTTACCACTGAAACCTAATGATTATGGGATCTTTCCATTTGACTTGCTGCTGAAAACCTCCCTGACTAAAATACAAATTCTTCAAGAATGGGGAATGTCTTACTCTTCAATTTGTACTCCTGGAGTTAGCACAGAGTTTTATACATAGTAGTGCTTAATTAGTGCTTTATTGATTCATTAATAATTTTCATGACCCTTCATACAACATGAGCATCACTGAGGAAATGGTGACCCCTGAAACTCAGTCTCCTAAAATTAATGGGCCTACGTCAAGACTCACAAGAGTCCTGCTTAGCCTCTAACCTACCAATGTCATCACTGGGGAAAAGGAATACAAACATATATCACTTAGACATTTTCTGTGTGGGCAAGGTGGAGAGGAAAGCTAAAACAATTCTCTAAGCGATAAAGGAAAACAATATAAACACATTTTTCTTAACCATTTGAGCACTTCAGAGAAAAATAATCATGTTAATTATCCTGATAATTGCTTCTGCTCTCTGTTTCCCTTTGTATGCATCAACAGAGCCAAAAATTCCCAGTAGATTTCAGGGGAATTTAACAAAAAAAAAAAATGCTGAGTCAAAAATTAGATATGTTACCTATCTAGGTAAACTTCTTCAGCAGCATTTTCTGAAGTCTTTTAGATTCTGATTACACATGGACCTTATCTTTTGTCTGGCTAGGTTAAATTTAACTGAAATTTTTACTTAGAATTTCTATGTTAGGTTTTAACTTACTCCAGGGAAAATATATTATCATTACAATATTCAATCAATCAACATTTATTGTATGTCTTCAAGGTAAATGAACAAGATAAATTCCAGAGAGAATTTCTAATTTTCAAAAATTGAACACTTTGAAGGAAGAAAAATGATTGTATAGCAGCATTGTGGTACTGTATGGAAAGCACAGATAGATAAGTCATTAAAATTATTTTCCAGTGTGCTTTCCCTTTATTTAATTATAGAATCTGTTCAAGAAATGAAAAGTGGTGTTGTTGACATCAGTAATCAGTCATTCAGGGAAGTAGCCACCCACAACCTCCTCATCTCTCTCAAGTTAGACCTATACTGACTTGCTACTCAATTTCAAAGAAATGTTACCCCAGCTAGAAATAACACGCGTAATCATATACAGATTTTGTATTCATGTATATGTGTAGATTATGCCTATTTTCTCATTTAATTTGACAGTTGCATTCCCTTAGTTTGCTGCTAAAGCTGATTTTTCTCTGCTTCCTCACTAATGATCAAAATAAGAGACTGAGATAAAACCAAGAATAGAAAAGAAGTCAAATAACAAAAGAAGTGAGTTAGTCTTTACTTCATCCATACAGAAATGTCCCGAACTTATGGAGAACATAAACCTTGAGACCAAATAAGGTAATTTTTAGCATATATATGTTTCATTTTGGGTTAAAAGAATGTCTCCTTCTGTAACAAAGCTGCTGAACTGATATTCCTAAAACACAAGTGTGACTATGCCATGACTTTTCTCAACAAACTTCATTGATTGTCTTCTATCTCTTAGATAAAATACAAACTCTTCTGCTTAGCACTTACCTAGCTGTCAGGCTGGTTCTGTAGTTGTCCTCAGCAGCAGAGTCATTGAATAACTCAGAGCCACAGGCATTGTTCTTGTTGTTGTTGTTTTAACCCATCTCTAAAATGGAAATAACACCCCTTACATCAATCAGCCTGCTTGGAAACTTCCAGAATCAGAGATTGGACTACCCCTTGAGTTTTCTTATTCCATTTTTTTGTGAGGCAATTGAGGATAAGGGATTTGCCCAGGGTCACACAACTAGTAAGTATCAGGTGTCTGAAGCTGGATTTAAACTCAGGTCCTACTGACTCCAGGGCCGGTGCTCTATCCACTGTATCACCTACCTGTCCCTCTCATTCCATTTCTAATCAGTTTCAATTTTTAAAATGCTTTTTCCTTAGCTTGATATACAATATACTGTCTTTTGTTCCTAGTATTCCAAACAGAAAGAAGTATCCAAACAAAAAGTCTTCACTTTCATCTATAAGAAAACTTTTCACATATTTGAAAAAATGTTACTGTGTTTCTTTTAAGTCTTCCCATTTGATTTTTGTCAATAGCTTTTATAAACTGTGGCACCTAACACTGAATACAATACTCTAACATCTGAACTGGGCAAAGAACAATAAAGCTATGAACTGCTTTTTTTCTGAATTCTATAATTAATGTTAATTCTCTCTAAGATCCCATTAATTTTGTTGCTTCCGTGTTACATGATTGACTCATTCTGAACTTGGAGTTCTCTAAAATCTCTTCCTTCCTTCCTTTGAACTTTGTTTTTGGCCACATCTCCCATTACAATTGCATGTAATGTAATGTAAAATGTAATTATATTTGACTCATTTTTTCTGCCTGATAAGATCCTTTGGATCCCAGCTTTGCAATAGAAAATTTTTTTTCTGGATCTCCCATGTTATATCATTTGAAAGTTTTATAATCATTCTTTTCATTTAAGCCATTAAGAAAAATTTCTAACACAATATGGCCAAACATTTGGTCCAACAGCACTCTCTTAGAGAATTACCTCTACTATAATATCAGTTTAGTAAGCATGGATTTTGATTCCATTCAGTCAACAAGATCTGAATTCATTCAATTGTGTTATTATCCAGCTCACATCTTTTCTATAAGGCTATCATGAGAGACCCTGTCAAATGCCTTACTGAAGTCTAGCTATATTATATCTTGGAATTCTACCTATCTACTAGTGTAGTGACCCTGTCAAAAATGGAAATGAGTTTTGTCTAGTGTGACTTTTTTCTGAATCTGAATCTGAACTGACTCACAAACTTGCCCTGCAATAATACACACAACATTTTTTTCTTCTAATAATTCAACAGCCTGTATATTGAAGGATTCATGTTCTTCTCTCTTTTGTATGTCAGGGTGCTTATCTACCATCTCTTCCTTGGTTTCTCCTCCATATTCCACAACACTTTATGAATGATAATAAGCAATGCTATATCTACAAGTTCCTTCAGTACTAAAAGATACAATTAATTAAAACCAAGTGACTTAAATAAATGTGGATTGCTAGTTGCCTTTTTTTTCTTTAACGTGTCTTCTTTTATCTTGGGTTTATTTTATTCCCTCCATACTTTTTTGTTCTGCTTTTGTTATGGTGATATTGATTCTCCTGAATAGAAAGTACAGAAGCAAATAGGACCTGAATGGTACTACATCGTATTTTGTCATGTGTAACCATCATCTGATTCATCTACCTGATCTGTATCCTTTTTGTCTCTAATATAAGGTCAAAAGTCCTTTTTGCTATTCTTAGTATTTATTACATCAACCAACTAATAAAAACATTTATTTTCTACCTAACATGTCTCAGGCACTGTGCTAGTAACTCAGGACACAAAGACAAAAACTAAAAAGTCCCTGTTATCGATGAGCTTACATTGGGTTACTACTGGGTTATTACAGATGCCTCTCCTCATGCTTGCCATTAGTATTCCTGACTCTGCTCTTAAAAACGTGTGCTACCAATTTGTATTTGTCCTTGGTTGTATATCTTCACATAACTTTTGTAGTCACATCTGTCACTTTAGGTGCTTTCTACTTGTTTTATAGTTGGATTTTTTCCATGACTGTCCAGTCAGAATTAGTCTCTTGAGGGTTTCTCACACCTTTTCAGTTTATTGTCCTTGACAGTATCAGATGATGTGATCACACCCCTCTTTAACCAAAAAACTTCTGCCCATTGTGCCTGGTTACATCCTTTTCAGCCAAGGCAGTAAATCAGTGAACAAGTATTTAGTACATGCCTACAATGTGCTAGGCACTATAGATTAGTATAAGAATAATTAACAGCTATCATGTTCCCTCTAGGTCTTCTTTTTTTTCAGTTCCTTCAACTGATTCTCAAATGAATGAGTTCTAAGTGTCCTCTATACTCCTGGTTATCTCTTTATGCTCAGGGCTCCTTAACCTTTTTTTTTTTTGTGCCATGGAAGCCTTTTGTTTGATGAAGTCTATGGAAACATTCATAGAATAATGTTGTAAAGGTATAAAATAAAATATACAGGATTCTAGAAAACTGTCAAATCGTATCTCTTGAAATATTTTACATTGCTAAATAGCAATATATGTGCTTCAATATTAATTAAATATGATCATTTTCCTAGTTTTCTTGTGAATCTTTTTGGACATGTAGTATTGTCATAGAATAGCAATAGTGGTGAGTGTAGATAATATTCTAAGGTACATGCAACACAATTCTTATTAATGGCTAAGTCAGTCACTGCTAATGATAATGCAGATTTGAGCCTACATTCATAATTGAAGGAAATGATGATTTAGGACACCAGGTTAAGAACTATTATTCTAGCTCATCACTGTTACTTCTAAAATAGAGTAGCTAAAACTGAGCATGGCATTCCAGATTTTGTCTGATTAGAATAGAATATGATGAAAGTGCCACTGTTCTTCTGCATTTCTATTCACTGAAACATCTACTTTTTTTTCTTTAGCATTATCTGATTTCTAACCAAGTTATGTCTTATCTAGTACTTCTGTAATTTCATAAAGTGTTATATGATTGAACTTCAATCTTTTTGGAGTCAGCAATACCAACAACAAAAATTGGTCATTCTGTGGATAAATACAGCAACCTAAGATAAAATGTCTTCAGGAAATCAGAATAGTATGATTACTAGAGGATACAAATATTTAGCCTAAAGTGGTCCTAAACAAGCTCAAATTTAGAATTAAATAATTCTGCTATCTGTGAGTTTATTTCTGACACTTCCTCATTTATCTTAAAAGCTAAGGGTAGGATAGAGGTAAGAAGGGAAGCTGGGTTGGAAAAGAGAAAAATATACTGTAGGAAATTGAAATACCTACTTATTTTTATTATCTACATTAGAAAAAAAACCATGTTTTTGAAAAATGTTTATTTGTATTACAGAAAAAGATGCCTATCATTCTTTCATCAATTTAATAAACTCATGCTAAATACTCTATCCACTATGCTAATGCAGGGGAAAGTTTAAAGACACTTAAGATATGGTCCCTGTGCTCACATATATCAGGAGGAACATCTCATTTTTCTGTGAAAAATACACGACTCCATTTTATTCCATTTCAATTTGTAACTGGGGCTATCGAGAGACCCATAGGATGGGAGGATTTCTGGCCACTATATTAAGAAAGTAACTTACTTTTGCAACAATAGTAATGCGACCTCAAAATAATTGAAGATATAATAAACATCTCAGTTGGGAATCTTTATCTGGAAATGCTATAAAGGTTAAAATTTTAATTGAAAGCAAAAAATATATATTAAACATATAAAATAACACCTCATGAGAAATATGTGTGTGTGTGTGTGTGTGCACGCGTGCATCTGAGGTCATATTATTTGCAACTGATTTACAAGTAATAATTATTCCTACTATAAACTTGAGTAATGTATGTCTGCTCTTTGTGTTAAAAATTTCATGTCTTTAAAATAAAATGTACTACACAATTATACGGGAAATAACAATATTTTCTCTCTTCTGCATTTTATTGGGCTCTGTGCTCCCATCAACATGAGGACCTCCACCAATTTTGTAGATATACATAATGAATTCATCCAACATACTAGGTCATATTCATGAGGGTATGAATGCTAAGCAAAGGAAGAAGAGAGGTTGCTCCATGAAAATAAATTTTGATTTATGAAATCAAAAGTAGTAAACTGTATATCTCCCTTTCCATCATCAAACAGGAAGCTGAGGGCTTGGCAAACTGGCAAGGTTGAAGCCATAGCACTTTCCCGATCTAGGTGTACATTCTGCTACATTCCATTCACTGAGTCCAATCAGTTCAACATAAATTTCTAGCTATTGAAATAAATTTTGCTTTGAGACAGTTGCAAAAATTTTTTGGTGGTAAGAGATAATGACAGTGATTTTGAGGTCAGTGAGGTGTGAGACCAAAATGTTTTGGCAAACAGTAAGTATATGGATCTAACCTCTTTCTCAGGATCCATGTAAATGTGACCTAATCACTTCCACTAGGACTATATTACCTGGATCCAAAGATGTTCTTCTGCTGGTTGCTATAGATATCTTTATGAAAGAGGAGAAAATTGGATATTTACAACTTCACAAGAGAAAAAAAAAACTGGTGCTAACCACTTTGTTCACTGTGCTCTTTGATTAAATATCTTCAAATTGAATTAATATGCTCTGGGCCTGCCTGGTAAAACCAAGAACATGGGGAGAGGGGTTCCATAAATGAAGGTGGTGAATTGTGCTGAACCAGGGGGTAATCAACTTTTCCTGGGGGCTCAGTTTGTTGGCATAATCCATTATCTCACTGCTGAGCTCTGTAAGGACCAGGTGATTCATGACTTTGCTTCTGTAGGACCTGATACCACAGTGCCTAGGCTAAAGATGCTTATTTATGTTTGTTACCTTTAAATGCAAAGGCACTTTAGAATGAGGAAAGAGCAGCAGTGATTTCCAGCCTCCTGAACCTGCTAGACCCTCAGCATCAAGGGAACTGGCCTAGGTGGAATGCAGAGCTGTGGAATGTTTATGCCACAAGTGATTTTAGATCTTCTCCAGTCTTAAACTCACAAGAATGTAGGCTTTAGCATTGTAAGAGCCAATCTAACACTTGAATTTTACAGAAGAAGGAACTGTGACCCAGAGAAAGGAAGTCACTTACCCAAGGTGCCTGGGGACTTCTTGATGAGGAAACCATTACAACTAATGTAGGTTCATATCTTCTAAATTTTAGTATTGGTTGTCTGGACATTGAGAGGTTATGTGAGTCAATCTGTGTCAGAGGTAGAGTTTGAACCCAGGTATTCTGAATCCCTGTTCCTTTCACAGTGGTGCTGCCTTTCAGATGCAGAGGGATGGATAGAAGGGCAGAATGATGTCTTCTCATGGAAGGCAATGCTCTTGGTGCTGAGGCTAATCACTTTAATTTTCCCAGAGCCATGATTTCCCCCCATTAGTCTCTTGTTGAAGCCTTGAGAGTTACTCTTTATAGAACATTTCTTCATATGTCTGGCATTTTTTGGTACTATGTCTATTACATAATCCTTCTCAATAATTTTTAAATTTTGTTGCAGAGCTTGAACCAGAGTTCCCACTGGAAATTCAAGTGAACATCATGTTTTAAAATCTAAATTCCTTGAGGAAAGGAGGATTTCTGTTGGCTAGGGTGTGGGATCAAGGAAATTATAAGGGAACAAAAGAGCCTAATTACTTTTGTTAATTGGGTCAAAGAACAGAAACTGACTCATTGATTCTAGCTTGTGGCCACATAATTGCTTTTTATGAACCCCTAGAGAAATTTGAGCAAGAAGCTAAAAGTAGCCAGGAATATTATAGGGATTTAAATAAAAAACAAAGGTTGATATCACTTGGTTCTGGTCTTTTTGCTATCTGGTTAAAAATTCAACCACTTTGGGTACCTCTGAATTCTAGACTGCTTCACCAAAAGCATTTGACCCATTTAGGGAGAATAGTCTATGGGACTAAAATGTGCAGTGCTCTGGAAATTACTGCTTTCACTCCAAGTTGGGAAGAAAAAAGAAAGAGGGAATAACAGTGTTTCTTCCACCATGGATAAACCTTGGCACATTCCCACCTTGAACTCTGAATGAGTTTAATTTGACAAGAGGTTTAGGGATTTTTAATAAAAAATATAGTAAATATTAAACCGATAATATTACATTTCTTTTTGCTCACTAAATCTCAGATTCAATGTAGGATTACATTTCCACCACAAATAATCAGATCTCTTATCCTGAGGTTCTGTTAAAACTACTTACTATAAAGTCATGTCCTAATAATAGCTAGCATTTATATAGGACATCAAAGTTTGTAAATACTACAAATATTTCATTTGATTTTCATATCCACCCTGGGAGGAAGGCTCTATTATTATCTCCATTTTACAGATGAGGAAACTAAGGCAGAGGTTATTATTTTCAATGGTTACATAGTTAATGTCTGAAGCAGGATTCAAATTCAGGCTTTCCTGACTCCTCCAAATCTAGGGTTCTACATGGCCACTGGGCCATGTAGCTTCTACATTGAATCACTTAGAGCAGGTCTTCTTAACTTAGAGTAAATAGATAGAGGGTCAGGGATTTCGTGAATGCATATGAATGCACATGTATCTTTTTTTCAATATAATTTGTTCATTTTTATAATTGTATGTATTTTATTTTATGTACTTATTATTCTGAGAAGGAGTCTGAAGGCTTCATCAGATTGCCAAAGGGATGGGGGACACTAAAGTTCCTAATAGGATGCCTAGTGTTATTTCTTTAGTACAGGAATCCCTTCTACATATTAGCAATGGGTGCCTGGACCATCACTAGTTATTTTGACTTATGTCTTGCCACTGGACTCTGATGAGTCTTGAGGAGACATTAAGTCTGACGACTTTGCACAGCTCTGCCTCACTTAAATCCAATTCACTTGCAAGTCAAGCGATCAGCTTCCTCATATCATTGGTCCTCTTTGAGAAGGAAGGACAAACAGGAGTTCTGCTTCTGGGAGCCAAGATGGTGGAGTTAAAAGTAAGTCACTCTTATCCAACCATATTAACCTCTGAAAGCCCAGAAAATATCCCCCCAGGAAAAACTCTGGAATAGCTGATCCAGAAGAAATATGGGGTACAATAGTCCAGTCGCCCAGGTAGCTTGAGGCATTAATGGGAAAGGCTCCTCTTGCCCTGGGGAAAGGGGAGCAGTACAAAATGGGAGGCATCCCAGCTAGCTAGTGAAAAGCCCCACCTCAGCATACCAGGAGGAGATCCTGAAATCCAGGTGGTGGAATAAGCAAACACCAACACCTGGACCCCAAAGTGCCTCAATGAAAGCAGGGGAACTGGTGGAAACCTGCTCAGAAAATCACCAGGTGCCTCAGCATTCTACAGCAGTCTCCCAGTATCTCAGCAAAGCTCTGTGAAGTGTTCCAAGGGGGCCCAGGTGGATAAACATCCTGCAACATCTATCTGAAAGGAGCTGAAGAAAGCAAAAGGAAAGGAAAAGCAAGCGACATCCAGGAGCCAGACTACCCAATACTACCCCTAGAGTTCCAGTGTTGCTGATTCCAGCCCAACAGCAGGTAAACTGCCAGAACCCTACAGCCCCCAACTGCCAACATCGGAGGCCCCACCACACAAAGCCACTGACCAGGCCCTAGGCTCCCAACACAAGATGCTTGGGTCAGTGCCCTCTGCTCCTTAGCAGAAAAGCTCAATCTCTTTAAGGTCAGGTAATAAGCAAATACCATAAGCAAAAAGAAAGGTATGATAGATTCATATTACAACAACAGTGAAGATCAAGGCAGAAATTCTGAAGAGGACAACACTGTCAACAAACCCACATCTGGAACCTCAAAAGGGAGTATGAACTGGTCTGAAGCCCAAAAAGCCTTCTTAGAAGAGCTCAAGAAGGATTTTAAAAGTCAAATGAGAGAGGTAGAATTAAAAATGGGAAAAGAGAGGTATGCAAGAGAGAGTCAATAGCTTGGAAAAGGAAGGACAAAAATTAACTGTAGAAAACAAGTCCTTAAAGAATACAATTGGCCAACTGGAAAAAAAGTACACTGAAGAAAACAAGTCCCTAAAAATACAGTTGGCTAAATGACAAAGGAGCTACAAAATCTAATAGAAGAAAACAATTTGCTGAAAATTAGAATTGGACAAATGGAAGCTACTGACTCTATGAGAGAAGAAGAATCAGTCAAACAGAAACAAAAGAATGAAAAAAAAATGTATGAAAATATAAAATACCTCATCTCTAAAACAACTGACCTGGAAAATCAATCCAGGACAGACAACTTAAAAATTATTGATCTACCTGAAAATCACAATGAAAAACAGAGCCTGGACAGTATTTTTCAGGATATCATAAAGGAAAACTGCCCTGAGATCCTAGAACCGTAGAGTAAAATAACCATAGAAAGAATCCACCTGTAAGAGATCCCAAATTGAAAATGCCAAGGAAAATATCAGCCAAATTCTGAAGTTACCAGGTTGAAGAGAAAATACTGCAAGCAGCCAGAAAGAAACAATTTAAATATCATGGAACCACAGTCAAGATTACTCAGGACTTTGCAACTTCTACATAAAAGACAGTAGGGTGTGGAATATGATATTCCATAAGGCAAAGAAGCTTGGATTACAACCAAGGATCAACTATCTAGTGAAAATGAATATGATTTTTCAGGGGAGGAGATGGATATTCAACAAAACAAGGGACTTTCAAACCTTCCTGATAAAATGATGAGAGCTCAACAGAAAATTTTGTCTTCAAATACAAGACTCAAGAGAGACATTAAAAGCTGTTTACATCTCTACAAGGGAAGATGACACTTGTAACTCTTGAGAACTGTATGGTTATTACACCATGTTAAAGGGGTATACATAAAGGGGGTGGGTATAAGTTGACTTTGACAGAATGTTAAAAAGAATCTAATCAAGTGGGTTAAATGGATCCAAGTAAATGGATTAATCTGATCTAATTAAGAAAATGTACTGAGAGAAAAGGAAAGGAGGAGGCAGACAAGGGTAAATTATATTACAGGAAAAGGCCCAAAAAACAATTATAGCAGAGAGAAACAAGGGAGGGAGATGAGCACTGTTTGAACCTTACTGTCATCAGATTTGGTTCAAGAAGGGAATAACATAATCAATTAGGTACAGAAATCTAATTTGCCCTATAGACAGTAGGAGGGGAAAAGGGAAAGAAAAGAGAGGGGGGATAGAAGGGAGGGAAGAAGTAGTAAGGTTAAAGAGGAAGAAATGGGAGGGGGCTAATAGAAAGAAGGCTGGACTGAGGGAGACGGTGGTCAAAAGCAAAACACTAGTGAAGAGGTAAAAAGAGAAAGGAGAAAGAAAAGCATAAATCTGTGGAAAAGGATGGAGAGAAAGACATAGATAGTAATCATAACTGTGAATGTGAATGGAACGAACTCTCCCATAAAACAGAAGTGGATAGCAGAATGGATTAAAAAAACAATCCTGCAATATGTTGATTACAAGAAACACATTTGAAATAGAGGGACACACACAGAGTAAAGGTAAAAGGCTGGAACAGAATATATTATGCCTCAGCTGAAGTGAAAAAACAGGGGTCACAATCCTGATCTCAGAAAAAGCAAAAGTAAAAATAGATCTTATCAAAAGAGATAAGGAAGGAAACTACATCCTGCTAAAAGGTAACATAGACAATGAAGTAATATCATTACTAAACATAAATGCACCAAATGGTAGAGCATCCAAATTCCTAAAGGAGAAGTTCAAGGAGTTACAGGAAGAAATAGACAGCAAAACTATACTAGTGGGGGACCTCAACCTCCCCCTCTCAGCACTAGATAAGTCTAACCACAAAATAAACAAGAAAGAAGTTAAGAAGATGAATAGAATATTAGAAAAGTTAGGTATGATAGAACTCTGGAGAAAATCAAATGGAGATAGAAAGGAACATACTTTTTTCACAGTGGTAAATGGCACATACATAAAAATTGACCTTGTACCAGGACATAAAAACCTCACAAGTGAATGCAGAAAGGTAGAAATATTAAATGCATCTTTTTCAGATCATGATGCAATAAAAAATATATGTAATAAAGGGCCATGGAAAGATAGACTAAAAATAATTGGAAACTAAACAATCTAATCCTAAAAAGTGATTGGGTCAAACAACAAACAACAGAAACAGTCAATAACTTCATTCAAGAGAATGACAATAATGAGACAACATACCAAAACTTATGGGATGCAGTGAAAGCAGTTCTTAGGTGAAGTTTTATCTCTAAATGCTTACATGAATAAAATAAAAAAAAAAGAGATCAATGAATTGGGCATACAATTAAAAAAACAGAAAAAGAAAAAATTAAAAATCCTCAATTAAGCACCAAATTAGAAATACTGAATACCAAAGAAGAAATTAATAAAATTAAAATTAAGAAAACTGTTGAACTAATAAATAAAGCTAAGAGCTGGTTTTATGAAAAAAAAAAAACCAATAAAATACATAAACCTTTGGTTAATTTAATTTTTAAAAAAAGAAAGAAGAAAACCAAATTACTAGTATCAAAAATAAAAAGCGAGAAGGACAAACAACAAACAGCAGCAGTTGAAGTTGCAGGGCTAAATAAATGTCGACACAATACATAAAACTTAGACTGGAGAGGGCATTTTTTTCCCTAGGCAATTGGGGTTAAGTGACTTGCCCAAGGTCAGACAGCTAGTAAGTGTCAAGTGTTTGCTCTGAGGCCATATTTGAACTTGGTCCTCCTGACTTCAGGGCCGGTGCTCTATCCACTGCACCACCTAAGTGCCCCTAGGAGAGTGCGTTTTCCCACATTTGTCCCTCCT
This sequence comes from Phascolarctos cinereus, assembly GCF_003287225.1. NCBI lineage: Eukaryota > Metazoa > Chordata > Mammalia > Diprotodontia > Phascolarctidae > Phascolarctos > Phascolarctos cinereus. Next base: position 135,437,723 of record NW_027556402.1, on the reverse strand, counting down.
CTCTATTTTCATGGTCATTCCACACCAATCTTGGTCCATCAATAGCTAATTGTTTATATACATTATTTTGGATGGACTATTTACAAACAATTGGGCAACTTATTTACATAAGTATAATTATTATTTTAATTTGGTAAACACCTAAAGAGGTGGAACATAGTATAGTCACATAGGCGTATGTGAAGTCCAAAGGTAGTTTGATTTGAAGCCACTGCCTGGAACCCACTGCCTGGAATTTATAGTCTTATAAATTAAGCAACAAGGTGTTAAATTGCCTGGGACTCTCAAATATGCCCTGAGAAGGTTCTTCTCAGATACGCAGCCCTGGTCACTCCAGCTTCACTTTTTAGTGTGCTCTCCTTACATACATCAAGACAGTACAGATAATGGAGGAGGGAGGTGGGATAGGACACAGACTCACCAAAAGTGTGCAAATATCCTGGCTAACCCTTCATCTTACTGAGGAATAACAGAACAGTGCTACTGAAGAAATAACAATGGAGTTAGAGTCAGAACCCATTCTTGAATCCTAGATTTCCTCTTTAAAACTTCTTGGATGTTGGATTGGGACTTGAGACAAGAAGGGGCAAATCCTCATATCTATTCCTGAGAAACTCTGAAGTTTGCACACAACCAAATAATGAAAATAATCCAATAAGAAAACCAGTGACTATGTAGCATAGTGGATAGATTGCTGGACCTGAAGACTCATCTTCCTGAATTCAACTCTTGTCTCAGACACTGATGAACTGGGTGATATAGGGTAAGTTGCTTAAGCTTGTTTGCCTGAATTTCCTCATCTGCAAAATGAACTAAAGAAGGAAAAGGCAAGCAACTTCAGCATCTTTGTCCAAAAAGCCCCAAAAGGGGTCACAAAGAATTGGACATGATTTAAAAAAAAAATAAGACATTTAATTATTTTTAGTTTTCAACATTCACTCATAAGATTTTGAATTCTAAACTTTCCCCTTCTTTCCTTCCACCCTCCCCAAGACAGCATGCAATCTAATATAGGCTATACATGTACAATCATGTTAAACATATTTCCACATTAACCATATCATGAAAGAAGAATCAGAACAAAAGGGGAAAGCCAAGAGAAAGAAAATTCAAAAACAAAAAGTGAGAAAAGAGTATGCTTTGATCTGCATTCAGACTCCATAGTTGTATCTGTGAATATGGACAGCATTCTCCATCATGATTCTTTTGGAATTGTCTTAGATGATTGCATTGCTGAGAAGAGCTAAGTTTAACAAAGTTATTTATCACAGAGTGTTGCTGTTACTGTGTGCAGTGTTCTCCTGGTTCTGCTCACCTCACTCAACATCAGTTCATGTAAGCCTTTCCAAGTTTTTTCTGAAATCTGCCTGCTCATCATTTTTTATGAAACAATATTATTCCATTACATTCACGTACCACAACTTGTTCAGTCATTCCCCAATTGATGGGCATCCCCTCAATTTCCAATTCTTGACCACCAAAAAAAGAAAAAAGAGCTGCTATAAATATTTTTATACGAGTCCGTCCTTTTCCCATTCTTATGATTTCTTTGGGATACAGACCTAACTGGGTCCAAGTGTATGCACAGTTTTATAACCTTTGGGCATAGTTCCAAATTGTTCTCCAGAATGGTTGGATCAGCTCACAACTCCATGAACAATGCATTAGTCTTCCAATTTTCCCACATCTTCTCCAAATGTTTATAATTTTTCTGTTTTGTCACATTAGCCAATCTGATAGATGTGATGGGGTACCTCAGAGTTGTTTTAATTTGCATTTCTCTAATCAATAATGATTTAAAGCATTTTATATGACTATATATAGCTTTAATTTCTTCATCTGAAAACTGTCCATTCATATTATTTGATCATTTATCAGTAATTGTATTTTTCAAGGAATTGTTTTCTTCAGTCAATTTTTGTCCTTCCTTTCAAAGTTGTTGACTCTCTCTTGCATACCTTTTTTTTTAAATTTTTCTTCCACCTCTCTTATTTGACTTCTAAATCTTTCTTGATCTCTTCCAAGAGGCTTTTTGAGCTTGAGACCAATTCATATTCCTCTTTGATGTTTTGGATGCAGGTATATTGACAATGTTGTCTTCTTCTGAGTTTGTGTTTTGATCTTCCCTGTCATCATAGTAATTCTCTACGGTCAATGTCCATTTTTGCTTTTTGCTCATCTTGTTTGCTTATTTCTTGGCTTTTAAAGTTAAGTTCCCCTGCTGGAGCACAGGGAGCACTGTTTCGAGCTTCTTGTGCTGGAGACCAGTGGCCTGGTCAATGGCTTTGTGTTCTAGGACTTTAGGGTACTGGCAGACTGAGGCTGTAAGGGTCTGGCAGCTTACCTGGTGTTGAACTGCGATCCTAGTGGTAGTGTCCAGAAGGTAAGTTTTAATTTTTTGTTTGTTTGTTTTTATTTTGTTTTGTTTTTGCATTTCCCTGGGGCTACACTGAAGCACACAGACATCCAGTTACTGGGGGATTCCTGCCTGCCTAGGACTGCACTGAAGCATGTGGTGGTTCTTTGAGCTGCAGTCTGCTGGCTCCCCTGGCTCTCCTGAGGTATGTGTGGGGTTCTGTTGTTGGCATTTGTCTGCTCCACCACACTGGGGCTCAGAATCTCTGCATGGTTTGCTGATGTGGGGCTTGCTGCTGGCGTGCTGGGATGCTCTGTCCTGGAATGTGGTCCCCTTTTACTCAAGTGAAATGGACATTTCTTGGCGATTCTTCAAGTTTCCTGGGATAAAAGACTGCTCTACCCCATCTTTCTGCTGGTTCCACTGTTCAAGGATTTTTCCTGGAGTGCTATTTTCTGGTTTTTCAAAGGACAATATGGGAGAGTGACTGTAATCCACCATCTTGGCTCATGGAATTAGAATTGGACGTGTTTGAAATGACTGAACAATATCATGTAAGTGTATGTATACACAGAAATATATATGGCATGGAAGTGACTGTAGTAAAGATAGATTATGAAGGACAAGTCAAGAAGCTGCTAGAATTAATGGACACCTCTCAGCTTCTTGCAAGTAACATATTGGTATTATTTTATAACATATTCATGCCTCTTTTCATTTGCTTTTCATTGATCAGTAATTTTGATTCATTAATGTGGGTATGCCATGATTTTCTTTTAGGGAGAAACTTAGGATAAAAAGCACTACATAATTTACCAAACACTATTCATTTCCCCTATATTCCTCTTACTCAGTTCTGGGTCTAGTCATTCTACATGTTCATCTATATTCCATCCAAAAAGTACATATAGATAGGTCAAATCTTTGAACTTTACATCCAAATTTATATCATAATCTGGACAATAGGCCTCCTTCATCAACTTAAGGTTTTTTTTTTAAATGTGGATAATTAAGCCAAACTCTTTTGAGTAATTGTGCATCTCATTTAGGACTATCAGCAATATTCTGTAGCTTGGTACAGTTAACTTCATGACATAGACAGAAACATCTGGAGAACATAACCAATGATATGGAGTATCTCTTGCATGTCACCTCTGCTAGATCTCCTCAACAACAGTGCCAAACATATTTCTTAGTTACGTGTTTCCCACTATTATACCTTACTTGATATTAATTATCAAAGGAAAGATGTCATGAAACAAAATCTCAGTGGAGAACACACACATATATATATATATATATATATATATATATATATATATATATATATATATATATTATATATATATATATATAAATATATAATATATATATATAATATATATATATTATATATACCTACATATGTGTATGTTTATGTATGTATATATACACATACATACATGTATATACATGCATGCATATATGTGTTTATACAAACATATGTATGTATATGTGTATAATAATTTCATTATTGTAGGGGATTCTCAATAATTATACTCTTAGAACAATGATTCTTAAATTGTTTTGAGTCATAGACTCCATTGGCAGTCTGATTATGCCTATAGTCCCTTTCTAAGGATATAATTGTTTCTAAATGCATAAAATATATGAAACAATCAAGAAAACAAAGTATACCAAAATGTTACAAAATTATTTTTGTTATATATAAGCAGTAACTAATAGTTTTAAATTTCACAGATGTCATGTTAAGAATCCTTGTCTTAAAGTTTCAAATCAGGTATTCCAGACTCTTAGAAAATTCTCTAGCCACTCTGCTACAAATATTAATAGGTATGATATGCAACATTTCATGTTAAAGCATCAGATTTACAAATCATTGTTCTATGTAATTTCTGAGAAATCAGGCTATTACAGATCATTTCAGGAAAATGACAACGTTTGGATGGAGCTATAATTCACATAGATTATTTGTCCTGCCTAGAACCCCCTCTTCTTTCATCTTTGCCTACTAAAATCCATCTCTATTTTTAAAAGCCATATTATGTGTTAGCTTCACCATAAAGCTTTCCCTGGTCCACCCAGATGAAACTTATATCTCCCTTCTCAAATTTCCTAGGCCACTATGGACATTTCCTTTGCTGTTATCATAGTTTCTCTTACATCAAAACTGTTTGTTTATATATCCTTTCCACTCATATCACTCTAATAAAATATCAATATTTTGAAGGCAAAGACTATGTCATTTTTCATATTTTCAGTAGTAGTATGTAGTACAATGCCTTGTGGAGTAGACAGTTAATGGACATATCTAGATTTGAATTGAATTACATTGAAATAAGTTGTGTCAGTAAGTCTGATGGCTACTTGGGTTTCAATATTCAAACCAGATTCTCTTTTTTCAATCAATAAATCAGCATATTCAATCATAAAAGTGATTAGAAGCTACAAAGACTAGCAAACTGAAATGATTGACATTATCCAGGTGAAATTCAACTGAAAAGTTGTAATATTGTTTGTATGCAATCCAAAAATGATTCAAGCAGAGATGAAAATAAATTCTTAGGCATTATTTTAGTGTTTATGTTTACATGCTTGTCAATACAAAAGTTGTCTCACATTAATGTTAAAAATTTTTTTTAAATTGTGTGTCAATGATAAAACTCTAACAGGTATCTTCAAACTTGAAAAGGTTCACTACTGATGACCTAGTGGGGTTTTTTTTTGACAAAGTACATGAACAGAATGACTGAAATATTATTTACGGTGTTATATTATGATCATGCTTTAAAGACCAGTTTATCAGAAAAAAATTTCAAACAAATTACTTCAAAAATTGAATCAAATAACTCAATCTGACTCAGTTTCTCATTTTTACTTTCAAATAAGAGATGTGAATAATTATTTTTCATTGATTTATGTTTTATGACTTTTTTTTGGTATTTTAGAGCAGGGCTTCTTAAACTTTTTCCACTCATGACCCCTTTTTGCATTTTAGCAGTGTTGTTGGCATTGCATGGCCTCAGGGCATGTTCACTGCAAAGTACAGTTCACATGATTTTTGTTCAGAACCAAGGCTGCAGTGAAGTTGCTCAATGCAACACAAGCAAGCACTACCAGAAATACCATGGATAACATTACACTTTTGATTTTCAATTAATTTTTGGTTGTTGCGTGTTCAGAAACCTTTTACTTTTGCCAATTTTTGGGACCCCATATTGGGTCATGACCCACAGTTTAAGGAGCACTATATAGGAAAATAACTTGGTGGTGTTTCCTGTCTTTTGCCCCCACAAAAACATGCAAACCATCTATTTAAAAAATTCCATGTCACATATGGGATAACATTTATAAAAAGGATATTATACACAGACACTGATAAATATGTATCGTATAAGTTTGCATGCATATGTATGTGTGTATATATGTGTGTATATGGATATGCATATATATGCACATTATATATATGAATGTACATATATATATATATGAATTATAAGTTTGACATACTTTAAAAATATTGGACTTAGACAAAAAAGACTTGAATTTGAGACTTGACTATGACCATAGAAAAGTCATTTACAGTGTTTAAGTCTCAGTTCTATGATCTCTAAAGTTAAGGAGTTAGAATCAGTTACATCTAAAATTTTCCCTAGGAATCTCTAAACTGTATGAATTATAAGAATAAAATATTACAAAATAACAGCCTAGAATTATTGATCACATGAGTATTATTTTTAAAGAAAATACTAAAATGTATTTGTTATCAAATACCAAAATGTTTTAATATACTTTTTTTAATTATTAAAATAGAAGCAATGGGTTGCAATAGGAAGAATACTGGATAAGTATTCAGGAGATTTAGGTTTGATTCCAGACTCTGTCATATGCTAAATTTTTGCCCTAGGGAAGTTGCTTATCTTGGCTTTGCTTCAATTACCTCAAGTATGAAATAGAATAATAGTAGCACTATCTACCTCACAAGATTGTGGTAAAGAAAGCACTTCCCAATCTTTCAGGCACCTTATAATGGTAATTTATTATTATTAAACTGAGCAAAAGTTCCCCGAAATCTTCCCCATCACTTTTATAATTTTCCTTTTTCTGAAACCAAGTGAGCAAGCTCCTAATATATACTTTACCCTTGCCAAACAAACCAGTTTGTCCTTTCAAGTTTCATGGGCTAGATGATCCTGAGAATGACTTCCTAGGCTGGTCTGAGGTCTGAAATGATCAGTCCCATTTTTACAATAGCAGAGATTTTTCCTCTACAAAATCTTCATATTTCTCCCTTCAGTCAGCTAAACCAAATGCAATTAGGTGAAAGGATGAGAGCCTGAAGAGCAAAGAAAGAGCTGTATTGTTAGGGAGTTTAAAGGTGATGTTGTATAAATATCAAAAACTAATTAAAGAGAACAGGTGCTATTTAACTAACCTGGAAATTGAATGAGAAAAAAAAATCAATTTTTGTTTCATTGGATTAGATTACATTTTCACACTGACATGGGAGCTTTTGTTACTAATCATGAAGACTAGGTAAATATATTTGCTGCTATTTATTCATGAAGTCTCACTCACCACTTAACTTTACATGGAATGCTATTTTAACATTGTGTTATTGAATAAATATTTTGACTGGTGATGATATTTTGGGAGATAAATAGAAACATACATCAAACAAGAGTTTGCTTTAGAACTAGATAATCAGGCATGGAAATAGTGAGGCTGATTCACAGGTCCATTACTGATTCAGCAACTGGTCTTGGACAAGTCACTTTAACTCATGCACTCCATCCCTAGTTTATTGATTAGCAAATTCAATAAAGCTTAATTAAGCAAACCACAGTCGATTAAAGTTCTTTGGTGATTAACACTGTTAAAGGGCAGAGCTAAAAGGCATTATGGATGAGTGAAAAGTAAAGTAAGCTGTTGATCATACTGCTGTGCAGATTACCCATTTTGTGGGGTATCAGTGGCAAATATTTAATTCCAGAATAATTTCCCACTGGCATTTCATTATGACTAGCACTGTCTCCCTTCACCATTATCTAGTGCATTCACAAGCAATAAATGCTAATATTATCCCAAACAAATATCATTAGGATAAAAAATCTGCAGCAAAGATGCAACTCATCTTCTAGGTTAATAAAGGATCAATAAACAATACTGAATTTCTATCACTGAAATGGGAGGAAAGTGAGGCTTACAAGCCAAGCTAATAATTTGCTTTGACTATTCCTCTCAAGAAATATTTATTACACCCCTACTTGGGCAAGAAGTTGCTGAGAAGTAAAACAGCCTCTGCCCTTATGGGGCCTACACTCTAATGAGGGGGATGCAGAATGCCCACTGTGAATAAAAAAGACTTCTGTCAATTTTATCACAGTGAAAAGCTTTCAAATGTGCTGCTAGCAATATGCTAAGTTTGTTTTCATTGATCAGCAAACTATGTAGAGAAAATAGGAAATACACTTTGTTTACAAAGCAATATAAATAATTCTAAGGTGAAGAAAATGCTAATACTGGTGGTGATTTGGGGGGACATAGTGAAGTGCCATATGTTGGAAATACCATCTAAGCTGTCTACCCCACTCTCCCCATCCTTCTTCTTCAAAATCATTATAAAGCAAAACACAGAATCAAAATAATTGTTAGAATTGAGAAAAATAGTATCTGCCATTTATGACCTAAAGGAGAAAAGAGAAAAAAAGGGGGGTTGGAGATTGGCTTTTATTTTTTTCAAATTATTTTCTAATTTGATCTTTTTTGTTAATCTAGCTGTTTAGTCCTTTATTTCAATTGCCTACATGATTATAACCATCATGAGATATTTGCAAATGTGTATCACTGTTAAAGGGAATTTAATATGTCCCCCTTTCTGAGTTCACTGTATTAAATGAATAGCCTCTATAATATTATTCATTTATGATTAGGCATCTTAATTAGTTGTCCTCACACACCACACATTCTAAACAAAGTTGGTCACAGGCTTATGTCTTCTAAACACTTAAAATTCTTCCCCTCATTTAAGAATAATGTGGGCTAAAGAACAACTTAATTAGATAGTAGCAGTAGTAATTTATCCTTCTACTCTTCAAGAACCAGATAAAATTTTTTTTTTAAAAAAGGCAGACCTATCAATTTGTTTTCTTCTCTGGGGGTTAATAATAGGAGTAGAAAATTTGGTGGAGAAATTACCATTCTCCCAATAGGACAGCACAACACTAAGTCATATTGAAAGTGAGGCAGATGTGTATAAATGATTATGGATATTGTATGGTTATCAAAGACTCTTTTAAGGTCTGAAGTCACAGTCTTTTTTTCACATCGAAAGGTTCACAGGAAAAATGTATCATGCATTTAGGGTTTTGTGTAATTTGTTTAATGATCTTTTATGTGCTTAATTTAATTTTTGTATCATCAGTTAGAGGACAGAAATATAAATTCAAACTATCACTTGCAATTAATGCATAGGAATTAAATAATCATGATAAAGCACAACCTAATTAATAAATGCAAATCTGCTATTATCAGCATTATGATTATGATCATTAATATAATTGATCTAGAAGAAAATAACAATGACAAAAGAAAAGGAATTAAAAAAGCAGTAACTTTTTATTAATGAGCAGCAGAGATAGCAGAATTTGGTGACATGAAACATTTCTTTCAGAAAAAGGAATATGCACATCATACTGATTTTTTGATTGAGCCATTTGACAGATTAGATGGCAGGTCATAACTGAAATGCCAGCTGGTGCTATGCATTACCCATCACTCACCTGCCAAAAAATGCTGCAAACTTAACTCTGTATTCTTCAAACACACGTTGCCTGGATTCAGGATCTAGCATTACATCAGAAAATACAGAAAGGAAATTGCTTGGAATAAAACAGAGAAAAAGTCTTTACATGTCATATACTGTATGCCTTGGGTTAAGATATCAGAATCAGAGTTAAGTATTTTCTAGGAAACTTGATCAATAAAGGCAGTCACCTGTGTCCTTAAGAGACTAAGGGTAGATGAGGGATGATGTTTGGAGGCAGTAAATTATCCCACTTAATTGAAGAATTTGATAAGGTAGTTGCCATTTTTACCTAACCTTTTATATGAAAATACATATCGTATATCCAAAGTGTGGTAAAATTGTACAGAAGCAAAAGCTTGTGCATATAGAGAGAGGAATTAATAATTACTATATACCATCAAACATAATAAAAATAAGCATTTATTAAGTGTTTACCATATCTCAGGGAATGTGCTAAGTGCTGAACATATAACATAATACAGTAATACAACATAACATATAATAATATAATGTGATATGATGTAATACAGTGCAATATAACTGATATAATAATGCTGCCACATATAATCAATGAAATAGTTCTGCTCTCTTAGCTTAGAATATTTCCCTTAAATCTGAATTCTTAAACAAGTCACAAATAGAGACCCTTAAAAATTGAAACAAATATTTATACTTGATGCATTTATTACAAATTATAACTACTTAGATATGAAGGCAGCATGATAGATTTTAATATTTTTTACCACAATTTTCTTCTTTCGAAGATTATTTAATTGAGATGAGATGCCAAAATCAGGCAGTGCAAATGGAAGAACTCTAAAGTATGATTTGCTCATAATAAAATAAGAATTTCATATTCTCAAATACCTAAGGCTTTTGTAAATTTGAGCTACTGTGTTCTGCAATTTCCATGTGTTGCTACTTCTTGTCATTTTCCCCCTCTTTTGAGAATCCACCATTCATTCATTTTAAAATACTTTTCCTCAAAAAAGTAAAATTACTATGTTTTCTTTAAAGGAAATGTAATTAATAGCAAACAAATCACTTAACTATTGGTATGATATGACTGAATCATATTGAAAGTACTCCTCTTGTCAAGTGTGGTGACAAATGACAATAATCTCCATTACTGTGGGATGCTGAGGCTGATGGATTGTTGAGGGTGGTAGTTTTGAGCTACACTAGTCCTAAAACCAGTAAGATGGCTGTACTATTGGCACCAGTCGTGACAACAAATCATTTCAGCTGACAGTGTCAAGCAGTGGATTTTAATAACATTTAATATAATATTTGAATACAATTTCCTAATTTCATGAAATATTTTACTAACAATAAATATTACCTTCATTTAATTCCCAAATACATGTTTTCTATTAGTTTATAAACAAATACATTTGAATTTAAGAGAAGTGATAATAATTTTTTCATTATTATAATCCTCAAATCTGTTTCTAGCTATGTGAACTTCATAAAAATGAGAATATTTCAACATCAACAATAATAAAGATTAGTAGAATGATATAATGATGATAATGACTGTTGAGGTCAGAGTTTTGGGAGAATGGTTCCAGGGTGAAAGAATCCACTTAGACCTTCTCTGAAGTTATTAGGAGCTTTATTACAAGAGAAAGCATCATGGGTATCCTCAGCCAGAAAGCTAAGTTAGACCCCAATATTTAGGGGAGTTATGCTTACATAGAGGTTTCAGAATGATGATGTAGTTTTAGAAGTTTTTTGGGTACTAAAGATTAAAGACAGGACAAGAAAGGATTTTATGACTTTCGATGAGGTATACAAAGGGAATTCTTTGTGGTTTAAGGATTTAAGGACGGGGCATGAGGGCACAGGTTAGAAATTGAAGGACGGGGGAACATAGGATAAGAGACACAAAAGCAATTCTTTTGGTACAGGTTCAAGATAAGGGCGAAAGGACTTTAGGATGCTTTTCAAGTTACAGAATAAACTATGGGGTTTCACAAAATACTAGAAAAGTAACCTTAATATTCCTTTTAAACCTTAGGGCATTGTTTGTATTCATATCGATGAGAATGATGATAATAATAATGTAGATACAGCTAGAATCAAGAAATTACTGTGGTTTAAATATTTATTCAATGACAATGATTTCAGAGCAAACTAATTACTAGTATGCAATATAAATGTGGTAGAATATATTTTATTATCTCTATATATTGAGTTTATTAGAGAATTGAGTAAAATGTTAGTGTTATTTCCTTGTTCTGGATATTTCCTAAGAGTTTGAGTTTACTTAGTAAGTTATTTTGTAAAAGTGATTATTTTTAGATCATAGTAAAGTATCTTTTTCTTGTACTGTTTCAACATTTGCAATTAACTTGTCTAATTTGCATTCACATGTATTGCAGTGTTCTCTGATGAGAACTCTGAAGCATCATGACTGGAGCATAAACTATAATGTCAGAGTTCTTTGGGGCTGAAATATTCACAACTCTTAGTGACATTCTGCCAAATTGATATCTATATATTCATTCTTCTAGATGATCCCTACCTGGGAATGGAAACTTTAGAGATAATTTGTTCTATCTTCCTCAATTCTTAAGCCAATAATCTGAATTATAATACTGTCTTTCTCTCAACCAACTTAAAGGATATTGACATCAAACCAAAATCTGTAAAACAACTAACAAAAACAAATAGCTATTCATATGTAAGGAGATTTTCTACAGACTTTTTCTTGGTTATTGATACTAATTACTATTTATTCAAAAATGATTTCTATTTCTTTATCATTTACTAGTTTCTAATGTTCTTTCTTTACTATACTTCTACATACTTTTTTAAAATTTTAAGTCACATATAATGTGAAGTCAGAGTGCACAGAATTTAAGAAAATTTTCCAAAATGGTAAATGCTTTTACCTAAAATATGAACTAATTTATGCAGGTACATATGTGTTAATTCTTTAGGGTAAAATACTTACCATTTTGGAATTGGTTCCAAGAATATTTTATTGTCCTACATATATACATGTACACATGCATGTGTGTGTGTGTGTATATATATATATATATGTATGTATGTATATGTACATATATGTGCATTTATATATGTATACATAAGTAAATTGTCTCTGCTTTATCTCCTTTTTAAAGTATGTACCTTGGTATATTGACCACAGAAATCATTGAAATCAATTTTACAAAAATAGAAAAATTCCACCTAATATGAAGGTTAAAAAAGAGAGATTTCTATATGATTTAAATTACAGCTTTTTGAGTAGGCATCTTATTCCCTTACTAGACTATAAGCTCCATGTCTTGAAGGATACATCTCGATCTTTCCCCAGTGGGGAATCTCCTCCCACTATTATTTAGCACAATGTTCTGCATATAATAGACACTTAATAAATATTTGTGGAATTGAATTCTGTCAAGTAAATTATCTCCAGAGGAAGCCTGCAAAGGATTAGGTAATATCCCTTTCAACTCAAGTTCACTGTGCATTGATTAGTCACAATAAAATAGAAGTATCTGAAAAGGTTATATATAGCCTTTGGGTTCAGAAGTTCTAGATTTCAGTTCTGTCACTTACTAGCTATATACATTTGAGTAAATCATTAATCTCTGTGGGACTCTATATAGAGGAGAAAGGCAGGATGGGGGAATGAACACTGAATTTGGAATCACTAGAGGTGAATTCCAGGCCCAGCACTCCCACTTATGAGTTATATAATGATGTTAGGGTTGTTCACCAGACATAGAACTCAGTTTCCTCACTTGTAAAATGAGAGGGTTATACTAGAGGATCACTGAGGCTGCTTTTGCCTCTAATATTCTGTAACTTGTAGGAAAAGGATCAAAATAACACTTTCAATTCCTCTTTAACATTTTTAGGAAAACATTTTATAAACCATAAAGCACTAAATGTATGTATTTATTATTATTACTTGCCATCCTAAGGATTTCTTCTCTTCATCAGCACCACAAAATAAGGCCCAAATTGTAAGAGAAGAGTGAGAAATATAACACAGCAAAACATTAAATCTTATTCATAATGTTAGTAGTTTCCACAAGAAGCAATTGGTTCCAAGTTACAAGGCGTTTCCCCATTGCTTTCCACAGAAATATCAAAGAAATATTCTCACAGATAAATTTCAGCTCAATTTGTAATAAAATTTTTACTCAAGAATCTAAACGTTTATGTCAAAGAGCATTCTGCTTTTATTGAAGGCTGTGAACATTTAATTTATAGGTATTTCCTCTGAAAGCATTTAGTTAAATGGGCATATCAAAATTATTTTGACACCCTCATTAAATATGTACTTAAGCAATTTTTCCTGGAAAAGGTCAAAATATTATATAGCATATCCCTTCTCCATATCAAACTGTGCCTATTACTCTGTCATAGATGATTAAATTAATGTCACAGAACTTATCTTTATGAAGCCATGATGGATATAATACAATGCACCTATTCTTTTTCAAGGAAATTTCAAATTGCTTTGGAAAGATTTTTCCCCAAACACTTTCCCAAGTTGTGACATGATGATAATTGATGCTTTCATAAGATCTGATATGAATTTTCCAAAATGAAGATAACAAATCCCATATTCCTTCCTAGATATGTGGATAGAAAAAGTTAGAGACTGGACTTGTGATTTCATTGATATGGACATCTCCCGGTTGTAGAGATTCCCTCTACCGAAACAAGTCAGCATCTTCTCTGTAATTTAAGTGTTATGCCAAGTTATACTGACTCTAAATTAGTAAATCCCTTATAGTTATGTAGCACATATTACAAGGTTATAATTTTTCTGTGATTTCCATCCTTGTTTTATTACCATGGCATACAGTGTCATGAAAAAGCCTTTTTAAACTGCATTATTTTAGCTTTCTGGGTTAAAATTAAAAGGGGTGTGTGTGTGTGTGTGTGTGTGTGTCTGTACACGTACATGTATACTGTATATAAAGGTATATGTAAATATGTATGTGTGCATACATGTATATAATCATGTAATATATAACTATACACACACACATACACATTTAGTTATGATATCAGAGTTATTCCAATGGACCATGAAGTAAAAACTAAATTTACTCAACACAATTTTATAATTTTTTAATTTACTTCCTCTTCAATTCTATAATGGAAACTTCATGTCACTGATACTTCAGAGTTTTTCTGGCTAAGGAGGGTCAGATCCCTGAATCTTCCAGGATTATTGGGTGAGATTCACTTTCATTGACCAGGTTCCTAATGCTTTCTCTTTCTGTTTGGGGTCGGATGCATCTCATGTAACAGATATGGCTACCATCACAAAATGTTAGAGATAGAAGTAATATTCAAGGAACCACAATTTAGGGGAAAGTGTTATTGGATCAATGTGTAGCATGCTAGAGCGACTATTTGCTTTGTCACATATGAGACAGGATGAAGAGCTGGAGAAAACTGGAGATAAATTCTGTATTAAGTGCTTGCTGTGTGCCAGGCAATGTGCCAAACACTGAAGATACAAAGGAAGGCAAAAGACAGTACTTACCCTTGATAAGTTCACAGTCTAATGGAGGAGAAACCATGAAATTGACTGTACTAATAAGCTATAAACTGAATAAATATGAAATTGAGAGAAGGCACTAGAATTAAGGTGGATTGGGAAAGGCTTTCTATAATGGTAGAATATTAGTTGGAATTTGAAGGAAGTAAGGAAGCCATGAGGTAGAGTTGAAGAAGTAAAGCATTCCAGGCATAGGGGAGAGCCACTAAAAATGCCTATAATGAAGACATAGAGTATGTTTTTCAAGGAACAGCAAGGAGGCCCCTATTACTGGATTGTTAAGAACATGTAGGAAGAGAGTATAAGCTATAAGAGTGTAAGCTACATATAGGGACAAAGGACTAGATTTTGGAGGACTGTGAGTGCCAACCAGAGCATTTTATATTTTATCTTAGAATGAAAGACAGACACTGGAGTTAAGTATGGGAATGACACAGTTAGACTTGAGCATTAGTATGGATTGTAGTGGGGAAAGTTTTGAGACAGACAGATCAACCACCAGCAAATTATTACAACAGTCCAAATATGAGGAAATGAAAGTATGTACCAAGTTGGTGGCAACATGAGGGGAGAGAAGTGGGCATATTTGAGAGTATTTGAGAGTGCTGCAAAGGTGAAATCAGCAGGCTTTTACAGCCAATTGGATATGGTAGTTGAGGCAATGAGGAGTCAAGTATGATATTTAAATTGTCCAGAGCCTGGGGGACTTCAAGGATGATGATAGGGTGGATAAGTGGACTTGGGAATTAACAACACAGAGATGATATTTGAATCTAGGGGAGCTGATGAGTTTACCATGTAAAATAGTATAGGGAGAGAAGAAAAAAGTAACCAGAGTCCTATGATACACCCATGGTTAGCAGGCATGACCTTGATAAAGAACTAGCAAAGGAAACTGAGGAGTGGTCACATAAGTAGGAGAGAATCATGAGAAGATAGTTGTGAAAACCTAGAGGGAAGATTAAGGACAATTCAGTAATCAACCATGTCAAAACCTGCAGAGAGATCTTGAAGAATGCAGATTGAGAAAATGTCATTAGTTCAGACAATTAAGAGATAATTAGTAACTTTGGAGACAGCATTTTCAGTTAAATGATGATGTTGGAAGCCAAACTACAAAAATTTAAGAAGCAAATAAGAAGAAAGTAAATGGAAGCACCTATTGTAGATGGCCTTCTCAAGGAGTTTAGACACAAAAGGGAAAAGAGATGTGGGAGTCATAGCTAGTGGGTATATACAGATGAAGTGAGAGGGTTTTTTTTGAGAATGAGGAAGATGTGGGCACTCTTAGAGGCATTAGAGAAGCACCTACTAAAGAGAGAGATTGATGATAGTTAAGAGAATGGGGATGATAGAAAGAGAAATCTGCTGGAAGAGATGGGGTGGAATGGAATCATTTGTGCAGGTCTATGGTTTTCCCTTGGAAAGAAGGGCCATCCCCTCAAGTGAGACAAAGGTTGAAGGAAATCCGAGTTATGGGAGATGAGGAAGAGGAGGAGAAGAGACAGCTCAGTAAATGGCCTCATTTTTTTTTAGTAAAATATTAGGCAATGTCATCAGCTGAGAAGGCAATTTGAGGAAAAAATCGTGAGAGATGAGGGTTAGGGTCATGCCTCCAGAGCCATCTCTTAGGAATGCTCATAATGATAACAAAATCAGATTCTTTTAAGGATTATTATTTTCAAGTAAAATTAAAATTATGTTGAATTTTAGTAAATGACAATAAATTGAGAAATTAGGTCGTATGTTATATGCTATCAATTCCAAAATTAAAACTGGTATTTATTGCATATTTTGTTCTCCTAAAACAATTTTGTCTATATTTTCCCCAGGTCCTTTTATAAGCTTGCTTTTCTAATGATTTTTGAGTTAATTTATTTTCTAAATACTTAATTGCTAATTACATGATCTAAACTAATTATGTTTTATCAGATTTAATCAGATAAATAATGAATAAACACCATGTACTATAGTATACTCAAAGGTAAATTAGTGAAAATTAAATTTGACCCAGCAAGTTATCTGATTCAATTGATGCTATTTCTTTGCTTCTATGTGTGTTTTATGTGAACCCCTTCCTAATGAACCCAATCCTTCTGGTCACCTTGAGAGGATTTATTTGCTGAGCAAATCATTTATTTATTTATTTTTACTTAATAGTATTTTATTTTTTTCCAATTACACGTAAAGATAGTTTTCAACATTCACCTTTGTGATATTTTGAGCTCCATTTTTTTCTCCCTGTCTCACTTCCCTTCCCCATCCCCAAGGGATCAAGCAATCTGGTATAGGTTATACATGTACAATCACGTCTATCAAAGTTGATCATTGCACAATGCTGCTGTTACTGTGTACAATGTTCCTCTGGTTCTGTTCTCTTCACTCGGTATCAGTTCACATAACTCTTTCCAGGTTTTCCTGAAATCTGCATGCTCATCATTTCTTATAGAACAATAGTATTCCATTATATTCATATACTGTAACTTGTTCAACCATTCCCCCATTGATGGGCATCCCCTCAATTTCCAATCTTTTGACACTACAAAAAGAGCTGCTATAAATATTTGTCTACATGTGAGTGCTTTTCCCTTTTGTATGATCTCTTTGGGATACAGACCTAGTAGTAGTATTGCTGGATCACAGGGTATACATAGGGTTACAGCCCTCTGGGCATAGTTCCAAATTGCTCCATGAGATGATTTCTAGACAAAAATTCTATAAATATGTTTCACTTAATAGTAATCAACTCCAAGAAAAGTAGTATGCATCAGGACAACGTTCTTTGTGAGTATTTCTGTATTTCAATAAATTTGCCAAATATTTATTAAGCGCCTGATAGGTAGTCTGTCCTAGTGCTTCTACTTAGATTTTATGTCTGCAGACCATAAGGATTTAGGAAATTATTCAGAGGGAAATAATCCAGAACCTAGATGTATTTCTACCAGGCCTAATATTTCCACTGTCTTCTTAAAGATAGAAGCAATATTGAACACGGCTTTCCCCATGTGTCCAAGGACTGTGCAGCTGGACAAAGAAAACATCCTATGTGTCCAACCTCTTCCCAGCTCCTCCTCATTTGGACTTCCAGCAAAAAAATGAAGTAGCCAGTGACAGGGAACCACATGGAGATGTGTGGACATTATGGCCAGTGCCTCCAAAAGTAACCAAAGTCTGGCAGCTGTCACAAATCTTAAAATGCCTGCAAGCAGGTAATCTGTGAGAAATCCTATTTTTCCCTCTTACTTTCCATCTCACCTTCCCATATGTAAGCTTCAAATGAGGAATGAATACTTATAATCCCATTCTTTTTGTCTGAGCTGTGCTTTTGTGCAGTTGAGATTTCCCACCTGCACACAGATATCTGAGAACAATGTGGGAGGACTAGTAGGAAGAAATAGCTAGTGGTGGCTGTCCCAGAACAGAATAATTTGGTCTAATTTACATTTCACTGTATTCTATATAGAATACATTTTAATATCTTGACCAGAAATTTTAATATCTTGGCCAGCACAAACGATTTCCCAAAAGCTTCAGTATGTTCAATACGCTCAGTATTTGGTAAAGGAAAAGGAATGAGACATTTTCAGGTTTTAAAATGTTACATCTACTACCAATTTGAAATGTTGTCTTTCAACCTTTAAGATCATTTCCAAATACTAAAGCTTATAGGGAATCTCTTGTGCATGTTCTAGACAGTAAATGAAGACCACTGGCCTAAAGTGTCATGTTTTGACTAATTCAAATATCACACTTAGCAAACTGAAAACCTTTGGTTGGAAAATTATCCTAGTAATAGATTGTCTCCCTTTATATTGGAGAAGGTATCAGGGAAGAAAAAATGTGTCACATGTGGTTTAGCTCACTGAGTTTACATTCAGAGTAATGGACAAGCCATTCACATTTACAAATAAAGGAAGAATTTGTGATTTTTACCTCATGGTAAAGGTATTCTGGTAAAGGATCTCCTTTTATCAAGACAAACCTGGGAAATAGGTCCTAGTGAGTTAGCCAAGGGCCACAAAGGTTAATTGATTTACTCAAGATCAAACCACAAAATTCTTACGTGGTATTTGAATTTAGCTGTTCCTGACTCTAAGCTGAGACATCTATCTACTCTGCTACCCATCTAAATAACACACATGTAGACAACTAAAACTCACAATGATATAAATACATTACTGGAATGCAAAACCAAAAAGTTCTCTGTGAGATATGAAGGGGTAAGTTCTTTATTAGAGACACTGTGTAGTAGCAGGAAGAGTTGGGGAGTTATACTCAAAAGACATGGATTTTTATACATGGTATTTATGGGACTATAGTGAATTTCCTCAGTTTCCTCATCTGTAAAAGGTAGATAATAATTCTTGTAGTACCTACCTCAAAGGGTTATTCCTCAGAAAGGACTTTGTAAAAGTGTACTAAAATATGAATTATTATTATCACTAACATGAGAGATCAAAGAGGCCTCATGGGAGAGGTAGAATTTCAATTAGGCTTTATAGGATGAATAAGAATTCAATAGTTAAGAGGGAAATGGAAGGCATTCCAGGTTTAGTGTAATATGTGCAAAGGGACAAAGGTGAGCAAATGAAGTCAATATTCTAATGACAAAAGCTAATACAGGAGTATACAAAGTACACAAGAGAAAAAACTAGGAGGTAATTTTGGAATAGCTGGGTTTAGTCAGTTTGAATGTCAGGCATGTATATGTTTATGAATATGTGTATGTATGTGTGTGTATGTATATATGCATCTTAATTCTTCCAAGGAACAGAAAATGGAAGAGTAGAAAAGTAATAATTAATTGATTTTAAATTTATACAGAAGGGAAGATATATACAAAAGTCCAACACACATAAGGACTACAGTTTTGGTCATGATTAAGAAATTAGCTCAGTGTCTTTTCTGTAGAATTTAAAACCAGCATGCAACTAAGTAAATGGTGACAGTAATAATGCCTGGTAATGTCTGGACTCTAAAAATGACATAAAGAATGAAACAGGGATATATCAGGGATTTATCAGAATTATCAGGTCAAGGAGAAAATCCTGCAAGCAGCCAGATAGAAACAGCTCAAATATTTAGAACCACAGTCAGGATTATGCAGGACCTTGCAGCTTCTATATGAAAAGATCAGAGGGCATGAGATATGCTATTCTGTAAGTCAAAGGAGCTTGGATTACAACCAAAGATCAACTACCCAGCAAAATTGAGCATAATCTTTCATGGGAGGAGATGGACAATCAAAGAAATATAGGACTTCCAGACTCTCTTGATAAAAAGACCAGAGCTCAATGGAAAATTTGATCTTCAAATACAAGACTTAGAGGAGGCATAAAAAGCTTAACATGAAAGGGAAAACACCATGTTATTCAATAAAGGTAAACTGTTTGTATGCCTACATGGGAAGATGATACTCTAGAGAACTGTTTCTTTATTATGAAATTTAGAAGGGATATACATAGACAGAGGGGGTGTGTTTAACTTGACTTTCATATGATGATAAAAAACACCTAGTGAAGTTATGAAAAGGAATTGTAATGGGAGAAGAGAAAAGGAGGCAGAAAATGGTGAATTACATCACATGAAGAGCCAGAAAACATATTACAATAGAGGGAAAGAAGGGAAGGAGATGAGCATTGTTTAAACATTACTCTCATCAGATTTGGCTCAAGGAGGGAATGACAAACTCAGTTAGATATGGAAATCTAACTTGTCATATAGTCAGTAGGAAGGGAAAGGAGAAAGAAAAGGAAATGGAGGAATAGAAGGCAAAGAAGAAGTAGTAAGGGAAAAGGGAAAGAAAAGGGAGGGTGCTGATAGAAGGGAGGGCAGAGTGAGGTACGTGGTGGTCAAAAGCAAAATCCTAGTGAGGAAGGAAAAGAAAAAAGGAGAAAGAAAAGCATAAATAGGGGAGGAGGGAATAGGATGGAAAGAAATATACAGATAGGAATCATAACTGTGAATGTGAATGGGATGAACTTTACCATGAAACACAAATGGATAGCAAAATGGATTAAAAAGCATAATCCTACAATATGTTGTTTGCAAGAAACACATTTGAAAAAGAGGAACACACACAGGATAAAGGTAAAGGGCTGGACTAAAATACAGTATGTTTCATCAGAAGTTAAAAAAAAGCAAGGATAGCAATCCTGATTTAAGACAAAGCAAAAGCAAAATAGATTTCATCAAAAGAGATACGGAAGGAAACTACATCCTGCTAAATGGCACCATAGATAATGAAGTAATATAGTTACTAAACATATATGCACCAAATGGTATGTTTGGATATGCATCCAAGTCCTTACAGGAAAAGTTCAGGGAGTTACAGGAAGAAATAGACAGCAAAACTATACTACTGGGGGACCTCAATAGCCCCCTCTCTGAATTAGATAAATCTAACCATAAAATAAACAGGAAAGAAATTAAGGAGATGAATAGAATTTTAGAAAAGTTGAATATGGTAGACCTCTGGTGAAAATTGAATGGGGATACAAAGGAACATGCTTTTTTCTCAGTGGTAAATGGCATCTACACAAAAATTGACTGCATACCAGGGCATAAAAACTTCACAATCCAATGCAGAAAGGCAGAAATATTAAATACAACCTTTTCAGGTCATGATGCAATAAAAATTATATGTCATGAAGGGCCATGGAAAGATAGACTAAATAATAATTGGAAACTAAATAATCTAATCTTAAAGAATGAGTGGGTGAAACAAATCAGAGAAACAATCAATAATTTCATTCAATAGAATGACAATAATGAGACAACATACCAAAACTTATGGGATGCAGCAAAAATAGCTCTTAGGGGAAATTTTATATCTCTAAATGCTTACATGAATAAAATAGAGGAAAGAGGAGATCATTGAATTGAGCATGCAACTAAAAAACTAGAAAAAGAATAAATTACAAATCCTCAATTAAATACCAAATTAGAGATATTGAAAATCAAAGGAGAAATTAGTAAAGTTGAATTGAAGAAAACTATTGAACTAATAAATAAAACTAAGAGCTGGTTTTATGAAAAAAAAATCCCAATAAAATAGATAAATCTTAAGCTAATTTGATTTTAAAAAAGAAAGAAGAATACCAAATCACCAGTATCAAAAATGAAAAGGGTGAATTCACCACCAATGAAGAGGAAATTTAAAAAAATAACTAGGAATTATTTTGCCCAACCATATGCCAATACACTTGACAATCTTAGTGAAATGGATGAATTTTATAAAAATATGTATTGCCCAGATTAACAGAAGAGGAAGTAAAATTCTTAAATAACCCCATCTCAGAAAAAGAAATTAAATAAGCCATCAATGAACTCCCTAGAAAAAGTCTCCAGGGCAGATGGATTTGAAAGTGAATTCTATCAAACATTTAAAGAACAATTAATTCCAATACCACATACACTATTTGGAAAAATAGGTGAAGAAGAAATCCTACCAAATTCTTTTTATAATACAAATATGTTACTGATACCTAAACTGAGAAGAGTTAAAACAGAGAAAGAAAATTATAGACCAATTTCCCTAGTGAATATAGATGCAAAAAAATAAA
The DNA here is from genome assembly GCF_003287225.1 of Phascolarctos cinereus. Classification (NCBI taxonomy): domain Eukaryota; kingdom Metazoa; phylum Chordata; class Mammalia; order Diprotodontia; family Phascolarctidae; genus Phascolarctos; species Phascolarctos cinereus. The sequence continues at coordinate 135,415,458 of NW_027556402.1, read as the reverse complement.
TAAAATATTAGCAAAAGATTACAGCACCTTGTCATGAGAACAATACACAATGATCAGGTAGGATTTATACGAGGAATGCAGAGCTGGTTCAATATTAGAAAAACTATCAGTGTAATTGATCATCTCAACAACAAAACTAACAAAAAACATGATTATCTCAACAGATGGAGAAAAAGCTTTTGAAAAAATACAAAACCTATTCCTATTAAAAACACTGGAAAGCATAGGAATAAATGGAGTCTTCCTTAAAATGATAAGTAGCATGTACCTAAAGCCTTCAGCAAGCATTATATGAAATAGGGATCAGCTAGAAGCATTCCCAATAAGATCAGGGGTGAAACAAGGATATCCGTTATGACCACTGTTGTTCAATATGGTACCAGAAGTGTTAACTTTAACAATAAGAGAAGGAAAAGAAATTGAAAGTATTAGAATAGGCAAAGAAGAAACAAATCTATCACTCTTTGCAGGTGATAGGATAACATACTTAGAGAATCCTAGAGAATAAAGTACAAAATTACTTGAAATAATAAAGAAATTGAGCAAAGTTACAGGATATAAAATAAACCCACATAAATTACAGGCATTTCATATTACTAACAAAGCCCAACAGCAAGAGATAGAAAGAGAAATTCCATTTAAAGTTACTGTAGACATTATAAAATATTTAGGAGTCTACCTGCTGAAAGAAACCCAGGAACTATATGAACACAATTACACAACAATTTTCACACAAATAAAGTCAGATCTAAAAATTGAAAGAAAAAAACATCAGTTGCTCGTGGATAGACCAAGCTAATATAATAAAAATGTCAATTTTACCTAAATTAATTTACTTTTTCTATGCCATATCAATCAATCTTCCAAAAACATTTTATAGAGCTAGGGGAAAAAAAAACAATAAAAACATTCATCTGGAAGAGCAAAACGTCTAGAATATCAAGGGAACTAATGAAAAGAAATGCTAGGAAATGTGGAGTAGCTATATGACATCTTAAATTGTTTTATAAAGCAGCATACATCAAAACTGTTTTGTATTGGCTAAGAAATGGAGTAGGGATCAGTTAAATAAGTAAAGTATAGAAGACACAGGAGTCAATGACTATAGTAATCTACTGTTTCATAAACCCAAAGACCCCAGCTTCTGGGATAAGAACTCACTGTTTGACAAAAACTAATGGGAAAACTGGAAAAGAGTATAACAGAAACTAGGCATAGACTAAAATCTTATACCATATACAAAAATGAATTCAAAATGGGCACACAATTTAGACATAAAGGCTATAAGCAAGTTGTGAGAGCAAGGAATAGTTTATCTGTCAGATTTATGGAGAACTGAAGAATTTAGGATCAAACATGAGATAGAGAACATTATGAAATATAAAGTATATCCTACTATTGGTTCTAATTCTTCTTTATAACATGACTAATGTGAAAATATGTTTAATAGGAATGCATATGGAGTGCCTATATCAGATTGCATGCCATCTTGGGGAGGGAAGTTGGAAAAGACGAGGAGAAAATTTAAAAATCAAAAGCTTATGGAAGCGAATGTTGAAAATTAAAAATAAATTAATTTAAAAAAGAAAATCAGTATGCAATATAAATACCTTTGTTTTGCCCCAATTAAACTGAATTACCAGTATTTCTCTACCATGATGATTCAGAAAATTCATAAAAGAAAATTTGGATTTGAAAATATGTCTAAAATAAAACTGAATTCATCAATAGTCAACTTTGTTTCTAAGAGAAAATGCATTTCAGGGAAAAAGTTAGGTCTATAAAAAGTGCATTAAAATATCAATATGAAAGAACCTTTAAATAACCTTATTTTTAAACTTCAAATATGACAACTCAGTTACAGGAACTTTTAAATCTACTAAATCTTAACAGGTCTAATAAATGTATCTCTCATAGTATTTTAGTAATAACTGGTTTACATAGATTTATTTTTGAACTCTATAGAACTAACAGAAAAATAGTGGAAGAAAATTCCACTTCTGGAGTATATGAGAAAATTGAGAGTTAGTATGGTGTATAGTATAGTGGATAGAGGTCCAGCTTTGAAATGATGATGATGTAGAAGTCCCTCCTCTGACACTTAAGAAGCTACTTAGCTTCTCAGTGACTAAGCCTAAACTATGATGGGATAGATAAGAGACATTGATCTTTTTCTTGGAATACCCATAACACTGAAATGATAGTTATAAACAACAACAAAAAAGAACATAATGGGAGGGTATAATAAAAATACATTATTGACACCCTGTGTCTACTATAAAAAGGGACCCTACAAAATTAAAAAAAAAAAAACCAGGAGATTGCTTTTAGCTGGAAGCAGCGATGTGTCAGAAAAGACACGGGGAAAAAAACCCAATATGAATCTGGAAGGAAAAGAAAGATTTCCACTGGGCAGGGATGTGAAAGGTGTATGTTTTAGGAATATGGAATGATCTTTCAAATATGCACTGGTAAATGAGGTCAGGTAACAGTTAAGAAGTAAATAAGGTTGCAAAGTAGTTTGAAGCCACACTATGTAGGACCTGATAGTTTAAGTTAAGGTGCTTGCATTTTATCATATAGGCAAAGGGGAGTTATAAAGTCACTTTCCTATTCCAAAATCTGGTGTCTGAGGAACCAAATTGGAAATTTTAACTACAATTCAGGAAAAAGACGAGTGCCTGAACTAGAAAGGCGACAGTATGAATGCAGCTGTTACTTAGAGAGTTTTGATAGATTATGACAACTGAGTGAATGAAGAGATATAGGAGAGATATCAAGAAAGATCACTAAAAGATGTCTAAGCCCCTATTCCTTCTATCATATAAAAACAATAATTTATTCTAAATAAAGTAAATGAACTACAACCAAAACAATAATGAGGAAAAGAATTAATCACAGATAAAGCCATATAGAAAAAATACAACAGTGAGAATGAAAAAAAAATAATCCCCAGGAAAATTAATACATGCTATGAGCTAATAGAAAATTTTTTAAATCCCCCCAAAAGGAGAATATAATATTCCATCAATTAAAACCAAAGAAATAATAATCTGACAATGCAAGCACCTCCTGAGTACTCTAGGAACTGAATAAAAGAATTCAAGGAAAAATAAGATTATTAATGATAGCTCTGAAAGAAAAAAAATTAAGAAGACAATTGGCTTTCAATAAAATTTTTAAAAAGTAAAGCAATACACCATTCTGGACATAAATTAGATAAGAAATAGTATAGATAAAGAATAATCATCAGATAAAAATCAAGAGATCACAAAATTAGAGAAACATAAAAAAGTAATAAGCAATTGACCTTAAAAACAAGATTTGGGAAGGCAATCTGTGAATTATTAGTTTTTAATAAAACCATATTGAAATGAAAAGCCTCAATTTCATATTTCAGCAAATCACATAAAAAATGCTCAGGCATTTTGGAAAAACATATGGAAGTACCAATAAAAAAAATCCATAGAAAATGAGGAGAAAAAATGAAATTCAATTCACACTGTAATGTAGTCAACAAATTTAAATGCTTTAACCTGAAAGAAAAACAAAATTGTAAATAGAAAGGAAAACACTCATTGTATGTCAAGCAAAAATTTCTTTAATCATGATTATTTTGTCTACAATAAATTTAAAAAAACTATAGTATTTTATCCTAAAAAGAAAGGGTTTACATTCTCAAATAACATCCGATATCATTTTATTTCAAGAAGTTTTTCAGTTGATTTTCTAGGATTCTCCTAAATATGCCATCATATCATCTGCAAAGTGATAGTTTTGTCTCTTCGTTGCCTATTCTAATTCCTTCAATTTCTTTTTCGTCTCTTACTAATGAAGCTGAAATATCTAATACAATATTGAATAATAGTGGTGAAATTGGGCATCCTTGTTTCACTCCTGATCTTATTGGGAAGACTTCTAGCTTATCCCTCTTACATATAATATTTGCTGATGTTTTTAGAGAGATACTGATTATCATTTTAAGGAACACTTCCTTTATTCCTGTGTTCGTTAGTGTTGTTAAAGGGACTGTGCTCTGTACTTTGTCAAAGGTTTTTTCTGCTTCTATTGAGAAAATCGTATGATTTCTATTGGTTTTATTATTGACATAGTCAATTATGCTAATGGTTTTCCCAATATTGAACTAGCCCTGCATTGCTGGTATAAATCTCATCTGGCCATAGTGTATTATCCTGGTGATGTGTTGCTATAATTCCTTTGCTAATATTTTATTTAAAATTTTTACATTGGTTTTCATTAAGGAAATTGGTCTATAATTTTTCCTCTGCTTTTGCTCTTCCTGGTTTAGGTATCAGCACAATATTTGTGTCAAAAAAGAAATTTGGTAGGACTCCTTCACCTATTTTTTCAAAATAAGTTTATATAATATTGGAATTAATTGTTCTTTAAATGTATGGTAGAATTCACTTGTAAATCCATATAGCTCTGGAGATTTTTCTTGGAAAGTTCATTGATGGCTTGTTCAAATTTTTTCCTAAAATGGGGTTAATTATTTTATTTCCTTTTTTGTTAATCTAGGCAATTTATATATTTGTAAATATTTATCTGTTTCATTTAGATTGTCAGACTTATTGGCATACATTTGGGCAAAATAGCTCCTAATTTTTGCTTTAATTTCCTCTTCATTTGTGGTGAATTCATCCTTTTCATTTTAGATACTGATAATTTGATTTTCTTCTTTCTTTTTTTAATCAAATTAACCGAAGGTTTTATTTGTTTTATTGGTTTTCTTTTTCCATTAAACCAGCTCTTAGTTTTATTTATTAGTTCAATAGTTTTCTTACTTTCAATTTTACTAATTTCTCCTTTCATTTTCAGAATTTCTTATTTGGTATTTAATTGCAGATTGCTTACTACACTAGGGTGGCCTGGCCTAGTCATACCTGTTGTGCCCTGGATTCCAGGGCTGGCAGTTTGCCTGCTGTGCTGGGGCTGCAGGCCTCACAGACTGCCTGCTGTGTCACTGGTCTGCTGAGCCTGAACTATGGGGCTTTGGTTACTGACCTGTGCTGTGGCCAAAAGCCTCTCACTGGCTTGCTTGGACACTGCCTGCACTGGGCTGTGCTCCCTTTTATTCAACTGAGACAGACCTTTCCTTAAGTTCTTTTAAGTTATCTTGAGATTAAAAAAATTGTTTCACTCCATCCTTTTGTAGATTCTGTTGCTCTACGATTCTTTTAGAGGCTTGATTTAATGTTGCTTTCGGGGGAAACTGGGGAGAGTTAAGCAATTTCCTGATTTTTTTTCTGCTATCTTGGCTCTGCCCCACCCCCATTATTTTTTTAAAGTGAATTTTCAGTGGAGAGTCAATCTATGTCATTCATCCTCAAGAAACCATCCCACTTGTTAGGTATATTATAGAGGGGATTCCATTCATAAATAGGTTGCAACTCATTAAAAGGCCATAAATCTCAAATTCCAAAACTCTTTGAAGCTAGAGAGGATCAGGACATCTGACTTGCAAATTAACCACATAAAATAATTTTTAAAAATAAGCTAATAAATATGGAAAGATCAAATACATAGCTAAATGGGGCAATATGTAAAATGCTAGACCTGGAATCCGGAAAACCTATGTTCAAATTCAGCCTATGTGGCTAGCTATGTTACCCTGGGCAAACTACTTAACCTTGGTTTACCTCAGTTTCCTCATCTTAAAAATTGGGATAATAATAGCACCAACTTCCCAGGATTGTTGTCAGGATAAAATAACATATTTGTAAAGCACTTTGCAAACATGAAAGCAGCATGTGAATGATAGCTATGTATTGAAATAATACAAGACTAACAATGTTCTCTTGAATTCTTTCTTTTCTTAGGGTCAATGAGAGAATATTTATGGGTAAAAATCATACATAGGGATCAAAAAAAGCAGCATTGGGTACAGAAGGAATGGAAAGAATGAAGAATCTTAAAGTATAACAACAGATAAAGGTCATTCAAATAAAAAATGAGGAGATGGATAGGGAATATGTGAAATCCTAGATTATACTCATGTTTGGGCTAATCAAGGAGGATAATGGAATTGCCTTTTAGAAGTTTAAACTAATCTGAGGATCCTATTGAGAGAAATAAAAAAGAAAGAATGGGAAAATTAAAAATATTATAAAGTTTGAAAGGAGTATGGAAATGAAGAAATTTAGCATCCTATACTTCATGAGTGACTCAATGAATAAGACATAAAGCCAATAAATAATTATTTTGAAGAGGATAGGAGTGGTGATAGATAGGTAGATGGATAGATAGATAGACATGCCTATATATGGGATATAGCTAAATTATTCCTTTAAGAAAAGAATGTAAATATATACACAAAATGGGACAAAAGAGGATAACAGAATGAGAATGCATTTAAATAAGAAAATCAAACAGTTTAAAAAAAGCAAAAATATAAAATAAGAAAAATTAAAAATCAAGAGAAATAAAATTAAAAACAAAAATATATAGTGAACTGATAAGCAAAAAAATAAATAATAAATAGTTTTAAAGCAATAAACATGACCAATAAACCATTAGCTAATTTGATTTTTTAATGAGTGACAATTTACCAAAAACATTTATCTACACTCATTTATTTGCAATGAAAATAAGCACTGGAAGCTTAGCCAGTATCATCAACGATGAAACAAAGATGCTCATTTTCTTCTTCGCTACAATCTATCTGACTTAAAACTAGAAAGGCCATGAGAAAAAAAAAATGAATGATTAAGAATGACTAAAGATGAAAACAATATCTCTGTTTGTAAACAATAGGATGATTTACTTAGAAAACTTGAGGGAATCAATGAAAAATTTAATTGATGCAATCAACAATTTAGGGAAAGTAGCAAGATATGAAATAAGTATTACAAATTCATCAGCATTTTTATATATAGTTAATAATATCTGGGAGCAAAAGGCAAGAAAAAATCCACTCAAGATAGTTATATTAACCCAGCAGACATAGAAAGAACTTGTATAAATTTAACTCCAAAGCACAATTTATAAAACTAACATAAGATCTATGTAATTTAAATTATATTAAGTATTCATGGTTAAGACATACTAGCCTAATCCTGACTACCTGGCCCCCACTGCCTGAAAGTCCAGATGATATATTTCACATCTTCTGGAAAGGTTCTCTGATACCAGTAATGGAGTTTGGAAGCATCCAGTCTCTCTGTCATTGGCCCTACCTCCCTTTAATTATGTTCCTTCAGTTTTAAGGGTTGTCTGAACCCCAGCAGCTCCATTTCATCATTTTACAGATATTAACTCTCACAAATGAATATGTATTTCAAAGCTATACTAAGAGCATACAAATATTTTCCCCATCACTTTGGGGTATAATCTCCCTTTATAATACCTGTCTCTAAGGAGGAAAGGAAGATTTGGATTCACCATCAAATAGCATGATTCCATCAAGTTTTCAGTCCAAAGCTCCCTTCCATCCTGGCACTCTGATATCTCAGGTCTTTCCTTCTAGGAATGTGTATATGTATATATAATACACATGCATGTGATATACATGTATTATATGTGATTTGTGTGTGTTTTCATCTAGTGAAGCTGTAAACTGATCCAATTATACTAGAAGGCAATTTAGCATTGTGTGAGAACTCTTCATATTTTTTTGGTGGGCAAGGCAACTGGGGTTAAGCGACTTGCCCAGAGTCACAAAACTAGTAAGTGTTACGTGTCTGAGGCCGGATTTGAACTCAGGTCCTCCTACCTCCAAGACCAGTACACTCTCCACTGCCCCCTCTTCTTATGTTTTTGTAGCAGAAATCTCACTACTGGAATCATCACAAATAGGTGATACAAACACAAAAAAGTAATTTACTTAAAAACCAAAATATTAAATATTAATAGAACTATTCATAGAAAAATTTCTTTAAAAAATGGTGAAACATGATGTGCCCACCAATTTAGGAATTCCAGGATGAAAAATACAACAAAACCAATAACTAAAATAATATAAGTGAAAAGATGTTAAAAAGGCAACAAAAATTAGGCCAAATAAAATTCTGTTCCCACATCGACAAACTGAAAATGTACATTATTTCTATCAATGAATGACAGCTACAAAAATGGAAGTTATATGCACTGTCACAATAGTTATATTAATTATTTTCTTAAATTTTTTAATAGCATAGAAGAATTTTCTATTGTGTAAAAAAAAAAGAATTATCAATGGGGAAGGGGCAGAGAGAAAAGAGTTAAGGATTTTTCCAAGATGAAATCTGGCTACCTTGGAGAATGATGATGCCAACAAAAGAAATATTGATCTTGAGAAGAAAAGTACTTGTGTACACAAATCAATGAACAAACATTTTTTAAGTGCTTTAGGTGAGTTACACACTGAGATACAAAGGCAAAAATGAAGCAGCCTATGCTCTCAAGGAACATTTCATCACATTGGGAAAACAGCATACACATTAAAAAGTCTGAATTTACATGCAGATATGAAGAGAAATATAATAATACAGGATCATAATTCTCAAGCTAGAAGGAACCTCAGAGGTCATCTAATGCATTGTCCTCATTTTACATACAAGGGAACTAAAATTTGATTCAATTCAACAAATATTTATTATGGCTTACCAGGTACAGTAAAATGCACTGGAGGTACAAATAAGGGAAAGAAATGGTGTCTGCCCTCAAGGAGCTTATAATATAATGGAAGGATGACAATGTACAAAACAACAGTGTAAAGTGATTGAAGAAGGAGCGGGGCCTGGCACAAAGACATGTTCCCTGGAGAAGAAGTCAACCAGAGTAGTTAATGGAAAATGAAATTACTAGGAAGGTTGTGCACCCACTGTCAAAGAAAGCTTTGGGAAGAGTTTAGTGCTACACTTTCAAGCCCTCCAATTAGAGGGAAGGGACAACTGAGGGTGAGTTGTTAAAGAGTAGAGGACAACACTTTCTTTGTGTTGCTGGGATTTCAGGTGATTCCCTTATCCTGGAAGACAGAACATTCCTGCATCATTTATTTTGATCATCTAAGTCTCTGGAGACACTATTCTAATGGTCTAACAAGTTGACATCTTTATCAGGAACTTACTCAAACTGGAACTTCACTGTAACATCTTACAGTGTGAAACTGAAGAAATTAATTTATCAATGTTTCTGTTACCTTCAAGAAAGCAGGATGATTTCCCCCAATTCTCTTAGTAGGAAAACAAGGAAAGCATTCCTGAGGGGCCTTTTTTATCTTACTTAAGACTATGGAAAGAATTGGAGCAGCTGAAACACCAGATAGTCTTGGTAGTGGGGGTTAATGTTAGTTCTGCTGTTGATACTAACTATTTCTGCTGCTGTCTCTGTTTATCATTTTGGAGAAGGAGCAGCGTGTGGTATAAAGGGCACCAGACTCATCTGGGAAAGATATGATTTCAAATGTTCTGAGTCTTCATTTTGACCTACCATGGTAGTTAGGGTTTTTGAAAGGATGTACCAAGGTAATACGTATTTATTAAGAAAAGATAAACTCTTTTTCTTTTTTTTTTGAAGCAATGGGGTTAAGTGACTTACCCAGGGTCACACAGTAATAAGTGTCTGAGTCCATATTTGAACCCCAGGGCCAGTTCTCTATACACTCCACCACCTAACTGCCATAGAATATATCAACTAATGTCATTTTAGCATATATCTATGATTTTAATGGTTTTTAGAGAAAAGTGGCATGTCAACTTATGAAAAGATAAAGTTTTATTTATCATTTGTGATTTTTTATATCATAATTTTCCGTAACATCTATTCCCCTTACCAGAAAGCCATCTCACATAAATATTTTTAAAAGAGGAAAAAGAGCAAAAATATTCAACATGACTAAATGATATATTGAAAAAAATCTGTAAAATATCTTCAGGGTACCCCCACACACACACACATACACACACACACACACACACACACACACACATACACACACAGTGAAAAATATATCTCACACAAATAGATACACAAATATCTTCAGTGTACTCCTATATTTGCCCATAGGTTGTAGGAGTAACAATGACTAAACTTTTTAAATTCCTTCAATTCCCTAGAGATTTTGGATTCAAAACATGTTCTGCTTCATAATTTTCCCATTGTGCTATTTGCATTGACTTTGTTCACATAAAAGCTTAAAAAATGGAAACATTATCCATCTAAACTATGATTTTCCCCTAACCATAGTTATGACAAAAAAGTACTTTTGATTCTTTTCAAATTTTAATGACATTTCTTTTTATACTTAAAATGTTTATTCATTAAGAATTTATTCCTGTGTACAGTATAAAATATTGGTCTAAATGTGCTTTTTTAAAAAACAAACTTCTTGTCATTTTTCCCTTAGCCGTTCTTTAAATAAAAAATTCTTCCCCTTAATAATTTATGGGAAAAAAACAACTTTGTATCAAACTTTTCTGAGAATTTGATATCCTATGTACGTCTGTGAATTTAAAATATGTACTTAAATATAACATAGATATATCATATATGTACATATGAAAATTAATAGCCATTCCCCAATTGATCAGTGATCAAAAGATATGAATAAAGATATCTCAAAAGAAAAATTGCAAAATCTCCCCAACCACATGAAAGAATGCTCCAAATCACTTATATTAAGAGAAACACAAACCCAAACAATCCTGAAGTTTCAACTTCACACCCTGCTAATTGGAAAAGGTGATAAAAATAATTGTAATACTTAATACCGAAGTCATTTTGGAATGATGGACAAACTAATACATTGGTGGTAGAATTATGAAATGGTATAACTATTTCAGAAAGCAATTTGAAATTATACAAATAATGTAACTAAGATGTCCATATCATTTGAACCAGATACTCTGTTACTGGGCTTACACTTCAAGAAAGCTATTGATAGGAACAAACTCTCCACATACACCAAAACATTTATAGCAGCACTTTTTATTTTAGCAAAGAACTGGAAATTAAGTAGATGCCGACTGATTGAGAAATGGCTAAATGAATTGGGGTAAATAAGTGTAATGACATATAACCATGCTATAAGAAATGATGTTTGTGATGAATATGAGAAGCATGGGGATGTCTACACAAACTGATGCACAGTAAATAAGCAGACTCAAGAAAATATTACAGATAGTGACCGCAGAAATGTAAATACAAAAAATAGCACACCAAAATGAAAAGTGAATGTAGCAAAGTTATAAAGACCAATCATGGCTGTGAAAAGATACCCCCAATCCATCTCTTTCTGGAGGTGAGAAATCCACAGTTGTTGCACACTGCACGTGCTTTCTTACTTTTTCAATGTATCAATCAGTTGTGCTGATTTTTTCTTCCTTTTAAAGAAAATATTATTTGTTATCTAGAATGGCTCCCTGGGAGGGGAAGGGAGAAAGGATACTGGGGATAACTATTATGATGTAAGAAACAAAAGACATTAATAAGAAGTTAATGGGTTTTTTTAATTGCCCAATGACAGGATATTGACAAATAGGTTATTTTATTTCCTTTTTGCAGTCTAAAGACAATATTTTTTTTAGCTTAATCTGAAAGCTCCATTGTCAGTCTGTAGAAAGCTAAGTTTCTAGATACATTCTACGGGAAATGAGTTGGAATATAAATAGCCAAGCAACCTAATGGAAAATGCATTGGGTCTTTTTGTGAGTTCTACTATTCACCAATTTTGGGAAAGACATGTTGGAGTCATTTTACTACCTCTAAATGTAGACAATACTTAGCTTTACTTACTTTCCAGGCATCCACGAAATTGGAAAGTAAGGGCAATTTATACTTTTTACCCTTTAACTCTCAAATACTTGGCCATCCATGACTTTCATTCTCCCTTGTCCTTCTTATCAGGGAAAAGTGAAATCTTATCAATAGCAATGTAAATATAATGCCTTAAGTTCTTCTGGTATATTTTCATTTTAAAAATGGGTTTCAGGGGCTAAGAAATGCTTAACACAAAGAGATGAACAATGATGATGCAGGCATTGAAACCAGGACAATGAAGTAGAGGGAAAGGAAATATCCACATCACTAAGTGACTGCCTAGGCAGCTAGGAGGTACAGTTGATAGAAAGCAATGTCTGGAGTCAGGAAGACTCACCTTCCTGAGTTCAAATCCAAGCTCAGACACTTATTAGCCTGTGACCCTGGACAAGTCTCTTATCCTTGTTTGCCTCAGTTTCCTTATCCATAAGATGGCCTGGAAAATAAAATGGCAAACCCCTCCTATATCTTTGACAAGAAAACCCCAAATGGGGTCATGAAGAGTTGAGCACAAGTGAGATGACTGAACAATAACAATAAAAGTGACAGCCTACTGAGCCTAAGTGTAAGAATCAAATGAGATAATATCTTTCAGGTTGGTTTTCAAAGAACCCAAACATTCATCCATTCAGTGGACATACATCCAAGATGACTAGATCCAAGGGAAGAATTTGGAAGAGGTGGGAATGGAAGATTTTGTTCTCTACATTAAGCTGCTCACTGAAGACCCAAAGGGGTGAACTGGGTCATTTAAATGGTGAATTGTGTATATTTGCCCCACTATTATCCATAAGCTCATGGGATCATAGACATAGAGCTGGAAGAGAAGTTGGAATCAATCAATAAACCAAGAAGCAATTTATTGAGCATCTGATATGTGCCCACTATTGTGCTTGATTTTGGGAATACAAAGACTAAAACGGAAATATCTCTGCTGTCCAAGAGCCTATGTTATTATGACTGACTCTTTAATGATACAGCTGAGGAATCTGACATTACACACATCACTTACACAAGGTCACACAGCAGCAGAGCTGCAATCCATAAGGTTAAATCAATATTAATCATGAATATATTGAGTAATAAAACATTTAATAAAGACCTTTATTATTTAGCATTCCACTGAAAATTCCGATAGCAAGTCACTTGATATCTGATAGTAAACGATGTCATTTTAATAACACTCAAAGAAAGAAAAATCAGAACACTCACTATTTTGTTAATTTAAGAGAATTTAAGAGAAATGACATGATATACAACCTTGTAACTGACTTCTTCTTAAAAACTGCACCTTGGGAAAGACATCAAAGGTTAAGGTGATTTTTGTGGCTAATATCTTTATCTACTTTGTAATGAGGTCTGCAATGACTAATTATTTATGTAAAGAAAGTTTAAAAGCCAAAGGGAAGACCTGGCCCCCAAAACCGAATAGAAAATAATTTTACAGTTACTGGTGACACTAAAATAATCTAGAAAGCAAATACAATTTATATAAATCCATTCTGTAAAGTGCTAATTTAGACAAATAATTTGCTGTTGCTTTGCTAAAAAAAAATAGAATATTTCACATATATTTTCTCATATGATCCTCAATGAAACCTTTTTAATATAGTTATTAGGGGTATTATTATTTCTGTCTTACAGTTGTAGAAATTTGGGATTAGTTGAATGAAGTGACTTTTATCTATGGTCAAATATTTATTAAGTTTAAGAGGCAGGTCTTCTTGAACCCAAGTCTAGAATGCTATACATGCTATACCTTGTTTTTTGCTGCCTCTCTCTCAAAAAAATAAAAAAGTTGAGCACTGGGATATATAAAAGACATTCTCAGAACCTACTTCTGTATTTTTAGAGAATGTGGGCTATTCATGTAGTTTTGTGTGTCAATCAGGCTTTTTCTTTTGTTTTGTCAGATTTTTGGGGGGGAGAGGGGTTGGGTTATACCATATATGTGATTTCACTGATAGAAGAAACTCTAAATGAAGAACTGCCAATGCCAATGGGGTTTGGCATCTTTTCTGCAACTTATAGTTAGTAAAGAGTTATCTATGCATTGAATATTTAAATGACTTGCCCAAGGTCACTTAGCTAGTATGTGTCAGTAGTAGTATTTGAACCAGGTCTCACTGGATGAAATGAAATAGATTTGCAGAGCTAATGTAAACTATTTAAAATTTACAATGAAAAAATAAAATACACCAAATTTATGCAATAGTGAAATGTTTCTTATAACTAAATTATGAGATCTTGTGCTCTTTTCCATAATTTACTGTAATATTGGCTATAATTGGGACTTAATTGGAGTAAAACATCTGGGGCACAGATCTTTTGAATATTTGTTTTAGACAAGTTATCCCAGCTTTATGGATCTCTATATCCATAATTCTTCAAAATCCTGAAGTCCTCACTGGCACATTTACTTTTACTAGTCAACAAGAAGGTATAACTATTTTTTTTTAAAAAAAAAGGTACTTAATAAAATAACATAAGTAATTAAAGTAGGAACAGACCATTTCCTCCATAAACTTGAGGCACTCTTTTGCATAAATATGTACAATATTATCAGGTAATTTGGATTTGCATATGGAATTCATGTAGAGGGGTATATAAGTAAGTAACATATGTGACCAGAGGTATGTCAGTAAGTACATATGTGACTAGGGCAGAAATATGGGTGGACAAATCATACCTTCTGTGCTGTAGAACTGCCAGTGTCTTCAGATGATACAATACTTCCATTCTTTCTGAACACTGATCCCTGCCAATCTTGAATGGTTACTATTAGATGATGTACTGGTAGTCTTCTGGTCATGTATTTCCACGGTCCTTTTTACTATCAACCTTCTCTATGTTACCTATTCTTGGATTTCACCTCTTCAGAGAATCTACTTGTCATTTTGGCTTTCACTAATAAGGGCAGGCTGCCAATGCTTCAGACATAGGTGAACCTATGAACAGAACCTATCCTGGTCTAAGAGCCAAAAGCCAAGCAGAATGACCTAGGCTGAGAACGTCTTAATTTTTTATTTAATTCTTACAGGAAAGATCCAGGCTTTTGTCCCAGACTTTTCTGTTATTTAGGTAGCTACAATCCCTGTAATTCTTGTCCCACTTCTGAATAACCTGAATATTCTCAGAAACATTTCAGATTCTACCATTTTAATAACCTACCAAGGGTAGACTGGATCTATTGTCCCTGATTTTCATTTAGTCTTCCATGAAAATGAAAGGGAGTGAAAAGGAAGAAATTTAACCTCCATGTGTTATTCATTGGTGTCACTGCCTTTTAGCTCAATTTTTTGTTCCCAATTTGTCTTAAATATGTGTATTTGGGGAAAAAAATCTATGGCTTTGAGCCTCCCAACAAGTTTCCTCCCCCCCCCATCCCCCTATCAAACATGACTTTTGGATATATACTACAGGGAAGAAATCTTCTAAAAGAATGATTTCTCAACTGAAAATGAAATGACTACCATATAATCAATATAATGAGGGTAGAGTTCATCAATACTAATAAAATTTATTTTTGAAAGTGACATTTAAAATGCCTTTTAAAAACACACACTCAAAAATAATTAGGAAATTGAAATAACATCATGAATTATTGTTCTTTCAAGTTTCAGTTTTTTCCCCACTGGCTTTGTGTAGTGATTTAGCTTTTTGAAGGATTTCTACAGAAACACAGCCATAGGACTAATCCATTCCAATGACTGCTAACTTCGACTGGTGTGGCACAAAGCATAGTAGTCTTATACTTGAATAAATCAAGTATTTTGTGACCTATCAGTTTCACTGACTTGTTCAGAAATATTTTGCCTTCTCCAAAGGAGAAAAAAGGAGATAGTTAAAAAACCAATACTTTCCTTGTTGCCCATGAATATTAAAGATCAAGAAGTCATCTATTGGCAAAGGTGAAAAAAGCTCAAACTAAGAAGTATGTTTACCTGGATAAAGTGGCCTTTCCTTTTTTTTAATCTTTTTGACACAGGAATTGGAATTTTTCCCTGTGAACATCATCATTATTAGCCTATAGCATCATTTACTAATAATGTGAACTTTAATTTTTTTTCCTTAGGTATACTATAAACTATTTATATTTAAAGATGATAAAGCCCCATACAAATTACAAGTCTCACATAGTTTATTAATAGTATTCATGTCTCTTTTTCTGTTTTCAAAGTTTTAACACTTTCTAATTGTCATGTGAATGAGTGTTTATGTGTTACATGACAGTATTTCTTCACTCTTTTTTTACTTCTAAAGAAATTGACACCTCTGAACTCTTTTATCTTTTATTGATATTGGCCATCAAGAGTTAAACTTTAAGAATAAATATTAATTCATTCATTCATTCTACAAATATTTACTGAGTGCCTACTCTGCTCACGGCACTATGCTAGAAACTGTTTAACAATTGTAAATTGTAAAATACATGATATGTAAACATATACATATATATGTGTGTGTATCTAAATATATAAATACATCATTCTTATGCTTCTCATAGATTTCTAACATCTGCAACTTAAAATCTCTGTTGATTAGTTTTATCTACTACAAAATGAGGAGTTTAAATTTTATTACCTCCATGATCCATGCCAGCTTTAATTCTATGCCAGGATGATCCAATTAGAACATCAATAAGAGTCATTTCAGCTCCAGAGTTTGATTTTAGGGTGTAGTATAGTACAATGAAAAGAGCACTGACATTGGAGTTAGGGAATTTTGGTTCAAACCCTGGCTTCTATGTGACTATAAGATTCCAAATCTCAAATGTTGGGCTGTTATAATTTTGAAATGGTGTATTCTAGAAATTTTACATGTTATTATTTCCCACCTCTATTAATACACCACTAGCCCATTTCAAAAGAATTTCCATTAAAAATGTATGACTACTAAATTGTATTATCTTGTTTGCAAAAAATAAAAATAAGTATTTAAACAAATAAAAACCTCACTTAACTGATGTGATCACATGATCTTTAAAGTATGCCTCAGCACAAACTCCTTGTTTTTAACTCTTGGTAAAGTAAGAATTTAATATTACCAAAGCTACTTAAAAGTTCTTCTGAGTTATTATAACTATTGTGGAGTTTTTGTAATGAAGCTTTTCTTATTCTGTTAAAAAAATAATTTCTCAAGGGAAATTATATTAGAGATTTTTGCAATAGGATCCACCTCTGTGGGTATGAGCTTCCTCACCTATAAAATGAGGTGGTGGGAATAGATAACGTTTATGATATTTTACAACTCTCTATTTATAATTCAGTGATTGGCTTTAATTTTGCAATTATCCCATTATTTCTTACTCTGTCTTAACCTTAATTCTTATCTTGATGTTCATATTAGCTCTCCTAATTTTCAGTTCTATGTTTTTGGAAATTAAACACAAAATTAGTGAAAGGGCATTGTTATAAAGAAAAAGACTTTTTGTTTGTTTGATTGATCTTTTTTCCCTGTAGGCCATTCACTTGGGACATTATTTAAAGACAGGAAGAAAGAAGTCAAGAAAGAAGGCAAATGAAGGGAAAATGCAAAATTTTCCACTCTATATAGAGTTTTTGGACTAATTTATTAAAATACATTTATTTGACAACTACTATGGATAAGGAAAAGTGCTAGATGCCAGAGAAAGATAAAAATAACAACAACCCCTCCTTTTAAGGTGTTTACCTTTTACTTAAGGATTTAATATATAATTAGATGAGCAAATAACAGTCTGTGAAGTACTAGAGAGCATTAACTTCTAGGAGGATAAGCATGAAGTAGAATACCTTGAAAGAAGGTAGGAAAGTGGGGATGGAGAAAGCAGAGAAAGGGGGACAACCTTTTCAAAAATAGTCAGGAGTTGGCGTGCTGAGTTTGGAGAACAGCAAATGGGTCAGTTTGCCTGAAATGTTACACTACCCAACCCAGGAAAGAATCACTTAAAGGTTAGGATTTAGTGCTTTTCTAGGGACCTCTTAAAATTAGTTTATTTAAAAAGTACTCAAGGCACAATGCAGTTCACATGTGGAAAAGTTATATATTTCTTCTACGTAAGTGCCAAACACATACATGACCATCAAACATGTAATCATAATAATTATAATAACAACAACAATAAAACATATTAACTACCATTTACAAAGCACTTTTAAGCTTATGAAGCGCTTTACAAATTACAACTCATTTTATCCTCAAAACAACCCTGGAGATAGGTACTATTATCATCCATGTTTTACAGTTGAGGAAACTGAAGCAGAGGTTAATTGACTTGCTCAAGGTGATATGTGTATAATTAGTGTCTGAGATTGGATTTGAACTCAGGGCTTCCTGACTTCATGAGCAACAGTATTTTTGACTGCCCATGTAGCTGAATTAACTAAAACAAACAAACCAACAACTTAAATAAGCAGCAGCCAGAGCACAATAATGATTAACATGCTTCATGTTCATTAGTATTTTAAAAGACTTAATAAGGTTTGTAGGAGTGCTAACTATGAATAGGCATTTTGCATTTCACTTGAATTCTTCACTGGTCAAACAATTTTCTCTGGCTCCTCATCATCTGACAAGTCAAACCAGGTCTTAGGATCTTCTACCTTCGGGTGGTCATCTTCTCTAAGAAGTATTATCATGGATGTAAGAATGGTACTTTCCACACAGACTAAGAAACCAGGATTTTCCAAACTCTTGAACTCATGAAGCTGTCTCCAAGCCTAGACATGGTCATGCCCATGCCAGGACAATATTCAATCACTTATGCTAAGGAAAGGAGCACAAAGCAGAAGAGGTGGCTAGTTAATCTATGAACATTTACTGAGTGCCTACTAGGTGCTAATTTTTCAGGACGTAAAGAAAGGTAAAAGATAATCCCTACTTTCAAGTCTTATAGTTTAATTGGGGGAGTCAGGAAGGCAAGAAAACAAGAAGGAAGGAAGGAAATATTTATTAAATAAATACTATTGGCTGGGCTCTCTATTAAGCACTTTCCAAATCTTATCTATTGATATTTACAACAAACCTGAGAGATAGGTACCACCATTATCCTCATTTTGTGGTTTAGGAAGCTGAGGTAAACAGAGGTAAAGTGACTTGCCCAGAGTCATAGGACATCAGGCACGATGTTTTAGCTGCTAGTAGCTTGTAGACTATATGTAGCTGATACAGGATTTTAATTTAGGTCCTTTGACCCCAGAGTTGTTGTTCTTTTCATTAAATTCTGGTTTGGATGGGGCAGGGTGCATTTAGGCTTTATGTACTTGGGTTTAAAATCTTTGGTTCTGAAAAATAAAATAAAATTTAGAGAGTTTAAAAAAAGAATGTTCACTTAAAATATTGGAATAATTCCTTTGTCTATGAAATACTTTATGATACATGTGACTTGTGTACTAGAAATCATCAAGTACTATTACTCTGGTTTTGTTAGGAGTAAATTTGTTAGGATGGTGAATGATGTCTTATAATCCCTTCTCTCAAGGACTAGCTTAAATAATACTCCAGGGGAAAATGAGATCATTAAGCGTCCAATGTTGAAAACAATATACAGACACCATTCCTTCACACAAAGAATGTCTGTTCTAAAATTTACAAGACAAGTTGACATATAGAGGTACATATAAATTATAGATCTACTCTACAACAAAGAAGAGAAGAGAGAGTTCCTTTTCTTAGAGTACGGAGAGATAAGCATACAAATAATATGCACAGGATATTATGTGAACATTCTTCCATAAGTTTTTAGTTAATCACTAAAATGTATATGTGTGTATGTGCTTGCATGTATATATGTAATGTGTAAATACGCACACATCCATATAGATATACACACTTATACTCCAAAAGGAGACTGGTAGCGCTATGATAAGACAAAACATAATATTACGCATATATGGTTAATATATAAACAATTACAATCATATGCACATATTATATGTATGTGTACACATGCTATATTGTGCACATATTTCTACAAATTTTAACCCTTTTCCCAGTACTATCCCTCTATCTCCTTTTGGAATATATAATGACCTGGTCAAGGTAGCATGGAGCAATTGACTAAGAACTGGGGACCTAGTCCCCATTTCCAGACCCATGAATTGCCTGAGGCTGACCAGACTGGGTCTCTGATTATTTTGTAAATCTTTAACTCTCAGTTCCAGAGATTTCCAAGCCTTCTTTTGAAACTTTGGATTATTATGCAAACAACTTACCTGGTTAAACCCAGGGATGCCCCAACTCCCTTGCACCGGTAGCCTGGTCTTCTGAGAATTGTACCCCTCTCTCCTCCTTCCCTCTGTTTTACTTCTCTAAAATAATCCGACACACAGACCCTTCTTAGGGCTCTCCAGCACTTTTTGATGCAGGCTACTCTAGTTGCAATTCCCTTGCCCAGACTAAAGATCATAATTTGTATTCTATTAATTGTCACCTCTTTAATTCAGGTTGACAGGAGGATTGTGCAGCATTTGTAACACTGGCTTCCCAGATATTCCATATACCTGTCCCAATCCTCTGAACTCTCCCTTACTCTTGGTTTCACTGTACTTCCCCAGTATTTCTGAAACTGGTATTACTTTCAGCTACAAAAATTAAAAACAAAAACATAGGATTTGCAGCTTTGCTTAGAATGTTTGGCACCTAAGAGCTATTCAGAATTCACTTCACTTTTTTAACCACCAGTGAAAGAAAACTGAAATAAAATGAGACAGAGAGACAGACATACATTCCAGTTATTTCTGAAAGCCAGGTAAGTAATTAAATGAAAAAAAAATTAAAAGGGACTAATAAATCATTGGTGTCTATAACCCCAGCTGATCTGCTTCTGCAGCTCCCACTGGCTTTAGCTTTACAGAAGCTTTACAGCCACTTCAAGAGCTTTCAATCCATACTGGGCAGGGCTTCAATCATGTGGGATCTCAAGGGATTTCCAATCAGTTCAATTTTTTTTTTGTTGTTCCTATACTGTGTTGGTGGTTGTGAAAAAGAGAGCTTAGAAGATGTGTTCTCAGCTTTCGGTGCAAGGGAGGGAGGAAGAGTCAGTGCTCATTATCAAACCTTTAAGGGCCTGATGTTTATAGCCATAAACCTCTGAAAATATTTGAAAAACGAGGGAAAGAACTGAGTATAGGCCTGGGAAAGGATTGTTTGAAGAGATTTCACTTGTAGGGCAATGTGCAAATGTTGCCACTTTGAGTACCCTGCTTGCTCCAGTTTACCACTGGGCTGTTGTTATTAGTGGACTGTATTTCTTTTTATCAATTAAACAGGTAAATTTCTATCTGGGGAGCTCACATTAAAGTGAAACGATTGTAGATGGCATTTCCTCAGCTGATTTATTCTGTTCAGAAGAACCAAAGGTACTAGAACAAGACTGCCACCAAGTGGGCCAGCAGCAGCAGTAGGAAGGAAAAAGATAGTCTGGTGAAGAGCCATAGCCACAAGGCCGTTTTCACAATGGTCCTGTTACTGAAGTATGGCTAAAGGACAAAGGCCTATCAAGTAGTATAAGAGGTTAGAAAGTCTGTATCAGTGGAAAATTAAGTGGGATTATGTGTGTCCACATGTAGCCAAAAGCAAGGCTTCAAACAGGTGGGCTTTATAAATTTAATACCTTTTTGTGAAGATTTGAGGGATTCAGGTCCATCTGGCAACTATTGTTTCCATGTTTGTAGCTAAAGCTTTGTTCCTTGGGCAGAATGGTTTTATTGAGAAAACCTCAAAGGGTTGACAAGGGAAGGGGTCTCTAGTCCAAGGAATTCAATGAATCTAAAATGAGGCAAGGTGGGAAGGGAGTTTGAGGGGTTGCAAAAGGACTATGTAGGGAGGAAAGACTACTGGTCAGTCCTAGACCACCCTAAATTCTTTATTTATTATTCAAAGTGTGTTGACCTTAAGTATCTCTCATCTGCCTCTAAATGTGCTGACTGAACATCTAAGAGTTAATCGTGCAGTTCTAAAAGAACTAGAGTGTTTGGCTGTAACTACTAGCAGTCTTTCATGTCCTTCCATACCTAGGGTATCAGTCTGACTGTACACAGCACTGAGGGAAAGGAGAGTTTACCTTCTTTTTTAAAATTTTAATTAAAGTCTGCAATATAACTGAAGTACAGCTACCTATATGGTGTGTGAATCCTATGGATCATAGATCCAGAGTTGAAAGAAACTGCAGAAATTCTCTCTCATTTTACAAATGAGGAAACTGAGGTACCAAAGGGTTTAAATGACTTGCTCAAATACACACAGGCAGTAAGTACATAGCAAAACCGCAGTTCGAACTTGGATCTTTTGTCTCCAAATACCGTGTTCTCACCACTACGTCACATTGCCATCACATAGTCCTTTGTCCTAGTAGGTTTCTTTGAAGGATTGTCTCTAGTCTTCACTTTTCCCCATCTCAAAGTACTGAGCCTTGGCTATATTTCTCTTCATAACAACTCAAGAGGACTAGTCTCTTAATTATTCTGTGCAAATAAGATGATTATCCAAAGGTAGAACACTTTTACAAGTTCAATATTTTTATATCCATAACATTAGTGTGTGTAAATATATATATATGTGTATACATATATGATGTAATGCATATAATGATTAATTATCTTTTGGTAAGTAAAAGTATGCTTACTCTATCAGCGTCTGGGAAAAGTAACACTAAACATTGAAAGTCTAAACTGCTAAACTTGCTGCATACCTCACTGGACACAACCAAAGAATTCAGTCAAATGTTAGCTTGTACAAGAGTATGCTTTTTTTCTTAAAATTACCTTATCAGATCTTACTCCCTTCTTTATAATTTATTGAACTATTAGTGAAAAAAAATCACTAAATTGGAGGAAAACGATGAACAGAGTTACACAAGGATTGAGGAACTAGGGGATTTTCTTAACTAAGAGAAAAATGTCATTTTTTACACTGCCTGACAAGAGATTCTGTCACCTAAGTCAACTGATTAATACTGTCAGACTCCTGAGATTTGGCATCAAAAAAATGATGTAGATGTTTATTTGGTTTTTCTGAAATTTCAGACAAATGGACTAAAACAACAGGTCGTTGTTTGTTCTGGGATAGTAATTTCAACCAGATGGGAAGCTCCTGCTGTGGATATACATTCCACTGATGCAGATAAGCAACTCATCAGGTGATTTATTGTTGCAGAGTTGCCTAACACACAATTATCCCAGTTCTCTTTTTTTTTAGATCAAACCTGCAGTTAAAGAATTAACTAGAATAGTTCCCTTTTGTAACATGAAGGAGCAAAAATGTGAATCCTAAGAATCATAGATTTACAGTTGGGAAGGACCCCAGAAATCACATATTCCAAACCTTTCATTTTACAGATGAGAAAACTGAGACACCAGAGAAGTCAAGTGACTTACTCAAGTCTCACAGGCAGTAATTAACAAACACATTTCCACTCTTCCAACTCCAAATCCCGTCTTTCCACTAACACACACTGTCACTAAAATATTGTCTTGTGTGTTTGTTTGTTTGTTCGAATCAGGGTTGTCTCCAGTCTTTTGACTTCTATCAGTCCCAAAGTACTCAGAGTGCTATTTTTCTAATTTATTTTCTTTTTATTCTTCATGTAGATACTAAATACACAAAATTGTCTTCAGAATAATGAAAGGAACTGCTCTAAAGGAATCTCTGAGTGCCCATTCACTAGATTATTCATTCTCACAACACAAAATGTACTTGCATATTCTTTAATACTTAAAAAAAATAATTTCTAATATATCCCTTCCCCTTCCATTAACCACCTGGTTATCCCTTGTAACAAAAGTTAAAAAAGAAAAAGAAAAAATCACCAACATTGACCAACTTATTAGCAATATCTGAAATTATATGCCATATTCCATGCAATAAGGCACGTTTTCTCAATTCTTCTCTACAACCAACCTTAGTCATTAAAATCATTCAGCGTTTAGATGATGTTTTTGTTGTTGTTCTTTTATTTATATTATTGTAGTCATTGTATATATAGTTTTCCCAGTGCTGCTTATTTCTACAAGCTTACATAGTAAGAAGTGTTTGACTTCTAGTATTGTCTACTTAATTAGAGAGTGCTTAAATATCATACCATATTTCTTAGTGGATTAGCATATTCTCTATTGGTATAGCAGTAATTACCCAAGCCACAAGCAGAAGCACAATTTTGCTGTGGGGTTAGCTTCTGAAAACAAAGTCACTCACTCTGGTCGCCAGTCATACAAGTGGTTTAGGAAACAAAAAAGAAAGTGAAGTCTCCAGAGGTGTCTGCCAGATGGTGTATTCCTGAAAAGAAAGATATTTGATGCTCTTGCATGAAATTGCCCATTCTATAAATCAAATGAATTTGATGAATAACCAATTATTCAAGTCAACCAGAAGACGTCCTCCCCAAATCCTGACAGCAGTGTAAATATACTCTAACCAAACAGTTAGGAACTTAGAAGCAGGAAATCAATGAACTCAGATGAGAAGCAGAGAGAGGAGAAAGTTAGTAAGCATATTTTAGAAGTAAAATGACTGAATATTATTTGTATGACATAAGCACTCAATAAAAATTTATGGCACGTTATTCTCCATTCATAAAAAGGCTACACGTATTGGAAACAGCTCAGTTAAGTAAACTACTTTAATGAGTAAAGCAATGTAGTGATTAACCAACTCACAAATCAATTATTTCACTTCCAACTTGAAAATCATCAGCATCCTCAGGACTTGGTATGGACCCTACTACAGGGTACTGCTTACAGACATTCCATAACTAAATGAAACAAAGTGGCACCAAGATATTCACTTACCCAATGTTACATTGGATGGGTGAGTTAGTCTTTTACTCAGATCCAAATTGATTTATATTCTATGAGAAAGTAATAAAGTAGTTCTCCAGCTTCATGGATTTGCTTTTCTCTTTTGATTTTTAACACGGTTGATCACTTTTAACACTTAGTTCTTTGTAAGTAGTCACCACTCACAATTCTGGCACCTGTGCCGCCAAAGCGTGCCATCTAGGAACTTCCTATTTTTAACTAATTATTCTTGCTAACTAGATACTAAACACAGTTGTTAAGGGCCAATGAAAGAGAATAAGTGCTATTGGCATTCTCTAAATTTCTGTGCCTGAAGGCAAAGCCATCGTCACCCTGCCTTGGGCTGTGGTTCTTCTAGTCAGCTAATTCCTATCAATCAACAAGTACTGAATGAGCCCCATCATGTATCAGGCTCTGTGCTATGCATAAGTGATACTACAATAAAAATGAAATTTTGCCTGATGACTTTCATGGTCTCTGCCCTCAAGGTTCTTATTCTATGAGGAAGAGGGAACATGTAAAAAATAAGTAAATCTGCAATATAAAAAAAATTAATGTGAGGTAATTTTGAAGGATATGTCTACCACTGAAGGGGTCAGGAAAGACTTCAGATATATACTGTCCCTTGAGCAGAGTGTTAAGAAAATAAAGAATTCTAGGATGAAGAGATAAGAATGATGGACAGGAGTGTCAAGTTTTAGAGATCACAAATAAATGGTGAGGAGCCACTATATAATAGAATTCAAAGACACTAAGATAAATAAATTCTGATTTGTGTTTGTTTATTTACCTTCAGTATAAAGGTATACTTTTTTTTAATCTCGCTGATGAACAAAGTGTACTCTTCCCTCAAGGGATTTTAGTCTATTAGATTAATAGTCCCAAATCATTTAAGAAAGAGTAGTTTTGTGCTGATTGCAGGGATCAAAAAGGGAATGAAGTGGAAATTACAACTCCTTTCCCCAGGAAGCTGATGGAGACATAGGATGACAGAAGTTAAGGTAGTAAGGGAAAAAAGGAATAGGCTTAGCCAGTAAGTCAGCCCTAGAAGTTTCATGTGTGGGAGGAAGGGAAATTAGGATCCCAGTAGCACAGTTGATCTAGGACACTACAATTACTCTTATGAGGCCAAGTTAAATTTATTTTTCCCCCAAATGGGCAAATTGAGATAGAGAGTTCCGGTCCTTTTAAAGCTTCTGTGAACTCTAGCCAAGTAAACTATAATTCCTTTTTAAAAGCAACTTAGCACTTAACACATAATTGGCAACATCGGAAAAGTTTAGGAACTAGGCATAGAATGCTTTAGTAAGGTAGCATCATAATAAAGGAAGGAAATTGTTTTCTAACATAGTAAGGTTAATACAAACTTGGGCTGGGTAAGAGAGAATAGGAATGTGAGAGTTGTTCTGTTGTCTGCCTAACTCAGAATTTATTTGGAGTGCTGTGTTCACTTCATTTTAGGAAGGTCATGGATTAGCTGGCAAGTGCCCAGAGAAGGCCATGGGTCTATATCACATGAGGATCACTTGAAACTGGGTATGTTTCACCTGGAGAAAAGAGCATTCAGGGGAGCACTTCATAGATTACTTCAAGTAGTTGAAGGGCTGCTGTGGAAAAGAGTTTAGACTAATTCTATTTGGCAGTACAGAACCAGCAGCAATAAGTGGAAGTTCCAATTAGGCAAAGTTAGACTTGCTATCAGGAGACACTTTCCAACAATTAGAGGGATTCAAAAAATGGAATGCCCTGACTTGAGAGATAGAAGGGTCCCCCATTTACTCCCATTTACACATTCCTCAGAGGTCTTCAAAAAGCTTCCGGATTATTCTCTGTTATTTAAATCAAAGGTGTCAAACTCAGATAGAAATGGATCCCTAAAGGCTTCATATTGTCTTAGATAACCACAAATTAACATTGCCTGTGTTGCATTGACTTTTTAAAATATTTTGTTTAACATTTCCCAATTACATTTTAATCTGGTTTCAGGTCACACTCTGGAATTTTGCAGGGTGCTTATGTCTGGGAGGTGGTGAGTTTGATACCTCTGGTGTAGATGCTATTCCAAGTTCCAGATTCTGTGATTTTGTAAAATTGTAAAAGTGTAGATTTTTTGGTCCAATCCATTATCCATTTAATATTATAGCTTTAGAAACTGATGATGGAATTTAAAGAGCATCTCATCCACCTTCATTAATAATTTAGATAAAGAAACTGACACACACAAAAGAAAATTGACTTGCATAAGGTCCCACAGGTAATAAGAATCAGAGTCAGAATTTTAATGAAGGTGCTCTGATTCAGAATTCAGCATTCTTTCTGCTACATCATAGCTGCCTCCTGGGTTCCCTTTAGCTCTAGAGGTCTTTGAGGTTCCTTTCAAGGCAGGCTTGCTATGTCATTTAAAAAAAAATGATTAAAGGAATTTGCTAGGAAATGGTACAGTGGAAGTTGCACTGCAATCACAAAAATGTCTGGTGTCCTCACCCTCAACCCTTCATCCCACTGTATTTTGGTTATACTAATTTTGCTCCTTATGTTTGTTATATATAAGCAAAATGAAAGCCTCCCAGGACATGGATGAAATGGGAGTCCATCAAAAAGCATTTGCTAACTACTTGCACAGAGTAAGGGAAATAAAAGACATGATATCTTCCTTAAAAGGGTTTTTATCTTGTTGATGAATAAATCTCTGAATGACACTGTCACCGAGCTGTACTGATGTCTTTTAATAGAGTAATACTAATTAAGAAAATATACATGCTTCTGATTTTCTTATGTAACAAGAGTTTACCAGCTGGCTCCAAATGAACTTCTCTAGCATAATTTCATCTCCTCTAGATGCAGAGATTACATCAGGAGGTTTAACTTTGGAAAGCAAGTATGAAAGTAATCAGATGTGAAGCTGAATGGAAAGTAGAGTACTGAAAGGTGAAGTCTTGAGTTCATCTGAGCAGAGAATAAAACCGGGCTGGTCTGATATCCTAGAACATGACTATATGATGACACCAAAGTGATAACTGGAGTATTTACCATTCCAAGGACTATAGAGGACAAGGACTCCAGAGACCTGCTCTATACAGAAAAAACTGGCAGACCAGAGCTAATGTTATTATGAATTTGCCCCTAAAGATATAGATTGATACCCAATCCAGACACCAAGATTTTGTTGAAGGGAGACAGGGAAATAGTGAATAGTTTTCTTACTCAATCTACCGATAAAATATAGGATAGTTTACATATTCCTTTGTCAGTTTACCCAGAACAGGAAATTTCCTCCTTCATTCCCCACTTCAGAAGGTTTAGGAGAATGAGTTAATTTGTGAATAGAGTAGAGAATAATTCTGCCATTGGATCCTCCCTTCTTATTTGCTCTGCTTTTGTCTTAAATACTTTTGCAATTGGATTCATTTCTCTTGCATAGTCTGTTAGTAAATAATGTTGCAATGGAAGGGTATTGGGTTATGATTTACATAATTGATTATCCAAAGAATCCATATTAATTCTGGGGAAAATATTGTACCAAGCAGATTCAGAATCATTTATGAAGGGACGTCATGGGGACAATATTGCATACATAAGTAAAAGGTGATACAACAATCCATATTTCAGGGGATAAACATTTGTAAATCTCATGCTAGAAAAGAAATAGAGTAGAAACTATATTATTAATTCATCTAGTTCAATTTCAAGCCACCAACTTCATTTACTCTTGTTTATAAACAAATTGTATTTTCAATGAAAGAAGAATGGTCTCTAGCTACCTTCATATTCCTGATCCTTGTATTCATATGAAGTTTTTGACTTTCAAGTCACTATATAGGATGAGACTTGGACCTGTGATTTTATCGATTTAGGGAATTACCAACTGAGGAGGCGTATTCTAGCCATACATTTCATATTGGCATCATCTCTGCAACTTTTTCTTATAGATTTGCCAAGATCTTTGAGATTAAAAGGTTAAATGACTTATCAAGGGCTGCACAGCAAGATAGGACTTTAATCTAGATCTTCCTGGCTTTGACATAAGCTCTAACCACTAATCCACAATGAGGTCATGAAATAATAATAATAATATAATAATAATAATAATAATAATAACAATAATAACAATAATAACAATAACAATAATAATACAACAACAATCATTTTAAAGCACTTTAAATTTAGCAATATATTTTTCATATATTATCTTCTTTGAGTCTCTGATCCATCTTCATTCTCCCCAGGTCAGCTTAAAAAAATCCTTTACCATTTTTGTGTTTATAACAACAAAAGAAAAATTTGAGAATGCTGATTTACTGTCCTGTTTTTTTTATTTGAACATTTTCTGCAACATAACTAATGCCATATCAATTTCACAAAAGACCCTTAATGTAGAGCCTAGATTATCTGATTCAATTCTGCTGTATACTTTGGTTGAAACGTAACAAGTTTCTATGTTGATGTGTAACAACACCTTTGTCAGAGAAAATGATATAATTCATAGACTTCAGAAATCTAGTAATAAATGTAGAAATACTGAACTGTTTTTGCCTGTCTCCTGTCATATATTTTGCAGAATCCTCCTTAAGTTAAAACTGGTAAGAAGGGAATTAAATCAATAATCCTAAACTGAGTTTTTCACTTAAAGGGCTGATTTTTCAAATGAAAATTCAGACTTAGAGAATGAAGGTTGTGGGCTTTCCTGTAAAGCTCAGTGTATATTTTGCCATTTTAATTTTTTTTTAATCTGGTCATAAAAATCTACAAGTTTCTATCTTTTTTATTTCAGTCTTTTGTAGAACTTGTGATGAAGATAGTGTGTGAGATGACTCTTTGGCAAACAAATTGGGCCCAGAACTCATAATAGATCTCTTGCTGAATTAGTAACCCTCTTCCCAAACTGAGGTCTCCTGGGTGACAGAATTACTGGGAGTCCAATGATTAAAATAACATTCCCTAGGGAGACCCCGAACTCATTTCTGCTAAACAGCTAGTTAGAGCCAGCTGGACGGACTCCACATATAGTCATTTCTATCTCCCTTATTTTTGGCTTGTGAGAAAGAAAATGAAGACTTGGCATATCATTTTGGAAAGGTTGACAAACTGTGCTGTCATTTTAGGAATACTTTTTTTAAAAATTTTGACATAAAAATGATTTTGTACATTACACGAAAGGTACATCATGCTGAATCTATAACTATCACAGAATAAAACAGTTTTAGGCCACTTTTTATGTGAAAATAAGAGTGGAGATAATTAGTGCACAGTTCATTCTGAAATTCTAAATTCCTTTAAAAAATAATTGTACTTATATAAAATATTTGAAGTACAAAGTATTCAACTAATCTATTCTTTGTCTTAAATGTTCCAGGTGTTTTCTCTGTTTAGTTTGCAGTGGAAAGATAGCATTAATTCAACTACTTATACAAACACAAGCTAGATTGTTCCCCCCCTTCATCAATCTCTCAATATCCAGGATGTGCAAGCTAATCTTAACCTGACAAACTCATTTTAATACATAAGTACATTTAAATAACGCATGATAAAAGTAAATAATAAATAAGAAAGTTCATGTACTGGGAGAAATGAAACAGCGTGTATTCCAACGTTAACTCAAGTGAATTTTTTATTTCTGTTTTGGTTACCCAAATCATTGGTGATCTTCTGTTACACGAATGATAATTGAAAGTTGGAGTTGTGCTACAACTCAATTTCAGGTCGATGGATAAGCTGAAGAGTGAATGGGTACAGACTATTTCCCATAGAATTGCATTTCCCTTAAGGCTGAAATGTAGAAACCTGGTACTATTATTGAGCAAGAAATTGTGAATTACCTCCTTTTTTTTTTTAATTTAGCCTTAATGACAGTCAAAAGTGTGTCTCTTAGCATGTCTCCTGTCTGTGTCAGAATTAAAATGCACCCATTATTGAAGTCATGTATCTAATTTTCTCTTCTCCTTTCTTTGTAAGTACCTGGTACTAATTATTATCAATGAGGAAGATACAAGCTACTGAAATCAAGTATAAGATAGATTTTTAAGAGATACAATGAGGTAAAAAGGAATGGCTCAGACATGAAATTGGGGTTCAGTTTACAAACCTAGACTTGGGAAATGGAGGGAAAGTCTAATATGATTTCTTTATATCTTTTATATTTATTCACATCTATCCTTTCCTTTACTTTATTTTCTTTTTTCAATTTTCTATTGTGCTTCAGATATACTGGCCTTTAATGCTTCTTACCCATTCATCGTCTTTTTAAAATATATTTTCTCTTATTACTCTCACTTCTTCAGATGGGAACATTGTATCTACCTAATTACAGTGATTTGGTCATAAAAATCAATGGATTTATTATCAGAAATAATGTCCTGAATTAAGCAATTGCTACACAAATTGGAAATCAAGTTGCTCAGTGATAAAATTGAACTAACTGTTGAAAATGCATTTGACCTTATCTTTTGTTGTCTGAGTTAATGAACTCAGTGCTAAGATACACTTCATTAGTTATTTCCCCCCAGTACAGAAAAAATAAAAACCTATCAGGTAATAATAAAAGCATTATAATGATAATGATTGTTCCATGCAAACACATTCTATCATGTCAACAAGTATTCTTCTTGAGTTGCCACATTGGGGTGGTTTTTTTTTTTCTATCCATCTTACGCCATAAAAATCTTCTGTGTTAATGTGCATAGCATATTTCACTATTTCAATGGATGTGTAGTATCATCAATATGTGTATTCCCACTGATGGTGCAAACTCCAACTCATACTTACTTGTCTTTTAAACCTCTTATCCATCTACTCCCATAAATACTCTACTCAGAATTCTGGTCATTTTTTTTTTTTAATATATCCTTTGACATTTTGTGTTTATGAATGGAGCACAGAGCTACTCATTCTTTATCTTTCTCCCTACAACATGATTGGTCTACCTCTTATATTGGTCACATACCTCTATGTTGACATCTTTTATACTGATTTTCTTGCTTAATCATTTATTAATGTTATATTCCAACTTAAGCCCACTACAGACTACTGCCTTTTGGTTGATAATCAATTTTAAATCTTTGAATAAAATAACATTCCACAGTTCATAGTCCTACAGCCTTATAGGAAGAATAATGTTCAAAATCTCATCATTTGTTTGGAGCAGAAATTTTGAGTCGTTAAAATTGCTGTATATTTTCCTGAAAGAAATTCAGCCTGTTCTACTTCTTGAATTCACTTCTCAGCTTAGAAGTGCAGTCCAAGTGCAGTGCCTGTCAATAATATATGTATTGATGGACTATCTATCTCTCAGTTTTCCTTCAACCACTTAAGTGTGTGTTTCCCATTGGATAGATGGGAAGAATTTTTAAAAGTGATTATGGATACCTTTCAGGAAGGTCCCCAATGATCCCAGGCTATTTGCAATCAGCCCACTATCCACAAGCATGAGCATATGGAAGACCTCAATCTTCAGTGTAAGGCTTCTTACCTAGGGGTCTGTGGATAAATTTCAAGGGGTCTATGACCCTGGGAGGAGAAAATTACATTTTCATATCAATAAAATTGTTTTTCTTTGTAGTGCTATGTATGTTTTCTGCACCTATTTTTTTTTCTTTTTCCCTTGAAGAGAGGGCTAAAGTATTAGCCAGAAGATTTCCATGATATTAAAAAAAATAACTCCTGATAATAGAAGCAATCCTTTTTGAATTTGAGCTCTGAATTGGACTTTATCCATGATGAAAACACATATCCTCAGTGATTATGAATCTCTTTTCATACTTCACTCAGTATCATTTATTAAAGGTCAATTGAGCAGTTATCTCTATGGTCAAATTATTCATTCAAAGAAATCTGTAAGGTGTTCACATATGCATTAGAAATGTCTTCTTAGAAGAGAATTTTGAAGACAAAATTTTGTTCTATCAAATCAAATACTTTTTTAAAAAAACTGTTCAAAAAATAAGCGTAGTGGAATTTTGCATTTAATACACCTTTCACTCAATTGTGTGATTGTAAAGGTGTACTCTACTATAGAATATCATTTGTAAGAGCCTTCCTATTTCCTTCTCAAGCTACATCAAAGATGTGTGCAAAGTGTGTACAGATAATCCTTATAAAATTTTTTCATTGATCGATGCTCTTTTTGGTCTCAGTTTGAATCAGAGCAATGATTCAGGTTCCAGAATTTTCAGAAAATTGGTATTTGGAGATCTAATACATATATGAGCTTTATTACTCTGAGGAGAAGTAACAGGTGAAATGTAAATGTGTACGCACACACAAACATGCTCGTGCACACTACATCAACACAGATAGAGATCTGAGCACTCAGGACCAGTGTCACTTATGTGAGGGAGATTTTTACTGTGGCAAGATGGGTAGAATCTGAGTGGAGTTCTATACCTTAAAGATGAGATTGAGAAAGGTCATCAATGCCAGAAATAAGGAGTATTCCAAATTAGATCTATATGTGATAGAGAAATTCCAGTCACTTATCAATACCGAAATGGGCGGCTGCTGCAATAGGCCAGGGTCTTATCCATTTAGGAGCCACAATGATTGCCAAGTTTGACACAGGGTCAGAATGAGTCAGGACAGTAGGAAAGTATGGGCTGTTTGTCATTACTTATATATTTATAATTATTAGGATCACTTAGCCTATGTGATTTATATTGAATGCTATCACTATACTACAACATTCAACAATATAATTTAAAAATCACAAAGATCATAATGGGAAAATAGATTTATTGATTGGTATGATTAATATTTTATCACATTATTTAGTATAGTACCTGTGGTATGCCTGTCACATGTTGAGACTCAAGAATAATTACTATATGTTCAAGTTACTCTGTGGGTCCACACACTCTCAAAACCACAGTTTATGAGCCCTCATTCATTTGCTTTTTATCTAGTCAGCCAGAGAGCAAAATTATTTCAAAGTATAATGAAAAAATGTGGGGAAAACAGTCACAATAAGACAATATTACCCCCTCTTAAATCTGGAACATGCTGTCCTACAAATGCATACAGGTTGAGAACACATATGGCCAGAGAAATGCATGTCACTGACGTTGTTGTACCAATGACTTGTGGTGATAACATCAAGCTGCTCTCATGCTATACATCATACCTACTGGTGATTTCAGAACATAATCACTCTGTTGACCTCAAATGGCCTCAGAGTGGTGACGATGTGTCCACTTTGCCAGGTGTTGGTCCATTATATTTTGGGCTGATCTCACCAGGGCCATTTGCTACCCATCTTAGTTCTAGTCTTCTAGGGTAGAACAACTAGAACCTCTCCCTGATAATGGCAGGCTGATAGCACTTTGGTTATAGTGACAGCATCTAATTAAAAATGCCTGGGAGAGTATTGCCCTAATCTTCAAGCTAAGTATACCTTGGGATGGCTTCATTCTTTTTCCTTTGACATATATCTGGGTAGTGTGAATTTCTGCCCGGGGAATGCAGATAAGTAAAAAGAATAAAATATCCCCAAGATCTTCTCTGACTAAGTATGCAAATTAAGTTTAGCCAAAATAAAAGGTGAACCTCAACTTTACACTTATGTTTTTATGTATATCTGTAAACAGCAAAATCCTTTTTCTTTGGCAATATATTTTGCCCTATGGAGTACAGGGTGGAGGTAGGAAGAAGATTTCAATATCAATATCAATAACAATAATACAATATCAATAACAATAATTCAATATCAATAACAATAAGGCTTAGATTTTGTTCTAAATCTTGAAATAATCAGAATAAACCCCTCAAAGTTGCATCACCTCTACACAGACTCTTATGTGTATCCAGCCTAGTGCAGGTGGTTTTTGACATATTTGCTTTCTTCAGTGTTCTCTCATGTCTTGTGTTCATGTCCTCTTATTAATCCTCCACAGACTTACCAAACATGAATCTTCAGACTTGATTAAATCCACCTATTTGCTAGGTTTCTAAACTATATAAATAGTCAAAGTAATAGGTTCCATTTTTCTGTTTGACCTGAGTTCACTGTTTTTTTTCTTCTGACTGATATGTTTGCAGCTGATTGATAGATCATTGAATCACAGGACATTCATTATATCTGCACAGGCATTTAGCGATGATCTATTTCAGCCCTACTCCATATGTCATTTAACAGAAATAAAAAATGAAGCCTGTGCAATGGAAATGACTTGTCCAATTTCAAATACCAAGTAAATAATAGAGCTTAAACTTGAACTCAGGTCTTTTGACTCCATGTCCATCCTACTTTAGAGGTAGAGTCTCATTCAGGTGTTACTATTGCAATGAAAATACCCTGAAAATTTTAACAGTGTAGCTCTTTTTAGAGGAATCACTAGGTTTGTAAACACAATGGTCTAAAAACTGAAAAATAAATGTATGACTTGGACTTTGATTTGTGCTGCATTTACATAAAACATTATTTTGTATATTTTTATAGCTTTATAACTCCGCACCAATGTTCCTAATATAACCCTCTTTTGTAACAAACAAACAAAAAGCTGAGGAAAACAGAAACATGGGCCTGGCACAATAGGCCTGGTTTTGCAGCCATAACCCAAAACACTGAGAAGGTATGTACATGGATGTTTCAACATCTTCTAAAATCAAGATTGGTCATTGCCCTTCATTTGAATTCTGTTTTGATTATTTTGTTTTTCAATTTGAATTATTTTGGTAATAGCTTTCTTTGATATGAGCCAGTTCATACAAGTAATTCCAAGTTTGTTCATTTTCTGAATACCTCATCTTGATTTCTTACTGCATAATTCATTTTATTCATGTACTAAAATGTCTTTAGCTATTCCTCACATGATTTCCATATGTGCCAAATATATAAATAAGTAGTTTTTTGAATAACTAAAACACATTTATGTTCAATTCATACAAAAATTATAGTGAACAATTTCATTTTTTCTTTGATGATTAAGAAAGAACTTCTGGATCTTCTAATGTTTCAAGGTCATCATTATGAATACAATATCATCATCATCACCATCATCATCATTATACTCTTTTTGACTTGCTTATTTATTTTATTCTGAACTTAAGAAATAAAACAAGCATTTCCATAACATAGTAGAATTGAAAAAGCAGATAATAGCATGCAAAACAGTAAATCTGTTATGTACAACTTGCTATTCCTTTTAAATATATATAATAATCATGTAACTTTCTTTTTTTCTTTTTTTCCTTTCCCCCTGCCACAGAGATGGCTACCATTAGATGCAAATGTGTATGCATATGTAAAAATCATTCTATACATCTATTTATCTATTCTCTGGATGCAGAAAGAATCTTCATTATTATTATACTATTGAAATCAAGGAGAAAAATAGAGATTTCCAGTTGACCAAATAAAAACTAATACATTTTTAAAGCACTTGATTGTTTACAAAGCACTTTCCACAGAACAACCTTGTGAGCTAGGCAAAGATTAAAATAAATTACATTTATATAGTATTTTAAGGTTTTCAAAATACTTTATTTTGTCATTGCTATTTTATATTATTACAGTTGAATATCACAATAAGCCTAATGCAGGTATTATTATGTCTAGTTTAAATTTAAACTCAAAGGAGCACATAGCCCAGAGGCACATAGTTTATAGGTATTTGAGGCAAGATTCAAACTCGTATCTTCCCAACTCTGAGTGTTATGTTCTATCCAGTTATAATCTTATTTCTTTTTCAAAAAGAAAAAAAAAAGGATAAAAAAAACCACTCCACAACTGAGTCCTAGAGAGGTTAAAAACTTTTTCAGAAGCAGCTAAATGATCAAGTCCAGATTTGAAAACCAGGCACACTAAAGGTCCTTCTTCCAAATCCAGTTCTTTTTGAACCACGAAATGCTGGGTTAGATTGTTGCATGAATTAACTTTTATCATTACTGAAATTTACATCAACACAGAGCAGATGTCAGAGAAAAATCTTTTGTTTTTCAAAAGCATAGCTTCTGTATTTCTCCGGTCAGATAGTTGGTACAGTGGCTAGACTGCTGCACCTGGAGTCAGGAAGACTTTGGCTTTAGAAACATACTAGCTGTATGACCCTGGGGAAGTCACTTAACCTCTCAGTCTCAGGTTCTTTATCTGTGCAATAATGTTAATAATAGTGCATCTCTCCTACTATTATTGTAAGGATAAAATGAGATAATATTTGTAAAGAGATTTACAAACCTTAAAATGTTACATAAATGCAAGTTGTTATCCTCACAAACCATATCACGTCATTAACCTACTTTTAGTCACACAAGAAACTAATCATAATCTAGTTTAATGAAAGAGTTTTGGATTTGGAAACAGATGATCTGAGTTGACATCCTAGCTCTGCCACATTCTACTCATGAGTCACTGGATAAATTATATCATCTTTCTGCTCTTCTTTTTCCTCATGTGTAAAATCAACTAAATTACCTCTCAGGGTGCTTCGAATTCTGAATCTACTATTGTTAAAAAGCTCTTCAAGTTACTAATAAAAAAAAGGTCATAGGAATTTAGAATGCAAAAGAATGTTTGGGGTGCTATGTTGTTGTTTCAGTCATATCAGACTCTTTGTGACCTCATTTGGGGTTCTCTTTACAAAGATACTGGAGTGGTTTGCCCTTTCCTTCTCCAGCTCGTTTTATAGATGAGGAAACTGTCTGATGCCAGATTTGAACTAAGGTTTTCCTGACTCTAGATTTGGCACTCTATTCACTGTTCTACCTAGCTCCCTAGGTTATATAATCATCATTAAATCTTGAGATCTACTTCAAGTTCTGTGTGCCAGACACCACTCCTAAGGGGGAAAAAAAATCTTCCAGTTACTTTTCTCAAATCACAGTCAGTCTTCAGTCAAGAAACATGTACTGAGTGCCTAAACTTTGTGTTAAGCATTGTGCTAAGTGCTAGGGATACAAAGAAAAGCAAACAAAAATAAAATAAAAAAAGTGTCCAATGTCAAGAAGCTCATCTATTGTGGGGAAGACAAAACGGAAACAACTATGTGCAAACAAGATTTAGATAGGATAAATTGGAGATAACCTCAAAGGAAAGAATTAATGGGTGATCAGAAAAGGCTTATTTTAGGTGGTAGGATTTTAACTGGAACATGAAAGAGTCCAGGGACAGGAAGGCAGAGTCAAGATGGTGGAGTAAAGTCAGGAATTTGCCTTTCTCCCCAAAACTCCTCAAAAAACCTTTAAATAATGATTCTAACAAAATCTAAAGCAGCAGAACCCACAAAAAGACAGAATGAAACAATTTTCTAGCCAAAGACAACTTGGAAGATTGGCAAGAAAGGTCTATTATGCCAGGATGAGAGAAACACATAGTCCAGTGCAAGCCACCCCAGCACATACCAGACCCCATCAAACCAGGACCAGGCCTCATTGTAACTGAATAAGTGGTGGCGGTGGCAGTTTTCAGAACTCTCAGCCCACAGATGCCAAACACAACTTAGAAAGTCAGCAGGAAAGGTCTGTTGCATCTGGATGAGAGTGGAGCATAGTGCAGCACAGGCTGCACCAGCACAGCCACAGTCACAGCAAACCAGGAGCAGACTTTGGGAGTGACTAAATCAGCAGTGGTAGCAGTAGTGACTATGGCTGCTTCTGGAGTTCTCAGCCCACAGATGGTAAGGGGGTTGAACAACTTGTCAGGAGATTATGGGGGTCTCTTTGCTAGGACTGAGGCAGGTTTCTGTTGCTTTGCCCATACTCAGATCCTGGTCATAGTCCTGGGTGGTAGTCCCAGGATGAGGAGGACTACTAGCACACCAGAGCTTGCAGCCAAAGTGAAGCTGGCATGCCCCTTACTGTTGCAGGACAGAAAAGAGTGCTTGTGGTCACTCACAGACCGGAGCACAGGCCAACAGAGTAGCAAACACCTCTTCTTAGATCATACCACCTTGGAAAAACTGAAAACTTACAGCTTTCTAGAAGTATCTCTGAAAACAGCTGCAAAAAAACCCTGAAGCTTGGGACAATGCACCCTCCTCTCTGGAAGCAGAGCCCCATTTTAACAAAGATTTAAATGTCAAGAAATTGACTGGAAAAAATAAACAACAGAAAAAAAAATCTGACCATAGAAAGTTACTACGGTGACAAAATACATCAAAACACACACTCAGAAGAAGATAAGAAATTCAAAGCTTCTACATCCAAAGCTTCCAAGAAAAATATGAATTGGTCTCAGGCCATGGAAGAACCCAAAAAGGATTTTGAAAATCAAGTAAGAGAGACAGAGGAAAAATTAAGAAGAGAAATGGGAGTTATGGAAAAGAAATCATGAAAAATGTGTTAACAGCTTGGAAAAGAGATACAAAAAATACTGAAGAAAACAACACCTTAAAAAACAGAATAGGCCAAATGGTAAAAGAGGTACAAAAAGCCAATGAGGAGAAGAATATCTTAAAAAGCAGAATTTACCAAATGGAAAAAGAGGCACAAAAATTCACTGAAGAAAAAAAAAACTCCTTAAAATTAAAATTGACCAAATGTAAAAGGAAGTACAAAAGCTCACTGAAGAAAATAATTCCTTAAAAATTAGAATTGAGCAAATGGAAGCTAATGACTTTATGAGAAATCAAGAATCAATTAAAAAAAATAAAAGAATGAAAAAATAGAAGACAATGTGAAATAGCTCAATGGGAAAAAAAAATCTGACCTGGAAAATAGATCCAGGAGAGACAATTTAAGAATTATTGGACTATGAAAAACATGACCAAAGAAAGAGCCTACACATCATCTTTCAAGAAATTGTCAAGGAAAACTGCCCTGATATTCTAGAACCAGAAGGTAAAATAGAAATTAAAAGAATCCACCAATCACTTCCTGATAGAGATGCCCAAATGAAAACTCCAGGGAATGTTATAGCCAAAATTAAGACCTTCCACATCAAGTAGAAAATACTACATACAAGCAGCCAAAAAGAAACAATTCAAATATCATTGAGCCACATTCAGGATAACACAAGATTTAGCAACTTCTAAATCAAAAGCTCATAGGTGTTGGAATATGATATTCCAGAGAGCAAAGGAGCTAAGATCATAAGCAAGAATCACCTACCCAGCAACACTGTGTATAATCCTTCAGAGGGAAAAATGAATATTCAACGAAATAGAAAACTTTCAAGCATTCTAGATGAAAAGACCAGAGCTGAATCGAAAATTTGACTTTCAAATACAAGATTCAAGACAAGCACAAAAAGACTAACAGGAAAGGGAAATCATAAGAGACTTAATAAGGTTAAACTGTTTGCATTCTGACAAGGGAAGATGATACTTGTAGCTCATAGGAACTTCTTCATTATTAGGACAAATAGAAGGAGTATATATAGACAGAGGGCACAGGTGTGAGCTGAATATGAAGGAATGATATCTTAAAAAAAATAAAATTGAGGAGTAAGAGAGGAATGTACTCGAAGAAAGGAAAGGGAGAGGTAGAATGGGGTAAATCATTTCACGTTAAAGAAAGAAGAAAAAACTTTTACAGTGAAGGGGAGGGGGAGATGAGGAGGGTGTGTGAACCTTACTTTTATCATAATCGGCTCAAAGATTATAATAGACATAGTTAGGTACATAAATCTATCTTACTCTACAGGAAAGTAGGAGGGGGTAGTCAGAACAAAACACTTTTGAGGAGAGGCAGGGTGAAAGGAGAGAGAGAATAGAATAAAGTGGGGGGTATAATGGAGAGAAATACAGTTAGCAATAGTAATAGTGAAAAAAAATGAAACAAGTTTCTCTGATAAAGGCCTCATTTCTCAAACAAATAGAAAACTGAGTCAAATTTGTAAAAATAAAAGCCATTCTCCAATTGATAAATGATCAAAAGATATGAACAGTTTTCAGATGAAGTAATCAAAGTTATATATATATATAGCCATATAATAAAATACTCTAACTCACTACTGATTGGAGAAATTCAAATTAAAACAATTCTGAGGTATTATTTCATACCTATTAGATTGGCTAATAGGACAGAAAAGAAAAATGATGGATGGTAGAGGGGATGTGGGAAAAATGAGATATTACTGCACCATTGGTGGAGTCATGAACTGATTCAACTATTCTGTAGAGCAATTTGGAGCTATGTCTGAAGGAGTATAAAACCATGCATATCCTTTGACTTACAATACCACTACTAGGTCTATGTCCCAAAAGAGATTCAAAAAAGGAAAAGGACAGATATGTACAAATGTATTTATAGTAGCTCTTTTCTGGGGGCAAAGAATTAGAAATTGAGGGGATGGCCATCAATTGGGGAATGGCTGAACAAACTGTGGTATCTGATTATGATGGAATTCTATTGTGCTAAAAGAAATGATGAGCAGGGTGCTCTCAGAAAAAACTTGGAAAGACTTAACATGAGCTCATGCAAAGTGAAATGTACTGTATACAAAGTAACAGCAACATTGCAGGATGATCAGCTTTGAATGACAGCTATTTTCAGCAACAAAATGATCCAAGACAACTCAGAAGGACTTAGAATGAAAAATGCTAAACACCCCCACAGAAAGAACTTATGGTGTCTGAATAGAGACTGAAACATACTTTTTTACTTTATTTTTCTTAAGGGTTTTTTTTTTTTGGTCCATGTTTTCTTTCACAACATAGCTACTGTGGAAAAGTTTTGCATGACTACATATGCATAACCTGTATCAAATTGCTTTTTTTCCCAAGGAGTTGTGGGGAAGGGAGGAAGGAAGGTAATTTGAAACTCAAAGTGTTAAAAATTTGTTTTTATGTGCAACTGGGGAAAAAAATAAAATACTTAAAAAAAAAGTAAAAGAAAGAGTTTAGGGTAGACAGGAGACTGTTGTGCTGTTGACCCAGCTCATAGTACAAGAAAGCTGGACTGCTAAATTTAGCAAACACTTTCATTTGTGAAAGATTCTACCCCCAAAAGCTCTTGATTCATTCCTAATTGTTGTTTTTGTTGTTGCTGGTATGTAAAACTCTCCCTCTGTCTCCAACCTTATACCCCAAGCACAGCACTGATTAAAAACAACAACAAAAAAAGCAGTTTAATGAAAATATTTGTGTTATTGGTTCCACTGCTACAGTTTATGAATGAAATTTAGCTTCCACATTAAAAGAGCAGATTTAATATACAACATTTCAAAGTGTTTAATGGAAAGGAACTAAATGACTCACCTCACTCCCTCCTTCTCATCATTTCATTTTGAAGGGAAAAAAATTCTTGAAACCTTTTTCTTTCTGGTCATTGACCAAAACCATTAGATAATTAGGCACTTCTAAATTCAAGAATCAGAGTAGACAAAATTATAAAAGCTACTGTAAATAAACGTATCTATCAGAGCAGAGGGTGAACAAATTCCCTAATCCCTTCAAATGGCTTAATTAAACTTAAAACATTTTTAAATGGTCCTTAAAGTTCAGAACAAAATCATCACTGAGGTCAGAAAGGTTAAGGCAGAAGGATGCTTAGTAGCTGATATG
The DNA here is from genome assembly GCF_003287225.1 of Phascolarctos cinereus. Lineage (NCBI taxonomy): Eukaryota > Metazoa > Chordata > Mammalia > Diprotodontia > Phascolarctidae > Phascolarctos > Phascolarctos cinereus. The sequence continues at coordinate 135,373,496 of NW_027556402.1, read as the reverse complement.
TATTCACAGAAGAAATGGGGAACTCTCTGAGTAGTAGGTAATGATTTTTATTTAAAATATGATTTCCCAAGTTTATGAGGCACCATGTATGATTTGCAAATAATTTGTAGCCTAGGTAAATTGGAAAGACAAGCAAGGAGGCTTTCATTATGTGTACCATAAAATGAATAATAAAATAAATTACACACTGGTAAATGGATTGTTAAGTACTGCAGAAATGTGAGTAACAAAAAAGTTAATCAAGGCATTGCATAAAAGCAGAAGATCAAAAGTAATTATTACAGGACAGCAAGAGGTGAAACAACAACAACAACAACAACAACAACAACAACAAACTTTAGAGCCAGGACTACAGAGGTATTTCCCATTAGTACTGTAATGGAAGAAATATTCAGGAAATGTTTAGAACATTTTGTATTGTTTCACAGCACATCGCAACAGTTAACACAATAAGCATAGTGCCTATCACATACCAAGCATTTAATAAATGCTTGTTGACTTGATTTAATAAGATGTATTTAAAAATAATCAATTTAGAAATGAATAAAAAATGGATAAATAACTTAAATTTCTTCTATGGCCCCAAATTTAATCCACTGTATTCCAAGTATAGGAAAAACACTGTACATACAGCTTGGGATGAAGATGAAGAAAACAGCAACAACAACAATATTTTCCTTCAAGGAACTTACTACTGAGGGAATCCAAATAATCAGTTAAATATACACATAATAATTGGAGAAGGAACAAGAGAACACTAAACAACTGTGCAACTATGCTAATCAGGAAAAAACTGCTCTTAGTTAGTGCCCAAAAGCTAAGGCTTACAGAAGGCTAGAAATTTTAAGAGTTGAGGAGGTAAAGAATCCTAGGTGGGAAGCACAGATTTTCCAAAGACAATGAGGAAGGAGATAGAATGCTAAATGAGGTTGGGGGTGTAGCAAATAGGTCAATTTGACTGTAAGGGAGAATGCATAAAGAGGAGAAATATGAAATTAACCTATAAAAGTCAGAGAGACACGGACTGAAATGCCCATTCCCATATAGGAATATCCACATGACAAATATTAAAAAGATCTGTCTCTTATGGTATTATGAATTTAGAGCTGAAAGGGGCATTTATGATATATATAATACAGATAGAGTATACATACACATATGTACTGCATGTATAATTTTATTTTTTTAACAGAAAAGCCCATTAAAAAAAAACTTGTCCAACACTAAACTTACCGAATGCCAAGGACATAACTTGAACAGTTCATATTCTCCCCTCAAATATTACAACTTCTGCCACATCAAAAAAAAATAGGATAAGAGTTTGCCAATACAACAATTAAAATGATCAGCAGGAACAGCATAAAATACTTTCTAGGAGAAAAAGTGATAAATTTTCAACACAAGAAAATTTGCTACATTTACAAGATATTGCCTGTGTCATATCATAAAAATAATTTATGGTCTAAAAATCAAGAGAGAAAAATAAGCAAGGTTTTGGTGTATCTGCTATATGATGAACAGGAATTTGGAAAGTTGTAAAATAATAAAACAGTACTGATAGTATATTAGAAATATAAAATCATCAACCACACCAAGGAATGACATGTAGATGTTTATAGTAAGTCAAGTGTCATCATCTAAAAATGCAAACAGTAATATGCCAGGGATACATTTCTGTCATCAGGAAACTTTTATTACCTTGACTAAAAATGATTATTTTTGTTCCATAAAATATATTTTTGTCTAGCAAGACTTACCATAGCTGCAATATTGCTGTCCACACTTATTTCAATTGCTTTCTCTGTATAAGAGAGCTCAGAAAACTGTGCAGGCCACCTGTTTTTATACAGCCCAATAAGTTAAGAATTTTTAAAAATATTTTTGAATAAAATACCACTTTATTTAAAAATATATAAAAAAAATTCTTAGCTCCCAGACTGTACATAAAAGCAGGTTATTGGCCATCCTGAAGGCCATATTTGCTGACCCCTATTGTATACTTCTACACATAGTAGATGGAAAATATGGCATAAATTGAACCTGTCAAAGAAAACTTGGTGTTTACAAGGGAATTCATGTTGTTTGCAGGAATAGAAGGAGAAAATAACTAGATAGGTACCATAGTTTTCAACACATGAGATTCAAAGTCTTACTGAATTCCTTGTAGGTACTCCTGGCCCTCATATTAAGTTTCTAGGATATATTTACTAAGTCTTCTATACCCTTCATTAGACATGAAATTAGATAGTATCAAATAATATGAGAAATATTAAAGAGCATCTCCCTCCCATGTTAGAGGAAAATTGAATCCATAGATCAAGAATTGAGCCCAAAACTATGACATCTCTGACAATCTAATCCAAGAAGCATATATTAAGCATCCATTATGGGCCAGACACTGTGCTAGGTACTAGGAATGAAAAGAAAAAACTAAACAAAAGTAGTCCTCTTTCTCAAGGAGCTTACATTCTATGATAGTTTTCCTTCAACTTTCAGATCTCTCAACTGTATTTAGGTAACAGCATTTCCAATTCATCCTGTCTTCAATTAAACCATTTTCCAAAGTACCTGTTAGTTGAATGGAGAGCACTCATTTTGGAGCTGGAATATATAAATTCAAGTCCTATCTCTGAATCTATCTATGGGGCAAGTCACTTAACCTATTTCAGCTTCAGTTTCCTCAACTGTAAAATGAGAGGGTGGAATAGATGGCTTTTGAAGACTTTTCTAACTCTCAGTTTACAATTCTATAACTTTTTTCATTTCCCAATTTTGGTCGATGACACCATATTTCCTTTAATTTCTTATATCTCAATATTTTATGTTATCTTTAACTTTTTGCCCCTTTTTGAAATTAGTTAGTCTCCAGGGTCTATCAATATTCACAATATCTATTACAATCGTTCTTAGTTTTTATTCCCAACGCAACCAATGAAGTACAAACCTTTATGACTAACTGTTTGGATGATTGCCATTCCATTCCATTCTAATTTACTAGGTTGGCATCTTCTAACTGTCAGGGAACCATTCCTGCCTGTAGGATATTGGAGAGAGAACCATTCTATCCTGTGCATTCTCCTGGGTTGACTTCTGCCCTCCTCTCTATAAGCCCCCCTGATCTCTTGTCCCTTCCCCCTTTATTTTCCTGTAGGGTAAGACAGATTTCCATACCCCATTGTGTATGTTATTCCCTCTTTAAGCCAAATCCTATGAGAATAAGATTCACTAATTCCCTGTCACCAACCCCTTTCCCCCTCTACTATAAAAGCCTTTTCTTGTCTGTTTCATGTGAGATAATTTACCCCATTCTACTTCTCCCTTTTCCTTCTCCCAGTATAATCCTCTCTCACCCCTTAATTTTATTTTCCAGATATCACCCCTTCACCTTCAACTCACCCTGTGCCCTTTATCTATGTACTACATACATACATACGATTTCTTTTTCCTTCCTACTACTCTAATACTGACAAAGGATTAATGAGTTACAAATATCATTTTTCCATGCAGGAATGTAAACAGTTCAACCTTAATAAGTCTCTTACGATTTCTCTTTCCTGTTTACCTCTTCCATGTTTCACTTGAGTCTTGTATTTGAAAGTCAAATTTTCTATTCAGCTCTGGTCTTTTCCTCAGGAATGCATATTTCATTGAATGACCATTTTTTACCCTGAAGGATTATACTCAGTTTTGCTGGATATGTGATTCTTGGTTGGAGTCCTATTTCCTTTGCCCTCCAAAATATTATACTCCATGCCCTCTGGTCCCTTAACGTAGAAGTTGTTAAATCTTGTGCTATCCTGATTGTGTTTCCACAATACTTGAATTGTTTCTTTCTGGCTGTTTGTAATATTTTCTCCTTGACCTGGGAACTCTGGAACTTGGCTACAATATTCCTAGGAGTTTTCCTTTGGGGATCTCTTTGAGGAGGTGATCGGTGGATTATTTCCATTTCTATTTTGCACTCTGGCTCTAAAATATCAGGGCAGTTTTCCTTGATAACTTCTTGAAAGATGATGTCTAGGCTCTTTTTTTGATCATGGCTTCCAGATAGTCCAATAATTTTTAAGTTCTCTCTCCTGGATCTATTTTCCAGGTCAGTTATTTTTCCAATGAGATATTTCACATTCTCTTCAATTTTTTCATTCTTTTGGATTAATGTTACAGTGCCTTTATTTCTCCAGTGGTCACTAGCTTCCAATTTCTCTATTCTAATTTTTAAGGAAGTATTTTCTTCAGTAATCTTTTGGACTTCCTTTTCCATTTGGCCAATTTTGCTTTTTAGGGCATTCTTCTCATTGGCTTTTTGGACCTCTTTTGCCATTTCAGTTAGGCTATTTTTTAAGGTGCTATTTTCTTCAGTATTTTTTTTGGGTCTCCTTTAGCATCACTCTCAGTTTTTCTTCTACTTCTCTCACTTGCTTCTTACAATCCATTTAGAGCTCTTCCATGGCCTGGGACCAATTCATATTTTTCTTGGAGGCTTTGGATGTAGGAGCTTTGGCTTCATTGTCTTCTTCTGGTTGTATGTTTTGATCTTCTTTGTCACCAAAGTGAGAGAATATAGTCTGACTCTTTTTGCACTGCTTGCTCATGATCCTGGCCAATTGCTTAAGTTATAAACTCTTTGTTAAGGTAGAAGTCTGTTTCCACTGTGGAGAATGCAGTTTCCCAAGCTTCAGAGGTTTTGTGCAGCTATTTTCAGAGATACTTTTAGGAACCTGTAAATTTTCAGTTCTTCCAAGGTGCTATGATCAAGGGTGAAGTGTTTACTCCTTTCCTGGCCTGTGCTGTGCTCTATGAGTGACCACAAGCACTCTTTTCTGTCTTGGAACTGTGAGAGTTTTCTCTCCACAGCCACTACAAGCTCCACCATGCCAGCACTCCTCCTTGCCCCAGAACCGCCACCCAGAAGTGTGACCCAGATCCACGCACATACAAAGCAAGAGAATCCTGCACCAGCAGAGAGACCTCTGCAATCCCCCTCTGATCAGCCATTTGATTCCCCCTCAGTCTGTGGGCCAGAAGTTCAGGAGGCAGCCACCACCCCAGGACCAAGCTCAGGGACTAGGGCTGGAACCCCACAGTGCTTCTCTCTCACCACCGCAGACACAGACTTTTCCCACTGACCTTCTAAGTTGTCTTAGGTGTTCATGGGTTGAGAAGTCTGGAAAATGCCACAGCTGCCTGCAATTCAGTACTCTGAGGCCTGCTCCAGGTTTGCTGCAGCCTGCGCGCCCATGCCAAACTGCGCTCTTCTCCACATCCATCGCGATGTACCTCTCTGATCGATCATCTAGGCATTCTTCCTCCCAACTCCATTCATTTACACTGGCTGTTTTTCATGCCTACAATGCTCTCTGCTCTCCACCTCTTGTATTTTCTTGTTGTTCATTCAGTTTTCAGTCATGTCTGTCTCTTTGGGACTTCATTTGGGTTTTCTTGGCAAAGATACTGGAATGGTTTGCCATTCCCTTCTCCAGCTTAAGTTAAAGGTTAAGTGACTTGCCCAGAGTCACACAGCTATTAAGTGTGTGATGTCAGATTTGAACTCAAGAAGATGAATCTAGCCTGGATACTCTATCCACTGCTCCACCTAACTGCCCTCTTGTCTTCCCTGACTTCCTTCAAATCTCAGCTAAAATCCCCCTTCATTCTATTGCCTTTCCTCTGAGATTACCACCAATTCACCCTGCATATGTTTCCCTGTCTCTCCCAAACTAGAAATGCAAAGGCTGCTCATAGGTTTGATCGATTACTGAGCAGCATGAAAAGTTTGACCTACTTCCTTTTTTACCTGGGTTGGTTTGCCCTCTTTAGGTAACCTTGTACTTGGGCATTGACCATATTTCTGACCAATTTAAGGCAGACATCCAACTGACATAGCCCAGTACAGCTCAAAACTTCTGAACTCAAGAGATTTATCATCAGTTTCCCATGTAGCTGGTATTTCAGACATTATCATTCTGCTAGGTTACATATTATATATTGTTTGCATATTGTCACTGTCATTAGAATGTGAGTTCCTTAAGGACAGGGACTCTTAATGATTTTCTTTGATTGTTCAGGACTCAGCATGGTGCCTGACATGTGATAATCACTTGAAATGCATGTTTTCTGATTTACTGACTTTAAGACTCAACTCAAGTTGTAGGACCCTCTCTCAGTCTCTCCTGAATCTTGTCCCACTCATTGCTATATCTTATATGGGCAATCTTTGCTTGTTGTCTCCTCTGATTCAAATATTAGGTCTTTGTGCTTACTAATCATTTTTATTGTTTTGTTTTGTCTGTGTAAAGATCAGTGCCTGGCATATAATAAACACTTAATAAATGTGTGTTCACTGACTGATCCCCAACCTGCAATTTTGGGATTCTTCAGCTTTTCACCCACTATCCTTAGTGCATATGATAATACCTGGTCACATGCTTATTGGATAATCCAAGACTTCATGTTTTTCCCTGTGGTTGGAACTAATGTAGACATTCAGGTGTCTCAGGAAATGTGGGGAATCCTAATGTGGACTACCAAAGAGTATGCTGTTGATTAAACCAAGAATGAGAAATGCCAGAAAGATATGTACAAGAGAAATCATAGATGTTAAGTTTAAGATTTTTGATAGAAGAGATTAAGAAATCTACAGAGAAGGTTAGACTCAATGATTTCTACTGTGGAAGAACCAAGTATAGTGCTATGAAAACCAGACAGCTGAATTTGTGTACTCTGGGTTCTATCTCTTGAGGGCTGTATTTTTTTTTCTGGCAGGTGCCAACCCTATCCTCTCAAGTGATCCTGGCAGTCAGCCCAGAAAAGAATGACCTCCACCTAACTCTTCCTCATAAAATTCTGCCCTTATTTTAAAAAGCATCTCCTGATATTTCATCTTTCCTCATTTAGACTTTACATATATTTAAAATGCACTGATTTTAATAGAATTATTTCTTTATGTGGCATCCTTTTTAAGCTTCATTATTTTTGTATCTTTCCCTATTTTCTAGCACAGTGCTTTAATACTATAAATGGTCAATGATCTGTGATTTCATAGATATGGAAATTGACTCCACCCATGTAGATGAAAACTCATCTGTGATTTAAAAGATTATCTCGAAGAATTTCCTGAGACTCAGAGATGCAAAATTATTTATCTATGGTCACACTGTGAATAAATGTCTGAGCTGGGATTTGAACTAATGTTTTACTAACCCCAAATCCAGCACTGGATCCACTATACCATGATAGCTGAACCTGTAGGAAGGAAGGGCTCAGCAATTGTTTAAAATTAATTATAGAATGCACATTTTGATAAAATTGACCTTGGAAGAAGGACTTCAGGACATCTGGTTCTTTATTCCAAATCTTTGGAACAAAATATCGCTACCCTTCTTAAGAAAAATGGTAACATCTTTTATATTAGTCCCATATAGATCCTCTGTGAAGGTTATGCAAAGAAGTTTGCATGATTGACCAATGTCTATTTTCTCTCTACTCTTTAATCCCCATGTCCCAGCAGAGTGAAAATAATAGGTACTTAACAAATTGCATATTGGATTAGGTTTTCTATATCCAAAATTTTACTGCATTTTTTTCTCCTTGTTGCTGTCATTCTATTCCCTCTACTGATGAAGATGATGATGGTGATGAAGAAGATTATGATGATGCATGTGTATGTCTGCCTTCTGATACATCTTTCCTAGTTTATCTCCTTTGGGACATTGATAAATCCTTGATTTCTTTTCATTTGGAAAAATGTTTAAGAGCTGGCAATCTTGTGTAGAGCACTTTGACCTATTTGGAGTTAACATTTATTCTGAATAAAAAAATTCAATTATTTAGTAATTTTAAGCATTACTCATCTGAACTAAATATATCTACATCATTAGGGCATTTAATAATATGGAATTATTATGAATTACACAGAGATAATTAATAAACATATTGATAGCAATAACCTATTTTTCTCCTGTGCACTTTTGGTTTCACTGTGTAATATAAGGGATGTAAATCACATATCTTATAATATCCCTATGCTAATTTTAACATGACTAATAGTGCTACATATTTGTCAGTTTTATCTTAAAATATTTTGTGAGTAAAACAAATTTTTATACTGTAGACTGGCTATTGTTAGGACTAGTATTTTGAGAATAAATGAAAAGGGACATAGGTTAGCCTTCAGAAGCTTTTAGATTTTAAATTGAATATTCTCTCTATGGATTGAGTACTTTAATGTCATAAATTTCTTCCATCAGTACTTTTCCTTTTCCTGACATTGCATGAAGCCTTCAAACAAGTAAATGATTAATTTCATTCTTATACAGAAATAAATTTCTTAAGAGTTTTTCAAAGAATTAGTCACTCTGAAAGGATTCCAAGTAGACAGCTATTCTAGGCATAACTACTCCCACCAGCTTGGACACAAAGGTGTCCTCTAACCTCAAGGACACATATTGAATGAAATTCCACAGTTTCTCTTGGTAACTGATTCCAAGGCACACTCATAGGTGGATAGTACCATTGCTCATGAAATGAGATGTTGATATAAAAATAATATAAGTGGTCTCATCTCCAGAACGTCTCACTTCAAGCTTTGTAAATGACTGCATTATTTCATACTCTTGCCACACAAACACCAAAGGTGACCAAATGAAACTGTGCTCTTGGTTCTTTATGTATAGCTGATAATAATTCTACATTATTATACTATACATTCAATACACAAACAAATCTATCAGTTGTTCTCACTAATGACCCAAATCTTATCTTTTGTCACAGAGGACATCTAAATCAAACACCTTTTTTTTTTCCAGATATGAGGAAGTAATTGCCGAGAGATGTTAAGAAACTTGCTTAGGGTCACACAATTGGCAAACTTTGTATATGAATCCAGGTCTTCTATTACAGATCTTATTCTCTTTCCATTATATTATGCTGTCTCACTGCCTCCTATAAGCTTCCTGCAGAAGATCTTCCTGGCATGGTGGGATATTTCCCCAAATCCCCATGACACTTGAGAAAATAGGCAAAGCATGTAGACTAGGCATTGGTCTCTGTTGCTCTTTCCTATCCCAGCCCATCCTGGCAGTCTTCAACAAACATAAATTAAAGGTCCATTTAAAATGTTATCTTTTCTAAGAAAGTTTTCATGCTTGCCCTAAATGAAGTCACCTATCTCTATCTTATTATCTTTCATAGTTTATTTCATTTTCACATTCTTCCTTATATTTTAGCCTCATTCATTCTTGTAAATTTATTATTCTGATAAAAATAACCAGAATCATTTAAATCAGTGAACTCTATAAAATATTTCATTGAAATGTGTTTAATGTAAGATATATATATATATGTGTGTGTGTGTGTGTGTGTGTGTATGTATACATACATACACATAAATATACATATACATATATATGTATGTATATGACGTATTCAGGAATTCCAGTGATTGACCTACCACATTTTCCTTTCCCAAAATCATTTCTCTCTTTTGAGACAAGTGGTTTTTAATGTACTTCTTTTGTTCACCCTCAATCTCTCTCTCTCTCTCTCTCTCTCTCTCTCTCTCTCTCTCTCTCTCTCTCTCTCTCTCCCTCTCCTCTCTCTCTCTCTCTCTTCTCTCTCTTCTCTCTTCTCTCTCTCTCTCTCTCTCTCTCTCTCTCTCTCTCTCTCTCTCTCTCTCTCTCTCTTTTTCCTTCTCCCTTCTCTCTCTCTCCCTCTCTCTCTTTCTTTCCTCTTTATGCTTCTGCATTTCTTCTACAAATAAAGCATCATAGTTTAATTAAGCAAGCCAAATTTTAGTTTTAGTGAAGACCAATCACTTTCAGTTCTCCACAGATATTCTAAGAATACTTTTTTAAGCTTAATGAACGGCAATAGATATTTCATGTTTTGAAACATATTTAGATGTAGAATAGAAGATTCAATTCTCTTTTTTTTAATTTGGAGTGATCTAACATCAACTAGTTTAGATCAGAAACAAAATAAAATAAGATTTCTTAAGTTGTTAGAGGAGGATCTGAGATTAGAAAGTTTGACTTCAGATAGAAGATCATTATTTTGATTGTTTCCACTAATATATAGGGCTGGAAGGGACCTCAGAGGCCAACTAGTGGAGTCCGCATTTTACAGATGCTTAAAATGAATACCAGGGAAGGTAAATGACTTGTCACAAGCTGTAAGCAGGAGAGGTTACATTTTAACTCAGATCTTCCGCTTCCAGAACCCATGCTAAATTCCAATCACTTCATTTTAGAAATTAGGCCTACCCAGAGTCATACACATTGTGAATGGCAGCGCTAGTGATTTAATCAAAGTCCTCATAAAACTATATTATTATTTCCACTGAAGCATGTCTCCTTTACCATGTTAAGCATCTTATCATTACAATCTACCTACATTACAAACATGAATCATGTTTCATTTTCTTCATTTAAATAACACTTTTCTGGTATATTGGTATAAGTAAATCTTTATTGTAGAAAACAGGTCTCAGAAATGATAGAAGTCAGTAACTTAGTCAACAAGTATTTATTAAGTTCTTACTATGTTCCTGGCACTGTGATAAACATTGGTATACAAAGAAAGACAAAAAACAAGAACAAATATGTGAGACAAGAACAGTCCCTCCTTTCAAAGAACTCACCATCCAATGGGAGAGAAATCAACTATATACGAAGGACTTATACCAGATAAATTGGAGAAAATTTATAGAATGAAGGTGAAGGCAGTTGGATGCAGAAGAATTTGGAAAGTCACCTTTTAGAAGGCTGGGCTTTAGCTAGGCTTGAGGGAGGTCAAGGAAGCCAGGAGGCAAAGAGGAGAACAGACAGCATTCCAAGCATGAATGGCACAGCCAATGAAAAAGCTTGGAATCAGTCAAGAGATAAAGTATTTTGTTCAGGTAACAGATTGTAGGTTTAAATATTGTACGGTATTTTTAGACAAGGATAGTTTTTGATAGGATTGGTAAGAAGTATAAAATAACCAATATATTGAATGATGATTTTGATCTCTCCAAATCATGAGAAATGCAAATGGCATTTGATAAGATTCATTTGTGTAGATATTTAGTAGTTTAATACAAGAGTAAAGAGGGGACCAAGTCTTAATTTTGCAATGGAAAAAAGAAATTACAACCTCTATAAGCCAGAGTATAAAATTCTGTCTCTGTCTTAAGATTTAAAGTTTAACTCATTGGATAGAAAAACAGTGGATGGTTAGCCCACATAAGCATTCTGAGAATTTAAGAAATGGTTACCATAAGGGATAATTTCAAAACATTTCAGAAAACAAGATTAGTAATTATAATGATACATAACCATTGATTCCCAGCACACTGGGAAAACTGACAAAACATTCTGCTACATATGGAAAACTCAACAGTATGATTGAATACATTTGGATGTAAACCAGCCTGTCCAGCCATAGAGCGCATATGTTGGAACTTCATATTATATGAAAGCAAAAACCACCCAATGATTTCTCTTTAGCACCCACTTTCAGAGGAAAGAAGGAGGGTTTAAAATGTCTCCTTGAGGTACAATTCAAGATTTCTGAAAGACAGTTGGAGATATATGACTAGAGGCCATCACAGAGGTGAGGGCTAGATAGATAGCTTTGAGAATTATTAGCATAAAAATAATAATTCCATCCATAGGAGCTGATGAAATCACTAAATGAAGTAGTATACATGGACAGTAGAAGAGAATCCAGGACAGATCCTTATGGGTCATCAATGGTTAGTTTATGTCACCTAAATGAATATCCCACCCCCCAAAAAAAGACTGAGAAGAAGCAGTCAAATAGGAAGTAGGAGAACATGGAGGACAGTAGTATCCTTGAAACACAGAGAGAAGACAGTATCAAATAGAAGATAGTGATTAATAATGTCAAAGGCTACAGAGATGTCAGGAAAGATGATTGAGAAAAGGTCATTGGATGAACAATTAAAAGATTAATGGTAACTTTGGAGAAATCAATTTTAGTGGTAGTAAAAGTCAGTGTACATGTACTTTTTCCAGTTTGAGAGGAATCAATAGTATATTTGAACAGACCATGTTAAAGCTGTTGGAGCTGTTTTCAAGTGTCTTCTTATTTGTGTTTTCCTCCTGATTTTTTTTTTTAATTTGCCCTTACTGGTTGATGGTCATAGAATCAGAGTTGGAAAGAACTTCAGAGGTTTTTTTTTTTTTGCTTGAAGACCACAAGTGAAAACCTTACCAGGCAACTTATTTTATTTTTGAAAAGCTCTTTTTGTGTAGAGCTTTATCTTACATCAAGCTTAAATTTGCTTTTTGCAAATTTCAACCCAGATCCTAGTACCCCTATGGAGCCCAGAAAAAAGAAAGTCTAAATTTTCTGTCACATAAGCCTTCAAATACCTAAAAAGAGTGATATTCCCTTTCAATCTATTCAAGACCCTCACTATCCTGATTATCATACTTTTGACAATGCAATTTATCAACATCTTTCCTAAAATACAATATATTATTCCATGTTAATATAGTTAGCCCCAGAACTGAATATAATTCTTCAGGTATGGTCTGACCAAAGCATCAGTAGGCCTGTCACATTCCAGAAAGTAGCATTGCAAACACCATAGGTCCCTAGAAAATAATAGAACCATATTCTGATAAGATAGGACATAATACTTAACAGAGTAGTACAATGACAGCACCAGAAAACATCAGCAGCTTAGAGGTATGAATTGCTTCACAAATGAATTGGTATCCCTGGTCCCATATTTTTCCTACGTTTTCCCCCTATTCTTCTATGTATCAACTTGTTCCTGTAAGGAATGTACCCCATAAGCATGGGGAGCAAACTTTATTGTCATTTATTCTTTCAGCCCTATCATTAAATATATTTTGCTGTGAGTTAATGTGTTCTTCATGGTTGGCTTAGAGAAAAGTATCTTTGTTGGAGGAATCTTGAAAGCTATGATTTCAAGTGAGTGGTGATCCCCAGAGTTCCTTAAACATAGGAAAAAATTGAGCTCATCTATGAGGTGGAAGGCGTCTCCATGCTGTACTAAGTCCCAAGGGTATCTATATAAACTGAATTTGTCATTACTTACAATATAATTTTTTCTATCTCTTTTCCCTGGGTTTTATTACTAATATAGAGAAATACTGATTATTTTGTGGGTTTATTTTCTTTGTGACTACAGATTTATAAATTGATATTTTGATTGATTATTTTTGTTGGGGCACTCTAAATTTACTTTTTTTTGTAAATAGAAATATCTCCTTCCTTATTCCTATGCTAATTTTCCCAGTTACTTCTCACCTAATACATATGGCTAGCATTACTAGTACTATATCCAATAAGGGTAGAGAGAGAAGTCATCCTATTTTTTAACCTTAATATTATTGGGAAAGTTTTATGTGTTTCTCTATTGTAAATAATTTTAAGCCCTGGTTTTATGTTTAAACTCTTTATCATAGTAAGGGAATTTTAAAATTATGTTTTCTAGTATTTTAATTTTAGAGTGTTAAGTTTCACTGAAAGCTTTTTTTAGTAAATTAATGCATAATTTAAAAATATCCATATATCAAATAATAAACTCTATTACACAAAGAGTTTGTCCTGTTAAAACTATTCTTAAATTTATGGTATAGGGAGGGCAAAGGTTTAATTTGAGCCTTTCAGTTAATTACTCCAGGGTCTAGAAACTTTGTGCATTAGATTCTTCTCCAAACCCTAGCCCACAAGTCTTCATCCAGTGTCTACTCATATTAGTTAAGCTGAATACACCCTTGTTTTAGGAGGCAAGGCAAGGTAAGACAACACACATTTATTAAGCACTTATTATGTGCCTAACACTGGGGATATAAACACAAGCAAAAAGACAATGCCTGCCCTCAAGCTTATATTCTACTGGGGGAAGACAATATACAAAAGGGCAATGAAAAGAAAAGGAGGTGTGGTAGAGAAGGAACCCAAGTAGAAACATAATGTCTAGTCTGGAAAGTTAGAAACAGAATATAGAGGGGAATGTGTAATGCAGAACATTATTTTACCATTTAGGTAGTAGGGCCCTTGAGGCAATGGAAAGCAGAAGTTGCTGCTTAATCTTGCCCCAGACCTCTTTCCTCCTAAATCTAAACAATAGTGAAACGTACTCCTGCATGGCTGAAGCACAGCCCATACCTCCAAAGCAAATGGATAAGAAAACTTGCAATACAATGGCTTTAGATAATTATGTTTATACCAGAAACCAGGACACCTGGTCTGGTTTGTGTGATCCCTGACCTGTAATGATGGGGTGCTCGGGTGCTTGTGCTTATACTTTTGCCCCAAAATGCCTCCCTAGTCTCAGAAACACTATCTCTAACAACCACTCCCCAGCCCAAGGATGCTGTGCCTAGCAGTATTCATGCATGGGCCTCAGCAAGATCCATTTCTGGCTGCTCAGGTCCTAGCCCTCAGATCATATCTCTGGAAAACTCCAAATTCCTTAGCAAGACCCTTATCTGGCTGCTCAGGAAAGTTTGCAGAGCATTATCATATCTACACAGAGGGAGAAGGGTGTCCTTGACCAGCCAGACTTCAAAGATCCATCCCCCTCCCTGTCCTGTATACTCCCTATATAAACCCTAGCTCAACCCCTGATGGGGGCTGCTTGATTTGGATGTGAATATCCCTGGCAGCCGTGCGCTAATAAAGTCCACAATTTAAAATTAGCTTGGGTGGTCAACTCGCTCATTTCTCAGTATAACAAATGAAGACTGGCTGACCTTGACCTCTCTACAAAACAGAGACCTTGAGGAACTCACCAATGAAAGGAGGCTGACATGGCAGATATATGTTCGGTCAACATGAATTTTAATGAAAATAGTCAATACAGCAAAATGGAGGTCTTTAATCAGCTCAGGTTACCACACAACATGTGTGTGTGTGTGTGTGTGTGTGTGTGTGTGTGTGTGTGTGTGTGTGTGTATGTGTAGCATTATATAAGGAAGAGGCTGGGAACAGGGTTTATATAGGGTATTAAGGCAGAGAGAATGAGGAGGCTGCAGGTGGGAGGGGTTAGGCATCTCAATCTCCCAATGTAAATTGTTTTACATAACAAGCAAAAGTCCATAAAGAAAGCATAATCAGAGACTGGAATTGAGAAAGTCTTGTCAGACAATTCATTGGCCTGAGAATGGCAACCAGGGCAGCTGCGGGCAGTTCATAGTCTACTAAGTCTGTCAGTTCCAAGGTGAGAAACCTACAGGGGTGTATGAATGTTTCAAGGTAACGGGTTTCCTGGCACTGACAGAATTAGTGGGTGAGATATTACTGAGAAAAGAGTGACAAAGTATAGAAAGTCAAAAACAGACCTGGTGAAGAGGTCTAGGACTTTCAGGATGCTGCTGGGGAAAACCCAAAGGTACCAGGCCCTGAGGAATGAATTCAACTCAAATCTTCAGCCAAAGGAAAAGTTTATTAGTGATTAATCTCATTGGCCAGGTGACACCCGTAAGGATGAGTGGGCATGAGAAAAGCTCGGCCTTTGGGGCATGAGAGATTCTCAGCCAGGTGACTCCTGTGAGCGGGCATGAGAGGGTCTCAGCCTTGTAAGCCTAAGATTCTCAGCGACTGAATGGGGGCCAAGGTGGATCTTAAATACTAAAGTAACTTTGGGTGGCCAGAGAAGGGGGTTGGAAAAAGGGTCTAGGTAAGAATTCTAATTGGGGAGGTCTGAGAGATTAAATAGACAATGGGAATAGCTGATGGAGGGAACAGCAGGCAGAAGTTTGAAAGGCATCTGCACAAGATCAAAGGGTGGGGCTAGGACTTTCAAAGGGAGATAAGGGGAGTCCATAAGGAACCATTTGAGACTAGAGTAAGGTCTTTCTGGGGCTCAGACAAAAGGGAGCCAGATTCCCTTTGGGGCAAGAGGGGAAGATCTTGGCTTGGGTCCCACCCCCATCACTGGGAGGGGAAACAAAGTCATCTAATGAATGAATATTAAGAATAAAGAATTTTCCTCATAAACTTTGAGCTCATTCTCCCACAAATATAGGCATATACAGTGGGAAGAGTAGACCTGCATCGGTGTCAGGCATACTGCATACACTCATGAAAAATATATAATGCATACAAGGCAGAACAACTGCCAACACTGCTAAGTTGCCTATGTCTGACTAATTGAATCAGTGTTCACTGCTGGGCCTGCTCCCTGAAAGATTATTGCATCTCACTCAGATCCTCCTCACTGGTTATCTCTGTTACTTTTTGGCAGAAATCATAATTTTACTGAGCTAGTATGTTGACTAGTTCTGTAAGCTACCTTTTCTATCCCTCAAGGAGTTGTGTGGTTAATAAGCTTCTCCCCTGCTGGAAGGATTACAGCCTGATGAATGAAGGACTATAGTTCTTTAAACTCATTTTCTCAATTTGCACATTTGGACTCTTAATGGGTCTCATATGTATCCCTTATCTTCTGAACCACCTTCTACTCCGTCTTCTATCTAAGAGAGGTGTTGTGATTAGCAGTCTTCTTAACTGTAGAGAGGACAATAGCTGTCTTCAGGAGCCTTATTTGCCAAACGTTATGAAGGTCTTCTCAGCCAGGCTATCGGGAAACAGGTACCTAGTTATGATGTAGCTGATTCTCAGAACTCTTTGGTTTAACTCTTCTCTATACTATTGTGTTAACTCCCTTCTCCTTGACTGGTCACAAATACATTTTAGTTTGTAGTCTAGCTTAAGTAGGCAAATGTCACCAAAAGTTCTATTTTCTCAGACAAAAGGTGCTGAGTAAAATCATGGTGAGGAATCAAGTTTAAACTTCTGCTTACTGTGCTGTTTTGTGGGATGAAAACAGCAGTGACTGTGTTGGCTAGAGAAGGCTGAACTTTGTTCCACTACTCTCTTCTCCATCCCAAGTCCCCCAGTATAACATACCATCATCTCTTCTAGGTACTCTACACTCTAAACTCCAGTACTAAGTTGACATTGAGCCATTAACAGCTAGTCTTTAAGCCTAGTCATTTAACTAGTTCTGAACTCACCTAACTGTATCATACTGGGACATCACCAATCATCTTGACTCATCTTGCCACCGGACTTTTTGAAGCTCTGCCTCACTTAAATCCAATTCACTCACAAGTCAAGACATTATTCTCATGAAATCATTGCTCCTCTTCAAGAATGAAGGATGAACAACAACAAATACAAGACAAAGAGAGAATTGTTTATGAATATATTTTTGTAGCCTCCTTAATAAAACCCATTTAATGTTTTCATTTGGATTCTTAATTGATAATAGTCTAAAGGTTTTTTTAGAGTCTAGAGTATTGCTGAGCAGAGCTAAGTCCATCAAAGTTGATCATTGCACAGTGGAATATCTCTTTCTATCTCTTGCTGCTGGGCTATGTTAGCAATATATAGAAATGGCAATGACTTACATGAGTTTATTTTATATCCTGCAACTTTGATAAATTTGTTAATTATTTCAAGTAGTTTTTTAGTTGATTCTCTAAGTATACCATCATATCATCTGCAATACTTATTCTAATTCTTTCAATTTCTTTTTCTTCCCTTATTGCTAAAGCTAACATTTCTAGTACAATATTGAATAACATTGGTGATAACACACATCTTTGTTTCACCCTGAATCTTTTTGGAAAAGCTTTTAACTTATCCTCATTATGTATCATGCTTGCCAATGGTTTTAGATAAATTATATGTAGCATTTTAAGGAAAACTCCATCAATTTCTCTTTTTGAGATTGGTTATTTAGATCCTTTTCTGTGTATTACCAAGGGTTTTTTTGTACTTCAGTATAATTTAGTGAATTTTTTATGTTTTAATGTTATTGATAAAGATGATTTGAGGATAATCATTTTGATAACTTTAGCTCTCCATTCATTATGAATTCACCATTCTTATTTTTGATTTTTTATTTTCTCAATTAAAATAAATCTAATTTGTTAATAGTTGATTTTTCTTATTATTGACTAATCAGAAATCTTTTTAACATTTTTTAAATTCAACTGAGGCATAATATTTTAATTCAAGCCATCATTTAACTCTTTATGAAATCTTTTATTTGAAGGGAATTACCTATAAATGACAATATCTTGGGTTTCTCTATCTAATCCATTAGGCCACTCCTACATTTTGTGGTTGAGTTCATACCTTTCATAATCATGGTTATGATTTTTTTTCTTTTTGATTGTATCTGTTATTTCATTGGTTCAGGTGACTCCACCTGACCATTTTCCTTTACTAATGTGGTTGGAAACTTTATAAATTTAGAGATGTGCCTAGAGCACTAAGATTTTTAGTGACTTGTCCTAGATTGCACGATCAGTAGGTTTCCAAAATAAGACTTAAGACAACATTTTATTGAGCCAAAGCCAGCTCTCTGTTCACTGTGCTAAACTTCTTTGATTTTTAAGATTGTTTCCCCTGGCCCCAACACATCCAATTTAAATATTTCTTCTGCATCTCCTCCTCACTACCAAATCTTTTTGGAAAAAAAGAAAAGATTAAAAAGGATAAAATCAAGTCAAAAAAAATCATAGCCCAGGATTCTCCCCTACCCTTCTTTTCCAACTCTGATCCAAGTCTATGGGTAGTAGAGAAATTGCTGGACCTAGAGTTAGAAAGATCTTAGTTCATGTCTTAACTCAAATATTTACTAGCTGTGTGATGCTGAGCAAGTTACTTGCCTTCTGTAACCATCAGTTTCCTCCTGCCATACAATGTTGTGAAGATCAAATGATATTATATGTGTGTATCTACATATACATACACATATACATACATGCATGTATGTATATACACATATATAAAACCTCACACATATATACATAGTATTTTGCATACCTTAAAGTGCTACATGAATACTAATTTTCATTATTATCCTCTTTTCTTTCCACTTTCAGCATAACTCATTCTACTCTTTCTTTTCTCATAATAGATATACAGTACTGTGGGATTCTGACTAGAATTCCTTGCTATGTTATCTCTCACTCTGGCAACTTTCTATATACACACATATATGCATACATACACACACATATACATACACACATACATATATTATATACCTATATCTACGTCTATATCTATCTATCTATCTATCTATCTATCTATCTATCTATCTATCTATCTATCTATTATTTTGACCTCAGCCACCCAGGGGTTGGTAATCGCAATTTCCACATTACCCCCCTCCCCTCCGGGTAATAACCTGTAGACATTATCTATATGTGATTTATTCTCTAGTTCCAATATTACTATGTAATTTCCTTTCATTTTATAAATATGGTATGTAGGGTCTTGTTTGATCAGAGTCTTTTGTATGTTTGATGTTTATTAACTTCTCTCTTGACTACATTCTAAGTCAATTGTTTTTAATAGTAGATAACTCATATAGTTTTCCAATTTTGCCATCTTTTGATTTTTTTAACTTTATTTTGATTTAAAAAAATATTTTCCTCCAGTTTTTTCACATTGTCTACTGTTTTCTTAAGGGCTTCCACTTCCTGTTAAGGGCTGTATATTACACTCCTTATCTCTTGGAGCAATTCTTTTTCTTTGCTTTTTAATCATTTTTGAAATTCTTAGGCACATTCAGTCTATTTGGGGATTCTCTTTTTTGAAGTATTTTCATGAGTTAATGCTCCTGAGATTCTACTGGGGGTAGCTGCCAAGATAGTTGGTAGAAACTTTATTCACTGAAAGGTTCTCTGATAGAGATGAGAAGCAAGAACAACTAGTTCTGAGAGCCAGTAGCACAGTCCCTTGAAAACAGCTTTATGGGTTAGAATAGAAAGGTGACGATTGCTAATAAACAGAAAAAAATTATTGCTGCTGGGCACAATCCCCAAACAGGATTCATGTGAGGCCTAATGATGATGGAGTCAGGGTTCCCTCAGTGACAAAAGACATGGAGTTGTTGTAAAAATAACGATGTAGATTTAAGAGTAGAGTTTCAATCCAGAAAGGTCAGTATCATATTATGAGCCAAATCTAGCATCTTAATCATCCATCTTTTTTTTTTATTTCAGTGGTATGTTTCCGCTGCTCCCATCTTTGTCACCATATAGCTCTGAAGTGATGGACTTCTCTCTCTCTCTCTCTCTCTCTCTCTCTCTCTCTCTCTCTCTCTCTCTCTCTCTCTCTCTTCTTTGAACTCCAATAGCACTTTCTATCCCTATTACTTCATTGTCACATCATATTCTCACTTTTTAGAATTATATTTTGTGGGGCTTTTCCTTGCCACATACATAGCATGTGAGGAGTTGTGGAATCAGATCATCTCTCCTATGGAAGATAAAAACAAAATATTCAAAGTACCCTCTCTGGATTTATCTTTTCTATTTTTCTTTTCTGTCTTTATTATTCATCAAGTTGGATGTATGGGATATATTCAGGGAAAACTCTGGTGTGAAGGCTTGCTGAGCCTTTTCAGAACTCCTCATTCAACTTTTCTATCCACCTGTCACCCAACTCTTACTTGTGGTTCCAAGAAGCTATAACACACACAGTGGTCACACCCCAGTAAAACCGTCTCAGCAGAAAGGGCTAAAGCAAATTGAAGGTAACTGACAGACATACAACCCATTGGTGAGTTAAAAGGATGTCTACCCCAAACATGTGAAGACCTCTCCTGGCAGAATGGGTGGATGAGAACAATTTGTTTCAATGGCAATAAAGGCAGTTGAATTGAAGGAGGTGCTGTACAGAAGTTTGACTTCAGTCAAACATCAAAGACACCAATGACATCCACTGCATCCCAGGCCATCACCAATTGTCTTTTTGTTTTGCTGCTGGACTTTAACGATCCTTGAAGAGACAGTGAGGCTGATGATTTTGTACAACTCTGCCTCACTGAATCCAATTCATGGGCAAGTCAAGAAATCACCATAAAGTTCTTGGTCCTCTTTAAAAGCAGGACTAACAATATCCATCAGTTCTACCTGAACATTTCTCATAAATTCCATCAAATGGACACCTTTTCTTGTTCCCAATCTGACATGGAATGAAATACGTTTCTCACCGTGTATGTGTGTTCCCTAGTATCTAGCATAGCATCTTATATATAGCAGGGAATGAATAATAGATGCTGAATAAATGAATGTGCAATTCTACTTCAATTTCATCATAATGCTATGTAATTGCTTTCAAACAATTTTATAGGATAAGCCAGAGACTGGACTAGGTATTCTCTGGCCATAAGCAAACCTTTGTGTCTTATGGAAAAATCTCATGAAGAAACCTCAGGGAGAAAACAAGAAGACGCTATGAAGTGGCTGCTACTTCAGGAAAGGAAATCACTTGGAAGATAAGGAGGAATTAGGATTCTAACTCTGGTACATACCAGCCTTTATTTTGTTTTATGAAACTTTTGTATTAATTATTTACTCAGTTACTTATTTGATTACTTACACAGTACTCTGTAAGAAAATCAATGAATGGCCCCTGAGCCCCCAACCTCATGGAGGAAATACGTTATAAGCCACTGGCCAAAGAAAGGCAGACAACAGTCACCTCTCTGTACCACAGGATGTAGCAAGAACATAAGATAGATGTGTCAGTCATCTAATAAGCCTTGTTCAAGGGGTATACCACCATAAGCAGAGAGGGTGAGGAAGTGGATGTCATGATAGAGATGTGGAATAACCTGACCCCAGTTTCCTGGAGGATATAAGGGCATATGAACTGCAAGCCAAAGAATTTCAGGGAGGAAAAGCAAAAGTCTTTCCAACTCTCAATTCCTCATATTAGAATGCTAGTCACTCTGATTTAGTTATAGCTCAGGGTGAGGTAACTTTATTATTTCACTAATGAAAACTATTTGGATGCGTTCAAGAGTGTCCCACTTTGCAATCTGTTCTACTTTATAGTGAATAGTGTTAGAATATTTTTCTAGGGTATTTTGCAAAAGTTATTGAATCTATTAATGCCTGGCCCCTTTCCCCATGTGAAGTTTGTATTTATGTATGTGGGTATAGGGATGCTGAGAGAGAGCCCAAGATGATATATCTATAGGTATAAACACTAAACATCAAAGGCTTTGTTCCAGCCCCAGTGTGCATTCTTATCTAGCTTACTCATGATTAAAGAATTCAGAGTCCCTGATTTTTCTTACCCTAGATTGGTATATTTATAAATACTACCACAGCCTTTTTTTTCCTTTTGAAAATCTGTAGTATAAAATTGTGTAATCTACAACGTTCAAGTGTTATTCAATCTAGTGAATGACCGTTGTGTTTCATGGATCTGAACTTATGCATCCTTCAAAATAAGGGGAAATGGAACCCAATTAGTAACATTTTTAGGGGCTTTTTGTGTCCTAAATCCAAAACATCAGAAAGCAAGAAATTACTTTATAGCTGAGATCTTAATTTTGCAAGATTTTAAACTATAGGCAGACTACAATCTATGGTTTTGTATGGCAAACTTTGGTATAAGGAGTAATTGAAAGGACTATGTCTTGGGTATGCATAACAATATTTTTTGATTAGCCTAAAAATGTAGATGGTGAAAATGTAAATGTAAAGAACCAAAAAGTATATATACAGTAATGCCATGGCAAATACTCAACTGGTCAAATGATTGAAGTGAGTAAAGGTGAGAAGGAGAAGAAATGAGCCACACAAAGCCCTTCATTGTTCTGGTATTTTAAAACCACAAAAGATCTATATAGAATTCCAGAGATGTTTCAAATCTAAGGAAGATGATACATTCTAGATGAGCAATGCATTGGAGGCAGAAATAACATTTGAAATGTTTGGAATATTTAAAATAAAATACAGAAACCATAAAAGCCATGTAGTAGTTAGGAAAATTGAATACACAGTTTTGGTAAGGAGATGTAATAGAACCTTAGGGTTAAAATGAAAATGATACAGAATGAAACAGTACAAGCTAGACTGTTTTCTTTCACTTATCAGTCTTTATTCACAATTGAGAGTATTGAGGAGAGAGAGAGAGAGACAAAGACAGAGAGACAGAGACAGAGAGACAGACAGACAGAGAGAGAGAGAGAAAGAGAGAGAGAGAGAGAGCTATAACCACAGAAAGACACAAACTGAGAAACACATAGACAAATAGAGAAATAGTGAATATAGTCTGTCCTTTATGGCTTTTCTACTGTGTTTATATAATATAATGTGGTTTCCATTTTTGTATCTTGCCATTGCCTATTACAAACCATTCATGATCTAGAACGCCATGGAAAAATGAAAGAATTAGTTAATTTTTATATGCATAAAATACATATACATATATTTTGCCATTGATTACATAATTATTTTCTTAATAAGAATTACAAGAAATAAAATGAGCTTTTCTTAATAGGAAATACATAAGAGTACTAAGATCCTTTAGAAAATTGCATTATCTTTTATAGTCAGGAGGGTTCCCTTTCTGAAAGTTTGGAGACCCAAATGATAAGTACAATACTATCTGTATGTACAAAGCACAGAGGCTTCTGAGAAGGAGGAAATCATGACTTTCTAGTTGAGCTGAAGGTTGCAGTCAGCAGAGGCTGCAAGTATCATATTAGAACAGTGATTTTTAACAATCTAATTAAAAGTTCCAGACACTTTATTAGTTCTTGCTCAGCCTCTGTTTTCTATTGTTTCTAGCCCTAACCGTGAACCAAAAGTTTATAAGAGGGCTATCTTCTCCTAACCCAAAGCCAGGAAATGCCCCTTGTCTGTCAGACCTTGCATAAAGGGCATTAGGTTTCTCTCTTTGTGAAATTCTGCTTTATTTAGCAATGGTCATGTATTAATTAGAACATTAGGTTTTTGGTTTGTTTTTGAATTTTCAAAGAGACACGAAGAAAATAGAAAAATATGATTAAAAAAATCAAGAAAAATGACTAACTACTAATTAATAACTGTATGGCTTTGGGGGGTGTCACAACCTCTGAATCTCAATAAAACTATGGAGTTTTACTAAATGAAATTTAAGGTCTCATATTGCTATTAAAACAATTATTTCATATGTGAGTTCAAGTTAGAATATAAATGGAGACTTTTAGACACTTCTTTTTGTTCTCTCGGAAAATACACCTTAGCTCCAGGGTATATGTATCAACATCCATGCAAAGCTTTAGCTAAAAAAGCCAAAAAAAGTATACTTAATTTTACATATGGGGTAAATTGTACCAGAGGTTACTTATCCAGCATTGAGGAAACATATATAAACCAAGTGTAAGTTTATGTAATGAAGGAGAAAGGAAGGCATACATGTCAGCAAAATGTAGTGCTTGGGAACACGAATGAACATGAACATGGCAGAAACTGGTATAGTTATGGCACATATGTAGAGAGCACATTTGTAAAGGATATATGGCTAGAGGATTTCATTGTCCATGGGAACTTGCACCTTTAATATTATAGGATTCCAGTATCCTTGGGTAATTTCATAATACTGATGTTGACCATTCTGCGTAGTATGAAGCCTTTAGTGGTCACTACATTTGCTTCTCTAATGTTTTCTAGTCTTTAGCTAGAAAGGTCTTATCCAATGCCTTTAAGTCCCATATGTTAAGGTCTAGTGACTAGAAACCTGTCTCTGATTCCTAATGACAATATTAGTCCATAATCTAGGTCAATGGTGCCCGTGGGGTTCTTGACAATGATTAAAGTGGATTATATTAAAAAAAACTTTGATGGCACCTTTAGTAGTAAAATATTGCCCAGTTATGTTACATATTTTTTAATTTGTGAAAAGCACGAGCATGTCTGAAGCAATGAACACAAAGATTTTGTTATTTCTGCAGCAACTATATCAAATTCTGATCCCTTCTAATTAAACGTAAAGTTTTCTTGCAGTTTCTGTAACTGTTATCAAACTATTTCCAAACTGCCACAAGAGTTCACCATTCAAATACAAACTGGTTCACTGTGGATGACCAGATTCTGAAATATAATTTCTTTTGCATTCTGTGCACTGTACTAGTAAGTATTAGTAAGTAGTACTAGTAAGCTACCTCATTCTTGTCACAAATCATCAAATACCATTCAAGATGTTACAAATGTTTTCATTCCAATAACATCAATGTCAGGGTGTTTAAAAATAATGAGCATTTGGGAATACCCATTACAAGCCATTTCAAAACTATAAAGAATCATCATAAACATTCTATATAAGTAAACTTTGTGTTGCTTTTCATTGCAATATAAAATCATTTTAAATTTTAAACTCATATTCACTTATGTTATTCTCGTATCTGGCAGAATTTCAAATGAACTGGTTGGAAATACTGGTCAAACTTATATGGTAGAATTTCTATGAGAATGTAGTAGTTATATAAGTGATAAAAAGAAGAAAATCATGTCTGGAGAGATTCTTTTCTTACAAAGTTTAATTTGTACATAAACATTGGTTAAAAAATATAATATATGCAACTGAACTTTAAAAATATTTCTGATTCAATACAACATTTATCCTTAGTAATTAGCATTTTAATTTGGAGCTATTTGGCAAAAGTTATCCTTATAGATATTATTAGCACTTAATAAATTCATACAAATAATATTATAAGTAGTATATTAAATTATCCTGGGAATTTACAACATATTTTGTTGTAGTTGTTGAAAAGGGTTTATACAAAAAAAAAAGTTGAGAAGCTCTGGCTAAGTCTATCAAACACTACACCTACTGGAGATCAGCTGATGAAAGCCAATGAGAGTACTTTTAAGCTAAGATTAATTCCATTATTTTGAATGGATATAAGGTAGTAATTAGAAGTATAAGGTACAAGACAATATAACTTAGAAAATTCCTTATAATTTGCTTTTTGCCCTTGATATGGATCCCACCCACTATCTTTGCAGATGTGGGGAGAAGAAGGAGATTTTGCTTCCAAAATCCTGCCCTATGTACATGCAAATGAAGATGGGCAAGAGCAAAAACTAATGGAAGCAGGAAATACTTAGATGTGGAAGGGATCTTCTAGGACATTTAGTTTAATTTCTTCATTTTACAGTTAAGGAAGCTTAGGATCGCAGAAGGGAAGTGACCTTTCCAAGAAATTGGCAAAATTAGTATTTGAATCTCATTCCTCTGACACAAAATCCATTTCTTTTTCCATTGTATCAACATGTCTCTTCATTGTTCTCTATCCAATTGTTACTATATTTCTTCTTTTATTTTGCATAATTGCTAGCAGCAATAGGAACAGATGGAAAAACAAACAATCAAACAAAATCAACTGGTACTCGCCAAAACACTTATACAAATATTACTTATAGAAATTTAAATGCATAAGCATTTTTTTATCCTGGAAAAGTACAGACTAGCTTCAAGTATATATGAAGGATGAAGCTACCCAATTATATTCCAACTGCTAAATAAAAAGGATGATTTTCAAGTACAAATAAATAAATTAGTTTGAATACATAAAACCTTCAAAATTTACCAAAATTGTGCTAAAAACTAGGAAACGGTTAATGGAGAATAAGTGATTAATAAATGGTTGTTAAACAAATGAGTAAATGAATGGATAATAAGGAGGCCCTGGGACTTTAGATATTTAAAAGTAAAGTAGATAACAATATGTTTTTAATGGTTTGGATGTTGAAATAATAGGAGGGAAATAACTTAATAATATGACTTCTAGATCTATTTTCTTTCTATAGCTATCCTTCCTTTCCTAGACTCATAAATCTCATGTGATGGGGCAAACACATAGATTTTTTTTAAAAAAACATAATTTTCTTTGTGATTCATGAATCAGCTCATCTTCATACTTACAAAATAAAACTGTTTGTCCTTTCCCCAACAAAATAGCTAAACTTCTTAGATATACTACTCTTTTCTTTACTGGTAACAACTTATATTCCTATCATTTTAAGGCTTGACATAGCACTTTCTCTAAAACAATCTCACTTTTTTTTAAAGTGTCATCCCTTTCTACAAATGAGGCCTGGAAAAAAATGAGCTAGGCAGGCCCATAATCACAAAGGTTATACATTTCATCCATTATGTCATATTTTCATTCCATAAAGAATTTAGGGAAAGATAAAGAAAAGAATAACGCATGGTTAGGTCTTAATCTGCTTCAGTCCAGGAAGCAACTCCATCTGTTGAATAATAGATTCATTAAAATAGCGAAGATTTTCATTTTATTAATTCTGAGTTAATTGATAGTAGAATATAACAGAAGAGACCTAGAGTCAGCAGAAACCTAGTTTACATCATAGACCTCATACTTGCCAGGTATAGTATGCAGGATAAGTAAGCCATTCAGTCCCTTTGAGCTCCAGTTTCAACATCTCCAAAACAGTGACAGTAGCACTAATCTGATCCAATCAAATAAATGTTTATTAAGCACCTGCTATATGTCAGGAGCTATACTCAGCACTGGTAATACACTTAATAAAAAGAAAGATAGTACCTGCCCTCAAGGAGCTTAGAATCAGCACTACTGACTCCACATGGTTGTTATAAACAAAATGCTTTATAAATGCTAAATTGCAATTGAAATGTGAACTATTTCTGCTGACTAAAATGTGTATTAAAATTTCATTTCATTATTTTTTAAAATACCCTTGATATTTTCTCTATGCTTAGGTAGGTATCTCCTAAATCACCAACTGGCAGTATCACTTGGATAGCCATGAAAGCTTCACAAATAATAAAACCTCTATTAACCAAAGTATGTAGAATATAAATATTTGGGTTTCATTTACTTTTCTGACTAATGGATAAAAGGAAAACTCATTTTCATGCCAACATTGTACCCTATATATGATAGAACTCAATAAGTATTTTTTGAAGAAACAAATTTCAGAATTTTGTTTCTAAAACCCATTAAGACAGAACAGTAGAAATAGACTATAATCGTGAAAATTAAAAATAAAAGACAGAAACACTACAATGAGTTCAAGTTCTAAGTAACTGTAATAATCAATTGTGGTCCCACATAATAAATAATGAAACATGCCTCATCCCTAAATTAAGAGATTAGAGAATAGAGGTGGAACGATTAATACATTGACATATCCATTCACTATATCCATTTTTTTAAAAGTATTTTCCTTTGTTAAAATCAAATGTTCATTTCTGAAAGCAATGGGAAAAGGTTTCTGGGGTATATTCCCTTAATTGTGACCTAAAAAAGGTGTCTATAAGTATTATCATTAAAAAGAATGGGAAAAGTATAATAATATAACTGTCGATCTTACTGATTTAGTACCAAATGTTGAATGTAATTTGATCACTATCAAGTTAAACAATGAGACTTTGCAGTATCTATTTTGAAGTCATTATTCTGAATCCCAAATATCATGATAGAAGAGTGAATATATAGTAGTATTCACAGAATCTGAATTGTAAGAGACAGTAATGGTTACCTCATCTACCCTATACTGGAACAGGTGTCCCCACTCTGGCATGCCTGACAAGTGGTCATCCAGCCTTGGCTTAGAGACATCTAGAAAAGGAGAATCAATTACATCCCAATTCTGCTCATCTCACTTTCAGTTAGCTAATTTTTAGAGCCCCTTACCTTGAGCCTAAAGTTCTATCTGCTATTCACATTTGTTATTCACAAATAATATCTCTTAGCTCAGATATTTGTTACCTACAGCACACTAGATGCTATCAAGATTCTCAGCAAAATTAAGAAAAGGAAAAAAATGTCCTTGATATCTTCTCACATCCCTTTCTGATTTCCTCAACCATTCTGTTTTTTATTCCCAGAATGATAGGTTCTTGGTCACCCAATACTGGTCCTAAATTCCATATCCCATTCTGGGCTTCTACAAATTATCTTTTTTTCTGAGAAACGAAAAACTTCCCTACCCAACTGATAACAGATAGGTGTCCATTTGATTATCTGATTAAAGTATTTCATCTGATATGCTTAATCCTCTCAAGGTCTATTTTGCATTTTAAAAGAAATATTTGTTAATCCAAATTAATCTCTAATTGGTGGGTAGTAGGAAAGTGATATTTTTCATCTGGGGAATTTTTGGTGGTCTTTTCTTCCACCAGACTAATCCTCTCCCTCAAAATATTCTCTCCCATGGAGTAAAATTCATAAAACTGCACCCTTCTTCCTCCCCCATAAATATGAAAGTAGCTTGCATTCATTCTTCAGCTCTCAAATTTATTTCAAAAGAATAAAATAGTCAGTCTTTCTATACAGCAGTTCATTGGTTCAAATGACGCCATTAATGTTTCTCCATTTTGCTGAATACTTTCGCTATTGATGAATGGAGCTGAATGTTTCACCAAAAGCTATAACAATTTGAGAAAAATTCTCATAGGTTAATAATAACTCATAGACCCATTCCTTATTTTCTTCTTACATTAAATGGTTACAGATTACTCACACATCATGAGAGCTCTCTTGTTTTAAAAAAAGTAAATTAGTGATTTTGTTTGATAGTGCATATAATATTTCATATCTGTATCATACCTGTCCTCTATTTTTACGAAATAGAAATCTATTTTTTTCTCCCTCCTGTCATCTTCTACTTCACTGGTGATTAAAAAAAGAAAAGAAAACAAATATGCCTACTTAAACAAAATATATTTCACCAATGGCTGTACATAAAAATTTGTATATTTCATTCTGCACCTTAAATCAATCACCTTTTGTTATGTTATGTTATGTTATGTTATGTTATGTTATGTTGTTATGTTATGTTATGTTATGTTATGTTATGTTATGTTTAGCATGTACTGTTAATGTCATTTTATTGACCATAGATTCTTACAGCTTTCAAAATTGTTTGTTTTTACAGTGTTTCAGTTACATACATTATTCTGCTTCTGCTTATTCCATTCTTTGTCAATTTAAAAAAGTCTTCAAAATTGTTCATTGTTTTAATATTGATATTATAGTACAAATTACATTGTTCTGGTTCTGCTTATGTCACTCTGAATCAGTTCATATACATCTTATCATGCCTTTTTGAAATCATCTATTTCCTTATTTCCTCATTTTGGAGCACAGCAGCCCTCCATCACATTCATATACCACAACTTATTCATCCCATTGATGGACATTACATTAGTTTCCTGTATGTACACACACACACACGGGGGTGTGTGTGTGTGTGTGTGTGTGTGTGTGTGTGTGTGTGTGTGTGTGTGTGTATTGTCATCTTTGCCACTCTGGTGAGCAGCTTGAGGCAGAACATCAAAATTACTTTAATTTGTATTATTCTAATTAGTAGTAAGCCACTCATTTTACAAATGCCCACAGAAATGAAGTGACTTGTTCACTCTCATGAAGCAAAATAAAATGAGGGACCATTGCTGTGATCAAATCTCTTGAGTCCTAACCCAACACTCTTCCTTTTACATTGTACTGTTCTATATGAAGAAACAGACATAATTTGCACCTCAAAATTACTCATTTCACAGTTATTTATATTCTTTCACTCAATATATAAATTTAAAACTTGAATTCTTTCTAACCTCCAGATGTTTTGTTTCCTCTTAGCAACCCTGTTAACTCACCTCCTTTTTCATGCTTTACAAACTCTATTTTATTTCTTTATTTTTATTTCTTTTTCCTTTCACATTTTCACTCCACATCCTTTTTTTTCTCATTTGAATTCTCCTGACTTGTGCTTTTCCAACAAGGTGTAAGACATTGCTGGTCCTGAGAGGTTATTTTGACATAATGCTTTTACTTTGCCGTCTTTTTTTTCTTTGTAACCAATGTGATGAATGTCTGTCTTTGATGGAATGTAGTGGTTAATGTAGAACACAATGAGGGATATTGGAAAAAATATTTTTTTCTTGAATTAAAAAGTCATTGTTTTTAGACATGGATTATCTCATGGTGAATATGTTCCAGCCAAAGCCCACTTTTGGGAAACATGGAACTTTTTGTATCCCTATACTGTCTATTTTTTATTGCTTATCAGCATGGCTTTGGAATACACTAAAATCGATATTCCTTAAGGGTTATTTATAGATTTTTTAAATGTTTTTAAAAATGTCTTTACTAAGTTACCATTAGTATACTTACTACTCTTCTATATCCTAATATTTTTCTCTTTATGTTTATCTTTAACTTTTCTGCAAGACTACTAAATTTTCTACAAGACGTCACTTTTTAAAAATTTTTATCCTTTCTATTGTTCTTACTTGCTACTTTTTTCTTCAATTTTTTAAGTAGTTAGGCAGAGCTTGTAGTGTAATCGATGTTCCATCATTACATCTGAGGAAGGGAGAAAAGAAATGTGATCTTTATTAAAGCTTATGACCACCATCCAGTAGTAAGCTAGTAAGCTAATAAATGGCAAACAACTGACTCTCAAAAAGAAAAAAAGTGCACGAATGACCTATTTTTTAAATGCGCATTATTAACATTTTCAGCACTTTTTTTTGAAGTCTAGACAATTAACGAGACAAAAAAACTCCCTTATTTTTAGCATTTGCCAATTTTCAAGCATAAATGCTCACATTTTATATTCCACCACACCTCTGCCATCATTTATCTCTCTTTTTTTTTTTTTAGTAACTAGTGAATCTCGATTCTTATCTGGGCCTAAGTTACTCATCTCCCTCCTTTGACTTTTTTTTTCCACTTTTTGGTGAGGCAATTGGGGTTAAGTGACTTGCCCAGGGTCACACAGCTAGTAAATGTCATGTGTCTGAGGCTGGATTTGTACTCAGGTCCTCCTGACTCCAAGACCAGAACTTTATCTACTGCACCACCTAGTTGCCCCCTCCTTTGACTTTTAACCTGGGCTCAAACCTGTCTATCTGTCTGCAAACTGAAATTCTAATTCTGATCTTACTGAAGTGCCAAGGACTGTTACTGAGAAAACATAGAAAATAGAAATGCACATAGAAAATTCTAGTTAATAATTTTTCTCAATGCTATTTTTAAAAATTATTATTAGTTTATTTTTAACTTTCTTTTCT
Organism: Phascolarctos cinereus; assembly: GCF_003287225.1. Taxonomy (NCBI): domain Eukaryota; kingdom Metazoa; phylum Chordata; class Mammalia; order Diprotodontia; family Phascolarctidae; genus Phascolarctos; species Phascolarctos cinereus. The sequence continues at coordinate 135,341,645 of NW_027556402.1, read as the reverse complement.
TTTTAACTTTTTTTCTAAATTAATCTCCCTATCTCCTACCTCTCCCTCATCTGTTGAGAAAGCAAGCAAAAAGATACCAATTAAATATACATGTAAAATTATGCAAATATTTCCATGTTAGTTATATCACAAAAAGGAAGAAAGAAACAAAAAAAGAAAGAAGAGAGAAAAAGAAAATTATACTTCTGTTTGTTACTCAGAGATCATCAGTTCCTCTCTGGAGGTGGATAGCACTTTTCATCATGAGTAATTTGGAATTGTCTTGAATTATTCTATTGATCAGAGTAACAAAGTGTTTCACAGTTGATCATCATTAAAACATTGCTGTTACTGTGAACAATGATCTTCAAGTTTTTCTCACTTCATTTTTCTTCAATTTATATAGAACTTGCCATGTTTTATTTTTTGAAACCACAACTGTTGTCATTTCTTTTAGCACAGTAATACTCCATCACAATCATAAGTCATGTGAACTAGTTCAGTCTTCCCCCAATTGATAAGCTTCCCCTTAATTTCTAATTTGTTGCCACCGCACAAGATCAGCTATAAATGTTCTGTGCATATAAGTCCTTTCCCTTTCACTTTGATATCTTTGGAGTAATGGTATTGTTAGGTCAAAGAGTATGCACAGTTTTATGGATGTTTAGGCATAGTTCCAAATTTTTCTCCAGAAAGGTTGGATCACTTCACATCTCCACTAACAGTTTGCTACTGTATCTATTTTTCCTTATCCACTCCAGCATTTCTCATTTCTGATAGATGCAAGTTGGACCTCAGAGCTTTTTTTTTTTAAATTAGCCTTTCTCTAATCAATATTGATTTAGAGGATTGTATATGACTATAAATAGCTTTGATGTTTTTTTCTTCTGAAAACTGACTGTTCATATCATTTGACCATTTATTAATTGAGGAATACTCCTTTTTTTTTAATAAATTTGACTAAATTCCCTATGTTTTTGAGAAATGGGGAAAGCAAATGATGATAGAAGATACCAAGAAATTATAATTAAAAAAAGAATGAAAAAATAGAAGAGAATATGAAACATTTCATAAGAAAAACAACTGGAGAATAGATCAAGAACACAATATATAAGAATAATCAAACTACCTGAAAGCTACAAAAAAAAGAATATTGATACAATATTACAAGAAATAATTAAAGAAAATTTTCCTCAAATTTTAGAACAAGAGGGGAAAATAGAAATAGAAAAAAGTCTACCCATTACCACCTGAAAGAGATCCCAGGATGAAAACCTACAGGAATATCATAGCCAAATTTCAGAACCCCTATGTTAAGGAGAAAATATTATGAGCAACAAGGGGGGAAAAAAGCTATTAAAATACTGTGGAGCCACAATTAGAATTACACAAGAACTAGAAGCTGCTACACTAAAAGACTCCAGGTCTTGGAACACTAATATACTGAAGAACAAAAGAACTGAGGTTGTGGCCAAAATGACTTACCCAGCAAAGTATAATTCTGAATGAAAAAAAAAATTGATATTCAATAAATTGATAGACTTTCAGGTTTTTTATTTGTTTGTTTTTTGTTACTAAAAGACCAGAACTTAATACAAAATTTGACATATGAGATCCAGGAGAAATATAAGGTAAAAATCAACAACCAATTAAAAGGCATTCAATAAGGACAGTGTTTACTTTGTATATGTGGAAATGAAAACCATTTTTTTTAGCTATACCAAATATTTTAATGAGTTCTCCGCAAGACATTTAAAATACCACTTTGTGAGGATAAATTCCATTGGTGAGAGAATACAGAGCTCAGATAGCCATGGAGCTGAGGAATTTTCTTGATTTGGGGGCAGGATCTGAGAGTCCACTGTTTTCTGATCAGTCTTGTGCTGCTCTGTAATCCTGTATTTCTCTTTTTCCTGTCAAAAATCTCTCCTTCTTGGTGTCTAGGTTTATGGAGTGTCTTCTTCTTGAAGTAAGTATCAGTAACATGATTTGGAATTTTCACAACTGAAAGGTTAACACTGGTAAAGGTGGCAATGACAGTTTTTGATGGTTCCTTCCCAGAGCAACATGGTTGATGGTCAGAGGACCAGTCACTAGTAACAAGCCACTGGCCAGCAGCTTCAGGAAAACCACTTTGCTTGTCTCTGGGGTGCTAGCTCAAAGGCTCCTCACATACTGGCTGGAAGGCTTTTTTCTATAACTTAGCAGCTTTTCAGGCACATCCTCAGTGGAGTAATACCTATGCATTTTGCAAATCTTTACCACATGGGTTCCTTCAATCTTCTCACCACCAACTGACTTTGAGATAGCAGCAGGCACTTTCTTTCTTTTTCCTTTCAATTCGGGTTTCTTTTGTGCAGCATATTTTTGCTTATACATGACTCACCAGGAAAACTTTGCAGACCTCAAGTATCTACCAATCCCTCTGGCCAGGACTGGGTTCTGACTACAATGCTTTTGAAGCTTTTTTACCACCCCTTTCATGATTTTCTTGCATCACTCTCATTTCTCTTCTCAGTGTTTCCTCTACTTCTCTTGCTTCCTTCTCAAAATCCCTTTTGAGCTCTCCCAAGGCTTGGGACTGATTCATATTTTTCTTGGAGACTTTGGATGTAGGAGCTTTGACTTCGTTGTCTTCTGGTTCATGTTTTGATCTTCTTTGTCACCAAAGTAAGACTCTATGGTCTGATTTTTTTTATGAAGTTTTCTCATGATCCTAGACAATTACTTGAGTTATAAACTCTTTGTTAAAGTAGATGTCTGCTTCCAGTGTGGAAAATATACTGTCCAAAGCTTCAGGGGTTTTGTACAGCTGTTTTCAGAGATACTTCTAGGGACCTATAAATTTTCAGTTCTTTCAAGGTGGTACAATCAAGAGCAAGGTTTTTGCTCCTTTCTTGGCCTGTGATCTGGTCTATGAGTCACTACAAGCACTCTTCAGCCTTTGAACTGTGAGGAGGAGGAGGATTTCCTTTGCACCAGCACTACAAGCTCCACCACTCCTCCTTGCCCCATGGCTGCCACCCAAAACTGTGACCCAGATCCAAGCATGGCAAAGCAAAGGAATCCTGCCCCAGCACCAGCAAAGAGATCCCTGCAATCTCACTCTGATCAGCCACTAGATTTCCCCCTCAGTCTGTGGACCAGAAGCTCAGGAAGCAGCCAGGGGCTGCACCAGGACTGGGGCTGGGACCAAGCTTCTCTCTCGCCTCAGTCACAGACTTTTCCTACTGACCTTTTAAGTTGTCTTTGGTGTTCATGGGTTGAGAAATCTGGAAACCACCACAGCTGCCCATGATTCAGTCCTCTGAGGTCTGCTCCAGGTTTGCTGAGGCTTGTTTTGCCTGTGCTTGCATACCAAACCATGTTACACTACTACCCTGCCCAGTGCGATATACCTTTATGATCAACCATCCAAGTTGTCTTGGGCTAGAAATTTGTTTCACTCTGTCTTTTTGTGGGTTCTGCTGCTTTAGAATTTGCTTAAAGCCATTTTTCACAGGTATTTGGAGGGGTTTGAGGGAGAGCTCAAGTAAGTCATTGCTTTTACTCTGCCATCTTGGCTCTGCCCCCCAAGAGAACTTTTTAAAAAGTAGAATTGGCCAAATGGAAAAGGAGGTGCAAAATCTCATTGAAGAAAATGATTCCTTAAAGGTTTGAATTGAGCGAGTTGAAGCTAATGACTTTATGAGACATCAAGAAACAATTAAAGAAAACCAAAAGAATTAAAAAAAAAAGAAGACAATGTGAAACACCTTATTAAAAAATAGCTGACCTGGAAAAAAAATAACTGACCTGGAAAATAGATCCAGGAGAGATAATTTAAGAATTATTGGACTATCTGAAAGTCACGATTAAATAAAAAGAGCTTAGATAATCATCTTCAAGAGATTACCAAGGAAAACTATCCTGATATTCTAGAACCAGAGGATAAAATAAAAATGTCAAGAATACACTGATCACCTCCTGAAAAAGATCCCCAAATGAAAACTTTTAGAAATATTATAACCAAATTCCAGACCTCCCAGGTCAAGGAGAAAATACTTCAAGTAGCTAAAAAGAAACAATTCAAATATCATTGAGCCACATTCAGGATAATATAAGATGTGACAGCTTCTACATTAAATGATCAGAAGTCTTGAAATATGATATTCCAGAGGGCAAAGGAGATAGGATTACAACCAAGAATCACCAACCCAACAAACTAAGAATAATCCTTCAGGAGAAAATGGATATTCAGTGAGATAGAGGACTTTCAAGCATTCTTGATAAAAGAACCAGAGCTGAAAAGAAAATTTGACTTTCAAATTCAAGATGCAAAAGAAGCAAACAAACATAAACAGGAAAGAGAAATCAAAAGGGATTAAATATGTTTAAACTGTTTATATTCTTACATGCAAAAATTATACTTATAATTCCTAAAAATTTCTTATTGTTAGGGCAGTAAGAAAAAAGTATACGTAGAGAGAAAGAAGTGTGAGTTGAAAGTGATGGTATAACTATCTAAAAAATAAAATAAATTTAATGGATGAGAAAGAAGAAAGCTTGGGAGAAGGGGAAAGAGAGAAGTAGAACAGGATAAATTATCTCACATGATGGAGGCCTGAAAGATTTTTTACAGTGGAGGGAAAAATAGGGGAAATGAGGAGGGGAGCACATGAACCTTACTCTAATTGGAACTGGCTCAATGAAAGAGTAATATATACACTCAATTAGATGTAGAAATCTTTCTTACCATATAGGAAAGTCAGAAGGAAAAGGGAAATGAGAAGAGAGGGAGCTTATAGAATGGAGGTCAGATTGGGAGAGGTAAAGTCATTATCAAAACACTTTTGAGAATGTACAGGGTGAAAAGGGAGAAACAGATAGAGGGAAAATAGGATGGAGGGAAATACATAGTTGGTAGTCATTACTGGGAAAAAATTACAGTGAGTTTCTCTGATAAATACTTCATTTCTCAAACATAGAAAACTGAGTTATATTTATAGAAATAAGAGCTATTCCTCAACTAATAAATGGTCAAAGGATATGAAAAGGCAGTTTTCAGACAAAGTGAGCAAATACAGTCATATAAAAAAATACTCTAAAACACTATTTATGAGAGAAATGTAAATTAAAACAACTCTGAGCTACTACCACACACAGGTCCAGTTGGCTAATATGATAGAAAAGGAAAATGACAAATGTTGGAGAGGATATGGGAAAGTTAAAACACAAATGTACTATTTGTGAAGTTGTATACTGATTCAACCCTCTTGGAGAGCAATTTGGAACTACACCCAAAGGGCTATGAAACTGTAGATACCCTTTTACCAAGAAATACCATTAAAAGGTCTGTATTCCAAAGAGATAAAAAAAAAAAAAAAAGGACCTATTTGTACAAAAATATTTATAGCACCTCTTTTAGTGGTGGCGAAGAATTGGAAATTGAGGGGATGTCCATCAATTGGGAATGACTGAATAAGTTGTTGTATATAATTGTGTTTGTGTGCTTTAAGAAATGATGAGCAAGCAGACTTTAGAAAAACCTGGAAAGACTTGAATGAACCGATGTTGAGTAAAGTGAGCAGAACCAGCAGAACATTATACACAGTAACAGCCACAATGAGCAATAATCGACTAATCTCTTCCTAGTAATGCAAGGATCCAAGACAACGCCAAAGGGCTCATGATGGAAAAATCTGTCCATATTCAGAAAAAGAACTATGGAGTCTGAATGCAGATCAAAGCAAATTATTTGCCCTCTTTTTGTGTTGTTTCTTCTTTCTCATGGTTTCTCCCATTGGTTCTATTTCTTCGTTACAACATGATTAATGTGAAAATAGGTTCAATATTAATGTATATGTAGAGCTTATATCAAATTGCATGCCATTTTGGGGTGGTGGAGGGGAGAGCTTGGGAGATAATTTTAAACTCAAAATCTCATGGAAGTGAATGTTGAAAATAAAAATAAATATATTTTTTTAAAAAGTAATAAAAAAAAAAAGAAATGATGATCAGGATGCTCTCAGAAAAAAAAATGGGAAGATTTATATGAACTAATGCAAAGTGAAATGAGCAGAGCCAGGAGAACATCACACAGAGAAATAGCACTATTGTATGATGATCTACTATGAATAACTTAGCTATGCTCAGCAATACAATAATCTAAGACAATTCTGTAGTATTTATGATGAAAAGTGCTGTCCATCTCCAGAAAAAAGAATTGGTAGAATCTGAATTCAGAATAAAGATATTTTTTCTTTACTTTCCTTATTTTTCTTGGGGGTTTTTTTGTCCATTTTCTTTCACAGAATGACTTATATGTAAATGTGTTTTGCATGACTACATGTGTATAAGCTATGTCAAATTGCTTGCCTTTTCAATGGGTAGGGGTGGGGACGAAGACAAATTTGGAATTCAAAATTTGAAAACAAAAGGTATGTTAAAATTGTTTTTATAGGTAATTGGGAAAAATAAAAGATTAAATAAGGAAAGTAAAAGTAGTGAGACAGGAAGTTCCATGAAGTACTCACTCAGAAGCTCCTTGCTGCAAATATATGTGATCCTTGTCCAAAAGGCCCTTAGCTATTTTCAGGTCAATCTCCCTGAGGGCATATTTAACCCATGCTGTTCTGGGGGATGTTTTATAAAATCAAGGCTTACAATATGTAAGAGATAGGTAAGTTAATGGTGAGGAAGTCAGAAGCTGTGATTAAAGTCAAGCTGCTCCAGGTCTCTCAGTATAGATTAGATCATAACAGAAAGGAATAGAGATATAGGATATTTAGTAAGAATAGTGGGATCTATTGAAGGTTGTTTTTATTGTTGTTATTGAGGGGATAGGGGAGCTTGGGTCAAAAAGGAAGGAACCAGAATGTAAGGAGTTGTGAGAAGATGGGATCAAGATAGATACGGAGGTTTTGTTATTGTCGAGGTAAAGGGAGCTCTTTTCATTAGAGACTGGAATTAAGAGGGAAAAAAAAATTGGGCATGTTGCCAAAGGGTTGAGCCTCAGGGATAAATGTCATGTAGCTTGAGGCTCTGTCAAAGTATTCTACTTTGTCAGCCTCTAGGAGACTTTCCAGGCTTAGAGCTTGGGGGCAATATCTAACTATGTTTGAGGCCTGAAGAGCAAAACCTAAAGCTGGTGCCACCTGCTGGGATTGAACTTCAGGAAAACACACACACACACACACACACACACACACACACACACACACACACACACATACACACACACCCCATCATGTAAGGAACTCCACTTGGTGCCTGAAATCATATTTTCTAAAAGTTTTTGGAAAAAGTTATTGGATATTGGAAAATATATTGGAAAATATATTTATGTTATTTTGTGAGTTCTATTTTATTTGATATTTCAATAAAAATTGATAAATTTTTGAGAATTTTATCAGTAATGTTTGATGTCAGCATCCTAGTTGGCAAAAGGTTACAATTTTCCCATATTTTCTATAGGGCTGCAGACCAAAGAAGTGAAAAATTTCACAAAGAAACAATTTCCCTGAACCTTTCAAGAGTTTCTTAAACAAGGGTTATAATATCATTTATTATGATCCATTTTTCCCCTTCTTTAGATGGCAATTTGTTATAAAATCCAACTATAAATAATATAGTATCTGGTTGCATTGAGAAAAGTAGCCTATTGTAATCTGCTGAGGATAGGCCACATCTAGAATATTACATTCAGTTCTGGATACTAAATTTTAGGGAAGAACATGGCAGACTAGAGTTGGGGTTGGGATGATACCAGGGATATAAGGGTACTGGGAATCTCCATAGAATAGTATTGGTTGAAGGAACTCTGGTGTTTAGCCCATAAAAAATACTTATGAGGAGCATGGTAGCTATTTTTAAGTATTTATGAGCTGTTAAGTGGAAAAAGGATTAGATTAGGACCCATAAGGGCAGGTGCAACAATGTATATTAGAACAAGTAATAGATTTCGAGTCAGAAATTGGGAGTACAAATCCCAGCTACTTGCCATTTCTAAATCATGCGACCTTGAACAAGACCCATCACATCTCTGAGTTTCAGTTTCCTCACTTCAAAATCATAAGTTTGGGTTTGGTAACTGAAATTGGAAAGAGGCAGAGTTTAGCTCAACATAATTGGAAAAAGCAACAAAACTTTCTAACAATTAAAGATCTCCCAAGACAGAATGGGTTTCCTCAAGATGTAGTAAGTTTTCTATCATGAGTAAAAATCAACATGATGCTGGATGATTACTTGTCAGATATCATGAAAAGAGGATTTCTCTTCAGGTACAGGCTGGCGCAGGTGACTTTGGAAGTCCTTTATAATTCTAGGATTTATTGAGGATCCATAGAGTACATAGGATCGTGATATATTAAAGTAGATATTGAGGACTAGTAAGGAGAATTAATGATATGCTTTCTCAATTACAGAGAACTATAGAGGTTTTTTGGTTTTGTTTTTTACATAAGCTTCTTTACTGTAAGCGCATATGGGAAAAATGAACCAGGTGACACTTAGGTATCAAGGAAGCTGAAAAAAGGAAGGGACAATTTATATAGCCACTATGTGTATACACACATTGTATATGTATATGTATATCTATATCTATATGCAGACCTATATCTATAGAGATGGAAATGGAGAGATATGGAGCAATATATAGCTATATATGAACTTTTTTTCACAGAATGTATAGTGGAATCAATGTGTCAAGAATTGGGGGGAGGGGCAGGGCTTCATTTATTGTCTTAATTCAATTTTTCTTCTCCATTCCTTTCTACTCCTCTGTTTAGGGACTTTCTGCTCTATACCTAGTTCAAGGAAAGAAAATCATTCCATCCACAAAGAGATTCAGCTTCTCTATTGGCTCATTATGACAGATAAATATTGCATTCTATAATGAGTTCAGTTCTTCAAAGCTTCAAGCATTCAGTGCTATGGTTTGGTTCTACTTTATACTTCAAGGGAGGTAGATACTAGCACTTGGTTCATACATTGCAGAAGGAAGTGGGGGGGATTGAGACACCTAAGCTAAAAGTTTATTTTTCTTCATCAAAACATTTGAGTATTAGAATTAATTACATGAAACAGTAAATAAGATATTTAATCTACCTGCCTTCTTATATTGCCTGGATGGTCAGAGGATAAGTGAATATTGACTAATAGTGCCAAATTATACTGTTTTTTAAAAGAAAAGCAAAGGTAAAATCTTCAAGTGAACTTTGCATTCCAGAACCAGAGAGTTGGTCATTGAATACCAAATTCTAGTACAAGCTATAGTATTAGAGAGGAGTTCTTATGGGCATTGAGGGGGATAGAGGACGATATGAAAATCTCTTGTTTCTCTGAGTTAAAAATCAAATATTTTAGGCATGTATCTTCTTTTACTTAAGAACTTTTTTCGAAAAGTTCATTTCAGACTCTATAGTGGTGCTCTACTGCCCCCATATGGACATAAAAATAATAATCAGGAAGGTGTCTACTAACATTCTCTTTTCTTTCCAATAATATGACGATATTTGAAACAGTTGCAGGCCTTTTATGTGAAACATTTTGGTCTAACATTTTATGTGAAATCCTCTTTTCATGATATCTGATACAACAAAACAAAAGTTGTGTCCTTTCTGTGTCTCTAGTCCACTTTAAATTTAAAATTCCTCGAGGTCAATTTTGTGAGAAATTTTACATTATAATCTCTGTGTTATTTATATCATGATCATATACCTTGGGAGAAAAAAAATTCATAATTCAAGCAGGGGAGATTTGAAATGCTTCTATATTTGCAGTCTTGCTCCCAAGATTCCAAAGTTTCATATTATTGCCTGACTGCTTACATTTTCCATTAGACTTGGGACCTGAACCTATTGTCCCAGACGTGCCTAATGACTCCTTTCCATTATATTGGTTCTCTACCCTTTGAAATTGATATGGTTTATTTCCTTTCCATTCCAGAGCTCTGGTCTCTTTGAGTTAACTAATAGTCAAACTTATATTAATGTCAAATTGATATGTTATTACTTCCAGGTAATATATTTCAGTTTCTCATTTGTACCTTTTCATAAGATAGTGCTACAACAAAGTCAATATGATAGGAGGAACTTCAAATACCAGGGTAGGCTCATACAAGAGTTCCTTTTAGGTAGGATGGCTTCTTAGTGCCCCTTAAATCAAATTGATATGCTATTACTTCCAGGTAATATATTTCAGTTTCTCATTTGTACCTTTTCATAAGATAGTGCTACAACAAAGTCAATATGATAGGAGGAACTTCAAATACCAGGGTAGGCTCATACAAGAGTGCCTTTTAGGTAGGATGGCTTCTTAGTGCCCCTTAATTTTCAAAGAAAGCTACTATAATACATTGAATTTTGACACAAGCGAGTAGTTGGATATCTCTGAGATTTCTCCTCTGTTACTAACCAGAAAGCAGATTTCTGAAACAGGCCTGACTTCATAGCTGAATCAATTTTTGAGAAATGCTATTTCTAATAGAGGTGAATCATTAGAGGGGAGAAAAAATATGGCCCAGAAGCCACAAAGATTGAGGTTAAGTCCAGTATCTGACATATATTGGTTGTGTGACTCTTGGCATGTCACTTAACCTCTCAGTGCTCTAGGAAACTCTCTAAAACTAAAATATCAGAGAAAGTACCAAATTGCAATGGTAGAGCAAGTTTCCTTACTGGAGAGTTCACATTAACAATAAAATCATATGTCTAGGCCCCATCTACTCTGTGAATTATTTTAGTTGATAGAGTGGAGGTGTCATTGAAATCTAATTCAGATATTTTAGGCCCTAGGGTTTCTACTTATCAACTTGTATTCATGGATCAGTAACAATAACAAAAGTTTAAATAATTTTTTTTTTAAATTTGCTTGTCCCTAATTTCATTAGAATGCTAGCATACTAGTTCTAAACATCTGTCTTCAAACAGAGATTATCTAGAATATTGAGTAACAGTAAAGAAGAATGGAAAAACTGGTCACCTAAATGAATCATCGAGAATGAGTCATACCTAAAGAAAAAAGCAGGACATATGTGAAAATAAACAGTACTATAGCTGGCAGTCATTTTAAGTATTAAAATTGCACAAGTTTGAAGAGATTTAGGACTTTTCCTTTTCATTTTTTTTTTACAGTAATAACAACATTATCAGACTGTGGATAATTTAACTTTCTTCCCCTCTTGGTTGACAGTAGCGATAATAACTTCATAAGAAGACACTTGCTAGAGTTTAAAGCATGAACTTCAGGTCTTCAGCTTCCCAGCTGGAGTCTGGGAATGAGCTTCACCTTGAATTTTATTGCATAATTGGAAACATTTTACAAGAAGATTGAACTATTTTGGGGAAGTGATAAATAGGACTGCAATATAATAAAGTCAAACAGTTCACTACCTGGTCAGTCAGATTATGCCAAAGAAATTATCTTTCCATTAGAAACCAACACAAAGATATGAATTTGCCATGAACATTTCCCCTGACTCATAATGATTTTTTTAAAGAAAATCTCTATATTTTTAAAGTATAAAAGCTATTTGACTTGAAGGTCTGTGATTCCAAGAGACATTATCCTGAATTGGTCTAAAAAGCTAATGCATACATGGACTCCATGATCAGAGATATAGTGTCCAGGATTAGAATAGAACTCTATTCTATCTTTATTAGATCAAATCCGTAATATTGAATTTTGTTCTAGATGACACATTTTAAGAAGGCCACATGAGAATATGTTGGTAGCATCTATCACTTTCCCAGCTGAATCTCCCATCAAACTCCATGCTGATGCTGTGCTTCTTAACATGGGATGGGCTCCCCCGGCCAGGTAGCACATAGTAAAGTAAGGTAAGGGGAAGCAAGTCAGTCCACCCTGCCACAGTGAAAAGGTGGACCCAGGAAGATGACAATGAATGGCATACAGCTTTGACTATAGAAGATGGGTACATGTGCCACAGGGTTCTGAGTGTGAGATCAATCCTTTTGGATGGATAGTTCTGGGAGGGAAGGAGAATGCCTACAACCTGTGAGAAGGAATCATCTCTTCTGAGATTTTAGTGTCTGGAGCAAAGGTCTGACTTTGTGAGTTCTTGTTCCACTTAGCAGTTGTGGTTCCCCCTTTATCTGAGATCTTCAAGCAAGAGTTGAATGACAAGAAGTCAGATAAACCGTAGGAGGAGATTGTTGTTTGGATAGCCATTCAATTAAACACTCATTTATTCAATTTATTAAGCACTTGTTACGTGCTTAGCACTAAGCTATGTGCTAGAAATAAAAAGGTAAAACTGAAACCATCCTTACCTTCAAGGAATTTACAATCTACTGGACTAGATGGATCCTGAAATTCCTTCAACTTTGAGATGCAATGATTCTATAGCTAAGGAAATATATTTCACATTAAATTATTATTTAATATGAAATTTATTGAATTTAACCTTTTAATCATCAGATTAAATCACTTCACACCCCTCATCATAACCTTAGCTCTAACTATACCACAGAAGACAGTGGTAGACAAGATAAGCAATAAAGCTAAAGAACTTTCCCCTCAGGGCTTCACCTTGATGTTGAGAGGGAAATCGCACAATATGAAGAGAATTGGCAGCTTCTGTATAGCCATGCAGATTCATACCTGTGAAAATATTTTACATTGGGAAAATATTGGAAATATTAAGATACAGATCATTTGATAAGCTTTATCCTTCTTCAAGTAACTAACACTCACTGCCAATAATCTCATCATTGCAGTGACCCTAGAAAGTATTGATGTAGTTAACCAAGTGTCTCATGAACTGTCCAGATGCTCCGTTAGTTAAGTTGAACAGTTACTATTAATGATCCCAGCAGAGAATTCTGCAATCCATTGATGTGTGGCTTGATCAAATTTACAGAATCAAAAGATTGCTTGGTTATAAGATAGATTAAATCTTAGGATTTTGTATAAGCAGAAAACAGAATAACTCATATCATAAATCCTTTGAAGTGTTAAGAAATGCTTAATAAGCCAGAGATATTGTTTGTCTCCCTTGGATAGTACTATCTTCTGGAACTGTAATTTCATTCATACTTTCAGCCCTGGTGCAGTCCATTGCTCTCTCTTCATAGTGTAGACTTAATAAATGCTGAATAGCACTCCTGTTATTACTACTGTGATTTTTATTATGTCTTGGGACCAATTTTTTTCCCCAAAGCAAAGTATCTTTAATTTGATATTAGAAAAACCAGAAAATGATTTTAATACAGATTATTTTCTTTAAAATAAATGCATTAGCAATACACATCTGTTCCATAAAATGAGCTGCAGTGGAATAATAAATTGTAAAGATTAATGGACTTTTGCCAGTCAGACTGATAATGCCAACATCTTATATTCAGACACATGTGTGTATGTATGTATGTGTGTGTGTGTGTGTATGTGTGTGTGTGTGTGCAGGTGCGTTTGTGTGTGGTGGAGTACCCATGTGTGTGTATACTATCTTTTTGGATATTTAAGTAAAATTTTTAGATTTATTTAAGAAGACAATGCAAAATTCTGTTTGCTTTCTCCTTTCACATACTTTGTATTTATGTTGTATAGGCTCTGTATTTAGATATCTCTGTTCTTGTGGTTTTCTTCCAATAGAAAGTATACTTCTTGGGTGTTAGAATTTTTTTTTTTATTGGTGAGGCATTTGGGGTTAAGTGACTTGCCCCCTGTCACACAGCTAGCGAGTGTTATGTGTCTAAGACTGAATTTGAACTCAAGTCCTCCTGACTCCAGGGCCAATGCTCTATCTACTGCATCACCTAGCTGCCCCTAGAATTGTTTTGATTTCATGTTTGTATCTCTGGTGCTAAGTACATTGCTTGTCATACAGTAGGACACTTAATAAATACTTGCTGAATGAATACAGACCAGTCATGTAATGATTCTCAGTGAGTTGTTCAGTCTCAGTTCAAAATGTATTGGGCTGTACAGAAAAATTAGATTCATCTCCAACTTCTTCAAGAACAAAGGAGCAGGTAAAGAGTGAACAAGAGTGGCATATTCCTATATAAAAAATCTTGTTTCTTTGTCTTTTTTTCCCCTATCTTCTTCACTCTCTACAGTGACAGCTCCAACCTAGGGATGTGATTTTGACTCCTTGCCCTGGCATGAACACAATATATTTTTCCTCCAAACACTCATCTTCTGTAATCACTAGCTATCTTTGAGTATATGATCTACCTGGAATCTGGAGTAATTATTTCCTATCTTTAATGAGTCTGTTTGGATTGGAACATCATCTGAATATTCTTGTTCAGCAGATTATACTTTTAATTTCCAATTTTTCTTCCAATTTTTCATGATTCAAATTGTCTTACAATGAATGAAGTGTTAATAGTTAAAGGCAACGTGTGTATATAGGCAAGGAAGATCAGTTATCACCAACCCTGTGGAACAATCAAAATTTTTCAGCCATTAGATCAATAATACATGACTAAATTTTTTAGCGTAAAATATAACATTTTAAAGCACAGTTTGTTCTTCAGTTATCTACTCTAAAACTATCGTATGGAAAGTTTCTACACAAACAAAATGAGCAAATGAAGTAGTTTTTTTTCTACCAACCATAGACTCTTATTTTCAGATATTTTGAGTTTTTCCAATTACATGTAAAACCAATTTTTAACATTTATATTTTAAAATTTTGAGTTCCAAATTCTTTCCTTCCTAACCTGATACCCTCACCCCCTCACTGAGAAGGCAAGCAATTTGACATGTGCAATTATGCAAAACATATTTCCATATTAGTCATGCTGTAAAAGAAAATACAGACCAAAAAATAATCACAAAAAGTCAGAAAAAAGTATGCTTCAATATGCATTCAGACTTCTTCAGTTCTTTCTTAGAAGATGGAGAGCATTTTTCATCATAAATCCTTCTGAAGTAGTTTTTAAAATATATATATATTGTGTGTGTGTGTGTGTGTGTGTGTATACACGCATAAAATTCATTGATACAGCTGTGGCAGCCCAGTAAATGGGAAAAATATCTTTAATTTCTTGAATTATTTGCACTGCAAATGTATGAGATTTTTTTTCACTGTTCATGGTCTTTTTCTATGTTAATAACTTAGAGATTGAGGAAAAAACAAAACATGCATGAAAAACTTACAGACACGACTTATCTCCGAGGTCACTGGTCATAATCTTTCATAATCACAAAACTGACCTTGTACTTTCAAATGGTAGACAATCTTACTGTTTTATGCCCAATGATTTTTACTGAGTTACAATTGCATTCATATTGCATTGCTCTAATCATCATTCTGATTTTGTAACAACAGAAGGACTTACAGCTGGTTTTAATTACTATCTAACTGTTGGGTCTATTTCCTACTCTTGTATTAATGTTATCAACATGTAACCACACTCCAATGGGGGAAAAGTGGCTTAGCTGACACTTAAGCTAATGGTATCCTTGCTGAGACTTACTTTTGTGAGCTCTATAAAATCTGCCTCATTAAATAGCTATGGGAAGCTAGACATTTTGTTAGTAGAGAACATAGATCCAACTTGTTTTGGTTTAATACCTTCTCAAGTCCAAACACTATACTGAAGGAGGCTAGTGATTTTCCTGAAGTATAAGGAAAGGCAGTGTATATAGATGATGCTGACATCTTTAGCTTGTCTGCCAAAATGTATGTGCATATATTTAGTTTTCATACAGCTGTAGCAAATTTTATCAAATGGATAAAAGGTTGAAAAGATCACTTCAAAGAAAATATGTTAGGAAATATTTTTTTGTCAATCCAATTTTGGAATTGAAAATATATTATTTTGTGAAAAGTAAAAATAGTCCCAAGCTATTTTTTTAAAAAATCATACTTTTAAGATGCATTAAGCTTCTGAACTTACTTCATTTGAAAGAAAATTATATTTTAATAAAATCATCTAATAATTCTACTCAGCAACTATCAATCATACTGGTATTCAGGGCATTGTGCTAGGATGCCAAGAATACAAACGCAGAAATGAAATACTCCTTGTCTACAAAGAGTTACATTCTATTGCAATCAGATAACATAAATCATTTAATGAAACCAGAAAAAAAAAGCTTAAAAGTGCATTTCCTTATGAATTGGCCCAGAGGAGAGAGAATCATTTCTTTTTAAGCCCCACTTTCAAAATATTTTTTTTCTTGGTCCAATATTTCCTGAGAGGCAGGTGATAAAATCCTTTTCTTCTTCTTTTTTTTTTTATTAATTTATTTTGAATTATCAACATTCACTTCCATAAACTTTTGAGTTTTAAATTTTTTCTCCCCCTTCCTTACCACCTCCCTCCCCTAGATGGTGTACAATCTGATATAGGCTATACACATACATTCCTATTAAACATATTTTCACATTAGTGATGTTGTAAGTAAGAATTAGAACCAATAGGAGGACCACCAGAAAGAGGAAACAAAACACAACAGAAGAAAAAAAAAAACTAAATAGTATGCTTCAATTTGCATTCAAACTCCATAGTTCTTTCTTCTTTGTGGATAGTATTTTTCATCACAAGGCCTTTGGATATGTTTTAGATCTTTATATTGCTCAGAAGGGTTAAGTTTATCAATATTAGTCATAGCACAACGTGGCTGTTACTATATACAACATTCTCCTAGTTCTGCTCACTTCACTCAGAATTAGACCACACAAGTCTTTATAGGTTTTTCTGAAGTCAGCCTGTTCATCATTTCTTATAGCACAATAGTATTCCATTACATTCATATACCACAACTTGTTTAGCCATTCCCCAAATGATGGGCATCCTCTCAATTTCCAATTCTTCGCCACCACAAAAAGAGCTGCTAAAAATAGTTTTGTACATGTGGGCCCTTTTGCCATTTGTATGATATCTCTGGGATATAACCCTAGAAGTGTTATTGCTAGGTCAAAGGGTATGCACATTTTGATAGCCCTTTGGGCATAGTTCCATATTCCTCTCCAAAATGGTTGACTCATTTCACAACTCCACCAACAATGGATCAGTGTTCCAATTTTCCCACATCTTCTCCAACATTCATCATTTTCCTGTTTTTTCATGTTGGCCAATCTGATAAGTAGATGTGATACCTCAGAGTTGTTTTGGTTTGCATTTCTCTAATCAATAGTGATTTAGAGCATTCAAAATATTCTTTTAACTTTAGTTTCTTTTACCTGAAGTATCTGTTTGATAAACTCTATTTCATTGTAGCTCCAAACCTGTAAACTATTTGTTTAGTATTCTTATTAGCAAAGATTGTAGATACAAGGATAGTGCTCTGTGATTTTAGTAGCTATACATATCTTCTACATAGTGGTTTTCCCTTGGTAATAACTCACATTAGCCAAAGAATTTTCTCTGCAACAACCCCTAGAGGTAGGCAGTGCAAGCACTATTCCCATTTTACAGATGGGCAAATTAAAACTCAAGGAGTTTAAAGCACTTTCCCAAGGGATTGTAGTACAGCTGAGAGATCAACCCTGGCCCTTCTGACTCAGAGTCCAGTACTCTTCTTGCAGTTTCTGTAGACCTTAGACTTTAAGGTATATACTTCATTTTTCAGCATACAGAAAACAATAGATCTCTTGAGAGAGCTTGTCCACTGTCACTGCTAGTACGAATATGAAGTGTCTGACTTACTTAGGAACAAACTGAAAAAAAGCAATTCATGAATTCACTCACTATCCTTTCTTAATGAATTAACTAAGCAACTATTGGATTTGATTTTTTTTGAGGGGGAAGAATTATCTTTTAAATTAAACCTATTTGTCTTTAATGACTCAATGAAATGATAAAACACACCAGTATTGTTGTTATTGTCCTTCACTTCCCCCTTCCCCTCCTCTTTTTCTGTACAAGTTCTTTGATTGTAGGAATCTCCTGATAAAAATTTGTACTCAGGAGCAGATTGGCAACTTCTCTATAATTTATTGTCTTTGAATATTGTCAGGGACACTGAGACATTAAATGAACTGCTCAGGATTACACAGACTACATGTGGCAAAGGTGGGAATTGCATCATTTCAACTCCAAGGCCATCTCTTCATCATGCCATGTTTATTTGATTGCTAAGTCTTTTTTTTAGTAACTCTTCTATTATATACTGGTTAACCCAGGAACATCAATTTAGAGCATGAAATGAAATTTGAGGTCTTTGAGTCCAATACCTTCCTCCCTCCCCACTCTTTATAAATGATAAAACTAAAACTCAATAGCTTCCATTTTTTAGGAATTCTTGCAAAGACTTCTCTCCTCTTTTTCTCTATTCATCAACTTACATTTCATTTGAGGACACATATAAAATATTCAGAGATCATGCTTCATGTATATACACACACACACACACACACACACACACACACACATAAAGTTCAGGTCCAGCCCCTCATTGTAATATTCATTCTCTAATTAATTGTTAACTGATCAGAGTTGATTGCTATCCTTCTGAACACTCCTCTTCCAGAAGAACATAAAAGCCTGAGCTGGTCAACCATGATTGTCTTTGGTCTAAGAGAGAGATGGCCAAATGACCATCCTTTTATTAAAATACTGGCATTATTAATAAAGTGATTTAATTAACCCCCAAAATAATATGGTAAAACAAAGTGGGATATTGTACCAGAGATACATTAATTAATCAGACATAGGTAGGGATGCTATTTCTTCCTCATCAACTTTTCTCCTAGACCAGGGGTGGGGAACCTGCAGCTTTGAGGCCACATGTGGCCACATATGGCCCCTTAATAAAAGGATTTGTTCTGTGAAATTTGGATTCAAAGAGTGCACTTGAGGACCTAGAGGGCCACATGTGGCCTCGAGGCCACACTCACCCCTGTCCCAGACAATGCAGCTCCTCATGGAAGAGGAAAGAAAAAAAGAAGGTTCAATACATTCACTGGCTTTTTTTTTAAAAAGTAAAAGAAAAGTAACCTCAAATCAATTAACTTCACAGGGTGAGTTTTAGACTGGGAAATATTCCAGTTAGAACAAAAAACAAGGGAAATAAAATCTCTAATGTTGCACTGAGTGCTTTGTCTGGAACATTTTTCAGTTCTTGTTAATGCTATTTGCTATTAACACGTTAAATTGCTATCTTCCTTTCCACTTTGGAGCTACAGCCACAGTTTAAAGCCCGTTTGCTTCAGGTACTCTGTTAGTTATTTTGACTTTGGGTGATAATTACCATCCCTAACACTTTCTTACAACTTCTTCTTAGCATAAAAGTTTAAAAGTTTAATAGCAAAAAGGCTGACTTCTAGGAATTTCCAGTCTTCCCAAATAACCCAATTCAGTGGTTTTTCCATATATTTTCTCTTTATACCCCAGGAATACCTGTAAATAGCCAAGGATTTTATTAGGAAGCAGAATGTAGGTTGTATTAAGTCAAGAGAAACTGGATTTGAGTGGCCACTCTATTTGGGTGACCTTAGGCATGTCCCCAAACTTATTTGAACTTCAGTTTTCTTATATGTACAATGTGAATAATAATACTTGTACTACATAACTCTCAAGATTCTTCAAAGTGCTTTGCCTTTCTAAATGTGAGTTATTAATATGAAAGGAAAACCACTAAGTCGAAGATGTCTACTAAATCTACTAAAACTACAAATTACTATAATTATATATATATATATATATATATATATGTATATATATACAAATTACTATAATTAAATATATATATATATATATATATATATATATATATATATATATATATGCCACATTCTTCACTTTAAGTAACTTAGAAAAGGCATTAAACAGTTTACATGCTCCAAGCTACTATCAACCTACATGAGTTTATCAAATAATTAACTTATATAAGAGAAAACCAAGTTGAAAATAATGACTCAAAATTTAGATTTTAAAAAGAAATTAATCTTCTCCCTATTTTTTTTCCCTTCTAAATCAGCAGGTCCCAAAGTTTGGTCCAGGACCCTGGGCATTCCCAAGGCCCTTCCATAAGGCTATGAGGTCAAAACTATCTTCACAATAATACTAAAACATTTTAATTTCTCTCTCTCTCTCTCTCTCTCTCTCTCTCTCTCTCTCTCTCTCTCTCTCTCTCTCTCTCTCTTTCTCTGTGTGTGTGTGTGTGTGTGTGTGTGTGTGTGTGTGTGTGTGTATGTGTGTGTGTACTCACATAATCAAAAGCTGGGTGTAGGGATAAGGAAGGATGGCCCTCAGTCATTTTTGAATGTAAAATAATGTTAGACCAAAAAGGACTGAGAAGCACTATTTTAAATGAACATTATTTTAAATACTTAAAAACAATAACATGAGAACATACTGAACATTTCTTGAATAAAGAAAATCACAAGCTGTTGTGCCCATTCGGCACTAATTATGCATCATAAATGAGTTGTTGGCAGCTACCAGAGATGAGTTATACCATTAAAGAGAATTTTTTTAAAGGCTCTCTAAGAATTTGGTCTGAAAACTGTTGAAGTGAAGGAAACATTCTAGATTGCTATGTTGAAATGAGGTTTTGTGTCATTAAGTAATATTATGTGAGTAGTTGATGTCAGACTAAGTGATGAGCTTTCCAAAAGAAATGATGAATTTTTTCTATTATATATGTACCTTAGGCCATTGAGTTATCAAAAGAGCAGTAAGTCACTGGCATAAGAAAAATGAAGGGGGAAATTGTCCTTTTATAGAAGACATAATAAGTGATCAACAAGTATTTGTTGGTTAGATCTGAAGGAAGAAAAAGAACTTCCAGAGATGATTTATGAAAAGAGACTAAAAATAGCAGGTACATCTGATACTAGTCAATTTTTGTAAAAACATTATGGTATTGGGACACTATAAAACAACTTCACAGGACAAAGTAGCTTCTAGGAAAGTCAGATAGATGTATGAAATCAATGACATAAAGAACATACCAAGGGAAGTAATGGCAACGGCTGCCAATAGCTTCCATTTATTATGAATCACAAACAGTGTCTGTCACTGAGCTGTAGCACCCAAATATCCCCAATGGCATTCTCTGTTTCAAAGATAACTTGGTCTGTAGCAGCCCAGAATCTGAGGAAATTAATAAAAATATGCTTCTTCTATGCTCTATTGAAATTTTATTGAAAGTACCAGCAGTGGCTTTGGCTTCTCAGAAAGGAAAATGATGCATTAAACTGAGGGTTTGGCCAATGAAAAATATATTTTTACCTGAAGGATTATTCCTTTATATGATAAGAAATAAAAATAAAAAACACAGCCTTTGAGTTTTCCAATGAATATTTTGAAATAATTGATGTAAATAAATACAATACAAATTATCTTTGGATTTAGTCATACCACTTTCAGATTGAATGACTAATGTGTCTGCTGAAAAATGAGACATGCATTTTCAGGCACAATGTATCCAGTTGTTTTGTATAATCATACTAATCTTTTATAAGGGAGGGCTTTTCTTGTTGGGGAGGTGAGATCAGTTCTGGGAAAATTGGGGCAGTGATAATTGAATGGATATCCTTGCTTACACACAACTTAGTAGCAGCACCATTTAAGTAACATGACATTCTGGAAGGCAAAGGAGCTAGGACTACAACCAAAAATTACCT
Source organism: Phascolarctos cinereus (assembly GCF_003287225.1). Lineage (NCBI taxonomy): Eukaryota > Metazoa > Chordata > Mammalia > Diprotodontia > Phascolarctidae > Phascolarctos > Phascolarctos cinereus. The sequence continues at coordinate 135,320,137 of NW_027556402.1, read as the reverse complement.
ATCCAGTGAAATTAAGCATAATACTCCAAGGGGGAAAAATGATCATTCAGTGAAATTGAAGGATTTCAAGCTTTCATAAGACCAGAATTCAACCCCACCAAAAAAATGGTCTCCAATATCAAGACCCATGAGAAACCTAAAAAGGGAAAAAAGGGAAAAGAAAACAGAAGGAATTGAATGGAGATGAACTGTTTACATTGCTACATGGGAAGGTAATACTTTGAATTCTTAAAAATTGTACTACTAATAGTGTACCACTAATATAGTACAAATAGACAGAGGGTATGGGTATATGGTGAATTTGAGGTAATGACAAAAAAAAATAGGGAATGAGAAAGAGTAGTTCACTGGGTGCAGAAGGAAAAGAGAGGTACAATTGGGTAAATTATTTCACATGAAGACACACAAAAAAAACCTATTACAGTGGAGGAGAAAATAGGAGGGTGGGTGAGGGCATCACTTGAACCTTACTCTCATCAGTATTAGCTCAATACACACAATCAGTTCAGTATAGAAATCAATCTTACCTGAGAGGGAAGTAGAAGGGGCAGAGATTCAGTAAAGGGTGGGAGGTGGAATAACAGAAGAGAGGGTAGACTGGGGTAGGGGGTTGACAGAAGCAAAATAGTGTTGAGGAGGGAAAGGGAAAGGGAGAGAAGACATGCAGGAGGAAAAATAGGATGGAGGGAAATACACAGTTAATACTCATAAGTATGAATGTGAATGGGATGAACTCTCATAAAACAGAAGTGGATATCAGAGTAGATAAAAAAACCAGAATGGTACAATATATTGTTTACAAGAAAAATGACTTGAAGCAGAGAAATGTACACAGAGCTGGAGCCGAATATTTTATGCTTCAGTTGAAGTAAAAAAAAAAAAAAGCTGGGGTAGCAATCCTGATCTCTGACAAAACAAATGTAAATGTAGAACTAATGAAAAGAGCAACATAGACAATGAAGTAATATCAACACTAAACATGTATTCCCCAAGTAATATAGCACTCAAATTCTTAAAGAAGTTAAGTGAGTTACAGGTTTAAGACCAAACAAAAGATAGAGGGCATTACGAAATGTAAAATAGATAACTTTAATTTTATTAAATTAAAAAGATTTTGCACAAACAAAAACAATGCAACCAAGATGAGAAGGAAAGCAGAAAGCGGGGAAATAATCTTTATAGCAAGGGTCTCTGATAAAAGCCTCATTTCTCAAATTATAGAGAACTGAGTCAAATTTACAAGAATACAAGCCATTGCCCAGTTGATAAGTGGCCAAAGAATATAATTAGGCAGTTTTTAGATGAAGAAATCAAAGCTATCTCTAGGCATATGTAGAAGTGCTCTAAATCACTTTTGATTAGAGAAATGCAAATTAAAATAACTCTGAGGTACCACTTACCACCTATCAGATTGGCTACTATAACAAAAAAGGAAAATGATAAATGTTGGAGAGGGTATGGGAAAATTTGGGACACTAATGCACTGCTACTGGAGTTGTGAACTGATCCAACCATTCTGGAGAACAATTGGGAACTATGTCCAAAGGGCAACCAAACTGTGTATACCCTTTGATACAGCAATATCAATACTATGTTGTTATCCCAAAGACATAATAAAAGAGAGAAATGGACCTACATGTGCAAAAATTATTTATAGTAGCCCTTTTCATGTGGCAAAATGTTGGAAAATGTGTGGATGTCTATCAGTTTGGGAATGGCTGAACAAGCTGTGGTATATGAATGCAATGGAATAATTTTTGTACAATAAGAAATGAACAGGCAGATTTCAGAAAAAAAAACTAGAAAGTCTTGTATGAACCAATGTAAAATTAAATGAGCAGAACTAGGAAAACACAGTATCAGCAATGTTGTGTGATGATCAACTATGAATGGCTCAGCTTTTCTCAGTAGCACAACGTTCCAACACAAGTACAAAGGAGTTGTGAAAGAAAATCCTATCCACATCCAGATAGAGAACTGAAAGACTCTGAAGGCAGATCGAAGCATATTTTTTCATTTTTTTGTTTTTTTTCTTTTTAATTTGTTTCTTCTTTTACAACTGTGACTAATATAGAAATGTTTTACATGACAGCACATGTATAACCTATATCCAGTTGCCTACCATTTTTGGAAGAGGAGAGGGAAAGGAGGGAGGGAGAAAAATGTGGAACTCAAAGTCTTGCAAAAATGATGATAAAAATTGTACTGATGTAATTGGGAGAAAAAGTTAAATTTCATTAAAAAATAAAATGTGTCTACCTTCAACATGGATTTCATAATATCATGAATTTAGAGCTGGAAAATATCACAGAGGTCATCTTGATCAACTTCCTACATTGTATAAATAATAAAGCTGAAGCCAACATGAGCAAAGTGACTTGGCCAAAGACACTGTCATGCACTAGCAGAAAGCCCTTTTAGAAAATACTTTAACAACACCATGGACATCCAATCTCTCTTTCTTTTACACTACAGGGCCTAACCAAGATCGTTCATAGGATGATAGATTCACAGTAAAAAGTAAGTCATTTGTCCCCTGGTCTGATCCTTCATTTTACACAGGAGAGAACCATGAAGTTTAAGTGAGATTTAAAGTGGATCCTCTCACAACAAATCCAAATGCTCCTGCTGGTGCACGATGTTGCTAAAATCTGGGGAAAAATGATTGAGCTCTAGGCTGTGACCAACAATAGTGTAAATAAGAATGACCAGTTTTTGTCATGATTGCTACCTATCCAATGCCACAAATGACTACACACTCACTGTTATCTGACTTTTTTGCCATATTGCTGCACATCTTTAAGGCGCTGTGAGTTAAAAAAATGTTTTTTTTTCTTTTTGTTCCCTATCATTTCAGCGCAGCTGCAGGCTTCTGAGACAAATAGGGAAATAAGAAAGACCCCCTTTTAACCAGGAAAGTTCTCTGGATGGAAGAATTGAACCTTCTGTTGGAACAATTTAGGCACTTTAAAGGTAAGGTCTTAGATGTATTTGGGTAGAACCACTGGAAACAATGCAGAGGACATGATGTTGGGAATATGACAATAAGCCAGTTGGCCATGTATGCTGGACATATCTAGCTGGGTATTCCATAGTTTTCCCAAAATCAACAAATTAAAAAAATGCATTCTCTTTCCTTTAAAACCAACTCCTCCTCCAAATTTACCTATTTATGTTGAGGCAACCACAGTTCTTCTGAGCACCCAGGGTCACAAACTCAGTCATTCTTGGTTCTTCTCTCTCCCTCACCCCTCCCATATCTAATTAGCTGTCAACTCCTATCAATTATTCCTCCATAATATATCTCACACCTGTCTCCTTTTCTCTATTCACCTGGGCACCATTCTACTGTATGTTTTTCAGAACCTCATCAACTCTGGGCTGGATTATTGTGATAGTTCTAGTTTATTTCTATATCATCAGTTTTTCCCTTCTTTAATTCATCAAATAGTGCAATTCTATTGATCAAGAATCCTTGGCGAAACTGAATTGTTTCTAATATTTAAAAGGAACTCTTCTGACAGACACTTAAAGTATTTCACAGCTAAGCTCCTTTGTTTTTGTTGGTGGTGGTGGTTGTTTGTTTGTTTTTAAATGGATCACAATTACTCCTCTTCACATGCTGTATTTTATATTCAATACATACTGGTATACTTAGTCTATTCCTATACATCATTCCACCTCCTGCCTCTATACCATTGCATATCCTGTGTACAGACTGCATTTCCTCCTAACCTCCATCTCACTCAAAATGTAGCTCAGGGGCCACCTCCTACAGGAGGCATCTCCTGAATTCTGTGGATGTTCAATATTAGAATTCCTATAGATGTTCTCCCATCCTCCACCAAAAAAAATAAATAAATAAAATTGTTCATTGTATATTTTGTACTTACTTGTCTGTTTCCCGCTATCGAAATCCAGTAGAATGAAGGCTCATTGAAGGATGAGCTATTTTATTTTTGCTTGAGAAAAGTTTTCATTTTTCTGAATTTATCACTAATTTTTGTTCCTTAAAATGTGATTAATTTTTTGAAATGTTCATATGGATTTTAATGTATATTTCTTCTGTTTTCCAATTCAAGTCTTTCCATATGTGTATCAAATTCATTTTCTTCCTGCTTTAATCAATTATGAAACTTATTTCTGATTTATCTCAATAATTGTTAGTATTCATATAGTACTTTAATGCTATCAAAATGCTTTAAATATGTAATCTCAATTGATCCTCACAATAGCTCTATGAAGTAGGTGCTATTATAATCCCCATTTGACAGATGAGGAAACCAAGGCTGAGAGAGGTTAAGTGACTTTCCCAGTGCCACAAAGCTAGTAAATGTCTGAGGCAGAATTCAAACTTGTGTTGCTAATGTGAAGTCCAACACTCTATAAACTAAGAAACCAATTTTTAAAAATGTTTAACATACCTTCATACACATGGAACATAAAATCCAATTAAAATCAGTGCTACTAATTTGACTTCTTAAAAAATTCAGATATTAAAAGCATATAAGTGCTTTTGCTCTCTTAGTCACCAAGTCAGGCAGATGACCTACATGTCATTGAAGCTTAGGTATAACTTATGACAAATATTTTCCTTGTATCAGGCCTTTTATATCTCAAACCTTTATGCAGCTGAAACATTTCCTTCATTCTTTAAAGAAAATGTATAACCTCAAGGCAACATCAATAAATGCCTTGCATACAAAGCACTGAGTAGAGTTTCCAAGGAGAAAGAAAAAGGGAAGAAATGGAGCAGAGATGGAAGAAGATGGAGGGAGAAGGTGTCAAAATTGCAATGCATACACTTACATCTCTACAACATAAGCTCCTATCAGTCATTTCCATCAACAGACTTTGAATATCCCATTCCCGGTCCACATAAAACTATTATAGATACTATATGGTATATTATAGGTACTTTTTGTGGAAGCACAGGACCTATTATAGGTACTTTTTGTGGAAGCAAAGATCTGGAAACAAAAGCACATATCCGTTGGTTGGGGAATAGCTAGAAAATAAAAAGTGGTGCATAAATATAATGGAATCTGCACCCACAAGAAATTATGGATACGACAAATTCAGAGGAACATGAGAAGACACATACGTTAAAATAAAATGAAGTTAGAAGAAGAAGTTTAATGATATAGGATTACAAACAATGTAAAAGGAAAGTGCAATGACAAGAAAAAATGAGCATAAGCAGTGTGTTACAAAGTTGAGTTCCAGGGAAAAGTTGAAAAAAAACAATTTCTTTCCCTTCTTTGCAGAGGTAACAGACTACAGACACGGAATATTGCACACTCAGTTACTGAAAAGCAATTTGTTGATTAGGTTTCCTAAATATTTTTCTTTCTCTTTTTAAATATTTGTTCAGTGGGTTCATATTTCCCAAAATCACCATGGTGACACTAGAAATAACATGCCTTGAGTGGGTAGAATCAAAATATATACGATTCATAGGAAATGTGGGGTTACAATCTGATGTCATTCAGTCAGTTAAACGTTAATCAAGCACTTACTATGTGATGGACATTGTGATAAATGCTAAAGATATAAAGGTTAAAACAAATGAACAAAAAATAGCAACAAAAACAAATCTCTGCTCTCTGGAAGCTCATCTTTTAATAGTGAGACAACATACAAACAGCTAAGTGCAAAGAAAAGATACACAAGGTAAATTAAAGATAATCAACAGAGGGAAGGTGCTAACATTAACACACAGTGTTGTGTGGAAAGCCATACTTTCAAGTTTAATCTGAATTACTGGCATTTTCCTCATTACTTTCTTAAGTAAATAAACAAAATAATAAATCATATCCTGATTTATAGGGTTTGCTAATTTCTGAAGTTCAAATGGTCATACGGAAACTTAACAATTGGCTTTCCTGAGCTGGTTTGGGCACACCCTGATTAAGAGGAATTGGGAAAGCCTCCAAGTTATGGTACCAGTTGAAAAGACACAGTTTAGTGAACATCAATTGTATTTTTAAAAATTTTTTCAAGTCTTACTTAATATTGTATTTTATTTATTTATTATTTTGTTTTTATGTTACATTACAAACATTAACAGATTACTCTCATTTCTATTCTCTCAGTATAACAGTTACTTCCATGATGAGAGGTTTCTTTAAAATAAAGTAAAAGAGTGAATTGAAACTAATTGTAGTGGTCTTATCTGAATGTGCATGAAACATTTCACAATTTTAGCTCTAATTCTTAGAACTTTCAAGTTGTTTGTTTTTCCAGTGGTGTTATTATATATTCTCCTGCTTCTGTTCATTTCTTCATTGGATTATAAAAATGCTTAAAAATTATTCATTTACTTATAATATTGATGTTATAGTATAAATTATCCTTATTCTTCTTACTTCACTCTGCATCAGTTCATATAAAGCTTTCCATGTCTTTTAAAATCATCTGTTTCTTATAGCACATAGTCCTCTATCACATTCATATACAGCTTTTTCAGTCATTCTCAATTTATGGGCAGCCTTTAATTATTTCCTCACCTCCCTCCCCTACAAAAAAAAAATGAACTCCTATAAATATTTTTGTACAGATTCCTCTTTTTTGCTCTCTTTTTTATATCACTCAAATATGACTATTCCGTCTACTTGGTTAGGAACTTTCACTAGAAACACTCAGGAATATCTCAACCTCTTTTCCTGTGAGGGGGTACAGGAACACTGTCATCATTGTAGTTAGGGGAAGCATATAGAAACTAATGTCCAATTAAGTAAGTACAACTAGGAAAACCAATATATGAATCAAAAGATCAATACCTTCCTGATTCACCCCAAAATGAAACTGACCAATTGTGCAATCATAATTACATAATAGGAATCCATGGATCCAGAAGCAGCAATGGAGTTGGCTGTAAGCACCATGCTGATAGATCATTGAGAGATTTAAGAACAAAGTAGTGGCTCCTTTTGGAAGCAGATACTACAAAGGTTCCAGTTGTGGAATTGACTTGGTTGTCTTCAGAGAGAAATTCAGAACCAGGTAAACCTTCAGAGATCAAGAAGGTGATAATTTATTTCATCGTTGTGAGTCCTTGGGATACTTCTCTGACTTGGGTTTCTCTCCCAGATTAGTGACCAACACAAGGGATAGCCAAAAAAGCATTGTGTTGTGTTTGTCCTTCCCCTTCCCCTGACCTTCAGATATCTTACTTTATCTTCCTCAGTGACTGCATACACTTGTGTCCGCATAGGCTGTTGTGTGACCATAATGGCAATATGAATCCATCTATGATCTTTATCTTTCACAAGATGAGGAAGTATCCCTTCAACCTTATATGCTTGAGATCCCCTGCCTAAGTAAGAGATGGAAAAAGAAAATGCATCATAAAAGTAAACTTGTCCTTACAAGGAGAGAACAGTGCTATAATTAGAGTCATGATCAAAGTCAAATATATTTAGCAGCTTCCCAGACCTCTCAATAGTTGTGAAAGAAAAAAATTTCCATAAATCAATTCAATATGCCTATCCAAAGAAGGAAATAAGTCATAGAAAATATATTGGCTGAGGAACTCTGAAGATGATTTTTGTAAAGTGTTTTACAAACCTGAATGCAGTAAAAATAAAGGTGTTATGCAGTTGCTATTCTTAGATTTTTGTATTTGGTGCTGCCAAAACAAAAAAAAACCACCTCTATCCACTGCTTTCATCATTCTACCTAGCCATTCTGTGCTTTAATGTACTTACTTATAGACTTACTATTTCCAGTCATATTGAAAGTTAGGGTTTTTTGGGGGGAGAGAGGAGAGTTCTAAATAAATGTATGAAGTTATTATTCTCTGTAATAGAATCAGAATCAGAACTGGCCCATGAAGGTGGAACTATATCCTAATGAACCTGCAGCACCAATTTAAACAGTTGTTTTTCCTTTTGTTTTTACTTATTTTATTTATTTTTTACTTCATGCAGCAAAGACTTACTGAAATCCATCCAGATTCAGGCAAAGTATAAAGAGAAAACAAACAACAGAAATTAGCCAGGATCAATTTGCTTACCTATGGAGCACCATACAAATTCGCACATTCTTTAGGGTTTCAATCCTTTCAGGTTGTGACACTCAATTGCTTAAGACTGAACAGTCATTGAATGAAATTGCTCTTTTTTTTATTTGTTTGTTTTTGTTCATTTTTGTTTTATGATTAGTAGAATTTAAACCTATTCTATAATTATCCTTATTTTTTTGGAGGGGGAGGGAGGGCTACAGACTTGTGATTTTATCTTTTTACAGAATTCTTGGCATGTGTGTTCTCTCCACTGATGGCAACTTTTAAGTATTTTATGATCTTAAATCCTGGGTTTTCAAAGACAGGTCTTGAACCCATATCTTCCTGACTACGTGGCTGGCCCTGTGTCCACTAATATAAGATACTGGTATTACTTTGAACTATTAAATAAAGTCAGTATTTAGTGTTATTTTTTTAATTGGGTTTCTGTATCAGACTTCATATCATTTAGGTTCCCCTTTTCCTTAGTCAGAAAAAAAAATTAATTAACACCTTTACATACAGGCTTAATGGCTGACAATAAGTAAAAAGTACTACCACTGTGGACGGTTCTAAATTTTTGCCTACCTACATAATAGCATAATTTTTAGGGAATAAAAATAATTTTACACCCAAGCTGTTCTATTTTCTGATGTCATCTTTTACCAGATTTATAAAATCAACAATCTAGCTCTGCCTGGGTCAGGCAGCCAGATAATAGCTATTTCCACGGTTTGGTGTTTTCCCCCTCATTATTCCTTGTAACTCCATTAGACAAACTAATCTATCTGAAAGGGGCAGGAAAAACCAAAGGCCTATTTGAACTGGTAGCAATTTAGTCTCAATTGTCTTTATTATGAAAAGCTAGTTGAAAAATAGACTATATCCTCAATGAGTCCTAAGTTAAAACTTTGACCCAGTTTATTTCTAAATGTAACCTGTTTACCCATTCACTCAGTTTCTTTAAGAACAAAAAGTGTACAATCCTGATTTGTTGTGGGATCTCCTTGGGCACGACCTAGATATAAAGATTTTATTAAGAAAGATTAGCTTTCAGCAACAACATTGTGTGATGATTACCTATGATAGACTTAGCTCTTCTCAGCAATACAATGATCCAAGAAAGTTCCAAAAGACTTCTGATGGAAAATGCTGCCAATATCCAGAGAAAGAACTACAGACTCTGAATGCAGATCAAAGCATACTATTTCCACTTTTTTTTTTCTCATGGTTTTTTCCCTTCTTCTCTGATTCTTCTTTCACAACATGACTAATGTGGAAATGTGTTTAACATGATTGCACATGAAAACCTGTATTATATTGCTTGGGGAGTAGAGTAGGGAGATAGGGAGGGAGGGAGGAAGAAACATTTGCAACATAAAATTTTACAAAAATGAATGTTTAAAACTATCTTTACATGTAATTGGAAGAAATAAAATGCTATTAAGGAAAAAAAAAGAAAGATTAGCTTTACCAGAGTTAATTGTGGTGAAAATTAACTAATTAATTAATTAATTAGTATCTACATAAAGAAGATATTCAAGGATGGTAAAGAGTTAAGAAAAGAAAACAAATAAACTCCATCATCCAAATATGAAATAAAGGTAGCCTCTGAATTTCTACCATCTGGCTTTTGAACATAATTTTTTATGTATCCAGCTACTCTGGCTAAGGACTTACCTTTCTACTGCCACAGCCAATGGGGCTACCCAGTGGTCTGTTGGTTCCTCTTTCTTCTCCTTCCTGTGGTTTCTAGGAGTTTGTCTTCCTTTCCTCAGTCATCTATTCAATTAGTAGTGAATTTTTTTTTAAACATTGCAAAGTTTATTTGGTACTTTGCACCAACAGTAGATGTTATAAACCAACATCTTTATATGTTGCCATTTTGAGTACATCCATATACATAAAACTTCACCTAACAGTTAAACATTATAATTCTAGCTGAGAGTAGATTCATGATATAATGAGAAGACTGAACAACACCAACAAAACAGTGGAAAGAATCACAATCAAGTACCTTATATTCCTTTTAAGTTAGGAAATAAAAAAGCTGCTCCTGGAAACTCAAATTCCATGGTGAGATCAGTTGATTAACATAATTTTGCTGCTTTGCTTGTTTGAGTTGACCCAATAATACATATCCATTCATTTTTGTGGCAACACAAAAGCTAGCAACATGTGTTTCTTAATGAAATTTGGAATTTGGACTGTGAAAAACAGTGTGACTCAATTTGTAAAGTTTGAACATTGAATCAGGAAGTCTGGTTTCAAGTCTGCTCTGACATTTATTATAGTGGTATGATCATGGACAGGTCATGTGACCTCTTTGAGCCTCAGTTTTATCTTCTGTACAATGGTGATAGTAATATAATATGGGACTATTGTTAGATTCAAATAAAATAATAGAATGAGCTTCTTACAATGCAAAAAAACCTTTTCCTTTTGTGTTTATATCCCCAGCATTTAACACAGTATCTTTCATATAGTGAGTACTAATAAAGAATTCCTGAATGAATGTTTAATGTAAAGAAAGAACTTTAGAAACTTTTGAATATATGTAAATATTAATTATTATAACTATTTCCCTTGCTATCTAGACACCTCCCTCCCACTGCCCCTCAATTAATTATGGGTCTGTAGCTATGTTTTAGATGTTTGCAGTTATCAAAAATCTGAACTCTAGATGAGTGAGTGTCACTGTATTAATATCTGTGACTAATCTGTTTTTTTTTAAAACATAATCTATGTAGGCTAAATATGCAAGGAAAAAAAAACATTCTAATGGCTGAAAGAATTACTTGACCTCTGCCAGAAAATAAAGGACAAAACCATAAAGTGTGAAACTCATTTCAGGAGGAAAGACCGTGAATGTTAAAAGTAGGAAGTCTAAACCATATTAGCTTTTGGCATCATTAAAGGTAACACACAGAAATACTAATTCACTTCCTTCAAATTTTTTCAGTTCGAGCTTGATGGTTGCCCCATTCACCCATGGCTTCATAATGAATCTTCTTTTACCTTTAATATAATCTCCAGCCAATAAACACATCTATAGATAATAACATTTCAAATGTAACATAAGACCTTCCCAGGCATCCTAGAGGTTTAATTGTGACCTTCGGCCATTAAATTCATATTACTGTGCAATGGTGCTTTGCAAACTACCTAGAAGAAAATTAGTCATCTCACTCCAATGAAATCTTGCATTAGATGGATCTCATCAATATTAGCATAATGGAGTCTTAGAGATAAACATTCAATTAGTTTGAAACCCAGCAGCAAAGTATTTTTTTAAAAAGTCACTAATCTAGCAATATGTATTGCATAATAGGTATACTAGTACCTCCTAAAAACACTGCCCTGTTTGTTTCCATTTTTTTCCCATTAGAAAGAAAAATTAAGTCTCTAGAATCAGCAGCAGATTTTCAAGCTAATAGCAAACAGAAAAAAAATTGATTAGGAGGGATGGAAAGTAAAACATTTAGGTTTCCACTTAACCCTCATATCATTTTTTTATTTTAAAAATATTTTCCAATTTACAAGGATTTATATATCTCCCTCCCACTTCCTCTCTATTGAGAGAGAGAGAGAGAGGGAGGGAGAGAGAGAGAGAGAGAGAGAGAGAGAGAGAGAGAGAGAGAGAGAGAGAGAGAGAGAGAGAAACATTTAAAATATGCATAGGCAAATAACGCAAATTCTCTCATTGGCCATGTTTAAAAAAATGCTTATTACATTCTGCATTTTGTGTCCATCAGCTTTCTCTCCAATAGTGGATAATGTAAATCATCTCTGGTCCTCTGGATTGATGGTTTGTTATTACATTTATCAGAGTTCTAAAGTCTTTCAAAGTTTTTTTTTCTTCATAAAGCTTTTGTAACTGTATAAATTTTTCTTGTCCTACTTGCTTCTCTATTCATGAGTTCATAAATGTCTTCCCAGTTTCCTCTAAAACTGTCAATTTCATCACTTCTTATGGTACAATAACATTCCATTCTTTTCATATAGCATAATTTGTTCATCTATTCCCCAAAGCAGGCCCAGGTACAGTTTCTAGCTTTTGTTACTCTGAAAAAAGCTGCTCTATCATCTTTGGAAGTTTCATAAGCATAGTGTAGTGGGAAGAACACTTGATGTAGAGTCAGAGGACCCATGTTCAATACCATATTTATTATTTCCTAGCTCCATAACAGTGCGCAAATTATTTCACTATTTTAGTACTCAATTTCCTCATTCGTTCAATTAAAGAGTCGGTCTAAATAATTCCTTAAGTTTCTTCTGTCTTTAAATCTATAACTCTGTGATCTTAGTTCAGAAAACTAAGAATAATAATGAGAAACATAGATGCCATTATCATTATGATCCTCAGATAGAATATATACACATGCAAATACACAGCTATGTATAGATATAGATATATATATATTTCAGTCAACAAACATTTATTAATACTTTTTATTATGAGGCACTGTACTAAACATGGCAAATATAAAAAAATGAAAAGATAATCTCTACCCTCAAGAAGATCACATTCTAATGGAGCAGGGGGAGACAAAACAGAAAAGAAAGCTAGAAGAAGGGGAATAGGATGAAGGGCCTTCAGAGAAATGGGCAAGGAGTATTGTAGAGAAAGTCTCAGAGAGTCAGGAGCACAGTCTCAAAAGGAATAAAGACAAGGGGAGACCTGTGTGTATTCCTTAAAATGAAAATTTTTGGAGAAACCATCCAGTCAGAGCAAGAGGCCACAAGGAGTGGAGGCTAATTCCAGTATGAGAATTTCAGGGTTGGAGACAGCTTACAAGATGAACAGTTTTCTTCTAAATTTCTGATGCATCATAGAGAAATACAGGAAGAATAAGAAATATAGCTTGGAGAAGAATAAAGGAATACATCTATGTTTGTCTGTATTTGTTCGTGTGTGTTTGCGTGCGTGCATACACACACATTTCTGAGATCTGTCTTCTGGAGCCACATAAAACAAGTCTTTCTTCCACATGGCAGGCCTTCAGATTCTTAGAGACAAATATCATTCATATTCTGAGCATTCTTTTCTTCAGGCTCATCGTGCCCAGTATCTCCAACTGACACACATACGTCATGGACTGAAAGTCCCTTATCATCCTGGCAGCTCTTTTCTGGATGCTCTCCAACTTATCAATGTCCCTCTAAAAAAAAGAAAGAAAGAAAGAAAAAGAAAGAAAGAAAGAAAGAAAGAAAGAAAGAAAGAAAGAAAGAAAGAAAGAAAGAAAGAAAGAAAGAAAGAAAGAAAGAAGAAAAGGGCATCCACAACTGAAAACAATACTTCTGATAAGGGTAGAATACAGTGGTGCTACCTACCACCTTCCACACTTCCTTGGAACTATTTCCCTATGCCCCTCTTAATATGAAACAAGATAGCATTAGCTTTGTTTGTTTGTTTATTTTTCTGCCATATCACACTGTCCAGACATACTGAGCTTGAGGTCTAGAAAAGCCCTAGATCTCTGTTTAAGGAACTGTTATCTATCCATGCCTCTTCAATTTTATACTTGTGAAATTTACTTTGTAGTCAAGTGGAAGAATTTAGATTTCTCACTATTGAATATTATCTTGCTAGATTTAGCCCAAGTCTCTCAAAGGGGTGGGGAATCTGCAGGACACCATGGGTGGCCTTTTAGATTTTTGGGTGTGGCCTTCTGAGTCCCAGTTTTACAGAACAAATCCTGGCAATTGTTCTGTGAAGTTTGGATTCAGTCAAAGGGCCACACTTGAGGACCTAGAGGGACACATGTGGCCTTGAGGCCGAAGGTTCCCCACCCCTGTGTGAATTATGTTCTGCCAAATTTCCCCTGTTCTCCCTAATTGTGAAGTGTTCAATTTCTTGAAATTGTCTGTGGGTGTTTATACCTCAAGCCTAAGCATCTTGTAAAACTTTTTAAAGGAAATGATACTTTCTTAATAACTTGATCACTAAAGCAAAATTCCTTTTCTGGTCTTGGCAAAAATTCTAGTTACATGTCTTCCCTTAACCAGGCACTAATTTCCTGTGTTTCACAATTTTTCCACTCTCTAATCTATTCCATCAATTTGCTTGACCCTCCCATTGTTCTACTTATTTTTTCCTACTTACTTTATCTGTCTGGCCAATTACTACATAGTTATCTGTTCTGAGATTATCTCTTTAGCTTCCATCCTAAATCTTCTTTCATCATTTGGAATCCACCTTAATCCCTTTATGCTTTCTAGGATTGTCTTTGGCCCTACTTCTCTTAGAATGAGAGTAGAATCTGGGCTAGTATGAGGTCCTGAAGATTATTCTTTAAATTATACTCAATTTATTCCAAATTTCTTATGTTTATAATCAATCTCTAGTTTATATCTTTAGCTCTAATCCCACCTATCCAATATTCTTCATATCACTATTTTTTGAACACTTATTTTCAAAAAAAGTAATGAGATAAAGTAAATTATGTGATAACTTTGTTATATATTTAAAAGGAATAGCAAGTCACACATAATTGATTTGCAGTTTCATATACAATCTTTCTTTTTTTTTATTCTACTTGTTATGGAAATATTCATTTTATTTCTTAAATTCAGAATAAAATAAATATTTTTTTAAAAGAAGTCACGATAAGTTTATTTTTCTAGTAGCAATAAGTTATCCTCAATCACCTATATTGTATCTAAATAGCTAATACAAAATGAGAGAGATTGGCTATTAATACAAGACACTCAGTAGGCACCTTTCCTACAAGATTTTTTCTTTCTTTTAAGTTGTAGACTGTGATTGATATTATGGTATAGATACCCTTTAAAGTACTTTAATCACCTATTTGATTAAGCCTTTTGTCAGAGGCTCCCTTATGATACAAAGAGCTCTCACGTGCACAATTTTGGGGAACTTTACTTTTCTGGCTCATTTGCTACCTAACCAGAAAATGTGAGAACTGCTTTTCTAACTCTGCTCAAAACACTATCCCCAACTCCCTTTGCTGGCATAAGGCTTAAAGAATAAATGGATTTATTTGCAAGGTAAGGACATATCTATATATGTATATATATACACATACATATGTGTGTGTATATATATATGTATATATATGTGTATAAATATGTGTGTGTGTGTATATATATATGGAGAGAGAGAGAGAGAGAGAGAGAGAGAGAGAGAGAGAGAGAGAGAGAGAGAGAGAATGGATATTAGAGTTCCTAAAAAAATATAGAATGGATATTAGAGTTCCTAAAAAAATAGTACCCAACAGTGAGCAAACATTAGTCACTTACTATCATGGCCCATGTGACCGATGCTCCCTTTCTGACTTTAATGTGTTTTTACAGCACCTGCGTGCTGTGAAGTTTCTTCAAAATCCTAGTACTCCCATCTGTAGTTTCTTTGGTGATCTGCACATTGTGACACTGCCTACAATCTCCCAACAGATGGCTCTAGTCTTCGTCAGCTGTTCTGCAGGGTTTTATCTACATCATTAGATTATGAGTTCCTTGAGGGCTGGCATTCTTTTGCCTGTCTTTCTATCCCTGAAGGTCCACACTTAGGAAGTGCTTAATAAACATCTATTAACTGACTCACAGACTGACTTTGCCTAGGGGGAAAAAACAGACAATGTTTACCTCCACATCTAGACATTACAGCCTCAGCTGCAGATTCAGTGCTCTCTCTAACTCAGGATGACTCCTAACAAAACTGGAGTCTGATTGCCCTCCTTTTCCCAACAACTTTGCAAGTGTATTGCCAACTGGAGTCTACTTAACTGGCAATAATACCTCCTTTTCAATTCCAGATGCCTTTGAGAGTGAAGCTACACCCCCAGTGAATTCTGAGGCTTCTTTCTCATCCACCACCTAGATTTTTTGCTTTGCAGTCATCATATACACACACACACACACACACACACACACACATATATGTATACACACATATATGTATACACATATATGTGTACACATATGTACATATATGAGATTTCAGATATTTTTCTAGTTTTAATCATTTCCCAAATAATTTTTCCTCCCTACTTCCTAAAATTAAGTCTATTGCCTTTATTGATTAGTCTAATTAGCACTTGACATACATTATTGAAAATCTTTGCAGAAGTCATAGTGCACAATGCATAAATCATTACTTTCATTATTGTTATTTTAAGTAATTAGTTTTATATGCATTATGGTACCCATTAATATCACAGCAAGAAGTAAATATCAAAAGATTTATTACCTGGTTGAGAGAAGGAGGGAAGCCATAGGAAATGAAATGTTTAATGAGAACTACTCTGAAATAACAATCACTAACTCTTGTCCAAGAACTTGTCCATAATGAATATGGCATTAAATAGAGACATTTTGTACATTTATCTATACCTTTAAAGTGATGGTGCTAGAAATGTCTCAATGATTTCCCTTTTCTTTTTACAAGGAGCTAGTAGCACATTCCAACTCACCCATAAGCAATTAAAATGGCAATAATATTCTACAGACACTAAAATACCATAAACAGTACAGAATAGCAAACAAACCAAATGCCAGGATAAGATTAGTCTTCTTTGTAAAGCCTATAAAGGTTTCTGGATCATTATCACAAATGCCAACCCAGGTTGAGTCAACATGTAAATGAGGCTGTGAATCTTTGCAGAGTGTTTAGGGCACCAAAGCAATTCTCAGACTTGAACATTAGAGAATTTTAAATAAAAGCAATTGAATGTCACATTATCACTAAACTTGCCCCTTGTGAAAAAATAATAATCAAATTTGCACTGACTGACTGACTTGGCAGCTCAGCATAGTCAATACACATTCACCCATTTGAACAGTCATAACTTCCATAATTTACTCTCAGCAATAGATTTTCTTCTGCTTAAAATATTTTCAGATTGTTGCACGGGTTCTATTGGAATTAAAGCTCAATGGTTTCCTGAGTGATCCTCCCATACCATTTCCTCTCTTTCTTTATTGGCTAGTAAGATCACTGCACCTTCAGAGAGCAAGGGAGGAACTAGGGAAATTTTAATGAAATAAGAAATAGCTAGAATTGTTATCTGAAATAATTGATCTTTGGGTGTCATTATTTTTGCAGAGATATCAAATTACTTGAAGTTGATTAAAATTTTGTGAAGAAAAATCCTGGGAAATTATAAAGCACTGGCAGGTAAGTGGTTGATTTCTGGGATACAGATAGAATCTGAACCAGAAAAGAGAAGCAAATACTTTTATATAAAAATATAATCCAGCCTGAAAAATCTAACAAATAAATATTAGTCATTTAGATTTATTCATTCATTTTGGAGATAATTAATAGCACTTAATTCTTTGCCATTGTTTTTGACAAGATTGGTCCTTGGCCAGTTTCTTATTCATTACTGTTAGGAAGACCTAGTATGACAAAGGAAAAAAAAATAAAGTTCAAACTGATCAATTTTATTACTTTTTTTTTAAGGCAATTGGGATTAAGTGACTTGCCCAGGGTCACACAACTAGTAAATGTCAAATGTTTGGTCTCAGGCAGAATTTGAACTCAGGTCTTCCTGACTTCTGGGCTGGTGTTCTATCCGCTGCGCCACCTAGCTGCCCCAATTTTATTACTTTTTAAAGGTTTGCCTTACAGAATTGGAGAAAAGGACAAAAAAAGTTAATCACATTTAAAATAAGTATGGGTATTATCTTCAGATTTTGAAAATTTTTGTCAAATATTTCCTCCAAAGCCCCACCAGTCACAGCTAAAAAGGGAACTTCCTATAGGTATCTGAGATCCCTACCAGCCAAAAAAGCATCAGAGTTCTGCTTTTGTCTTCTTTGACAGGGAATTTGATTTTAGCCCAAATATACTGAACCATGAACAAACACATGCTGAAAATAATATAAAAACCTATATATTTTAAGGCAAAAGTTAATACACATGTGAGTAGAAAGTCAAGAAACTGATGTCAAGCTTTTGAAAAAAAGAACCAGTTCTGTTCAAAAAAGTTTTAATGGTTGAGAAAGTGCAAAGTTCTTTTGAGAGGTAGTTTGGCCCTGACAGAGAGCCAAACTGGAAAATTGGGAGTTTATTTAAACAACAAATTTTTCAATTATAATGACATGTTCATTAAAAGGAACAAAGGAACTGATCTACATTGTTAGGAGACTTTTCTCTTTTCTGGTTCAGATTCTGCACATATGCCAAAAGCTATATATCTGTTGTTCTACATACCTGCCAGTTCCCCACAATTGTCTATGCTTTATTTTAGTAAAATATTTATTTCTGCTATATAGTGTTAGATTTTTGATTACTTAATAACTATATCATATTTAGAAACTGAAGTTTATCAGGTTGAAAAATCTAAAACTGTTAACAACCACTGAAAAAACTGAATGGTTGTTAAGGTTTTTTCTTTTAGGATTTGATCATAAAAGGAAGCATAATAAAAGGGAATGAATTATAGGAGATGGATTTAAGAGATGATGAACTTGCAATGAGAAATAAGATTCTTTCACAAATATCAACTACCACAAGGAAATTAAAGTTAATAATTATTTTAATGCCAGCAGAACATCTCAAAATGAGGCTATTCTAAAGCCTTAAGTGAAACAGTTAAAAGCTATTACTAACAGTTAATAACTACTGATGAGCAGTTATTAGTGAGTTATATACCTTCTTGAGGCACTAGCAGTGGGGTGTAAATAGCAACAAGATTGTCAAGTAGCAACTGACGATACTTATGGACAATGAGATAAAATGTGTTGGGACCAGCCTCAAAAAAGACCAAAGTTCAGAAACTAAACAGACTGCAGAAGAGGAAGCCTGACAAAGTCTAGACATTTGAGTAATAGGCATGAAGGATATCTAGAAGTGGCCTTACAGTGTTATTGGAAGAGATCTGTAGTAGGAAACAATGGGAATTCAGGCGATCCCTATCAAGGAGGTCTGAAAGCAGGTATCTGAAAATCAGTCTTGTCACGATATTAGGAGACACCCTGTTTTCCCAAGCTAAGGCCCAGCAAGCAAGCTGTGCTCTGTACCTGTCATAACAAAAATCCTTTATGCTCACCCTCTGGATGATCTCAGCTATGGCAAAATCCCATAATTGTTTCTGGTCACAAAGCCCTGCTGTGAATCAAACTTATTTCATTGTTGCTGTTACCCATATTTATCAGGGCTACAGCTCACTGAGTAGTCATACGTACAAATATCGAGAAAGAGCCACACTAAAGTGGGTACCCCCCACTTGGGGCAGGGTTCTGTCACAGGTTTCCTTGCTAATATATTGCTCCCCTCACTTTGAAGTTAAACTTCTGTTTGATTCCTGACTCTCCTGTCTCTAGCCTGCTTTTTTTGGCTCCAGACACACACAGGTTCAGGTCTGGTTGAAAGTCTTAAACACCAGCATTTTCAGTCAGGGCTGGAGGAATGAGAAAGATAAGAATTTTAGAGGCACTAGAATATTAGAGTGGAAACCAAGGTATTCTGAGATGCCATTTTTGTCAAACAGGAACTCAATGAATGCAAGTTTGATATAAGAGTCAGGACTGCATTGTAAAGAGCAAATAAAAAACTTGGTCACCTGAATCATGGAACAAGGTTAGATAAAGTACAACCAAGAACAAAACTGACTAGACTACAATGCCCTTATTTTCTAGGCAAAAAGGCCTACAGTTGAACTTATAATTCGTTACAGTGTCTGGTTTGTAATTTCTATGACTTTTTTTTTTAATTAATGTATGTGTACTTCACAAAATTTTGTTACTTCAAGGCCTATCCTGATCATCTGAAATCTCCTCATCATGCTATTTTACTCAGCCTTGAATATTTAATTCCTTCCTAACTTCCTCACCCCTCTGGGAGGTTGAACAGTAAACTCCTCCCAAACTTTCCTTTATAGAGGACAGGAATCTGAACTTTTCAGCTTACTCTTCACTTTTTTTTTTTAGGCAATTGGGGTTAAATGACTTGCCCAGGGTCACACAGCTAGTTCAGTGTCAAGTTTTTGGTCTGAGGCCAGATTTGAACTCAGGTCTTCCTTACTTCAGGGCCAGTGATCTATCCACTGCGTCACCTACCTGCCCCCCTGACTCTTCACTTTCCATCTAAGCCTCTGCTAGGTTTGAACTCCATAGTTATTCCCAATTCTTTCCAGATTCCTTTTGTGTATATTTTCTTTCCCCATTAGATAGTATGATCTTTGAGGGCAGGGACTGTATTCTTTTTCTTATTTGTATCTCTACCATTTAGCACAGTGTCTTAAACATAGTAGGCATTTAATATGTGCTTACTGAATTGAATCAAATCATGTTAAGGAGTTTAAATAAATACTGCTATAGATTACATGCATGTCTGCACATATATGTTTACTACATATTTATGTTAATAAAGTCTTTGTTAGCACCTTTGTGTACTGGAAGTTTATTATTCTGAATTCATATAAAATCTGAGTTACGATTTCATATGTAGAATCCCACGGTTGGGGAGAAAGAAAGGGGGGGGAAGCATAAGGCTTTTGAGTCTTCACTTCACAGAATAATCAGAGCTCATTTTTTTTTTTCTGGCAGTTAAATAATTTAAGAGACAAAGCTCTTTGAGAAATTGCATGGGAAGGGCAGAGCCAAGGTGGCGGAGTGAAAGCAGTGACTTGCTTGAGCTTTCCCCCCAAACCCCTCCAAATACTCATAAAAAATGGCTCTAAACAAATTCTGAAGCAGCAGAACCCACAAAAAGACAGAGTGAAAAAAATTTCCAGCCCAAGACAACCTGGATGTTTGATCCGAAAGGTGTATCGCGCTGTACTGGGAGCACAGCATGCAGGCCGCAGCAAACCTGGAACAGGCCTCAAAGGACTGAATCACAGGCAGCTGTGGAGGTTTCCAGACTCCTCAATCCACAAATGCCAAAGACAACTTACAAGGTCAGTGGGAAAAGTCTGTTTCTGTCGGTGCTGAGACAGGAAGGTGGGGTTTCAGCTCCACTCCCCAAGAGCGTGGCCCTGGGGTGGGGCAGCTGCTTCCAGAGCTTCCGGCCCACAGACTAAGGGGGAATCCAGTGACTGATCAGAGAGGGATTGCAGGGATCTCTGTGCCAGTGCTGAGGCAGGAATCTCTTACTTTGCCCCTGTTTGGATCTGGGTCACAGTTCTAGGCGGCAGTGCTGGGGTGAGGAGGAGTGCTGGCATGGTGGAGCTTGTAGTGGCTATGGAGAGGAACCCCTCCTCACAGTTACGGGACAGAAAGCAGTACTTGTGGTCACAGGCCAGGAAAGGAGTAAACACCTTGCCCCTTATCATACCACCTTGGAAGAACTGAAAATTTACAGGTCCCTACAAGTATCTCTGAAAACAGCTATACAAACCCCTGAAGCTTGGGACAGTACACTCTCCACATTGGAAGCAGACTCTTACCTTAACAAAGAGTTTAAAACTCAAGTAATTGGCTGGGATCATGAGCAAGCAGCGCAAAAAGAGTCAGACTATATTATCTTACTTTGGTGAAAAAGAAGATCAAAATATACAACCAGAAGAAGACAACAAAATCAAAGCTCCTACATCCAAAGCCTCCAAGAAAAATATGAATCAGTCCCAGGCCTTGGAAGAGCTCAAAAGGGATTTTGAGAAGCAAGTAAGGGAAGTAGAGGAAAAACTGGGAAGAGAAATGAGAGTGATGCAATAAAATCATGAAAAACAAGTCAACAGCTTGCTAAAGGAGACCCAAAAAAATACTGAAGAAAATAACACCTTAAAAAACAGCCTAACCCAAATGGCAAAAGAGGTCCAAAAAGCCAATGAGGAGAAAAATGCCCTAAAAAGAAAAATTGGCCAAATGGAAAAGGAAGTCCAAAAGATTACTGAAGAAAATACTTCCTTAAAAATTAGAATAGAGCAATTGGAAGACAGTGACTTTATGAGAAAAAGACACTGTAAAACAAATCCAAAAGAATGAAAAATTAGAAAACAATGTGAAATATCTCATTGGAAAAACAACTGACCTGGAAAATAGATCCAGGAGAGAGAATTTAAAAATTATTGGACTATCTGAAAGCCATGATCAAAAAAAGAGCCTAGACATCATCTTTCAAGAAATTATCAAGGAAAACTGCCCTGATTTTAGAACCAGAGGGCAAAATAGAAATTGAAAGAATCCACAGATCTCCTCCTGAAGAGATCCCCAAAACTGCTAGGAATATTGTAGCCAAATTCCAGAGTTCCCAGGTCAAGGAGAAAATATTACAAGCTGCCAGAAGGAAACAATTCAAGTACTGTGGAAACACAATCAGGATAACACAAGATTCAGCAGCTTCTACATTAAAGGACCGCAGGGCATGGAATATAATATTCCACAAGGCAAAGGAGATAGGATTACAACCAAGAATCACCTACCCAGCAAAACTGAGTATAATCCTTCAGGGGAAAAATTGGTCATTCAGTGAAATAGAGGACTTTCAAGCATTCCTGATGAAAAGACCAGAGCTAAACAGAAAATTGACTTTCAAATACAGGACTCCAGTGGAACGTGAAGAGGTAAACAGGAAAGAGAAATCATAGGAGACTTATTAAGATTGAACTGTTTACGTTCCTGCATGGAATGATGATATTTGCAACTCATGAGAACTTTGTCAGTATTAGGGTAATTGAAGGAAATAAATTGTATGTATGTATATATAGATATATAGAGGGCATAGGGTGAGTTGAAGATTAAGGGGTCATATCTGGAGAATAAAATTAAGGGATGAGAGAGGATGATACTCAGAGAAGAAAGTAAATTATCTCACAAAAAAAAACAGAAAAGAAAAGTCTCTCACAGTGGAGGGTAAACAGGGGAAGGTGAGAGGGAATGAGGGAATCTTATTCTCATAGGATTTGGCTTAAGGAGAGAACAACATACACATCCAATTGGGTATGGAAATCTGTCTTACCCTACAGGAAAATAGGGGGAGAAAGGGATAAGAGAGCAGGGGGGCTTATAGAGAGGAGGCCAGAATGGGAAAGAGGGTAATCAGAAGCAAATACTTCTGAGGAGGCAGGGTCAAAAGAAAGAATAGAATAAATGGGAGGGCAGGATAGGATTAAGGGAAATAGAGTTAGTTTTTCACAACATGTCTACTAAGGAAGTGTTTTGCATAACTGCACACGTACAACCTATATTGAGTGGCTTGCCTTTTCAATGATGGTGGGTGGGGAAGGAGGAAGGGAGAAAATTTGGAACTCAAAGTTTTAAAAACACATGTTTTTAAAAAAATATTTTCACATGCAACTGAGAAATAAGAAATACAGAAAATGGGGTACAGAAGTCTATCCTACTCTACAGGAAAATAGAAGGGGAAGGGGATAAGAGAAGGGAGGCAGGGAGAGATAGAAGAGAAGGCAGACCAGGGGAAGGGGTATTCAGAATGCATGCCATCTTGGGGTGGGGGGAGGGGTGAGAAATTTGCAACTCAATAACTTGTGGAAATGAATATTGAAAACTAAAAATAAATAAATTTATATTTAAAAATTTTTTTAAAAATTAAAATATTTAAAAAAAAGAAATTGCATGTCCATGTCAGTTGAACAACAGTCTTAGAGAGTTGCCTAGACCACCCAGAGGTGACCTTGGGCAATTTAAGTTCATACAGCCAGGATGAAACAGAGTCAAGACTTGAACAAGGTGTCCTTTACTCTGTGTTTAGCTCTCTATCTATTGTATCCACTCCGGCAAACTTTGTGTATATCTAATAGGACTGAGAAAGTTGGTTTCTGTTTTAATTGCTTCTTTTGTATACATATCCCAGAGCTGGGAGTTAATTAATCAATATTTCTATATTCCAATGAATCTAGGACTAGAAGTATGAATCTAAAAGTTGTGGATTGAGAATATGTATGAATTTTGTCCACATGATCTATAAATTCTCTATTAGGACTCTACCCAATGTTTTCTGAGCTGTCCTATTCTCTTGACATTACATGGATACCAAAATGATTTATCTATGATTTCATGCTTTCTGCATATGACTAGTGGATCCATTTTCCTACTCACACATTTTGCTTATGACATAATTTGTCTGCTTTTCCTAAATCTGTATTTGTAATCTGTTTTTATCATACTCATACTTACTGTGCACTTTTCCATTGCTGTTTTAGTTTGAGGTACACTTCAACCTCAATTCTTCAGAGATTCTAGCACTCCATGACATGTAGCCATAACATATCCCTGAAAAAATGTTGGTGTGAAAAAAATGGGTCTTTGTTTCAGGGTGAAACTTGGGGTTGTCAAAAGAACTGTGCTAGACATCTACTAAGACTATGTCAAACACCTTTGGTGAACACATATCTTCCTGCTTCATGTCTTGTTTATTTTAATAAGTGTCACTGAATAATGCTACCTGTTTTTATATTCTTTTAAGGAATACTATGTGATTTTGACAAACGTATAGGAAACATCTTGTTAAATTCAAGGTAGAGTACTAAGATGATACAGTCTCCACAAACATGTGCAGGATTTCTCTGACTGGTTCTGGTCTTCTAACCATATGCTGAAAAAGGTGATTTTTGATAGGCTGCTCACACAGAACTGGGTGTGCATTCAAAATGCATTAACTGGCAAATGTGACTTGTGCTTTATTCCCTGTCTACAATTGAGGGAAGATATAATGTAAGTTCTGAATGGGGAGAGTTCTTCGGGCCCTCTCTACCAGGCTCACATGTGACTCATGAATATATGGCACCTCTTTTCTTTCCCTTTGCATTTCTTCTTCCTTGCATTTACATGAAAGCACATTGAAGTTGGTTATTACTTTGTAAGCTTTGAAAAATATGACTGTTGGAAGTTGAATGATGGAATCCATTCCAGAGTTAACACCAGTTAGTCAGCTGAGGTACTAGAATAGACTAGAGAAGCAACCAGAAATGAGAGCTACAGTTGGTTGATTCCTTGGTCAAGATGCCAGGTTCTAAGAGCAAGAGAGCAACTCCATCTAACAGCCTTGCTGTATCTGCAGATGCATTTAGTACTTTGAATGCTTTGTAGCAATTGCTTTATGTGCATGCCTATTTTTCCCAGGGATCAAGATAATACAGGGGTACAGATGAATATTTTGTGCTTCTATTCTTGCTATATCTTCTAAGTAAATGTCCTTTTGTAAAAAGTGCATTGATGTTCATTAGATAAATGATACTGGGGTGCTAATCACTGGGAATATTCATGATATAAGGAAGATACAGCAAAGGGGGTTGATTTAGGGAGAGCACATTGGAATGGAGGCATGAGCCAATGGCTTTGGATAGAAACTCCACAAATATTCTGGAGGACCTCTGGAAATCCTAAATGCCAGATTTGTTCTGATGAAATCGGACTCATCAGTGCAAGATCCCCAGATCTTATATTACATTAAGAGTACTGATGATGTTTAAGTTTGACACTACTGTGTGGATTATATGTCTTTCATTTCTCTCATTCCTTTTTCTTTAACCATATTCTTCAACACTATTTTCCATAGTCACCTTTTGCATTGAGGTTACTGAGTTTCAAAGGAAAGGTTGAGTTGATATAAAAGAGTTTAAAACTATTTTTTAAATTTCAACTCTTTAATTTTCTGAAATAGCATTTGGCGCATGTTTCAATTGTTTTCATGGTGGTCTTTTAGCAAATGCTGATCGTGATTACTGAAATATTACTAAATGAAATTATGTTTCTAGCTGCCATTGAATGAATGATAAAAGCTAATTTCTTCAATTCTTTTACTTATCTATTCATGTATTATTGACCAATAGCTCTTCTGAAACAACTAACTTTTCAAGTCTATCATATCTACACCTTCTTAATTGATAAATGAACTGGACCCATAGAAACTGTAATTTATATGCTGTGGATTTTGCATAGCAAATTTATCTCTTTAGATTTCTTTGCCCTCATGCAATTTCAATAGCAACAAATAAACAAACTGGGAACATCTGGAGTTAATTTAGGCCACTAATTCATTTAATTTAATCATTTACCATGCTAAAAGTCCCAGGGGCAAGGGATAGCATTGAAATAGTAAATGATTTAACTGGGATAAAAATAAAATGAAAAACAACAGAATACCATAACAACCACATTCACAAGTGAGCAGATTATCTCTCTACTTATCCTCAGTGTCCATTGGCCAATTAGCCCCTGCAAAATATTTGTTCTCTGATGGGAGAAAGCATGGCCCTAGACACTTTTACATAGCGGCAATGTACTCCTGGGTCATCCATACTTAAGACTTCAGATGGATATAATGTAAGAAGTTAAAATAATTTCAGTAGCTTCAAAATTAAATTAGAATTCTCTCCACAACATTCCAAAAGGAATGTCTACCTTCTACTTAATGACAACCAGTGAGAGGGAACTCATGACCTTATACAGAAGCTCATTTGACTTTTTGATAGCTCTAGTAG
The DNA here is from genome assembly GCF_003287225.1 of Phascolarctos cinereus. Lineage (NCBI taxonomy): Eukaryota > Metazoa > Chordata > Mammalia > Diprotodontia > Phascolarctidae > Phascolarctos > Phascolarctos cinereus. Next base: position 135,293,779 of record NW_027556402.1, on the reverse strand, counting down.
GTGTGATTTCTTTACTCTCCTTGTTACCCCTCTTCCTAGACTATCTAGCCTACATTTCTTTAACTCCCCTCCATTTTTTCTAGTTGTGTCTTTAGAGCCCAAGTAGAATAAGTCTAAACCCTCTTCTTAAGGACAACCTTTGAAATAGTTGAAGATAGTTGTCAACATCATAACACTCCCTCCCCCTTCTCCAGGTTAAAAATCCAAAAGTTCTTCCAATAGTGATTCCTAGACACTATGCGTCTCTTCTTGTAAACTAAGATTATACTACTTTCTGGGACTGACGGTTTATACTGTTTACTTATACTAAGTGCCCTAGATTTATTATTTTTTTGAGGGAAACTATCAGCAAACCACTTTTCTGCCATTGAAATTTATTTGGTTCTTGATCATACTATTTCCTCGCAGGTCCTGAATTGGCTTGCTTCAAGGGATACTTTCAGCTCCTGTATTTGCTCTTAGACTCTAATACATCTTTGATGCAGCTCCATGTAATCTTTAACAACTAAAAGACCTCTATCAATACCCCATATTTTCTTCTTGGGGGGGGCTGGCTTTCCTATAGGAACATTTCTTTACCCCTCCTCTCTCCCTTGGACAGCTAAGTGTCACAAATAGAAGAGTATTAGGCCTGAAGTAAGCAAGACTATAGTTCAAATCCAGTCTTAGAGAGACCTCTGTGACCCTAGGAAAGTCATCCAACCTCTGTCTGCTTCAGTGTTCTCAACTATAAAATGAGATGATAATAACACACTTTCTTCCTCTCAGAGCTGTTGTGAGGATCAAATAAGATATTTGGAAAGTACTCAGCAGAATTACACAGCACATGGTCAATAAAAAATCAATGCTTCCTTCCTCCTGCCTCTCTCCTTTCCTTTCTTCTGTCCTTCTTTCTTTCCTCTCTATTCCTTCTTTCTTCTCTCCCTCTCTCTTTCTTTTCTTTCTTTCTTCCTTCCCTCCTTTCCCAATTATTTGGAGTCAGCCTATCTCTGTTCAAATGAGAGTACTAGAAGGGAATTGCCCAGAGACTTGTCTCACACATTGCTAAGTAGCTTGGCAAAATATTTTACTGCAACATTTCATCACCTGTCCCCTGGCTACAGTTGAGTAGTAAAGCATGCTTCACTTAAGTCATAGACAATAAAACTTTAGAGCTGGAATTATTTTAAAGATTTCTGGTCCAACTTCTTCATTTTACAGATGAAGAAAATGAGTCCTAGAGATATGAATTTTCCACTGATCATACCTAAATGGTAACAGACCTTGAATTCAAGACCAAATCTCTCAATTCTCTATCTGTTAATTCTTTTAAATATAGCTTTCTGAGTGAAAAGTCATTTCACAACAAGCTCATGAAGTCATCAGTCACTGTTTAAATAGGAAGTGATGAAATAACTGTAGAGTAGTTGATAGAAAACTTACTTTGGCGTCATGAAGATTTCTGTTCAAATATCACCTGTAGCACAAACTATGTGTGACCAATTTGCAAAGGGGCAAGGGAGTTTTCATTTCAGAAGATCACTAAGCTGATGAAACCACCTATCTGGACACTTCTCAAAATGAAATGGATGAATGAACAATAAATGAAGCATTTTATCAGACCATCAGTTTTCAAACAGCTAGAGCTGGCATGAATTTTGCATTCCCTCAGTGCATGTGTGAATGTGTGTTTTAATGGGTTTCCTATAAATATATACATGCAAACATGCACACACATACATACCAATCTTGTTCTCTTTGGCTGGTGATAAAGTAAATATATTTTAGAAATTCAAATTTCATTTTATCCAAACTTGTGTTTTTCTTTTTAATTTAATGGAGGAAAAACAATAAAAAAAAAAGCAGTGACTATTAAATAAGATGCCTTGATTTTCCAAATCTCTTAATTATTTTAAGTAATTCATTTGATTTACTTAATTAATATTAGCATAAACATAATGGAAATTATCCATAAAATTTCCTATTTAAAGTTAAACTAGACTTGGAAATCAAGCTATATTTATATGCAAACAAGAAGCATCAGTAAAAGCTTTCATGACATATCTTTTCAAGTGATGTCTGTATGCCATTTGCTATAAAGGAAGCTCCCAAGGCTCTCATGTAATTGCATATTAACAAGTTCTCAACTGTACCTATAGTGAATATAAAAATGATTTTGAATTGTTAACATAAAAAATAGATCCATCTCCAAAAGCTCAGTATTATGAAATTGTTGGATTGAATAAACACACACACACACACACACACACACACACACACACACACACCCCTCTTTATTTTCTTTTATAAAGCCTAATGTAATGGAGAAAGAATTGAAATACATTTTAGCTAATTGAAAAGAGAAAAAAAATAACCAATATATAGACAAAAGAAACATGTGAGTCTATAATGTGGCACTTAAGCACATCATTTTAGTAGATGCATCAGTAACATCTACGGATTCACTCATCTGATGCAGAGAATTGTTTCACAGTTCATTTTCTCCATATCTGCAGGCACAACTCAGCAGTTTAGGGATTATGTTCACTCTTGTTCTAGATCAGTGATTTAACATGAGATGACACTGAATGGGCCTTTGATTTTCTCCGTGGAGCCAAACATTTCAATCTTGATTTACAGTATAAGCTTAGGGTGAAATGAGTTTGGGAGTCTGATCCAAGTGTCCCTCAGCACTCATCTAAAAACACGATAAAATTCACTATGATTGACTATATGAATCACAGTTATATTTGGAATGTCATAAGCTTCTTTACTGTGACCATTTAGGGTATCAATTAGTAGTAACATGCAAATCAAATCTTATTAAACTGGACAAAGGCCTACGTAGTACCTAGAGGCTTCCTTATTACTACAAGATTGTGCTTTTTTTTCTTTTCCTTTCTTTTTTTTTTTTTGTTCCTCTAACCTTAAAGATTACTGGTGGCCTTGTGAAATAGATAGATAGACAGATAAATACATAGATAGATAGATAGATAGATAGATAGATAGATAGATAGATAGATAGACAGACAGACAGATAGATAGAATAGGTTGGCCATCTCTTCTACTAACTTAAACTTTGAACATTTTGTTATTTAGAGGAATCACAAACTGATTTTTTTCCTCAATCTATTGCTTTGTTTTGGCTGTCCTGTGTTTTCAAGGATGTAGGGAGCTCCTTTTGTGGAAATTCTCTCCATTATGTTCATTGGCAATACTTTCGTAACTTGAAGTCCCATGCAGTTTCTTGGGACACTGAAGTGTTAAGTGATTTACTTATGGTCTCATATCCAATATGTGTCATAGGTAAGTTTTGAACCCAGGTATGCTTGACTGTGGGCATCTCATATGGTAGATTTTCTCTCTCTAAAATCTGTTAAGACCTCTTAACTTCCTGACCTAATGAGAGATAAAAAGCTACTTGTTAATGGACCTTGGGTTGATAGTTTTATATGGATACTGTTATCTAGCTGTGAAGGGATAATGAATGAAAAGGATTGCATTTACAGATTATTATTACCACCAAAGACCTGATTTACTTAGACAGACATGTTATACTTCACAAGGAAAAAGATTACTATAGTTCTCATCTGTTCAAAGTGATTATGCTAAGAGATATAACTAAGTTAGGGCTCTAAGTTATCTGTATTATTTCTTCAAACAATCCAAATTCACCATGTAATTGATAAGCTTTCTACTTCATTCCAAGCAACATAGACTTGGTACAAAGGAAAACCAAATTTTTATATTTCATCTAGGGATCTAGCTGAAGTTCTCAATATAAGTCCTACTTTGATGCTTTATTATGACTTGGGGTATCAGTTTCTATTAAGACTATGCAATAGTGGAAAACATGCCTTTATATTTCTTTACATTCTGGAGTTTTGGGTCATGGGAAGACCGTGACCTGAAAACCATTTTTAGCCAAGTCTGGAGTGGCTTGATGGCATGTGTTTGGCCAACTCATGGAACCATCTATTAAAGTTTAGGTTTATGTTAACCAATGGAACTTCTATAATGATGAATTGGTGTTTCTTTTGAAGTATTGACAGCGTGCTTGAGTTAAGTGATATGCTTATAAATCTTTTCCACCTGTAACAGCCAAATTCTTAGAAAAATCTTCTAAACTCACTGCCTCCATTTCCTCACCTCCTAATACTAACCCCTTGCAACGTGGTTTGTAACATTTTGTTCTCCTTCTATCAGATAACTTTTTACATGGAAATTTAATTTTAACTGTTAAACCAATATATTTTCCTCTTCCAGAATTATTTGACCCTTGTAAGCCCTGGGATTCTTTTGGAGGACACCCTTCTCCTTTATTCTCTTCTACCAATTATTTTTGTTTTGAGTTCTTTCCCCATAAACCTCTGTTCAGTATTGTCCTAATAATTATAGCAATGTGTTAATTGGTCTTAGAGGATATGCTCCTCATTTAAGAGTGGGTGCCTAGTGAGTAGAGAATAGACCCTGAATAGAACAACACCAATTCTCCCCAAAACTGTAACTTTTGTATTTGCTTTCTTGACAACATGACTAGGATGCCTCATTTGCCCAATTCTGCTATTAATTGCCATTCGTTCTGAGTCTGATATGTCCACATTGTACATAGTGAGGACACTGTAAGTATCTAGATTACCTCTCATTTTCCTTCCGTACCTCCTTTCTCCCAATTTCCCCGTACTGTGACTAGCATAAGATTTTACTCCTTAGAAATGAAATGTTCCTTTGTGATTAAAAAGAGTTTGGACAACACAATTATCTTTTAAAAACTATTTTTCCCTGTATCACCAGAGTATTATATTTCTATAAAGTAAAAGTAAAGCCATGTGGAAAAGGAAGAAGCTAGAATCATGATGGAAAAGTAACTTACTTGCCTGTGAGTGCTCGTATTTATAAAGCAATTAAGTTGAACTTCTGTTCTTCATCGGCATAAGGAAGCCCCAAATGAGGAAACTTCCTTAACCAATACAGAGCATCACATAATCCAAAACTTAATATTTAGAGCAAGGTTGTTTAACTTGGAGTTTGTGAATTTTATGCATGGAAACATATGGATGTATGTATACGTGTGTGTCTGAGAAAAGTGGTTAGATGTAGAGACAGGCAGATAGTTGGCTAGCTAGTTAGATAGAAAGACAATTGTATTTTGACATAATTGGTTCCCTTTGTAATGCTATACAATTTTTTTGTGCATTTAAAAACATTATCCCAAGCAGAAAACTGGGAAAGAATTTTTACAACCAGTATCTCCGATAAGGGCCTCATTTCTAAAATATATAGAGAACTAAGTCAAATTTATAGGAAAACAAGTCATTCCCCAATTGATAAATGGTCAAAGGATATGAACAGGCAGTTTTCAGATGAAGAATTAAAGTAATCTATGGTCATATGAAAAAATGCTCTAAATCCCTTTGATTAGAGAAATGCAAATCAAAACAACTCTGAGGTACCACATTAATATCTATCAGATTGACCAACATGTCAAAATAATTAAATGATAAATGTTGGAGAAGATGTGGGAAAATTGGAATACTAATGCATTGTTGGTAGAGCTGTGAACTGGTTCAACCATTTTGGAGAGCAATTTGGAACCATGACCAAAGGGCTATATAAAAAAAAGAAAAATCCCAAAGGGCTTTCACCCAGCAATAGCACTTCCTGGGCTGTATCCCAAAGAGATTATACAAATGGGAAAAGGACCCACATGTACAAAAATATTTATGGCAGCTCTTTGTGTGGTAGCAAAGAATTAGAAATTAAGGGGATTCCCATCAGTTGGGGAATGGCTGCACAAGTTGTGGAATACTATTGTGCTATAAGAAATGATGAGCAGGTGGATTTTAGAAAAAAAAACCTGGAATGACTTGTATGGACTGATGCTGAATGAAGTGAGCAGAACCAGAAGAATGTTGTACACAGTAATAGCCATGTTGTGCAATGACTAATTTCGATAGACTTAGCCCTTCTCAGCAATGCAAGGATCTAAGACAAATCCAAAAGACTTATGATGGAAAATGCTATCCACATCCAGAGAAAGAAGTGTGGAATTTGAATGCAGATAGAAGCATACTATTTGCTCTTTTTTTTCTCTTTTGCCTTGCTTTGTTTACTCTTTCTTGTGGTTCCTCCTATTGGTTCTAATTCTTGATTACAACATGACTAATGTGAAAATATGTTTAGTGGGAATGTATACGTAGAGCCTATATCAGATTGTATGCCATCTTGGGGAAGAGGTGAGGAGGGAGGGGAAGAAAAATTTAACTCAAAAGCTTATGGAAGTGATTGTTGAAAAGTAAAAATAAATTAATAAAAAATAAATAAATAAAAACATTATCCCAGAGTGTCTATCTATAGATTTCACTAGAATGCTGAAAGAGTAAATGACACACAAAAGATAAAGAATCTCTGTCTTTGATAGCTGCTTCCTGGGGACACTAAGACTTGGTCATAGAGTCAATACACATTACACATACATACACACACACACACACACACACACACACACACACTATAGATATATAGTGAAGAGCTTTAGGTGCTGAATATGGTGTTGATATTTCATCTTAGAAGAGGATAATTTTATAAGCAATTATATAAGAAAATTAGAATCAAACAAAATGCTTCTGTTTCATTTACTTATAATTACATGTATATTTAATTTGATATGACTATATTTAAATCTTATGGTCAACAATGTGTTTCCTATGTTTACCTTTGTAATAAAATATATTTACCTTATATAACATACAAAATATTTGATATATTTTATTTTATGTAAATCTGAGTTTACATTATATAATATAGAAGTTATTGTTTATGCTTTTTCTAAAATTAACATTAGCAATAAATAGTAGAAACTAATATTTTAGTTAATTCTGGCATTTTCATATTCATAACAGTATTCTCTTCTGAAAAAAATGCAAACTTGCCTGTTTGTTATTTAAATTTCTTCACCATCTAACTCCATATCATCTTTCTAGATTAATTTCATACTTATCTTTCATGACTTCTTTGTTACAACCAAACAGCCCTATTTGTTGCACATCGTATTCTCTCTTCTGTCTCCATTATTAATGGAGGCTGTCCCCCTTACCTGGAATACTCTGCCTCTCCATTTCTATTTTCTGCAATATTTAACTCCTTTTAAGTGTTACCTCAAATCCTACCTTCTAAAGAGACCTTTGCTCATCCCTCCAGTATATGTTGCTCTCTTCCTTCTGAAATAACTTTGTTGTTTCCCTATTTGTGCATAGGCCATAACCTACCAGTCAACTACAAGTTCCCTGAGATCTGATAAAGATTCATTTTTAGCATCTAGCATAGGAATTTGCATACATAGGCATTTGTTTGTCCAATTGAATTATTATTTTTTTTTCTTTTTGATTTCTTTTTTTCTTTTTCTTGACTTCCTTATTTTTATCAATGGCACCACCATTCTCTTTACTCATACTTATATACTTGGAGTCATCTGTGACCACTTCTTGGTTGAATTAACAGAATCCTAGTTTCTAGGTAAAAGTTTTGCTGTACTATGTATGCCATGGTCAGAACACATCTGGTGTAATATGTTCAGTTCTATGCTTCATGTTTTAAGGACACTGATAACTTAGACAATATCTAGAGGAGTGGTGAAAGGCTTCAAGTTCATGTCATTTGAAGGTCAACTGAAGTAACCAGGAATGTTTATCCTGGATATTACAAGACATGGGTAGGACAAGATTCACATGTTCTATAGTATTTTAAGGGTTATACTAGAGACAGATTATATATTTTTCTGCTTGGTCACAGAGGGCAGGAATAAAAACAATGGGTAAAAGTTAAAAAGGGTGGACTTAATTTTGATGAAAAGAAATATTTCCATATATGAATGTAATGGAATACTATTGTGCTATAAGAAATGATGAGCAGGTAGACTTCAGAAAAACCTGGAAAGACTTGGATGATTTGATGCTGAGTGAAGTGAACCAGGAGAATGTTGTACACAGCAACAGCCACGTTATGTGATGACTGATATTGACAGACTTAGCCCTTCTCAGCAATGCAAGGATCTAAGATATCTCCAAAGGCCTCATGGTGGAAAATGCTATCAACATCCAAAGAAAGATCTTTGGAGTTTGAATGTAGATCAAAGCATATTATTTGCTATTTTTTCCTTCTATTGTGTTTTGTTTCCTCTTTCTGGTGGTTCCTCCTATTGGTTCTAATTCTTCCTTACAACGTCACTAATGTGAAAATATGTTTAATAGGAATGTGTATGTGTAGCCTATATCAGATTTCAAGCCATCTTGGGGAGGGAGGGGAGAAAAATTTAAAACTGAAAAGCTTATGGAAGTGATTGTTGAAAATTAAAGTAAATTAATAAAAAAGAAATATTTCCTGATAATTAGCACTATCCCAAAGTAGAATGGGTTGTCTTAGGAGTAGAGATCCCCCTCAGTTGAGGTATTCAAACAAGAATTTGTTGGGGATATTGAAGAATCTCTAATTGCTTAAGCGTGAATTGGACTAGAAAACGTTAAAGTTCCCCCCACCTCTGAGATTTAGTGATTTATATGCTCCGTATATAAAAAGTTGCCCAGACATATCAGTTCTTTCACTGAAATACTTTACTAATCTATCACTTCTCCATTATGTTCACTACTACTAACTTATTTCAGGCCTTTATTACCTCTCTCCATAACCTCTTGCAAAAATCTTCCTAACAGCCATCCATGGCTCTAGTCAACTTAGTGCAAACCATCTTAGACCCCTCTGCCAGAAAAATCTTCCTAAAACACAGATCTGACGACACAAATTCTAATTATTCCACATTGCCTAGGAAATAAGTCCCAATTTTTTTTCCTCTTTGTTCTATATATACTATATTTGATCTACTATACTATACTTCATTGGAGCAAATCATTTAATTTCTTTGAGCCTGCATTTCCTAATCTGCAAAATGAGAGGGTTAGATTAGATCAATATCTCTTTCACCTCTAGTCTCTGATCCTATGAAATCCTTAGCCTAGAATTAAAAATCCTTTACAATTTGGCTCCATTGCACCCTTCCATACTTGCTTCATGCTACATCCCTTCAAAGACTCTATGTCAGGGGTAGATAGGTGGTGCAGTGGATAGAGCACCAACCCTGGATTCAGGAGGATCTGAGTTCAAATCCGGTCTCAGACACATATCATTTACTAGCTGTGTGACCCTGAGCAAGTCACAAAAAAAAAAAAAGACCCAAAAACAAAGACTCTATGTTCTAGGCCAATGGGTAATACATTATTTCCCAAATATTTAAAAATTACCTCTAAAATCCTTCATCTTACTTTTTCCTTATATTTGAAATTCCTTTTCTTCCTTTCCAACTTTGGAAATACTACCTGTTTTTCAAAACCCAGTTCAAATGCCATCTCCTTCATAAAGTCTTTCTGTATCTTTAAAGTTGTTGTTGTTTGTCCTTTGTTTTCAAAGAAGATCAATGATATCATGATGTTGGGGTACAATAGTGAACAATGGATGATGTCTTGACTTGCATGTGAATTGGATGTAAGTGAGGAAGAGTTGAGCAAAGTTGTCAGCCTCACTCTCTTTTCCAGAGCCATCAGACTCCAGTGTCAAGACAAAAGTCCATATGACGGACAATGGCCTAGGATGCAGTGGATGACCTTGGTGTCTTTGACAACTGACCAAACTCTAAGCACTCCACAGTGCCTGCTTTAGCTGCTTTCACAGCCATTGGAACAAATTGTTCTCATCCACCCATTCTGCCTGGGGTAGACATTTCCCTAATTCACCAGTGGGTTTGAAGCCTGTCACTTACTCTCAACCTGGTTTAGCCTGCCTGCAGAGACAGTTTTACTTGGGTGTGGCTACTGCACATGCTACAGCTTCTTAGAGCCACAGATGGATGACCAGTCCTAAAAAGAGCTCCAAGTTGTAGCAGGGGTGTAGAGGGTGTAAGGGAGGACTAGCACATATTTTAAGTTAACCTAAATTTATGACACCTGGTTCATAGTCATTCACTTTTTGTTTATTTGGCTAGGCAATTGGGTTAAGTGACTTGCCCAGGGTCACACAGCTAATAAGTGTCAAGTGTCTGAGGCTGGATTTGAACTCAGGTCCTTCTGACTCCAGAGCCAGTGCTCTATCCACTGTGCCTCCTAGTTGCCCCATCTCATTCACTTTTTTTTAAAAAAGTTTTTTGTATATATGGCATATCTTTCCTATACTTTAAGCTTCCTAAGTGTTTTTGTTGTATTTGTTGTTGTTGTTGTTATTCAGTCATTTTCAGTGTCTGATTCATCATCACCTCATTTGGGGTTTTCTTGGATACTGAAGTGGTTTTCCATTTCCTTCTCTAGCTCGTTTTTTCATATGAGGAAACTGAGGCAAATGGAGTTAAATGATTTGCCCAGGGTCATATAGCTATTACGTGTCTGAGGCCAGCTTTGAACTCAAGAAGATCAACTTCTTGACTCCAGGCCTGACTTGCTATCCACTATACCACCTAACTGCCCCTCCCTGAGTATAGAGATTGTTATTTAACTATTTTTTTGTATTTTCTCCAGCAATTAGTGCAGTATATCATATGCAATAGGTGCTCAATGATTGACAGAATAAACATATATTGTTTATTTTGTTTACCTAAGCTTTATGTTTGTACACACCACTCTCCCAACTGAATTCTCTTGAATATGTACATTGTTTTAGTTCTTTTGCTATATGAAATGCTTTAAGTAATGCCAATTAGTAACATTTAAATTATTCTTAAATCATGTTTCATTGTAAAATGGGGAAAAAAAAGAGCTATAGTCTTCATTTTGTTAAATGTCCTTAATAATCCCCATGGCCTGCAAAAGGATCACAGATCTTTGAAGGAATTGCAGAAATCCTTAATTGTCACAAGGTGGCAGCAATGCAACACAAATGATTGGGATGCTTCATGTCATTCACTTAACAATCCATAAATTTCAGCGAAATAAGGGGGTTGGGGGAGCACCAGAAATAACAGTCGTTAGAGTGTGGCCAGAAATCAGAAAATGACCAAGTGGTTACAATATCTATATAGTTACATATCCATGTTTATTTGCATACATGTATCCACATCTATACCTCTGTCCCTGTATACATATGGATATATACTTGTGATTTCCCTGGGATCGGGACTTCTTAGTGAAGATTACACCCTCTTCTAATTCATAGTGACAATTTTTCTTCAATTTAGTCTTAAAGGTAGCCCAGGACACAGAGTTTAAGTAACTTGCCCAGAGTCACATAGTCAGCTTGTGTCAGAAGCAGAACCTCAACTTGTTCTTGTTCACTTCTGTCATTATGCAATAAGGACCTGGATATACTTATATCCTATACCTATACTAATGAAATCATAGGAGAGAGGAGAGAGAAAATACTAATAGAAAAAGGCACAGAAAGAGAGTGACTTGGAGAGGTACCGTGTGTTTTATGAGGCGGACAGAGAGCCAGCCTTTGAGCTCAGATAGATGAAAACCTGCAAAAGAGTTGCTGAGACATACCTGCACAATGTGGCCCCAGGCAAGTCAATTAACTTCTCCCTAAGGCTGTAAGATGTAGAGAGCATAATGATCTTGAGCAGGATGTCTCCTCATCACGAATTCCCTGTCTATAAGAAAACATAGGTCCAGTTCAAAAAAATAAGTACTTGGTGAGCAAAGTCCTTCTATCAACCAGCACTTATCCATATCATCTATTCTTCAACATACATAATCTGATATAGTTGCTCAGAGTACTGATAGTTTAAATGATTTACCATATTTCAAATTGCCAGAATGTTCCAGAAGCTAATACAATATTCCTGATTTGACAGCCAGCTCTCTACTTAACATGCTGCATTCCTGTATATACACACATTTATACACAAATTCACATGTACTCAGGCACATACAGTACAGTGAACAAATTACTTGTGATAAAATACAATAATGAAATTTGATATACAATAAACCTTATAATTCTTACATCTTTAAAACATTTTGAATATTCAGTATGTCCTCCTTTTGCTATATTCATCTCTTTCACATGATTTAGCATTGAGTTCACAAGATAATGACACATATTCTTGGATTCTTCATCATTATACCTTATATCACATTAGATACTTAGCTTACCTTTGATGGACAATCCATTTTTCTAATTATAATGTTGATTGTAGTTTTTCAATGGAACATAAATTCCTAGGACACTAAAGCATTTTTATCTCCACGATTAAGTAAATTTTTTAACCTTTCATGATACGTGGCATGATATAAGGTTACATTACAATATTCCAACTCCTTTTGGCCATTTCTGCAATCCTAGAATGATTCTGCTTTTAAACTATCAAAATATCTAACAGATATTGCCCCCTTAAATGAAGGGGGGAAAAAAGAAAAAACAAAATGAACAAAATTCCAAACCAATAGGACGAAAAAACAATAAAAGGAAACATTTGGGGAGTGGTGATATTTTAAAGTATGACAAAAATGCCTAGATCTTAAGATTTTGTCTAGAATTCCTTTGACAACAGTTTAGGTATAACTTTGAATGAAAAATTTAAATTAATTACTAAGAATTACCTTTTAAAAAACTTTAGTACTGGTGCAGATAGGTGGCGCAGTGGATAGAGCACCGGCCCTGGATTCAGGAGGACCTGAGTTCAAATCCGGCCTCAGACACATAACACTTACTAGCTGTGTGACCTTGGGCAAGTCACTTAACCCCATTGCCTAGCCAAAACAAAAAACAAACAAACAAAAAAAGACTTTAGTACTACTACATTTGTATTTTCTTACCATGAGAAATGTTCTTGTTTCTTCAGTTATTCGTTTTTGCTAGTCTTCTTACTATTCTCCTAAATTCAAGAACCACTATAACTGTCAGTTGGTTTTTGTTTGTTTGTTTTACTGAAGGCCTTTGTTTTCTACAGATTAATTGGGCTATTTCACCTATAGCTTGTCAGATCTTGGTAACTGTTTTACACTTTTTACCTTACTTTCCTTTGTGCTTGGGTGAAATCAACTTTATCTCATGATGTCTTTGAAAGATCCTTGAAATTCTTGACTTCACACCAAAAGCTGCTGCAATAGTTCTAATACTCATTAAAGTGTGCACTTTAAAAGCTAAAATGTATTAATGTTTCTTTGGAGTAATATCTATATTTAAAAACTTCAGAATAAAAATACAACACAAAAGAACAATAAAACATATGTATAGTACAAAATCAAATGTTTAAGTGGCAGAAAGCTAGCTAAAGGAAGGAAGGAAGCAATTATGTATTAAGCGCCTGCTATATGGCAGGCCTTATACTAAATACTTTGCAAATACTCTTGTGATTCTCATAACATCCCTGGGAGATAGGTATTATTATCATCCCCATTTTATATTTGAAGAAACTGAAAGAGGAAAGAGATTAAATGACTTGTCCAGGGTCATGCAGCTAGTAATAAACATCTGAGGCTAGATCTGAACTCACATCTTCCTGATTCCAGGCCTAGCACTCTGCCCCACAGCACCACCTAGCTGCTAGCTCATTTGAGTTTCTTCTGGTCAACATCAGGCACTCTTGAGTTCACCCTGCACCAATGACAGCATATGTACCCGAGCATTGCTATCAAAAAAAATGTAATCATATCCAAAGTATTAGTTGTCTCAAAGTATTTGTATACCATTTTATATGTGTGTGTGTGTGTGTGTGTTATATTTAGTCCTATGATTTCATTGGTGTGGGGAACTCCTACTGGGAAGACTTTGCACTACTGTAAAACTGCAATATGTCTCAAAATTGTAGTCTTCCTGGGCTACTGAGAGATTATGTGACTGGTCCAAGGTCACTCACCCAGGTAGCACATGTTAGAAGATGTCTTCTTGAATTTAAAGTTGGTCCTCTATAAAATATCTCATGTTTCCATACACATATCTGTAAACATATGTATTTATGTACACACATCTCCACAACACAAACTATATACGTAAGAATATACATATGTGTACATGCATGTATATAGAGCCACACATGTTAGCATGAGCATTTCATACCTATAATTTTATATTGTATAATTACACATTTGTATGAGTATATATGCATTTATGAAACCAATAACATAAAGTCAAATTTAAATAAAATTTAAACTTTATAGTCATAGCTATACACACATATATATTGAAATATATGCATACATATATTCACTGTTGGATTTACATGTGTGTATGTATGTGACTGTGTATGTAAAGAAGACATAATTGGAATCACCTAAGCAAATTTAAATTATTTTTCTACTGTGTTTCTTATTAAACTCTGAATTTTAAGGACAAAATATTGTACCAGCCTTCACTTTTTAAAATTGATAGTCACATATCAAAGGCTGTCTCAAAATGATGGGGTTCTTTGGTCTACTATCCCATTTGTGTGCTATATAAATTCCAAATATTTTTAATTATTGGTTCTAATTTTTCCTAGGGATAAGAATTGAAAATGCGCTTTTAAGGGGGAAAAGGAGTTTCGTGTTTGAGTTTAATCTCATAGACTTAAAAAATTATTCTTTGATTTTGAGTTTAGTTGTTCCTGTTATTATTATTACTATTACTGCCAGGTGTTCTTCAGAATCTTCCTAAAATAATTCAAACAGAAGTGATTCAGTTTTCTGTCATGGTGCTGGTAGATATGATATATATGATAAAATATCATACATATGTATATACATATGCATATATATATACATCATGCAAAGTGCTCTATACATTTTATTGCACTGAATAAATGTCATTTATTACTATTATTGAAATATATGTATCATTCACAAGTGTTTCTCTCACTAGGTCATTTCTACACAGTTAACTTAAAATAGAAAGTACTATCACAGTGATTTCTTAAATTGTAAGTGGTCCTTTCCATACAATATACTTCAATTTGTCTGTAATAGTAAAGTAGAAAGTAATACTTGAGAATCATATAATATTTGAAATATTCTGTCAATTTTCATCTACAAATTGAAAGACTATCCTATAACTCCATTTCTTAGGTCAGACACCAACTCACTTCCATTTGTATAATGCCTCTGTGCAAAGGGAGGATTGACCATATCAAAATTTCTATGAATCATAAAGTGGCAACTTCCAAAATGGCTCCCATACTCTTGTGCATGTATAGCAAAGCCTCCATGAGAGTTGTTTTAATGAGATGGTCACAGAGAGAAGGTTTAAAAGCATGCAGTCGAATATTACACATGAGTCTGTCTCTATCACCCCCCCCTTGTTATTTATTACGTTCCTGCTTAGGACCAGATTACCATCATGTTTAGCAATATAGAAGAGTCAGTGTGTTATAGTGATAGGGTTGACGCAGGGGTCAGAAAGATATGGGTTTAAATTTGTGCCTTCGACAGTCAGTAACAGTGTGACCATGGGCAAGTCATTTACCCTACTATAAGTCTTACTCAACTTTGCTATAGTATTCTTCTAAGTGTGATAACAATGGGATGATCAGGAAAGAAAATAACAAGTATTAATCAAGCATTCAGTTTGTGCCAGCCAATATGCAGAGTGCTAGAACTATAAGCACAACCAAAAGAAAAAAGAAATTCCCATCTTCTAAGAGCTTACATTCTAATGGGAAAAGCTAACACATAAAAGGAAGGGAGAAGGAAGATTTCTACAGCATCCTTCCACATTGTTCTGGCAGTCCAAATTTCATCCTCATTTAAAAAATAATTGTATACATTTTCCCTGAGTCACTATTTAAAAAATTTCATCTATAGAGATATATAATAATATTTCTACACTGTAAAAGATAACTTGGATTTCAAAATATTCTAATGAAGTGAGAACATTGCACTCAGTAACAGCCACATTGTGTGATGACTGACTGATAGACTTAGCTCTTCTCAGCAATACAAAGATCTAAGACAACTCCAAACGATTCATGATGGAAAATGCTATCCACATGTAGAGAAAGAACAACGGAGTCAGAATGCAGATCGAAGCATACTATTTGCTCTCTCTCTTTCTCTCTCTCTATCTCTCTCTTTTTGTTTCTTCTTTCTTGCAATTCCTCATTCGTTCTAATTCTTCTTTACACATGACTAACATAAAAATACGTTTAATAAAAATGTATATGTAAAGCCTGTGTCAGTTTGCATGGAATCTTGGGGAAGAGAGAGGGAAGGCTGAGAAAATTTAAAACTCAAAAGCTTATGGAAGTGAATGTTGAAAACTAAAAATAAATTTAAAAAACCTTCTAAGAGAAATATATATGTGTGTGTGTGTGTGTGTGTGTGTGTGTGTGTGTGCATAGATATTTACTGGTCTTGCTGTTCTACGAACAAGACACTCCATCTCTCAACACCAGGCTTTCTATTTCCCTGTCCCTTATGCCTGTGACATTTTACCTCCTCCACTAACCACCCTGGCTTCCTTTATGAGTGGCATTGAGACCACTCACCCAAATAAAAATTCAGAGGCTTCTCTCAGTAGAAACAAAAGTTTTATTCTAGCAAGTCTCGTGTGAGAATTGGGCATCACCTACCCAGGGCATACTGGAGTAGGGAGGCAGGCTACAAGCAGCAAGCAAGCAGTGATATACCCTTAAACAACTCTAAGAAAACCCCCACACACACTTGTTTACCTCAATCTCTTTATCCTCATTGGTTGAGGTAAGAGACCTTACATTCTACCCAGAAACTAAAAGATACATTTTTCCCAAAACAAGCTTGGGAGCTAGAAGATTGCCTTATATGGCAAAGATAAGGCTGGGGTGGTGGTTACAAAACAAGGGAGGGGGTGGGCAACAGATGTATGACCTGATCACATGATTTACAGGGAAACGAAACTTAGGCCCAGCTAATGCTAAAGCCTTAACTAAATTTTGGGGCATAGCTTCCATTTCATATGAGAAACTTCCACTTGTCCCACACACTTTAGGTCCCTACTAAAATCCCACCTTCTACAGGAAGCTTTCTTCAACTTCTCTTAATTCTGCTGCCTTCCCTGTATTAATTATTTTCTATTCATCATGTACATAGCTTAATTTTTATCTATTTGTTTGCATATTGTCTCCTCTATTAGATTGCAAGCTCCTTTAACATAGGGACTGTGTTTTGCCTCTTTTTGTATCCTCAGCACTTAACAAAGTACTGGAACATAGTAGGTGCTTAATAAATGTCTACTGATTGATTGACACATATACATATATATTATATATAATGAGGAGAGGGGCTGGGGTCACAGTTGATGTAGGGCTGGGCCTACAGTCTGGAAGACCAGAGTTCAAATCTGATCTCAGACACTTTATTACCTGTATGACCTTGGGAAAGTCATTTAACCTTTGTCTGCCTCAGTTTCCTCAACTGTAAAATGGGAATAATAATAGCACATACCTCATTGCTGTGAGAATCAAATGAGATAATATTTGTAATAGTGTTTAGCAAAATGCATGGTACATAATTGGCACTGTATAAATGCTTATTCTTGTCCCTTTTTCTCTGTGTGTGTGTGTGTGTGTGTGCACTCTACTTTTTCAAATGTAGTGATTCTTTAAATGGTTATTTTTTGACGTTAGAGAAAATGTCCATTATTCTTTTTTTAATTAGAAAGTTGTTTTAAAAAGAATATTTGTATTTTGTTGCCTTCAGATTCTTAAAAGGGGATTTAAAAAAGTACATAATTTTCCATGGGTTTCTGAATCACAGAGAAAAAAATCTGCTATACGTTAAATGAATTTTCACTAGATGGGGTTCAGAGAGTGGTATAAAAAAAAATTGGATGATCTCCTTTCTAGAACTGGCCCTGCCACCAATTCTCCACAGAGACTTAACTAGTTCAGATTTCATTTTTTGTCCTCAGTTTCCTCATCTGTAAAATGATTAAGGCTACTTTCAGCTGCAAAATTTCATAATTCTGTTCTCATGACACCCACTGAATTTCTATTTTTGGAAAATAATTTTAAGATGACATAATATGAACAATAATAATTAAAAAAAAACAATGACAACAAAGAATCAGAAGCAATCCCCTCAATCTTTTTTAAAAATCTGATATGTTAAAAGTTATCTCATCAATTTTTCCATTAAAACTGTAGTACATAAGGTCTAAATTATGTTTCAGGTGAAAATTGGTTTTGATCTGGAAATAATTTCCTGGGAGAAGGTAATTAATAAGAACTATCAACTTTTATCAAAATGTCTAGAGTCAATCAGGAGGAGGATATAGAGTGATTCTGGGTCATGAATTGGGCATTCTTCAACCACAAGCTCTTGAATAACTTCATAATGTTTATAGTAGCCAAGCCAGTGTGTCAAGAAAGGATGAAGCCTGTACATGCAAAGGGAAAAAAAGTTACAAAAGTTAAAGCTGTACTTTTGAATGTGAGGAGATAAGAGAAAGGTTGTAAAGGAAGGATGTGGAATGGTTGCATCATGGTCCAGGTTAGTGAGAGGAAGAGAGGAGTTGCAAAAATCTTACGTAGGAAATAATGTGTAATACTCTGGAATATGCTTTCCTAAGCTTTTCTGCCCAACCCCCACCTGCCCACACTCCAAAACAGGTCTCAATAGAAGGACCTGAGAGAAGGTATTATGGCTGTCTACATTCCTAAGAAGGAATCTCACAGAAAAAAGTAGAGGAATTTTCTTAAAGATTCTTGGAATCATAGCCATAACTCAGGTGGGATGAATGGGGCTTTGTCTCAGGGTACAAAAATTTAGGAGACATGATAATTTAGCACATGAATCCTTTCAGTAGTGTAGAATCAATTTAACTTAACTTGGGACCTACTTGATCATTGTAATAACATTCATCTATTATCCACTTCAGTGGTCTCAGCAACAAATCCCTACCCCCCCTGCCCCCCCAAACACCTTCTGGGCTTAAGCGATTCTTATTTACAGGGATTATAATTCATATAATGAATTACACAGTTGCTTAGATGTACATGCAGCCAACACTGGGCACCAAGATTATCAGTTAATGTTCTGCTGGTAATGTAGGTTTACGTGCTCAAATTCTGTGTTATTTCTTGATTCTTTGGTATGTAAGCATGAACATGTAAGTATGCCATAATATGTGATATTGCTTCAAGGGATCAAGTTGTACTCAAGAAATAATCTGAAAATGAACACAGAAAAAAAAAGGAACTGAAATTGAAGTTAGAGTGGAAAGCTGAGATTGGAATAATTTTACACAGAAAGCATCAAAATTCTAGCAGACACTAAAAGTAAGAGGAGGCCTGAAAGATTAGGAAAACTGTAGAAACCTATTATCTATCCTCAAACTATCTAAATGTGATTGAAATACTGATTAGAATTCAGGGGTAAGTTTTAAAAAAGGTAAATTATAGCTTTAAGAGACCCATAAACATCCCTGAAAAAGAGAGAGCCTTTTTAATGATTGAGTTTTATTTCATAAGTTTCATGACACTGTCATAGGCTATAAAAAGTTGGTAAAATTTATGATGTTGGAGCAATAATTAGGATGATATTTGTCTGTGGCATTTGGTATTTTCCCTTCAAGAAGTAGGGTTTTTTATATATATTTTATGACAGGGTAAGGACACCATAGGTGAGGAGGTATGGAGAAGAAACACAAAAGCTCATAAAATCACAAATCAGGCAGTATAGTACTCACAGCCATGAAAGTGTGTGACTCCCATATTCTACAGTCCCACAGACACACAAAGGTGGCTTTGGGCCTGCAAAGAAATGAGTCTCTTGCTTTTACATCTAATTGTGGCTTCTGGGTGGTTTCATAGGGAGGAAAGTAGAGGAGAGGTTTAGGAGCAGTAAATCAATAGGCAATCAATATTGCCTCCTTATTAACCACAAAGACACTGTGATTAGTAAAGTTTGCTAATCTTATATGCTTGGATTAAATGAACTTTGCTAAACTGATAATTTCCTAATTTTATATTCATAACCCTAAATGTAGCTGACCACATTAGTTGTTGAGTAATTAGGAACTTCCCAATACAAAAGTGAGTAAACTGGTGGCCAATGATGTTGCCAGTCATCTTGACTTTTGTCTTGCCACTGGATTTCAATGACTCTGGAAAAGAGAGTGAGGCTGATGACTTTGTGTGGCTCTGATTCACTTAAACCCAATTCATGTACAAGTCAAAACGTCACCCCGTGATGTTATTGGTCCTGTTTGAAAAGGAAGGTTGAACAATATCATGCACATAAGGATCCCATTATCATCTGACTTGCTATGCATTTCATGTTTCCCTAGCAGTACTATAAACTCTGAAGTTAAAGTATCATGTTTTATGAGCCTGTATATCACCCCTCCCACTCTATTATATTTTGCAAAGTACTGAGGACATATACAACAACAATGCAATAAATATTTTCTTAGTTACTGAATGATGGATTGATTGTCACTGGATTTTCAAACAAGACAGCCCTGAAAGCCGAATCTCTCCTTGGCTTTGAGATTTGACATAGGTTTTCTACCTTTTGGTTGGCAGTTGGGTGTCTAAATGTGTTGGTATTATCCTAGCTATAACCAAATGAGAGTATCCTTTCTGGTTAGTGCTGAGTGGTTTGTAATAGTAGTTTTCTTATCTTTTATTTTTATGATTCAGTCTCAGGGGTAAGTACATAAGTTTAATTGAATGTTTGTTTTTCATTTTAATCAAGGTAATTAAATGCTAATGACATTTCTTGTGTTATAGCATTGGGGTTCAGATTTCTTATATTATATCCCCTAAGGTCATATTCGGTCCTTTCAATAATTTTTTATCCATTTCTTGTCACATTCATTATATCAAACCCAACTGGTTTTGTGACTCGTCTTACTTCTTGTAAACTAATGAATTCATAAGACCTAAGGTATTATTCAAGGAAGTAGATTCACTGTGACTGAGTGAACTACTTCATAACATAGTTATACATCAAACCGGTACTTTTTTGTTTTTTGTTCTTAGCATTTCAAAATAGCTTAAAATACTAAGTAACATAACCTCCTCTGTCATTGATTTACATTGCTACTTATCACCTATCATACTACTGTTATTGTTGTTACTATAATTACTGTAATAAAATTTCTGCCTTCCTATTATCAGTCCCCTTTATCATTTTGACTACCCATCAAGTGATTAATCCTTTCCATCATATTTCTTCACTTAGATGGAAATCTGGATTTGGCCACACAACGGAATTACCATGTTTTTAGGTATATTTTAAAAAGACAAAAGAAGGAGATAGCTGGGATATGTGACTAGTAAGATGACAGATTAGTTACATTTTCTAAATCTTTTTTGTAACTTTTCTATACTTACAAAAAAGGACAGGGAAAGAGTGATTCACAAATAAATATGCCTTAAGAAGGCAGCATTTTTTACAATGTAAGATACTTTATGAATGAATACTAGAGAACTCTAATAATTAGAGCAATCACTCAGCATCTTTCACACTGGCTTCCATGCCTACTCAGCAAAAGCACTAGTGAACTGGCACACTGCTGTCAAGTCTGATCCTAAAGAAAGAATCTCAGTTACTGAAGTGACTTTTTGCATCTCATAAGAAGCAGTAGATGCTAATTCTGTCCAGCCAAATAAATGAAAATAGGACAGCAGAGGAGAAGAGCAATGGGTTGAAAATGTGCTACCATTGTATTGGTGTCAAGCCCTAACATAAGAACCATCCCAGCTGTAGTTACTATAACTGATTATTCCTAACTTCCCTTTCACAACTTACACAAAATGGATGTTGCCAACTCTCATCAGAACATGAAGGAAAGTAAGAGAGCAAAAGAAGGAGTCAGTAGAGGACATGATGACTGCATTCAATTTTAATCAAAGGGGAACGAATCTCAGTTTGGCCCAGTCTTGAACCCAGAGGTTATTCAGCTTTAAGTATGCAACCTCCCAACTCACCTATCGGTTTGAGGCCTTTTGGCTACCCTCAGCCTGGTTTAGCTTACCAGTGATGTGTATACTGCAGCTTCCTGGAGCCACAGGTGAGAGCTAGATGACAAGTGTACACCAAAGATGGGTGAGTAGCCCTGAAAAGAACCCAGCAAGCTCTCTTTTCAGAGGTGCTAGTCCTCCCAGAATACCCCATACATATGAGGGGTAATACAAAGAGGCTGAAACACCAAAATACATTAAAAGGAAAAATCCTTACTAAAAATTTAGCCTACAAACTAATAAATGTATATCAAACATTCTAAAACCACAAAGAATAATGAGGAAAACCTTGAAGAGAATACAGATACTCTTAAATATTATAAAATGAGAGAAAATGAACCAGCAGGGCCTAATGAAAGAGACTACTATGACCCCTCCCTTTCATATAGCATGAATAACAAAAAGAAACTCTAGAATATTTCAAAACAGAAATAAAATCCATTAAAAAGAAACTAGTATCAAATTCAGGTCATGAATTAGAGTTACTAATACATACTTTTAAAAAAATAATAAATTTATGAAGGAAAATCTTTCTATGTAAGTGAAAGAAAAATTAACAGGGAATTAACAAATTTACTATAGAGAAGAACAATCTGGCAGAATATAAGCACAAAAAACAACATTAAAAGAACCCATGAATTCTACACAAGTCAAAACAAAAGACCTTGAATACAAGATAGGCACTTAAGGATAAAAGTTATTCTAGAAGAACAGGAGAAATAAAACAAAAACCAAAAACCAAAAACAACCAAAACGAAACACCATAATAAAAGAAATAATATAAGAAAGTTTATGGAACTTGTGAATATTGCAATAGCACTTCTTACTAAAGATAATAAAGCACTGAATGAGACAAATTGTAGAGGGCCAGCTTTGGGGAGCTGGAGGGCTTAGGCCAGCTGGGTCTTACCTGCAGTTTGTACTAAGCCTGACAACTGTGAAACTCAGGATGTCGGCTCCCAACCCCCCATTCCGTCTCTTGAGAACAGGATGCAGGAAGGGAGGAAACGATGGGGTACAGGACGGAGCAGGAAAGAATGTAACAGACAAGGTACAAGGAAGTAAGGAAATCACCTAATTAGATTTGTACTTTTCATGAATAACAATGTTACTATTGCTTGATCCAGTGCTATATAAGCCTGAGTCCTCAGATCAATAAACAGAGTTTGCTCTTCACTGCTCTCACCTGGCCCGTGTTTCTTTCTCTCTTCACACTCTGCCGGCATCAGACCACAGCCGGGGACGCAGGCGCTCCCGGCAACAAATATATTGCCAAAGTTTAAAAGAAAAGAATCACTGGTCTTCAAACTCTAAGACACTTACCAGTCAAATAATTCCAATTACAAGCAACAGACTTTGTAAAATACGAGAAGAGTCTTCCAAATATGAAAGGCAGACAATTCAAATAGCAAAAGTTATTCTACAGCCATGAAAATTTTAGAAGGGAATATAATAACATCTTCTAAAAAGCCAAGTTCAAGTTGCAAGTGAAAATTACACACTCTGAAAATATAAGCTTATATATGTTTCCTCTTCCTCTTTGATAACTACTATTCCTCCTTCTTGGAAATATCAATTCACAAGTGAAGCAATGTCAGGCAGAAACAGACCAGTAATGTAAAAAATTGTTTTGTTTAGTTTTGTTTTATTTTCCCTAAAATCACAGGTGTCAGGCCTAATTACCCATCAACACCAAGAGAGACACAAAAAAATAAAAATAAAGAACAAATAACAATATAGCTTATGAATAAAAATGCAATTTATGACAGTGTAGAAAGGAAGAGAAAAATAAATAGATCTAAGCAAAACTCGAAAAATGTACAAAAAATGAAAATTAATGTAATGAGAGTTTGTAGGACAGGGTAGTTTTTAAAATAACAACTTAAATAAGGGAGAAAAATGAAGGGGCAAAATAATAAAAATAAATAGTTATCTAAAGAAGACAAAGAAAAAATATCAATATTTTAAAGTAAAATTTGAGGATTGGGGAAAGAGTAGGCCAATATGAGTGGGGGATGGTAAGAAGGCCTATTGATTTACATTAACATGAAACAAATAGAGAACACAAACTTAACAATCATATATTTAAATGGATATTGATTAAACCAGAGGTGGGGAACGTGCAGCCTCCAGGCCACATGTGACACTGTAGGTCCTCAAGTGCCGCCATTTACCTGAATCCAAATTTCATACAGCAATCCTTTCAATAAAAGGATTTGTTCTGTAAAACTTAGACTCAGTCAAAAGGCTACATCCAAGGACCTAGAAGGCCACATGTGGCCTCAAGACTGCAGGTTCCCACCCCTGGATTAAATAGTCACATTTACTTTAATAAAGTCAAATTGATAGACTTGATAAGAAAACAACATACAGAAATTTTTACTTGGTCACGTAGAGGAAATGATGATTCGTGTGTGTGTGTGTGTGTGTGTGTGTGTGTGTGTGTATGTGTTAAAAATATTGAAGAAGGGAAATTCTGTGTCATGTGACCAGTAAGATGGCAATATTATTTTACACAGTTTTAGAAATATTAGCAATAGCAATAGAACAAGAACACAAAAGATATAAAGATATGCAAAGAAGAAACAAAGCTCTCCGTATTTGCTGATAACATAATGGCTTACTTAGAAAATCTAGAGAACTAGTAAATAAACTACTTGTGGAAATAAATAACTTCAGTAAAGTAGGAAGATATAGAAGAAATCTATAAAAATTAACAACATTGGGAGTCCATTCAAAATGGGTACAAAATCCATACAATATCTGGTATTTAATTTATTAAGACATAATCAAGATCTTTTTATAGATATAATTATATAGTGTCCCTTGAATAAACAAGAAAAAGCCTTAGGCCTCCTTGCTGTTCATGGCACAAGATAATTCCATCTCCTAATTGGGCATTTTAACTAGCTATTTAACATACCTTGAAATCTCTCTTTCTTCATCTATGCCTCAAGCTTTACTAGTTTCCTTCAAGTCTCAGCTAGAGTCCTACATTTTTCAAGAAGCCTGTCCTAGTCCTGAATTTTAGTGCCTTATTTCTGACATTATATTCACATTTTCCTGGATATATCTTGTTGTATGTAGTTGTTTCATGCTGTCTTCCCTGTTATACCGTAAGCTCCTTGAGAGAAGAGACTGTTTTCTGCATTTCTTTGCACCCCTACTATTTAGTATAGTGCCTGGCACAGAGTAGGCACTTAGTAAATGCTTGTTCACTTGATTTCAATTAGAAAGCATAAGGAACAATTAAACTCAACATCCATAGTTTTCATCAACTGAGAGCAGACATTCCTTACGGAAGATCTTTTTTTTTTCTTTAATTTGATGTGAAAGGCTAGGCGAACTGGAAAGGGATTTGTCAGAAATTAGCAATAGACCAATATTTTTAAACATTTGGCAAATAATCTCACAATGGATACAGAACTTGAATAGATTATGTCATTATTTTTTTTTTAAAGAACCAGGTCACATACTTTTTATTGCTATGACTTAACCAAACAAGTGGTGAAGATGATCACAAAAGATAAAATATAAAATGTTGATTACATGAAATTAAAAAGCTTTTGAAAAACAAAATTAATCCAAGTTGAATAAGAGGAATTTGTTTAATTGAGAGGAAAAACATTAGAGAAATTATCTCTATAAAGAGATTGAGATCAATAATTTATAATTATCTTCCAAAAAACTGAACCAAAAGCCATTCCCTAATGAATATGGTCTTTTTATAACTCCTCAAGCATTAAGTATCCCAATTTTCTTTCTAAGTTTGCTAATTTGTGGACATAAGTTTAAACTGTAGAAATGCCTTGATTTTATTTCTCCTGCTACTAATTTGGATGAATCTTTCATATCATTATTAATAGTTTATCATTCTTTTGAGTGCTATTTGTTTAGATGTTTGACCATTAATCCATATATACCCACATGTATATATAGATATGCAATATATGTATATATGTATATACATATATAATATACACATATATATGCATGCATATGTGCGTGTATGTGTGTGTGTGTATACACACACACACAAATAGAGCCTAGTAAAGTGGTATTTGCTTACCATTCCATAAAGAGAACTCCAAGATAGTTGGCTTATAGTAATGGCAAACAACAGCTCTGCACACTGGTTCTAAATACACTCTGAGTCTCTCTCCTCCTTTGAGTTTAACTGCAGGAAGTAGATAAAAGCATGCAGAAGCTAAAAATTTTGTTTTTTGTTTTAAGCTTGTTCACAAAGGATGGAAGAGAGAGCTAGTTAAAGTTGTATTTGCATTGGAAACATATGGAGGCCAGAATCTGGTGTTTCTGTTTCGCTTTCCATGTCTATATGTGTTTATGATCTCCAGTGATAGGCATACTAATGAGGATCTTTGTTCTGGTCTCTGCTGTGTTCCACCTAATGTCTTGGGCACAGAAAAGTGTCAATAGTATGGAAATATTGATTCTGTTTCACAAAGTCAGAGTCACTCATTTTCTTGTTGTCACTTTTTGAACTCTTCCTTCAGCCCCTCAGACTGAGGTGTGGAGGGTCTAACATGGTTTAGCAGCAACTGAAGTACATGCATATGAAGGTATGATTCCTTTAACGTTCAGTTTTGGTTTTTTGGTTTTTCCTGAGGCAATTGGGATTAAGTGACTTGCCCAGAGTCACACAGCTAGTAAGTGGCAAGTGTCTGAGGCCAGGATTTGAACTCAGGTCCTCCTAACTCCAAGGCTGGAGTTCTATCCATGCGCCACCTTGCTGCCCCAACATTCAGTTTTGGAAGAGATAAATGAACTGTTTCTATTGAGCTGACATTCTTAGATTTAAACCCAGAAGTGAATTTAATTGTGAAAAATCTTATAGTTTTAAATATCTTGAAAACTATATATTTTATTAAAAAAACATTTTAATCCAGTGATGACCTTTCAGTATGTTTACTTTTGTTCTTATGTTACTAGAAATATGTTTTCAACTTCAAAATTAGTATTTATAATGAATTTTGAATGAGTGCTGTGCTTTAGACATATCTGGAATAATTTGGTCTTGAAATAAAGTTATTTCCAAACATGCCAATGAGGAGATACTTGTTTTCTTAATGATCCCTTCAGGTACCATGTTCTGAAAGTTTATAGGCATGAATTATTTAAAGATTGCATTGCAGGGTGATGGAATCTTCTGTATAAAGAACAGCAATAAGCCTGCATTCAGCTTAGGTAGATAAGCTCTTTTATCCATACTGAGTGCTGGTCAATATTCTTTTCTTTCAATGAGATCAACTTCATTTCTCAAGATGCCAGTTAAAAAATCAATTAGGAAAAAGTTAATACCATGGTATAAAACTACCATTGGATTTTGTATCTGTGTCATTATATATTATAACCAATGCAACAAATAGTCCTTGAGGGCCTACTATGTGTATGGCATGGGAAGCAATAAATAGATAATTGACAACAAATTGCCATGGCCTGACATTAAATTCAGGTAGCTTTACAAACATCATAATATAATAATTAAATTCTGAAGAATACTTAATGGGGCCCATGCCAGCAACTCTGACTTAGTTTTACAACCACATCAAAAGACTAGCAGATGCATCTACTGTATGACTATGGCAAGTCAATTTATCTTTCTGGTCCTCAGTTTCCTCACTTGTAAAATGAAGTGACTGGGGCAAATAATCTCTAAGTACCCTTCTTGCTCTAAATTGTGATCCAATTGTGATGTGGCTTTGTCAATACATTTCTGTTCAAAATATTTCTTTCTATTTATGATTTATCCCACTGGTACTCTCAGTGAAAGACTATATTGTGATATGCAATCACCCGTAATTTTACATTCCAGAACATGGCAAGACTTTCAGTATTTTTAGATTTTGTTATATGAAAGTGGTAATCTCTTAGTATTACTGATCATTAATATTTAAATTTACAATAACTGATTATCATTATTTTAATTAATTTGGAGCAGTGTGAGGTACTGGGTAGAGTACCTTGGAATCAGGAAGCCCTAAGTTCAATTTCTGCTTCTGAGACAGGTTGTGTGGTTTCTCCTTCATTCATGAAGAGGACCATGACATCAGGGAGATGATGACATGACTTGTAATTGACTTTATTTGAGTAAGGGAGGACAGTACAAAGTTATCAGCCTTACTTTCTCCTCCAGAGAAATCTGGGTCCAGTGGCCAGATATCGATGAGGACAACTAGAGATGGCCCAGGATGTAGTGGCAGACCTTGGCCCTTTTAAGCTAAAGTCTTTTCAGGTTCTCACTTTGAGTGAGTAGGCAACCTTGAGAAAGTTACTTAACTTTCCATGATCAAGGCAACTCTCAAAGATGAGTTGCAGAGAAGGTGCTAGTTTACACTGTTAAAAGAAATGTACACATTCCAGGAGGTCCCTATACTAAATGAAGTCATAGATCAAATCCTTTCCATAAAAGTAAAAATGCAAGAGGGCTTATGTACTCTTACAGTAGTAGATGGTTATTATGACATTATCAGCTTGGGGCATGAGAAACTTGTTGTACATATTCAATAAGTGGAGAAGGCAGTAGTAGAGAAAAATCTGGGGCAGACAAATAGACAAACAGAAATATACCCCTAGACATATGCACAAAAATATTATACATTTACTTTTCCTGTTAGGTTTTTTAGATTTATATCTCAGAAGAAGTATGGAAATATTTAATTATGGGCAGCCCTAAATTTTCCAAAAGCCAGAGCTTGAGAAAATAATGAAGACACTATCTAGCAAGAAATACTTAAAATTTTGGCATGCCAGAAAAACTAAAACCAAATAAAATCAAATAAGAAGTACATATATCTTCATATTTTCTCTTTTACTGTATGTGATATTTTTCTTGCTGTTTTGAGATGATGGAGAAGAACCATAATTAGGAGGCACAATCTACTATCTTGCCAGAAGTCAGCTCCCTATCTTATTTGAATAAGCCACCTACCTTCAAAATAGATCTTTTAGCTCATTCTATCATATCTTTCTCTAAGTCCGACCTCAGAACAATTCCCAAGTCATACTTTTAGTTATATCGATCAACTCATCTTCATAAACATGATCGTTGTAATTGACATTTTGAGGGAGTTCACCATCATATTTTTGGTAGAAAATATATAGACACAGCTTAATTTTTTTTAAAAATTACTTCAATTTAAAATGTCACATTGATGGGTATATTATAAGCAAAAGAAGTTGACTTTTTCAGTCTTAATTAGTGATTTCTGCATTGGATTAACAAATTTCCCTACATGCAAATTTCCCAGTCACAACAAATGTTAAAACTGACACAATTTTTTAGTAGGCTAAGCTGTGGAGTACTTTTGAAAGATAATACTAAAACAAGAACAATATTTATATGTGTTACATTTAAACACAGAATTGTTATGAAGTAGAGATATAGAAGTAGCAAGCAGTATTGGAGAAATGGATATATCAAAGTGGTGGATAGATTTAAGACATTAGTGCATATAATTTCTTGAAAGGGATAGTTCCTACCTGGCAGGCCACAGCCCTTACATACATCTTGGTTATTAAGAACATATACTTATATGTTATATATCATATGTGTGATTTGAATATTCAGGGACCTATTTTCTAAGTTTAAAACAATATTAAAAATGAAATAGACTCAGGAAACTATGCAAGATCAATCTATAATTCTCAGATAAAAACCAGACAATGTATTCAATAGTAGGTCCCTATAGGTAATCCTTCCCCCTATTCTTACCTCTACCACCATCAACCTTCCACAACAAATTAGAATGGTCCTTGAAGAATATTCATAATAGCCAATTTTTATATTTAGAAGAAAAACAACAACTACAACAATACACATTCTCAAGGCCAAACAGCCTGAAATGGGGAAAAAAAGGGAAAAAAAAGATGCTAGAATAAAGATTTCTAACTCTCTGTTTTTTGGGTTCAGCCTTATTTCTGTTTTTGTGCCTCTCCCTCCCTCCCCCTCCCTCCCCCTTCTCTCTCTCTCTCTCTCTCTCTCTCTCTCTCTCTCTCTCTCTCTCTCTCTCTCTAGCATATTTATTTATCAATATTTATAGAGATATATGCTTTATATCTGTGTATTTCCCTACCATGGAAAAGTAAGGGGCAGCAATATCTATGTATTCTGCAATTTGAAAAATGTTTTAATAAATGTATACAGATTTTTTTTCTCACTACTGTTTTAGTTTTGAGAAGATTCCTGTTCTCCATGTTTTCTTTCCTTTTCTCTCTTTGGTTTTGAGAGTAACATAGTGAGCTTAAGTCCCTTTCTCTCTTTAGGAAGTCTGTGATGCTCAGAAAACCTTTCTTTATCGCCACAGTGAGGAGCTTCAATACATCTCTAGCAAGATCACAATGAGACCATGAGGGAGAAAAACGCATTTACTTCTTAGTCTTATCTCCCTAGAAGTACTTTTACTGGAAGCTATAGGTTCTACTTCTGGTACCAGTATGATGTATTGTTTAATTTTTTTAAAATGCATTGATTATGTTTATATCTTATTCCACAATTATCTTCCAGTGAGACTTATCCACTTAGTAGAACTATTCTCTAATTGTAATAAAGAACAAAAAACCAAACAAACAAACAACAAACCAAACAAAAAACCACAAGCAAAACCAACACCTAAACAACCAAATATATCAATGTTTGTAACATTAAGAATCCATAACCTCTTCTACCACTTTTCAACCAAGAAGAAGGTCAGGAGTATTTCATCTCTGTCCCATTAAACTAATGCTTATCATTGCATTTTTCTACCACAAAAATGCTTCCATTAATATTTTATTATATATAGTAACTTTTCCTTTGTCTTTAGTAGGATAAATGTCTAGTACTTGAATACATGGACAGGTGTGAACATTTAATGACTTTACCTGTATCATTCGAAACGGTTAAAAAATATTTCAAGAATGTTTGGGTTAATTAATAGCTTCGCAGAAACTGAATTGATATGCCTTATCAATTATCAAAGCCTTATCAAAGCCCATCCAATATTTATTGTTATATGTCTATGTCTTCATTTCTAGTTTGCAGGGTGTGAAGTTAAATGTCAAAGGTTTTTCACTTGAACATTTCCATATTTTTAACAGGTACCTGGCACAATGAATAGAGAACTGAGCTTAGAATCAGAAAGGCCTGAGTTTAGAACTAGACTTCAGACACTTACTAGCTGCATTGACCTGAGCAAGTCATTTAACCTCTGTGTGTCTCAATTTCCTCTGTGTATATATATACACACACACACACACACACACACACACACACACACACACACACACACATATATTGAGAGAGAGAGAGAGAGAGAGAGAGAGAGAATTCACCTTCAAAATCACTTCAGCCCGAATCTGCTACCTGCCTGGTGTCAACTCCATAGAATAAGATGCCCCCATGTGAGTACTTCGTCTTCTTCCCCTGAACTTTTCTGCCTCCTTTGCAAGTTGTCTCCCCTTATTAGATTGTAAGTTCCTTGAAGACAGGGATTCTATTTTTATTAATTGTATTCCCAGTGCTTAGCACTGTGCTTGGCATATAGTAGACATTTAATAAATGTTTTGTTTTGGTTTTGGATTGGATTGGACAGAAAATTCTCTTCCTATAACCATCCTTACCCCTCTCATTGAGAGGGCAAGAAAAACTATATACATTATAAATATGAAGTTACTCTAAACATGCTTATATTAGCCATTTTGGAGGGAGAGAGGAAGCAAGAAAAATAAATAAAGAAAAAAATGCTTCAAACTTCAGAGGTCCATCAGTTCTCTCTCTCAAGGTGGCTAGCATTTTTCATCATTTATTCTTTGGAATTGTGGTGGAACAGTGTATTGATCAGAGCAGCTAAATCTTTCATACTTTTTTATCACTACAATATTGCCATTAGTGTGTACAATGGCTTCCTCATTCTATACTGATTTCACTTTGCATGAGTTCATACAGCTCTTCTCATGTTTTTCTGAAACCATCCTCTTCATTATTTCTTACAGAACAATAGTATTTCACCACTCTCATATACCAGTACTTGTTCAATCATTTGCCAGTTGATGGGAATCCCCTCAGTTTCCAATTCTTTGCTAACACAAAAAGAGCTGCTATAAATATTTTTGTACTTATAAGGCCTTTTCTTCCTTTCTTCCTTCTTTCCTGTTTTTCTTTTCTTTCTCTCCTTCTTTCTTTTTCATCTTTTTGGCTATAGAACTAATAGTGGTAATCCTGAGTTAAAGGAATGCACAATTTTGCAGCCTTTTGGGCATAGTTCCAAATTTTTCTCCAGAATGCTAAGACTAGTTCAGAGCTCCATCAATTGGGAATTTCTGTACTTATTTTTCCACATCCTCCAGCATTTATCATTTTTATTTTCTATCATATTAACCAATCTGATGGGGTGAGGTGGTACCTCAGAGTTGTTTTAACTTTTATTTTGTTAATTATTAGTGATTTAGAGCATTTTTTTCTTATGTTCATACCATTTAACCATTTATCAATTAAGGAATGGCACTTATTTTTATAAATGTGGCTCAGTGCCCTAACTGACAATCTTTCTGTAAATTATTTCCCAGTTCTGTGCTTTCTTTCTACATTTGGCAGTGCTGGGTTTGTTTGCATAAAACTTTTAAATTTAATTTAATAAAATATTATCCATTTTACCTTCTATGATCCTTCCTTTCTCTTACTTGGTCATGAACTCTTCCCTTATTCAAAAATCTGACAGGTAATTTTCCCCTTTGTTCCCCTAATTTGCTTACAATATCTTTTTTTATGTCCAAATCATGTACTTATTTTGAACTTATTTTCATATGGTGTGAGATGTTGGTTTTTGCTTCATTTCTTCCAGACTGCTTTCCAGTTTTCCCAGAAGATTTTTCAGATAATAAGTGCTTGCCCCAATAGTAAGGATTGTTGGGTTTATTAAACACTAAGTTACTATAATGTTTTACTTCTGCATACTTTGCTGCTGTATTTCATTGATCTATCACTCTTTCTTTTCCAGTACCAGATTATTATTATTTTTTGATGATATACTTTCATATCTAGTACTGCTAGGCCACCATTCCTCACTGCCCCCCTCCTAGGTTCCTTCGAGATACTAGACATTTTTCCCCTTTCAAATGAATTTTTAAATTAATTTTTCTAGCTCTATGATATCCATTGGTAGTTTGATTGGTAGGGCACTGAACAAATAAATTAATTTTGGTAGTATTGTCATTTTTATTATATCTGTATACACACACACACATATATGTCATTTATTACATATAGCCTACATATGGGCAATTAATTTTTCTCCAGTTGTTTAAATCTGTCTTTATTTGTGTGAGGATTGTTTTGTAATTATGTTCATATAGTTCTTGTGTGTGTATATGCTGGCAGGTAGACTCCTAAGCATTTTATCTTTTTCTATCCTTCCCACTGGGTATTGTTTGTAATACATAGAAATTATGATGACTTATGTAAGTTTATATTATATCCTAAAACTTTTCTAAAGTTGTTATTTGCTTTAACTAGTTTTTTCCTTGATTATCTCACATTATCTAAGTACACCATCATATCATTTGCAGTGACAGTTTTGTTTCCTTGTTGCCTATTCTTATTCATTTAATTTCTTTTTTCTTGTCTTATTGCTATAGTTAGCATTTCTAGTATGATACTGAATAATAATTATGATAATTATCATCCTTGGTTCACCCCTGATCTAATTGAATTTGCCATATCTTTTAACTATTTATCTATTAGGAGAATGGTGCATAGTTATGTATTTGCACCACTTTCCTAAAACCTTGGATAATAGACTTAATCACTGAGCTCTCTTGCTGATCTCATTAGCTTCCAGAGGTTTCATTATCATCTCTATGCAGATAATGACAGTATCTACACATCCAGCCTATACTTTTCCCTGCACTACAGTCCCCATTCACTAGCTATCTACAGAATATCTAAACCTGCATCTCCATAGGGAGATTAAACTCAATATATCCTCCTTCCTCAAGTTCTTATTTCTTTTAAAGGTACCAGTATACTATAAACAACTTTTTCCTTTAAGATATTTTATTTGTAATATTTGAGTAACGTATTTTCCACTAACTTCACTTCAAACAACTATTGAGCATCTAGTACTATATGTAAGCCAATGTTGTTCATTCTTACTGAGGACAAACAAATGAAAAACATAACAACTGTACTCAAGGAGTGCAGGAACTGGTAAAACAGCCAAGATGGGACACAAATCACTAGGATGAAAGTTAGGATATGTCATCTTATAGGAGAGATGTGACCAATTGCCATGGAGCACAGAAATAGGAGAGAAAATGTATCTGGTTTTCAAAATCATGAAAGATTTTATGGAAGCATTTTAGCCGCATCTAGAAGGATGAGTTGATTTTCAGTGGGGAGAGATAGACAGTGGAGAATCTTGAACAAAGATCACAGTGCATCCAAAGACATGGCATTGAGAAAATGCTTGTTGCACACAGAGAAAACCAAAAAATATACTTATTTGTCTATAATGTAGGTCAATGATGTCAAATTCAGATAAAAACAGGGATCACTAAACCTTAATAAGGATCTCTGAGGCTGAATATTGATTTAGATAACCACATATTAATACTATATATTCTATTTCATTTTTATTTATTTTGTTAAATATGTCTCAATTGCATTTTAATCTGGTACCAGAAGCACTAGGGAATGCTGTGGGGCCCAGTTTTTGGCATCTCTGATTTAGGGCACATGAAGGACAATTTTTGTTGTTGTTGTTCAGTCGTTTAAGTCACGTCCAATTTTTTGTAACCACATTTGGGATTTTCTTGGCAAAGATACTAGAGTGGTTTGCCGTTTCCTTCTCTAGCTCATTTTACAGATGAGGAAACTGAGGCAAACAGGGAGAACTGATTTGCCCAGGATCACACAGATAATAAGTATCTGAGGCCAGATCTGAACTCAGAAAGATGAGGCTACATGATTCCAGGCCTGACTCTCTACACACTGCACCACCTAACTGCCTCAAGAAGCACAATAGTAGGAAATAAAGCTAGTAAAGGCTTACTTTAGCCAGCTCATACAGGCATTGAATAGTAGGCTAAGAAATATGGACTTTACTCCAGCAAGCAAAAAGAAAAAACAAACCAGTAATAGAAAGTTTTGAACTGAAAAATGACTTGTGCTTTAAGAGGATAACTCAGGCACATCTGTGGAAAGTGGTTATAGAGGTCATGGAGGGGGAAGAAACTTCAATTATTGCCAAATGAGTACTGGTAAAAAAAAGAAATTAGGGATGGTTACTCTGATAAAGAGGTAATTGGAGTTGAGGAAATGACACAACAAACATTTTTGAATACTTGAAGGATTTGTCATAGATGATACAGAGAAAATTCTTGCTGGCACAGCCTAGATAAACTTTGAAGTCCATCCCTTCCAACCCTAAGATTCCACAGCTCCAAGTGTATTTTGTTTGTTTTGTTTTTATATAATGAAATGATAAGGGGAATGAGTAGGCTGTCAGATTAAGGGATATATCAGTGAGGTAGCTACTGAAAAATCTTAGGTAAAAGGAAATGAGGGCCTCAGAATAGCAGTGTGAATGGAAGAAAGTAGTAGATATTGTAAAGTAGAATCAGCAAGACTTTATTTATGATTGCTTAATTGGATTGAAACTATAGATACAACTTTTTATTATAGTAATTTCATTTCCAAATTTAGGGAATAAAAAATAATGTGAACTCTGTTATAACATATGATGAGATCAACTTCTATTAATAAATAAATAATAAATGAAGAAACAAATAAATAAAGTGATTCTTGCAACGAAGAATGAATAATAGCTATGAAACTATTCCCATTGCAATAGGATTTGCATTCACACCTTAAGAATTTCTGGGCTATTATAAATCTCCTAAGAGACATTGCTCCAAAGACCTATCTCTGATGATACTGAAAAGCAACCCTCCTAGGGGGATAAAAGAAAGGGTACCAGCTTTTAGAAGTCTACCAACAATGCTGCACAACAATTTGGAACAAGGAAATGAACCGCTGCATCCAATGGAAACTGCCATGGGACTTTAGGCAGGTAAAGTGTAATTAACTAAATTAGAAGTAATGAAAATGCTGCGCTTAAATTGTGGAGAAACTGTACAGAGATTTGCTATACTATAGAGCTTCGTGGTCCATTTGAACTCCTGCATACAATTAAAAGACATTTCCTCTAAAAAAGAACAAGGGATTTTCATCAGGGAAAATTACTACTGCTTGCCTGCTCTTTCCTAATGAGTTTTCAAATCTGCCTATATTGTATGTGTGCCAATTGGCCTCATTTTGCCTTCAGTAAGGTGGATGACACCATGCATGGATCCCTTTTCTCTCAGGGCAAAACCAATATTGCAGAAAACATTTTTAAAGGCATTCACAGGACTAGGATCAGTGTGTGGGATCTCCTTTAGAGATCTGGGGCAGTAGCAGTCAAAATATAGTCAGATAGGAGCTACATTTCATTCCAGCTGCAATAATTTTCCCCAAGGGGAATATTCTACTTACTCTGGTGGGTGATTGGCTGTCCTGATTACAAAAAAGGTAAATCTATTTAAGTAGGGTTCCTTAAACTCTAGACTGTGAACTTTTTTTTTCCATATTTTGAAAATTGTATTTCACTACAATTGATTTTCTTGTAATCCTATGTATTTTATAGCAAGCATTTAAAGACATTATTTTGAGAAATCTATAGACTTCACCAGATTGCCAAAGGGGTCCATGACACAAAAAAGGTTAAGAAACATAGGTTTAAGAGAATTATCCCATGAGAAGTAATCATACTAAATGGTGGCCTTTAAATATAAAAGTTTACATTAGGAATGGATTTTATAAGAAAAATAATTTGCTATGGAAGGTGCTCTTCATTGAGGGGGACATTTGGAGGAATTTCATTGCATTAGAATGACAAGAAAATGTAAGTCTTATGATCATAAACAGACATATGTGCCAGATGATCATCAGTTTAGAGCTGGAAGGGTTCTTAGTGGGCATAATCTTAAGTTCCTCATTCTGAAGATAATGAAACTAGCTTTAAGTTAGTTTTCTTGGTTTTCTTGGGCATAGGGCCTTATAACAGGGAGGCTGTCATACAAGTTAAAGAGGTAACACAGATTCTCGGGTTACATTATTATGAGGTGTTAAGCTTGATCAGGACTTTCAGCCCCTAGAAATCCACAAGGATAACTCTTGACCCTAGATGGCAACAACAGCAAAAACAACATAGCTTAAGTTGTCTGACTCAGATGGTTATCAGAAAAATAAGGGCAATATAACTATTCCGTGGAGGCAAAAAAAAAAAAAGCAACAAATGTATCCAATAGTACACCCTGGTCTCCATTGTTTAGTATTTCATTCTTTCTCATTTAGTAATTAGAGAAGAGGAAAAAAAATATGGAAGATCTTGCAGTAGAACAGCAGGGCTAGAGTAAAGATAGTCTTTTCAGTGACTTGGGTATCCTTTACATGTGTCTAAGTTCTGGCTTTTCCCGAGGTGGGGGTTGGCAAAAAAAAAAAAGAAAGAAAATATCAGTCATGTGCAAGACCAAGCTGTAAACCTGCCTGAGGTCCTGGTCATGGGGAGTATTAAAAAATGTGGTCATGAAAGGAAAGTCAATGGAAGATATTATCCAAGGGAGGAATGTATCAGATTTCTAGTTAGAGCATTTTGATTAGCGTCCAGGTTTTCATTTACTACCAATGTGATCTTACGCACGTCACTTAATATTTCTTAGTATCAGCTTCCTCATCTGCAAAATGAAGATGTTATGATTTTTTTTTAAAGATCTCATCTAGGTAGGATCATAAAAGCACCCTACTGGATAATTAGTAGGAAGCCCTAATCCACCACAGCTCTTGATCTGTGACATCTCAAGAGATCTTATCCCTACACTTTACCTATTATGGCCCTTGTCCTCCTAGAATCCCAACTACCATGGAAGCCATTGCAACTAGCTCTAGGCTAAGGGGAGCCTTTCTTACATTGCTCAGTAGCTGTGGCAGATGAAGGGATAGCATGGCCAGGGCCATAACTCAGTTATTTTGGGAGCTGAGAGCTCAGATGCTGGAGTTATTTTTCTTTTATTTTTTCTTTCTTTTTTTTGTTTTGAGGGGGGTGGGGTAAGATGGGGAGGAAGGGTGGTTTCTTGTTTGTTTGTTTGTTTGTTTGTTTGTTTGTTTTGTTTTGTTTTAATTCTC
This sequence comes from Phascolarctos cinereus, assembly GCF_003287225.1. Classification (NCBI taxonomy): domain Eukaryota; kingdom Metazoa; phylum Chordata; class Mammalia; order Diprotodontia; family Phascolarctidae; genus Phascolarctos; species Phascolarctos cinereus. The sequence continues at coordinate 135,255,683 of NW_027556402.1, read as the reverse complement.
CTCCCTAACAGTTACCTTCAGACTCTTCTCCAAGTGAAAAGAATGTACCATTGTTCCACTTTTTCCTACCTCTCATTTGTTTTCTGGATTCTGAGGCCACCCTAAAGTGCTTTTCATATCTTCAAGGGGGAAGCAATTCCAACATGATAGTGAATTTATTCTACCTTAAATTAAATCAGTCCAGCATTCCAATGTTGGTCCTGTCTCGAGTTCCATCATACAGGATTGGATGTACTTATCATCTGGCAATTTTGACTTGTTTTTAGAAAACTTAGGCAACGAGTAATCATCACCATCATCATCATCATCTAGCTTTTATATAACACATTAATGTTTGCAAAGTGCTTTACAAATATTTTCTTATTTTATCCTGAAAACACCCCTGCGATATATCCATTTTATAAAGAGGAACTGAGGCAGCTAAAGAATTAAGTGATTTGACCAGGGTCCATATGACAGTCTTGCAAATATATCAAGAAAGCTATTACAAACCATGAAGATTTCTCTTCTCTAGACAAAACATTCTCCTATTTCTTCAACTGATGTTCATGTGTAATGGTCACAAGTCCTCCAGAACTCTATCACTTCCTCCTTGACAATATTTATCATAAATACGTCAGACAGAACTGGGCTCAGTATTCTATGTTATGTGATCTGTGCAGAAGTGAATGGAATGATCGTATCTTTTATCTTGGATACTGCTTAGCCTTATTGCAATGAAATACCACATTAGCCTTTTGTCTCTCTTCTTGCTCTGTTGACTCATATTGAGCTAGCATTCTGTAAAAACAGTCAGTTCTTTATAAGACATTATTCATGTCTCCTTCATTTGATCTTCATGAAGTTGATTTTTCAACTTAAGAATTTTACATTTATCCTCAAATTTCATTTGATTAGATTTGGCTCATTGTCTGAGATTATAGAGATCTTGGTTGCTGAATCATTTTGGCTATTTTGGCTATTTTCTTATGAATCAGCCTAAAAGGAAAAATAAAATATTGCTGCTTCCTTATTCTGTCTGTAGGTAACCTTAACACTTCATCCTATAAATATATGAATAATATAGTTTTGACTGTGCTATCTTTCCCCCAACCTGCTTGTTTTTGTATCAAGCTTTAAGATAAAGAAATTAGGGCCCATGGCCAACGATGGTATGCACTTATTGACTTAGTGAAAGACAGTGTGTGTGTGTGTGTGTGTGTGTGTGTGTGTGTGTGTGTGTGTGTGTGTGGTGTGGTGCAGTGTGTGTGTGTGTATTTTGTGGCTCGGGCCAAGAAAGATGCAAACTGGAAAAGGAAATGGAAGGAGAAAACATGTATGTGTATGATTTGTATGTATGTATATATATGTATGTATATATCTGTATCTATATATATGTCAAAACAGAAATGAGAGAGAACAACTTCTACAACGTAGATATAATAACTTAAAGAGGATTCAAAAAAAAAATCTAAGAGAGTGAGCAATATAATCTATTGCCTCACAAGTCTATGCACACACATATTAAGCATGGGTAATAAACAGAGCCTCTGAGATTCCTTCCAATTCTGAGATTCTGTAAATGTGCAATTCTGAGAAGAGAGATCATTAAATGTTTCAAGTGAAAATACCTTTCTTTGTAACTTTTTTAAAAGTTTATTTATTATATTCTGAACTTAAGAAATAAAAAAAAATATTTCAATAGTATAGAAGAAAAGAAAAAAGCTGATTGCACATGGAACTGCAAATTAATTATATAAAACTTGCTATTCCCTTTAAATATATAATAAAGATATGTAACTTCTGTGTTTTTTTTTCTTCCTTCCTCTTTACTTGTATTTATGATGAGGTTTAGGGACTTAGGGGTTCTGGGACCCAAAAATAACAACACGCAGGTCCTATCCAAAAGAATTCGACTGAAGCTTTCTTCTAGCCAAAGACAAGATTTATTAGAACATCCCTCATATTGGGCAGACTCTTAAGGACACTGAATGATAGTAAGCCATTGGCTAGATTATAAGAATCTGAACCTCTTAATGGAGACAAGATGGACCTTACATACAGAAAGACTATGGGAGGGATCTAGAAGTGGCCAAGTAGTAGAATGGAGCCTAGATAGGATTAAGGGTGGGAAGTGGCCAGGGGACATAGGGAGATCTAGGCTAGGTTAAGGGTAACAGAATTGGGAGATTGGGTGTAGCCACAATGAAAGGCTAGTTGATGGGATTATAGCCTCAGGCAAAAACCAGAGATTTGGCCATGTGGGAAAGTCTGGGGTTTTTCCTTTTTGGGGTGTAGCTCCCATCCTAATCAGATCAAAATACAGATGAAAGAGAGAAAAAGAAAGTCACTGGACAGGGAAAAAATAAAGAGTAATAAACATTCTTTTAAACTCTGCAATAATTTAATATCAATGGTCCTGTTACACCAGTCATGACATGGATCAGAACACACAGTGGTTTTTGTTGTTGTTGTTGTTTTTGTATTTCTAGTTCTGATTATTCCACTGGGCTGTATAGCCTCTTTTAGCATTGCCTAATGAAGCACATGACATCCAGTACAGAAAGTGTGCAGCATAGAAAAGCCACATGCTTAGATGTTTTATATAGCAAACTACTTCTTTCTAGCCCTTGTGGCAGAACTGATAGGTCACTTTTTTGTTTGTTTGTTCCTTTGTTTGTTGTTTTGTTTTTTGGGAGAAGGGTTGATTTGAATTGAGCAACTCTTTTCAAAAGTTACATCCCATTTGGGTTCATTTATGTCATACTTTATTCCTTAGTAACACACAGAAGCTACCATGCTTATAAAAGTACTCTCCTAGGCTCCCATTTGAATGACTGTTTTCATATGACTGGACCAATTATCTTAATGAAACATAATTTCATTGGCTATTGTTTTACTTTACTCCCTTCCATAAATTCTACAATTCAGCTACATTGGCTTGCTAATGAGGAACTAAATGTTCCTCACATTTAGTTGTCTGTTTCACAAATGCACACTGGTTGTTCTCCATGCATGAAATGATCTTGCTCCTTTACTTTTGCCTCCTACATCCCTTGACTTCATTCAACACTCGGTTTAAAGTATACCATCCTCAGGAGGCCTTTCCATGTCTTCCCAACAATTAATGCCCGCTCTTTTCAGATTCCATTCTATCTACTCTGCATGTATCTTGTATGTGCCTAGTTATTTGAATGTTGCCTCCTCTTTAGAATGTGAGCTCTTTGAGGGGAGGGATCATGTTTTGCCTTTTTTTGTATTCCTAGAGTTTAGTAAGGTGGCTGATAGGTGCTAAAAATGCTTGTAGACTGATTGATTGAATTTTGTCCCCTGATTTTCAGCTCTCTTCTTGTAGGGAGTTAGCATTCATCTTATAAGACTGGAGGCTTTGGACTCTCACCATTTTCTTTTGTGCCAATGTCAAGTTGAAGTTGCTTAGTATAGATGTATGTTCCATTGAATTAAATAATTTCATCAGGTTCCTGATGTAATTCTTTTTTTTTTTTTTGCTTCTCTATCCCCAAAGTGGGTGCAAGTAAGCTGTAATTATTTTCCTAGTCATCTCTTTGCTAATACCAATTGAGACCCCTATGACATATTATTATCAATTAGCCAATAAGCCCTTAATATGTATCAGGTTCTGTTCTAATTGCTAGGGATTTAAAGGAAGACAAAAACAAATTCATTGCCCTAAAAATGCTCACAGCCTAATGGAGGAAAGAAGGTGCAAATAACTATGCATATAAAAGATATATACAAAGCAGATAGCAGGTAATCTCAGAGAGAAGAGTATGGGTGGAGGCAGGGTAGAGGGCCTTGGAAAGGCCTCCATAAGAAGACACCATTTGAACTGAGTCTTGAAGGAATACAGGAGAGCCAAGAAGCAGAGATGAAGAGGGATAACATTTCAGGCATAGGGAACATTCAATGCAAAATCATGGAGTCAGGAAATCAACAGTCATGTTTGAGGATCATCAACTGGGCCGGTGCGACTAAACTGTATGTTCAGTATGTGGAAAGGAATAAAAAGTAAAAAGACAGGAAAGATAGGAAGAAGCCAGGCTGTAAAAATTAAATAAAATAAAATAAAACAAACAAATTAATTAATTAATCAAGTGAATAAATAAATAAATAAGTAGATGCTTGATAGATTTTATATTTGAACCTGGACATAATAGAAAGATACTGAAATTTGTTGAATAGGGAAGTGGCATGGTCAGACCTGAACTTTAAGGGGGAAAAATCACTTTGGCAGCTGAACAAAGTATGGACTGGAATAGGGAAACATTTGAGGCAGGCAGAACAATTAGAAGAGTTGTAATTGTCCAGACAATGGTGCTGACGGACTATACGTGATTGGTGGGAATCAACAGTACAGAGGATATATAAGCCATGTTATGAAGGTAGAAGCAAGAGTTGACAATAAAATGGAAATGTTGAGTTTAAGTGAAATAGTCTGGGTGACTAGGAGGATGGTGGTTGGGGAGGGAGAGAGGGGGAAATGTCATGCTTTGGACATAGTGATTTTGTGATATCTGCAGGACAATCAGTTCTGGGTACCTAAAAGGCAGTAGCTGGTTATGTTGAATCAGATTTCAGGAGAGGCACTAGGGTTTCATCCATAAATCTGGTAATCATCTGCATAGAGATAATTGTTGAACTTGTGGAAGCTGAAGAGATCACCAAGTGAGAGAGGGAAAAGAAAGGAAACCAGGACACAATCTTAGAAGTCACTAATAGTGAGTGGGCATGACCTAGATGAAGATCTAACAAAGGATCCAGAATCAATGCTAAGACAGATTGGAGGAGAGGCACTGAGATCAGTATTACAAAAACATAGGGAGGAGAGATTATTCAGTAGGTGATGGACAATGTGGAAAGAGTAATTGAGCAAGCACATCGTGGTTAATTTTAAGTTTGGCACAGAGCAGGAACAACTGAATCTCTCATGGCCTAGATGAGTCTAAATGTGATCTCAAAAAGGGTAACTTCTGAAATCTATTTTAATAAAGTAAGAAAACAGACCAATGATTAGTGTAGGATGGGCAAAGACAAAATAAACTTTTCCAGATAACTTTTAAATCTCTTTTTAAAATCAGCCAGCTAAAAGAGAGCATCATGAATAGAGTTTACATTATCACTGCTATCTTCTTAGATATAAAGGAGCTAGACGTATCCAGCTGGAGTAAGTCCACACACACCAACGTTACCTAAACCTGGTGTGAGTTTACATGTATTTGCAAAATATATGCTGAGAAATACAGAACAGTTTTTCACTTCTTAGAAGTCAATTTGGTCTGACTTCTCGACAATACTTTTGCCGTGTGTGTGTGAGATCTAGATTGCTGTACTTTCTAGTACTGTCCTAATAGCTCCCATACTGCACTCAGTACAAATGTACCAGTTCAATTCTCTAAGTTAGGCTGTTTACTTTCTTGGATTCACTTACCATGGTTTCAACTTTGAGAGATACAATGCCTTGCTTCCCTTTTCCTTGATGTCACATTGAACACCCAAGAGTAAGTGTTTAGTTTAAACCATCTACTCTCTTATTGCTCTAAGGGGAAAGAAATCCATCTTTTCTTTCTTTTTCATACTGTTTTAAGGTTAACATTTCTATAAAAGTTAGCAGATATACGTAAATCAAATGGTGACATTTTAACTGTTGATAGGATAAAGTGAATTTTAGTATGAACATATATTTCTCCTAGATCTTAGAAAAATGGGTGAAGATTGCTCCAATTTGGGTATATTCTAAGAAATATGTTTTACCAGTTATCATTTTAAGAGAATATTCAACAGCTATAATAGAACTACAAAAAAATCCAACTTTCACAGCATGAGCCCATAGCTAAGAAGTGCCAACTGTTCTGGACTGGGCCCCCTCAGTCTAGTCACCTAATAGTTTAGATTCATTACCAGGAGAAAATAATATTCACAGATCATTCAGTAATTAACAAAATGAGATTTTTATAGACATGGCATGAGGATAATCAACAAGGGTAGGCACAAAAAATTCTTCAGTTGATCCAGCTGATGAAAGCCCCCCATTATGATCCACCAGCCAAACATCTGAGAGCCCGCCTCCACCTTCTCAAGGCTGTTTTGTATTGAAGCAATAAAGAAGTGAATCAATAATCTGAGCCCTTAGTCGTCTCAACCAACCAAGCACTGAGGAATTTCTTAATATGTTTTAAGGGGAAAAGTAACCTAACCTGCATAAGCTGGGGGTTGTTAGGCTATTGCTACTTCCACACCCACATAGTCATGCTTACCTCTGGAATTCTAGAAGATCTATAGCTACCTTCATAATCAGCAGGCTTCAACTTCACCATTTAATTAATGAAACTAGAGAAAATTAGGTGGCACAGGGCAGGGTATGTTGGACCTAGAGGCAAGATGACCCAAACTCAAATCATTGATAGTTATTACTTGTGTGGTCCTGTGCAAATCACTCAGTCTTTCAATGTCTTATATGTTAAAGGGAGGATAAAAATAGCACCTATTTCATAAGACTGTTTTGAGGCTTAAATAAGAAAATGCTTGTCCTTTGCAAACCTTAAAACATGATATAAATGCTACACATCACTATTATTTTAATACTTATGACAGCCCTTTAAGGTAATCAGGAGTTAATAGCACTCCCTTCTTAAAGTTAGAAAAATTTAACAACTGTACCATTTTGTGATAAAGTACAAAATAAGGAAGGAACCCATGATGCTAGATCATTAAAAATATTTCTAGACTCAAACTATCTGGTGCAGTAGGAGCGATTAACATTACATTTTCCTGAATAATTGTAGCAAAAATAATTTAATCTCCTAATATTCAGTCATGAGGAAGAACAGCATCTGCTTGGCAAAGAGAATGAAAAAGAAAATGTTAGTTTAACTCAATTCATCTCTGAGACTATGCTGTCTTCTTGTATTTTGTGCCAGTGGACACAGACAATATTTCCTTCCTTTCTAAATTATGAAAGTCCTTTCCAGTTCAAGAGTTCAAACCTCAGTGGCTCTGTGCCCAACCAGTGCTGCTCCTGAGTAGGCAGTGACCAATCCCATGGCATCATAGAGAAGATGTCAGTATTACTTATTTTGGGTTCCAAGGGGCAGGAATCCAATAACAGAAAGAGAATTGGGAGAATAGCATTTGTCTTTTTTTTGTCTCTTTAATATTGTGCTCTGACCTTCATGATTGTAGCATTGAGCACAGGTGCTGAATTTTCCACTATAACCATCAAGTGTTATATCATACCTTGCAGGCATTTGAAAGATTATGCCTTTATGACAAGGAAGGGTTTTATCTTCTATGTTTGAGGATAATTTGTGCATGCTAGAATCCAGTGTATTTGTGGATTCTCTGAGTTTAATTATCATTAGTTATCTAGTTTCTTATACATATGAATATCAAAGCATATTTTGCACAGTTATATCCTTTTGAAAAGGACTCAGAAATGAGTCCAAAAGCTCAGTCACTAATAAAAATACATTAGGGCTTGTCTACCTGGCAATCTGTACAGGGATAGACCTCTACATAGACATCTATTATATATGTGATATCTCTCTGTCTTCTACAATTGATATTCATTCAAATCTATGAAAATGGATTTTAATTGGCAAGTAGATTTATATCAAATGTGCCAACCTAACCTTAACTTTTGATCCTCATAGGACATTTGATCACTAGCATGCATAAAGCTTTTTCCTCTTTTTAATTCATCCCAAGTTGTTGGGCTAAAATATATTTTTTTCCATGTGAATAAGATAGGCAAACACTTCCAATTTCCAAAATATTGGTAATTTGTGGCAAAATGATAGACAGCCATGGTAAAGTGGATATGTCTGTACAAGTTTAATGAAGCTTATATTTAACTTGACTGTTTAAATTTTGAACAATAGCTAATATTGAACTATGCTGCTCATTCTGATTTTATAACTTGATCCACATAACATATCTGGGTAACTGCATTATTCAAACAAATATACGCATATATGTTTGGAACTATTCTCATGGCAGATTAGATTTATCAATCTTTAAAATTCAGACTACTGTCACATCATACAGAAACAGAATGTTAAGAGGTAATAATTAATGGAGCAATGTCTATTAAAGAAAAAGGATACATTTGTTTAGATTAAAAATAGTTCAGGTTTCATAATCCTTTACTTTCAGTGCTTTTATAGAGAGGGGTGTGTGTGTGTGTGTGTGTGTGTGTGTGTGTGTGTGTGTATGCATAAAGGGCAATATGGCAATGAATATGGAAGACCTGGCTTCAAGTCCTGCCTCTAACACAAACCAGCTGTGTGATATTGGGCAAATTACTTAATCACTCAGTGCTCTAGACAACTGTCTAAGTGTATCAATTGTTGAAAAGGAGCTAACCTAAAATCATAGAGTTTCTTCATCCAAGAGTCCCCTATGCCAGTGAAATGACAGGTCCACTCTGTACTTATCAGACACCAATTATTTAACTAAATTATTTTCTGCAATATTTGAACAGAGCTTTTACTTTAGGGTGAAAGTTCAGGATGTTGGTCTATAGTAAAGAAGGAAGATGAGGAGAAGGAGGAGGAGAATTACTAGCATCAGTAGTAAGTAGCAGGAGCAGTTGTTGTTGTGTTTGTCCTTCATTCTCAAAGAGGACCATGACATCAGGGGGATGATGACATGACTTGCAACTGACTTTGCTTTGAGTGAAGGAGGGCTGTGCAAGGTCACCAACCTCACTTTCTCCTCTAGAGCCATCTGGGTCCAGTGGCCAGACATTCATCAGGATGACTAGAGATGGCCCAGGATGGGGGACCCTGGCCCTTTTAAGCTAAGCAGGTTCTCACTTCGAGTGAGGTAATACCCATTAAGGTGAATAGGCCTCTTTAAGAAGTGAGTCAAGGGATGGACCCTTTCATAAAAAGAAAAAAACAAACAAACTGGGAAGAGAAGACTCTCAGGATTGCTGGCCAAAAGAGAAACAGTTACTATTTACATTCACTCTGAGCAAGGATGGTTCAAATAGTAGTAGTAATTTTAGTAGTAGTAGTAATAGTAGTATATTCCAAAAGATACTGCTCTTTGGATTAGAAATGACAACTGGATCACTTTGATATTTACATTTCTGTCACCTTAAATTGTACTGTTATGATTTCATTCTGGGGTAACCAAATTGAAGCCATCCTTTGAGAATGAGGGGAATTGTTTTTTGGGGGGGAACTGGGAAGGGAAGATGCATTCATATTGTAGTGATGATTTTTAGTGAATTACAAAAAAAAAAAAAGATGAAACATCAGCATTGTCTAAATGAATGAAAACAGAGGCTAGGAAGTTGTTTTAAATTTCTGTCCTGAATTCAGTCTAAATCTGCTCACATACAAAACTGGCTCCTTGATTGAGTTGTTTCATTAAGTACATGAAATGAGACAAGTGAAACACTTGGGAAACCAGTGAGATTTAGAAGCAAAGACTGAATTCAAAGAGATGATTTGAAGGTTATGTGGCAAAATGCTCAGTTTCTCCAACTAATTAGGGCTGCTGGGACTATGGGTAATGTGTAGTTTCTAGGTCATAGTGAGTTTAGAGGCTTCTTTAAGCACTGGAAAAATAAAGTTTGGCTCACTGATTTACAACACCATTTATTCTCCTGCCTTCCCCCTCCCCCCACCATTTATCAGTCTTCATTGATTGAGGCCTTTGTTTTTTGCTGGTTACTTTACCAGCTAAAAAGGTGGGTAGAAAATGAGTGTGTCCTATTTTTTTGTTTGTTTGTTTATTTTTAATTCCCTGGCCCTAATTCCTCCTCTTAAGAAGCCCATTTAAATAAATTCTTTTATTATTAAAACTCACTTCTATGATATACAAAGATTGTTTCTATCACAAACTGACTGTTATTCAGAGGCCCTTGATAAAATGCAAATAGTTGCTGAACAAATAAATCCAGGATTTCATTGCCTAATAATTTCACACCCAGAGGTAATGCTACATAGCATATAACCAGTCTGCTGTGGCTTCTGATCATTGTAGTACTCTACAATTTTTTCATTTGAAATCACAAGTGAATTGATTAAATTATCTGAGTGGGGTATACGCTCTGCCAATCACTGAATCAACTGAAAGTTCACAAATCAATCTCTCTGCATTGGTAATCTTTTTCAAAATTAAAAAGAATGCAGACATGTTTTCTTGATTTTTTTGGGAGGGGGAAGTAGAGTGGAGTGGGAGAAGATACATAGATGACATGACCTTTTCCTTGGTAGTTTACAATACCTCAAGTTCAATTTAATCCAATACAACAAATACTTATTAATTGCCCAATAAGTGCCTCTAGAGCACTGTGCTGTTTGATAGATGCAAAGATAAAAATATACCTGCTCTTGAGGAATTCACATTATATTGAAATAACAGAAAAACTTTTTTCCTTTTATATATTGACCAACCAGAATATGAAGAACCAATAATATCTTTAACTTATTAAAGCAACTTGTGATTACCCCTATTTCAGCTTCATTTGTGAGAGCTATAAACTAGTCAATCTAACAATAGTCATTGATTTCACATATCATATCTAAATTATTCAGGGAAAGTTACTTTTGGGAACTAACCTGATGACTAGTGTTGAGGTTAGGTTTTCTCCTGATCATTTGAACTGATTGAGGGTCATTTATTTATGTCGTTGTTATTTTTGTAGTGGTTGGAAAACATGTTAGAGACAATTATGTATTTCTGTTGTGGTGTCAGAGGTTGAGAGGTTGTGACCCCTCAAGGACCAGAATATAGGACAGGTAGTCTGGAATGAATTCACAGACTCAAGCATTCTTTAATCCAAGGTGGCAAAGTTTATTGTTACGCTTTTCAGCGGGCAAGGATTCTTAAAGGATCCTGCGAGAGACTGAGAATGCAGCTAGGGTTTATATGGAAAAGAGCATGGGAAAGAAATGCCAGGGACACTGATGAGGTAATCTAAAGGTGCAGGTGTCTTTGGGGCCTGTGGATGGGAAAGTACAGGGAGTATACCAGACAGGGAGGGAGATGACAGAGGTATGGATCTTTGGAGTCTGGCAGGAGGAAGAGTCCTTGGGCTGGCCAAGGACAAAACTCCTTGGGCTGGGCAAGGCACCGCTCTCCCTCTGTCTTGATGAGAGAATGTTCTGCAATAAGGGAAAGCTTTCTTACAAGACAGGAACTACTAAGGAATTGGGAGGCTTCCAGAAACATGATCTGAGGGCTGGGGCCTGAGCAGCCCAGCTCTGTGTAGCTGTACCAAGGAGAGAGATAAGGGTCGTGCTGAGGCCTATGCATGAATAACTGCTAGGCTACTGTCTTGGGCTGGGGAGTGGTTGTCAGAGACAGTGTTTCTGAGAGTAGGGAGAAATTGGAGTACAAGTACAAGTACAAGCACCCAAACACAAGCACCAAAGCACCCCATCATTTCTAGTCAGTAAGGAAGGTCTGGCTCTTTGGATGGCCATTACTGAGGACTAAGCTAGCACAGAGAGAAAGGAGAGGTGTTTTGTTTTATTTTAAAAAATATTTTCTAGACTACTGCTTTTGGAGCCAAGATGGCAGATGGAAAAGGTAGTCTCTCTCACTCTCCCCTATCAACCTCTGAAAACCCAGAAAATATCACCCCAGAAAAAAAAAAAACCCTGGAACATCTGAACTAGAAGAAAGACAGGGAGCAGCAGTGCAGCAGCCCAGCAAAGAGTCTCCCAGTGCCTCAGCAAAAAATAAGGGAGGCAGAACTACAAAGAGCCCCAGGCAGATAAGTACCCTGCAGCATGCCTCTGAAAGGAGGTGAAGAAAGCAACCTAAAGGCTTCCTAAAGCCCCAGCTTTGCTGTTTCCAGCCCAACACCAGGTGAGCTGTCTGAGCCCTGCAGCCTCCAATTGTGAAGAAATCCTGAAGCCCAGGTGGTAGAACAGGCAAACAGCAACACCTGGACCTCCCAGTGCCTCAGTGAGGGCATGTGTGGATACTAGTTGACTTTCATGTAATGACAAAAAAAACTAATCTAATCAAGTGGGATAAAAAAAATAATCTAATCAAGTGGGTTGAATGGGTCCAAATAAGTGGATCAATCTGATCTTAGAAAATGTACTGAGAAAGGAGGAGGCAGACAAGGGTAAATTACATTACAGGAAAAGACACAAAAGAAGCAGGGGAGAACATTGTTTGAACCTTACTCTCATCAGATTTGGCTCAAGAAGGGCAAAACATAATCAGTTAGGTATAGAAATCTAACTTGCCCTATAGGCAGTAGGAGGGAAAAGGGGAAAGAAAAGGGAGGGGGAAAGAAAAGGGGGGGAGAAGGGAGGGAAGAAGCAGTAAGAGTAAAGGGAAAGAAAAGGGAAAGCAATAATAAAAGGGAGGAGGGACTGAAGGAGGCAGTGGTCAAAAGCAAAACACTAGTGAAGGCGGGGAAGGAAAAAGGAGAAAGAAAAGCATAAATGGGGGAAAAAAGGATGGAGAAAAAGACACAGATAGTAATCATAACTGTGAATGTGAATGGGATGAACTCTCCCATAAAATGGAAACGGATTGCAGAATGGATTAAAAACCATAATCCTACAATATGTTGTTTACAGGAAACACATTTGAAAAAGAGTGACACATACAGGGTAAAGGTAAAAGGCTGGAGCAGAATATATTATGCTTCAGCTGAAGTGAAAAAAGCAGGGGTAGCAATCCTGATCTCAGACAAAGCAAAAGCAAAAATAGATCTAATCAAAAGAGATAAGGAAGGAAACTACATCCTGCTAAAAGGCACCATAGACAATGAAGTAATATCATTACTAAACATATATGCACCAAATGGTATAGCATCCAAATTCTTACAGGAGAAGTTCAGGGAGTTACAGGAAGAAATAGACAGCAAAACTATACTAGTGGGGGACCTGAACCTCCCCCTCTCTGCACTAGATAAATCTAACCACAAAATAAACAAGAAAGAAGTTAAGGAGGTGAATAGAACATTAGAAAAGTTAGGTATGATAGACCTCTGGAGAAAACTGAATGGGGATAGAAAGGAATATACTTTTTCTTGCAGTACATGGCACATACACAAAAATTGACCATGTACTAGGGCATAAAAACCTCACAATCCAATGCAGAAAGGCAGAAATATTAAATGCATCCTTTTCAGATCATGATGCAATAAAAATTATATGTAATAAAGGGCCATGGAAAGATAGACTAAAAAATAATTGGAAACTAAATAATCTAATCCTAAAAAATGATTGGGTCAAACAACAAATCATAGAAACAATCAATAATTTCATTCAAGAGAATGACAATAATGAGACAACATACCAAAACCTATGGGATGCAGAAAGCAGTTCTTAGGGAAGTTTTATATCTCTAAATGCTTACATAAATAAAATAGAAAAAGAGGAGATTAATGAATTGGGCATACAACTAAAAAAACTAGAAAAAGAACAAATTAAAAATCCTCAACTAAACACAAATTAGAAATATTGAAAACCAAAGGAAAAATTAAAAAATTGAAATTAAGAAAACTATTGAACTAATAAATAAAACTAAGAGCTGGTTTTATGAAAAAAAATAAAGATAAACCTTTGGTTAATTTAATTAAAAAAAGAAAGAAGAAAACCAAATTACTAGTATCAAGAATGAAAAGGGCGAAGCTACCACCAAGGAAGAGGAAATTAAAACAATAATTAGGAATTATTTTGCCCAACTATATGCCAACAAATTTGACAATCTTAGTGAAATGGATACATATTTACAAAAATATAAATTGCCCAGATTAACCCAAGAGGAAGTAAAATACTTAAATAACCCCATCTCAGAAAAAGAAATTGAACAAGCCATTGATGAACTCCCTAGGAAAAAATCTCCAGGGCCAGATGGATTTACATGAATTCTATCAAACATTTAAAGAACAATTAATTCCAATACTATATAGACTATTTGGGAAAATAGGTGAAGAAGGAGTCTTACCAAATTCTTTTTATGATACAAATATGGTGTTGATACCTAAACCAGGAAGAGTCAAAATAGAGAAAGAAAATTATAGACCAATTTCTCTAATGAATATAGGTGCAAAATTTTTAAATAAAAAATTAGCAAATACACAACAGCAACTTATCACAAGAATAATACACTATGACCAGGTAGGATTTATACCAGGAATGCAGGGTTGGTTCAATATTAGGAAAACTATCAGCATAATTGAGCATATCAACACCAAAACCAACAGAAACCACATGATCATCTCAATAGATGCAGAAAAAGCTTTTGATAAAATACAACACCCATTCCTATTAAAAACACTAGAAAGCATAGGTATAAATGGAGTCTTCCTTAAAATAATAAATAGCATATATCTAAAACCTTCAGCAAGCATTATATGTAATGGGGACAGGCTAGAAGCATTTCCAATAAGATCGGTGAAACAAGGATGTCCATTATCACCACTGTTATTCAATATTGTACTGGAAACCCTAGCTTTAGCAATAAGAGAAGAAAAAGAAATTGAAGGCATTAGAATAGGCAAAGAAGAAACAAAGCTATCACTCTTTGCAGATGACATGATGATATACTTAGAGAATCCTAGAGAATCAAGTAAAAAACTACTTGAAATAATAAACAACTTTAGCAAAGTTGCAGGCTATAAAATAAACCCACATAAATCATCAGCATTTCTATATATTACCAACAAAGCCCAACAGCAAGAGATAGAAAGAGAAATCCCATTTAAACTTACTGTAGACATTATAAAATATTTAGGAGTCTACCTCCGAAACAAACCCAGGAACTCTATGAACACAATTACAAAACACTTTTCACACAAATAAAATCAGATCTAAATAATTGGAAAAACATCAGTTGCTCATGGGTAGGCCGAGCTAATATAATAAAAATGACAATCCTACCTAAGTTAATTTACTTATTCATTGACATACCAATCAAACTACCAAAAATTATTTTATAGAGTTAGAAAAAATAATAACAAGATTCATTTGGAAAAACAAAAGGTCCAGAATATCAAAGGAACTAATGAAAAGAAATGCAGAGGAAGGTGGCCTAGCAATTCCAGATCTTAAATTGTATTATAAAGCAGCAATCATCAAAACTGCTTGGTACTGGCTAAGAAATAGGGAGGTGGATCAGTGGAATAGGTTAAATATGCAAGACACAGTAGTCAATGACTATAGTAATCTATTATTTGATAAACCCAAAGACCCCAGCTTCTGGGATAAGAACCCACTCTTTGAAAAAAACTGCTGGGAAAACTGGAAAAGAGTATGGCAGAAACTAGGCATAGACCCAAATCTCACACCATATACCAAAATAAAGTCAAAATGGGTTCATGACTTAGATATAAAGGCTGATACCATAAGTAAACTGGGAGAACAAGGAATAGTTTACCTATCAGATCTATGGAGAACAGAAGAATTCATGACCAAACAGGAGATAGAGAACATTATGAAAAGCAAAATGGATAATTTTGATTACATTAAATTGAAAAGTTTTTGCACAAACAAAGCCAATGCAACTAAGATTAGAAGGAAGGTAGAAAATTGGGAAAGAATTTTTACAACCAGTCTCTCTGATAAAGGCCTCATTTCTAAAATATATAGAGAATTAAGACAAATTTATAAGAACACAAGCCATTCCCCAATTGATAAATGGTCAAAGGATATGAACAGACAGTTCTCAGATGAAGAAATTAAAGCCATCTATAGTCATATGAAAAAATGCTCTAAATCATTATTGATTAGAGAAATGCAAATCAAAACAACTCTGAGGTACCACATCACACCTATCAGATTGGCCAACATGACAAAACAGGAAAATGATAAATGTTGGAGAAGATGTGGGAAAATTGGAACACTAATACATTGTTTGTGGAGTTGTGAAATTATCCAACCATTTTGGAGAACAATTTGGAACTATGCCCAAAGGGCTACAAAAATGTGCATACCCTTTGATCCAGCAATAGCACTTCTAGGGCTATATCCCAAAGAGATCAAACAAATGGGAAAAGGACCCACATGTACAAAAATATTCATAGCAGCTCTTTTTGTGGTGGCAAAGAATTGGAAATTGAGAGGATGCCCATCAATTGGGGAATGGCTGAGCAAGTTGTGGTATATGAATGTAATGGAATACTATTGTGCTATAAGAAATGATGAACAGGCTGACTTCAGAAAACCTGGAAAGACTTATATGGTCTGATGTTGAGTGAAGTGAGCAGAACCAAGAGGACTTTGTACACAATAACAGCCACATTATGCAATGACTAAGATTGTTAAACTGAACCTTTCTCAGCATTATGTGAGGATCTAAGACATCTCCAGAGGCCTCGGGATGGAAAATGCTGTCCACATCCAAAGAAAGAACTATGGAAGCCGAATCGCTGTCACTTATTTTTATCTTCTGTTGAGTTTTGTTTCATATTTCTTATGGTTCCTCCTATTGGTTTTAGTTGTTACTTACAACTTCACTAACGTGAAAAGATGTTTAAAAAGAATGTAAATGTGAAGCCTATATCAGATTGTGTGCCATCTCGGGGAGGGTAGGGGGGGAGGAAGGGGGAGAAAAATTTTCAATTCAAAAGCATATGGAAGTGATTGTTGATAAATCAAAATAAATTAATAAAATTAAAAAATACAAAAAAACTATCTTCTAGTTTAAGATATCTAGAAAATTTAAAAGTAGGTATGTATTAAATTCATTTTTCATGAAATTAGATCATTCAGTATTTCATATGACAATTGAAAAAGAGAAAGTTGTTTGGTCCCTAGGATGTAAGATGAAACATGAATTTTTAGAGTCTTTTCTTAAGCTCTCTTTAAATCATATTAATTAAGAATACAGGAGACATCTTTCCAAGTTCCTACTTTATTATATCATACTAACAAAAGGCATCAATTATAATACCTTTTTTTTAGTAATTCTGTGTTTATCTTGTTTTAGAAGTATCTATTATAGTTCATTAAATATTAATTTGCCCTGTAAAACTCATTTAACAGTATGTTTTTAGAACCACAATGAAATTTTAATTTAGACATGAAATAGATATTTTAAAAATGCATTGCATTCTGTATTTACCATTGAAGAATGTATTCAACAGAGATTTGGAACATCTCAGTATTTATGCTTCCTGATGCAAGTTTAATAAACAATTTCAATCATTTATAACCATTGACACTTTTTAAATTAGGAGAAATTATTTAAACCATTAGGTATTTTGCATCAGGGATATGTTTTAAACAAACATAGCACACAAGTAAGTACATAATATGCTTCGTGTGTGTGTGTGTGTGTATACACATACATATACACAATGATACTGTATAGTGTATATATCCTATACTATTCATCTTTTAATCAAATGAGTTATGTTGCTAAATAATCATGTCGCATAATTGTCATGAGTCACAACAGGAAAAAAAAATATGCTGAAATTCATAGGAGACCAAATAATGATCAAGAAATTCAGTGAGAAATAATAGATTTGTGTGTGTGTGTAGGGGGGGGGGTTGTTTTGGTGTTGTTTTTTTTTTTACTACAGAACTACATAATAAAGTCAGCCACAATATCTTCTGGATCCCAGCTCTGCTAGCAAGAGAAAGAGGGAGAGGTAGAAGCAGACGGAAAGGAGGAGAGAGAGAGACAGAGAGAAAGACAGAGGCAGAGAGAGAGAGAGAGAGAAAGAGAGAGATAAGTAGCCTGGAGTCTCCTTGTCCAGAAGCAGTAAAAAAGGAAGAACCCCTTAGGCAACCCCAGAGTGGGAAACTTGGCAGCCCTGGGGAGCAGCAGTGAAAGAACTCTATAGTAGGACTCAGAATTAGATACCATGGTTTCTCAGTCCTCTGAACTAAGATGCCATAAGGAACCCTGAAAGTCTAGCACTCTGAACCTCAAACAAGAGAATTCAGTGTTGTTAACCACAAGAAGTAGCAATAAGCGAAGCAATCCAGGGGCCACAAGAAGACATCTATCAGAATAAACCACTTCATCCAAAAGCAGGAGGCTGAGCCTGATCATGGAACAAAACTCCAGTTTATGCTTTCAATCTAGAAAGGTGGGTGAATCCAATAAAATATAAAATAGTTTAAAAAACATTGCAAAGTAGTGATTCCCCCAAATGAAGGAATGGCTAACTCCATAAGAACTGCAAGCAATTCAGTGTAAATAATAATAATAATAATAGTAACACTAATAATGATTTTCCAAAAGAACTATAAACATATCTAGAAGAAAACAAAATAAGAACAAAATCTCTAAAGGCTTGAAAAGAGACTAAGTAGCTTAAAAGAGACTATTTTAAAAATTAGTAAGTAACATTGGAAATCCTGAAAACTAGAAATAACCAAACAGAAATTTTAACTGCACAAAACAGCAACAAATATTAAAACAAAAGACAGGAGGGAAAAATGATATAAAAAGGGATAACCTAAAAAACAAAACTAGAAATCATTTATAAATCATCGAAATTCTTGAAAACCATGATTTAAAAAATCCTGAACACTATATTTTAAAAAATCATATGTGAAAAATGCTCAGATCTATTAGAACTAGAAGTCAAAGTAGAATGAAAGAATACACCAATAACTTCCTCAAAATACAAATAAAAGGGAAGTAAAGGGGGAAGCATTTTATACCCTCAAAGTGAAGTCATGTGTGGATAAAAACATCCCTATAAACTTTATTGTTAGCATTTCTTGATAAATTTATCTTTTGGAGAAATTAAATAATAAAGCATGTAGATGATTTTGTTTTGGTCTAGAATTCTGATTTCATTAGTTTGTGAAGCTCTCTGTGTAGAAATATCTTTCACCAATACAAATTAGCAGTTCCTCTGTACATTTTATTCTAAGGGAGTTGCCTGAGATCTAGAGACTGAACAACTTGTCCACATCACACAGCCAACATGAGTCAGAGACATTACTTGAATTTAGGTCTTCCTGACTCCAAGGCCAGCCCTCTATATATGATATTGCCACTTAATGTAGGTATCAGTGACAAATAAGTACATCAGAGGAAAGTTTCTGAAAGTTAAGTGACACAATGATTCGCTTTCCGAAGATGTTACTAGAAAATGGACCACAGCCTTTCTTGTCCCTCAAGTTTTAATTTCCATTTGCATGCTCTCTGGGGTTAATATATATCTCCCTCTACTCAACTCAAAAGGACTGTGTGTGGATTAGTTACTTAATGTGTTGGACACATTTGATTCATTATAACTAGAAAGTATCCTCTATTTCTTCCAAACTTGTCTGATGTTAAATTGCCTACACAAGTCTGCAAGATAATTTTCAATCTGTGGAAATGAATTAATTGCCTATTATTATCAATGCATGTTGGACCTTCTCTGCAACTAGAAGTCTTAGAGATTTGCCTAAAACATTCAGAGCACTGCCCAGGATCATGAGTCTAGCATGAGTCAGAAGTGAGGCTTGAAAATCAGCTGTGAGGCCATCTCCCTATTTACTATACCACATGGTCTCTCACATACCTTTTATATGGAATTCAGAGCCAGAAAAGGCCTGGTTACAAATTCCACCTAACATATATAGGCTATGTGATCTTAAGCAAGTAATTTAATCTCTTAGTGCTTTAGACAAATCTCTAAGACTGAGGAAAAAAAGAGAATTTCAGCTGGAAGAGTTATGTAGAAAGAATGCTAGGAATGGAGCATGGTCTTTAGGCATACCTAGGATGGAAGAGTACGAAAATAGTCAGGAAACAGCTCATGGTCTAACTTGGCTGAACCACAGTGGTGAGAACAGTGCATAAGACTATAAAGCTAAGTTGGAGGCATTCATTGGAGGTCTTTAAACGCCAGGTTAAGGAGTTTGTATTTTATTTTATGGGCCATAGGGAACAAGTAAAGATTTTTGAGCAAGTGAGTGACATGGTCACACCTGTACATTAGGAAAATTATTTTGACAAGGAGAAAATCCATTTTTTGTGAGCTTCTTCTCCCCAATCTATACCTCAAAGCCCTGTTTCAAAAATCTCCCATTCTGTCCTACTAACTGATTTCTAAGTCTTCCCTTTGCCAAGGCCAAACCCTCTAAACGTGTTCTTAATTCTATTTAATCCTGTCTTTTTTGGGGCTCTGCCCCCTAAGTTATCTGGCCTTTCTCCTCTCCTCTTTAATATTTCTCTATTATCACTCTTTTCCTGCTGCCTACAAACATGTTCAAGTTTCTCCCATAACAAAAAAAAATTCTCTTGATTCTGCCATCCTTCAAACTATCATCCTATAGTAATCCTACCTTTCACTATAAACTACTAGAAAACAAATAAACAAACCCCACAACTGTCCATATTTGTTTCTTCCACTTCTTTACTTTTCATTCACTTTTCAAACTTTTGCAATATAGTATGAAACCCCAAATCTAAACATCAACTACTTCCTACAAGGTTACCAATGATCTCTTAATTTCTCAGTCCAATCACTGATTTTTCTTAGTCCTTGGTTCTCTTCTCTGGAGCTTTTAACACTGTGATTCCTCCTTCCTTCAGCGTATATTATCTAATTTCAGCTTTCATAAAATTGTTCTCTCCTATTCCTTATCCTATCTGTCTGGCCACTTTAGGTGTTATATTCTGGATTATTATTTGTGTTCCAACCTCTTAAGCACTCCTAAGGCCCTATCCTCTTTCTTTGTTCTTTCTATACTTTTTTCTCTCAGTGATTTCATTAATAAGTATGAATTCATCTCTTAGCATATAACTGTGAATTTATATAGTCAGCCAAATTTTCTCTCCTGATTGCCAAGTCCCACATTAACTGCCTGCTCTGTATCTTCAAATGGATGTCCCATTCCTTCTCATGTGGACTGCTGCAATAGCCTGATTATGCTCCTCATTACCACTTTCTTCTTTAACTATTGCACCATATACCTTCCAAAGTAAGCTTCCTAAATCACATGTCTAAACATATGATTACAGTGCTTAATAGTAGCTTCCTATTGCCTTTAAATATAGTATAAACTCTTTAGTTTGGCAATTAAATTCTCATGATATGCCTACTGTCAAGCTTTCTAGTCTTGCTGCCTATTATGTTTTTTTCATATACTCTATATTTCATTCATATTGCTAAATTGTTATACTATCTCCTGCTTCTATTTCTTTTCCACTGTGACTCCAGTCTTGTAACATACTCCCTCCTCACTTGGATATTTTAATATCCTGTGGCAATAAATACAATAAAGGCAAACTGAGGTAGATGCTCTGAGCATAATCAGTTTATTAATAGTGTTGTGTATAATTGTTAACAAGGTGGGTCAGACTGGCCACTTCAGTATGACCAGCAACCCCAGTGAGAAAGAAAGGACCTTCTTTATTGACATGAAGGAAAAGGAGGGGTCTGGGTAGTTGGGGAATATTATTACATTTGGCTACAAAGGGGAAAGTGGGTTGGCATTCACATGTGGCTGATCATGCCTGTCTCTGACAATTAAGGAATGTTAATTGTTTTATGGGACTCATTTTCCTTGTAATCTTGGCTAAGAGACCAGAGCCACCAGCTTAGTTATCCCCTTGGGGAAGATCAAACCTATCCTAATTGAACAAGGACAGGAAAGGAAAGACAACTTGTTTTTGGGGGGATGGCACCAGGATAAGTTGGTTGGGGCTTACTGAAAACAAGCAGATATCCATGAGTAATAACAACATTCCTTTTCAACCCCACCTTTAAACTAACTTGGAAGGACAATTACATTCTTAAGCCTAATTCCAGACCACAGAAATGTGGATTGACAAAATGGGGGATAGCATCAATTGCACCGTGAAATCAATATAGTAGAAATTAGAGGTAATATCAATTTTTATCTTTTCACAATCCTTAGCTTTCATTAAGGTTCAAATAAGATGCCACTAGTTGCCACCAATACAAAGCCTTGCCTGATACACCTAGCTAGTTGTTAGTTCTTTCTCCCTTCTCAAATTATCTTGAATTTGCTAACTCAATTACATAACACATCCTCAGTCTAGTAGAATATAATTGCCTTGAGGACGAGGAGTGTTTTCATTTTTATGTTATAGTAGGGACCGGCAGATAATAGAGATATTGCTGAGCAAAAATCCCCATGACTCGATAAAATGACTGGATATGAAAAGTTAGGCAAAGAGAGAAATCAAATATTTAGGTCATATTTAATTGGGTAATTAATGATGCACCCAATAGAAATTATGATGTCTGCCAGAAAAGAATAAAAAGCAAGTTTCTAGAGGAAAAAAATAAACTTGCTAAATTTGGAACTACTATACTTCTCCAGGGATTAGTTTCCTGATCTGTAAAATCATGAATTTGAATGATGAGCTCTTAAATTCTGGGGCTGGAACCATAAAATCTTAAGATGAAAAGGCCTAATAATCATCTAGTTAGGACTAGAACTTCAACAATTTCTCTTTTTTAATACAACATACTGTTACAACACTGAATCATTGAATTTCAGAGCTAAAAGGAACATTAGAGATCACTTATTCTGACAATGTTGTTTTGTGAATGAGAAAATTGAGAAAACAATAGTAAAAACGACTTGTTAAGAGCATATAGCTAGTTAACGGGGGAATCAAGAGGAGAATTCCTATGTCCTTTAAGACTCATTTTCTGAAGTAGCTCCCTCTCATATTTTCCCATGCCTTCCCTCCATTTGATGTTATCCAATCAGTAGTCATGACTGTAGCCCATAGCAGACCAGGCCCTTCTGTCTTCCGCTATCTCTCAAAATCTTTCCAAATTTATGTTCATTGTTTCCATGACAGTATTCATCCACCTCATTCTCTGCCATCCTCTTTTCCTTTCATCTTCAATCTTTTCCAATATCAGGGTTTTTCTCAGTGAGTCCCATCTTCTCATTATGTGGCCAAAATATTTAAGCTTCAGCCTCAATATTTGACTTTCCAATGAATAGCCCAAATTAATTCCTTTAAGTATTGATTGATTTGATCTCCTTGCTGTCCAAGGAACTCTCAAAAGGCTTCTCCAGCACCACAATTCAAAAGTGTCAATTCTGTGGCACTCAGCTTTCCTTACAATCCATTCACATTTTCTAAATAAAAACCTTAGTTCCCTGAAAAGTATCTACTCTGTCTCTCAAAACTGAAGCCTCTTCTCATGATTAGTGAGTCTCTTGACCTGGACCACTATTTCATACTCATTCACTACTGGTTCTATTCCTGACTCTCCAGATTTCACCCTCCCCAGCAGTCTGCTCACCCTGTGGGTGAGCTTCCTCCAATTTCCCAAGGCCCCCTTCATTTCCCCTGTATTTCTTGTCTTCCCTCATTAAAGTATACACTCCTTGAGAATTAAACCCTGCCTTGCTTGCATTTGTATCCCCAGGGCTTGAAAACTATATGCCCTTTTTCTCTCTGTCTCTGTATCTGTCTGTCTCCCCTCATCTATCTGCCCAATCTATTTACACATCAACCTATATATCCATCTTTCTATGCAAATATATGTGGCTATATAGAAAGCTGCTGTGAGCAATATCTACTCCCCCTTTTTTAATTCTTCCACTTATGGAGCAATTAGAAACCTCCTAACTTGTCCATAGTCCTGGAGAGCTTTATAGTAGCAAGATCACATTGTACCTAGGAAATACAGGCAGGATAAAGGATAATGCATCAAACACCTGGAGATTTCCAAAGAGAAGGTGGAAATCAGAAGTCCTAAAACAGCAGGAGGGAAATCACAGAATTTGACCACCAAGAGTTTCAGCTGGAACTCTAGTAGACTTTTAAACAGTCTAAGTATGGGGGGAAAGATCAGCTCTTAATCAGAAGTGTATGTTAAGCAATTTGATGAATAAAAAATTAACTAACTTACTTATTTTCTCTAATAATACATTTAATTAATCTGTTTGTATCCTCATACACTGTATTCATTATTTAATTTGAGTGCAAAGCCGTATAAGAAAGTATGCTGGATCTGGATTGAAGAGACCTAGATTCAAATCCCATCTCAACTATAACACCTTCAATTTTCTGGAACCCAGAATAGTAAAGTGAAATAACGGGGTGAGATGACCTCAGAGGCCCTAGATAGCCCCCAAAGTGTCATCCTATGATTCTGATGATATGAATTCCAAACAACTGATTTTATAGTGGACTTTTAAACCCTAAGGTACAATTTGGGAACACTTTTTTTTTCTTTATCAGTCTACTCATGATTAGTGTATTTTAATATACTCTCAGTTTGCTTACTCAGAATAGGTGAGGATGCAGAGCCCTTGCTCTAACTTAGTATAATAACATACACCCTATAATAGCTTCAGGGCATTAACAATTGAGATCCGTTTGTACAGAGCCAACTTCTTGGGAATAGTTAAGCATATGGATTCATTTTTTCAGGCTAAGGTGTATGTCTACTGGTGGTTTGTATGTTTTGAATAAATCCTGTAGTTAAATCAAGTGAACATCAGTATTGCTTCTACTTCTTGAAAATTCTGTCCCGGAATACAGGCTATTATCCTTGCATACACAGTCTATTCATATAAAATAATAACCATATCACCATAATGTTCCTTCAACATAAAGATTTCAGGACAGCTGAAGAATGATTTTTTTAAAAGAAAATACTCTTTAATTCTAATCAAGTAAATCAAATGCTAAAAAATCATGCTAAACCTGTATATAGGAACCAGAGGTCATCTTCATCTGAACCTGAGGATCAGATACATGGCCAATTTAAATATCAGTTACAAATGATGTTAAAAAAATAGGTAAAATATTGGTAGCTAAGTTATCAGGATTGTGGACTTAAAAATCCATCTATGAATTCCTACATGCTCTAATAAGAATACATAATCATTAGTAATGATAACTGTAAGAAAAAATTTCACAGCACGGTTCTCTGATTAAGGGCTCATTTCCCAAATATATAGAAAACTGAGTCAAATTTTTAAGACTACAATTCATTCCCCAACTGATAAATGGTCAAAGGATATGAACAAGCAGTTTTCAGAAGAAGACATCAAAGTCATCTACAATCATATGAAAAAATGCTCTAAATCACTACAGACTAGAGAAATGGAAATTAAAAGAACTCTGAGGTACCACCTCACACCTATCAGATCGGCTAATATGACAAAAAATGAAAATGACAAATGTTCAATGGGATGTGGAAAAATGGGATAGTAAAGCACTATTGGTGGAGCTGTGAAGTGATATAATCATCTGAAGATCAATTTAGAACTATGCCAAAAGGGTATAAAATTGTGTATACTTTTTGACCCAGCAATACCACTACTAGATCTGCATCCCAAAGATTAAAAAAAAAGGATTTATATATACAACAACATTTATAACAGCTCTTTTTGTCATGGCAAAGAATTAGAAATGAGCTACACATGAATTGGGGAATGGCTAAATGAGTTGTGATATATGATTGTGATGGATACTACTGTACTAGAAGAAATGACAAGCAGGATGCTTTCAGAAAAACCTGGAAATACTTTTGTGAGCTGATACAAAGTGAAGTGAGCAGAACCAGAAGATTGTAACGGCAATATTGTAGAATAATCAACTTTGAATGACTTAGTTATTCTTAGCAATGCAATGATCCAAGGCAATGCTGGAGGACTTATGATGAAAAATACTATCCACCTTCAGAGAAAACACTGGTGGAGTTTGAATGAAGATCAAAGCAATTTTTTTTTTACTTTATTTTTCCTGTTGTTGTTTTTGGTCTGTGTTTTCTTTCATAACATGACTAATATGGAAATATGTTTTACATGGCTGCAATGCATACATACCAAATACCAAATTTCTTGCCATCTCATTGAGGGGAGAGGGAAAGAAAAGAAAAAGATAATCTGGAACTCAAATTTTTTTAAACTGTTTTTTACATGTAATTTGAAAAAAAATTAAAATACTTAAAAAAGAACACATCATGTCCACGTATTTTAAGAAATTAGGAAATCCTATTCAGCCAGCAAGACAGAAAATTCAATGTCAGAAAAAGTTACTAACTCCAACTTGAGAGTCTCTGTCTTTTGATTTCTGTGGGAATCATGTGAATACAGAGAAATTTCCCATTTTCTGATCTTCATTACTTTTGAGTTTAGGGTTTACTTGTAACTGGGTCAAAACATGATTAATAAACTCATGCCAATGGATTTTATAAAGATTATTTTTTTCATAACTTTCACATTCATGGAATGAAGTTACCTCATTGGATCAAAGTAATATGTGTCAGATATTGCTAAGAAATTAAGTTTATAGATTTAATAAAACTTTATTAGACAGAAAAATGCTACTAATGTGCAAAGAGTGTTAAGAAATGACTAGACGGCAGGTAGGAAAACAAAAATTCTCTGCAGGCTTAAATGTGGGTCTTGAGGAACATTTTAAATAGCCTGATTTATGGTTACTTTTCTCAAAGGAAAATATATTTGAAATAGTCAAGTGTAGTGATCATATGTTGAAAACATATTTTTAAATAGCTAAATGTAACCCACAGAGACATTAAATAGGATGCAAAACCTGTAATTGTCAATGTTCATAAGGATTATGAGTGTGCACAAAACTAAATATAACTTGCATATTTGGTTGTTTTGAAAGTCCAAATAGAATGGAAAAGTAATGTTCCATAGGATTTTTTGTTTATTTTTGGTTCTTTATTTTTAAGAAGTCAAATTGGTGGGTCAACTAGGTGAGGCAGTGGATAGAAGACCGCCCCTGAAGTCAGGAGGACCTGAGTTCAAATCTGGCCTCCAACTAAACAATTGACACTTACTAGCAGTGTGACCCTGGGCAAGTCACTTAACCCCAAGTGCCAAAATAAAAAAAAAGAAAGGGAAAGGAAAAGAAGTCAAATTGCTGTTCTTTGTTTTTTACATTATACTCATTTCTGTATGGATCCTCCCAACACACATCCCCAGAACTAAAATATAACTTTTTTTTAAGGCAATTGGGGTTAAGTGACCTGCCCAGGGTCACACAGCTAGTAAGTGTCAAGTGTTTGGTCTGAGGCCAGATGTGAACTCAGGTCCTCCTGACTTCAGGGATGGTGCTCTATCCACTGAGCAACCTAGCTGCCCCCAAAACATAACTTTTAACAAAGAAAAAATAGCTAACAGTGATCATATCTGACAATGTATACATTGTAACATCTTTGTGTTGTTGTTGTTGTTGTTGTTGTTGTTGTTGTTCTGTTGTTCAATTCTGTCTGACTCTTCATGACACTTTAGAGCATAGGGTTTTCTTGGCAAAGATACTGGAGGGTTTCTCATTTCCTTCTGCATTCATACCTGTACTTCACATTAATTCCCCTTCTAAAAAAGGAAACTTTATTAGTTTCCTATGGATTATTATTTAAAATTAAAATTTATTAGCATGGCTTTCAAGACCTACACCCAATGTGGTGGTAACCTAGCTTTCCAACCTTAGTTTATACTATTCCTTACCAGAGTTGCATTCCAGCCAAAGTATATTACATGGTATCCCGAGAACACATCCTGTCCTCAGTTTCCATTCTCTTCCTTATGCCTGGAGTGTCCTCTGCCTCCACTGCCCATTGAATCTCTATACATTGAATTCTCTATCTCCAGGACCAGTCTTTTTACCTTTCCTAAATGCTCAGCTGCCTTTCAGAGCACTATTTATATAAATGAATCAAGTCATTTTGTACATTTTTCATCTGGTTCTACTTATTTCACTCCACATCACTGCATAAAAGTCATCTTATGTTCCTGAAAAATGCAATCTCAATTTAGTACAGACTTCTATATTGCTGGTTCCCAGCATCTGAGATATTATGACTCTCTTTAACTGTTCACTTGATTTTGTGCCACCTTTCCCAATTCCTTCAGTCACTTGGGTCCTCCCTTTGTAAATTACTTTGCATATACTCTTGTATTTAATTTTCAATGTAAAATCTAAAAAGATGTAAGCTCGTTGAGGATAGATACTATTCTGTTTTTGTCATTGTATTTTCAGTGTCTAAGAGAGTCTGTAACCCACAGTAGACACTTAAGGAATGTTTATTGAATGAATGAATGGGAATTGCTGTCTGGGATGGTAGGATCAGGAAAAGTTGGATGGAAGAAGCGAAATGTAGGTTGAATTTTAAAATGATGTGTAGGAATTCAGTGGGCATTGGAGGCACAGAACACTCCAGGTATATGGAGGAGAATGGAAGTGGGCAGAATGTGTTCTGGTGATGGCAAGTGATAAACTTTTGATAGAATGCAAATGTGAAAGGGAATAATATGAACTAAGGTTGGAAAGCTATGTTACCACCAGATTGGGTGCAGATCTTGAAAACCATGCTAAGACATTTTAATTTTAAATAATAACCTATAGGAAACTAATACAGTTCATTGAGCAGAGGAATGACACAATTAGACCTAAATCCTGTAGTATAGTATAAGGACAGATTTTAAGAGAGAAAATAGAAGAACATCTGTTGGGAGGCTATTGCATTAGTTCAGGCAAGAGGCATTGAGGGCTTGCATTAGTTTGGTAGTAGTGAGGATTGACAGGCAGTAGAGAAATAGCTAAGCCAAAATTCCCAGGAATTATTAAATATTGCATATGAGAAGTTAGATAAAGAGAGGAGGCAAATATTTAAGTCATAGTTGACTAGATGAATAGTAGTGCCACAGATAGAAATAGTGAAGTGAATAGAAGAAGGAAACTTCTACGGAAAACTACAAGCAGTATAATACATGTTGAGTTTGACATGCTGGTAGGACATTCTATATGCAGTTGTAGAGGATGACATGGAGTTCAGATCAATGATCACAGGTAAATAAATAGATCTGGAATTCATCTACAATGTAACTGAATTCATTGGAGTGAATATGATTGACAAGAAACTATATATAGAGACAATAGGGCTAAGGACAAAAAGTTGGGGGGACAACCAACTTAAGGAATAAGGAAAACTATGAGGAGGTGAATAATATAAGGGAAGGAACATTCATAGAAATATTTGGAAATAAGCAAGAAGTATTAAGAAAGAGAAAGTAGTCAACAGCATTTATTTCTGTTGACCCAAGATATAAAGGACATCGAGTAATTAAAGGTCATTAGACTTGATTAGTATGTCACTGGTGATATATGACAGAATAATCTCACTAGAGGTATAAAGATCAGAAGCCAGATTTTAAATTGTCTCTTAGAAGGAAGAAGGTGATGAGAACAGGGAGGCATAAAGTAAAAATAACTTTTTTCCCCCAAGAAATATGGGTCTTCTCTCTGAAAATTACTTGCAGGGCTGGTTTTCAAGTCTTCTGTAATCTGACTCCAAAGTACCAGTCTTTTTTTTTTTTTTGTAAAACTTCCCTTTACATATTATATTCCGGGCCTGGAATAATTTACCTCTTGATTTACTCTGTGCTCACATAACTCAAATGTGCTCCCTCCTCACCCCCTTCTGTGCACTTCTGTCCACAATTCATAGCCATGCAAAGGGGTGAGCTCTGTGTGTAGTAAAGACTAAAAGAGGGGCTTCTTTTCATCCTTCCTCTTCCACCTAGGAAGCAGAACCAGTGAGAATGAATAGGGTCTATGCAAACCTCTATGTATACTATATTGCTCAGCCTGTTGAGATTCTTATTCCAAGGTTTACCTTGGATGCCAATTCTTCTAAAACCCTGATATTATTCTAGATATCATGTCTCTCTGTCTTCTCCTTAGCACTTAACGCAATCTATGTATCTACATGTATATATAAACACACACATATGCATACATATATACTATATACATATATATCTGTATTTAGTGTGTGTATATAAAACTTCCATATGAGATTTTAAGTAATTTGAGGGCAGTAACTGCTCTTTTGCGTCCTGGCATTCCCAACCCCTAGAATTATGTCCTCCATTTAATAAGCATCTGATAATTAAGCACTGAATTGAATTTGTGGTATAGTCAGAAGAATACTAAATTTGGAGTCAGACAGTCTGGGTCATATCCTAGTTGTGCTACTGACTGCTTGTACAACTTGGCAAGTCTCTTAAACTCAGGATTTTGAAGCCATTCAGACAGCCTTTCAACTTTCTGAGTGAATGCCATTGCATTGATCTGGGCCACAGAAATGGGAGCTAATGTGAGTCCCTGGCTACAACCTAGTCCCTTAGCTATTATTCTTACTTTTGAATTTTCTAACTTTTAATGCTGACCTGCTCCAGTTTTCTATACTCCCAAAGGCTTAGACTCACATACTTCAGTACCATAGTAAGATCTTTGGCTTTGTACTTCATTAGTAACTAGGTTTTCACTGTGCCTATTTTCTGCAAAGGAAGCAGATTGTTAGATGTAGACTTACACAAATATGAAGTAATTAGATATTATCTTTCTAATTGCCTGGTATTTCTTAAGGTTAGAGGTATCAAGGAGTAATGGCTACTTGTAGTATTAGACTTGCAGCCAGGAGGACGTGGATTCAAAACCTGCTTCAGACACTTACTAGTTGCATAACTCTGGCCAAACCATTTAATAGCTCTGAACCTCAGTTTTCTCATGGCTGTGATGGGTAAAATTATAGCACCTATGTTGGAGGGAATTGTGAGGTCCAAATAAAATAAAGTATATAAAGCTCTTTGTGAATCCTGAAGTGCTATTTAAAGGCTGCTGGTTGCTGTTGTTGTTACAGAAATGATTCTAAGAAATGTTCAATAATCTCTTTCATTGTTGTGGTTTTCCCTGTTCTTCTTTGCACATGCTTTGTAGGCAACAGTTTATCAATTGAACGTAGAGCATTAAAAACCCTTGAATGAACAAATTCCCTTTTTTATTAGTGTAATACTCCATTTCAAGAAGGATAATTTCTCTATAAATCACCTATTTCATAAATCTTTATTTTTTCTCAATTAAAAAAATGTCTTTAAACAAACATCTCAGATATAGTCACACCCATAATCAAGTAAGCAGCCAAATGTTACAGTAATCAGTGATGTACAACAATATAACCTCTAATGAAAAAACTCTAGATAGCAAACTGCCCTATGTAGTGCTCACTTTTAAATGATGATAATTATTCTTGGCATCCACATTCCAAGGATGCTAATGGGAATCTCTTAATGTCTTTATAGTGCTTTTCAGCTCATTGAAGAAATGTGCTATATAAATTCAAGGTGCCAAAGTTAAAAGGGCAAATTCACTTGCACAAGACCAGACCAGGAGAAAGAGGCCGAGTTGCCACATCTAATATGCAGAGGAGAGTTAACCAATTACATCATAAATTTCTTCAATGCAGTTTGCCAGTCTAAATAAAGCAGGCTAAGAAACGAGTCATATTTCCTTAATAAGGAAGATATTTATCGACCAAAATTATCTTGCTGCTTGCTCCCATTTTTCCTGCAGAAAGAACTTTACTCATTTGGGTCTGCAGGGCCTAAATTCTACTCCCACCCCACCCTACCTTTATACTAAATATTTAAATAATGCTTCCTGTACTATTTTCTGCTGATGACCATACTGACAACTTGCCCCAAACCCAAGGGAGCATTACTTTGCACAGTTACTGGCATAAGCTGTTTAATCAAAAATATCATCAGTTGTGGAATCCAATTTCATTCTTCATGGTTAATGAAAGGAAATTGCATGTTGGATGAATTCACTGACTATGAGGATTGGCAGTTGTTTAGCATTTCCTCACCTTGTGTTCCCAGGAGATAACTGCACATGGGTTGGAATAAGTGAAGGTTGTGTTGAGGCCCACAAAGAGTTAGAAAGGAAGAGAAACTAAAACATGTAACAAATTGAATGGAGGGAGCAGACTTGAGTTAATGTGCTTTTCTATAATTACAGACAACAAAATAATAAAGGTATAGTGGAAAATTTACCCTCCTTAGAGTCCAAAGACCTGGACTGTGACTCTAACAAGCTGTATGGCCTTAGATGAGTCAGGCAGCCTTTCTCAATTTCAGTTTTTTCAGCTATAAATGTAGAAGTTTGAGTCAAATTTCTCAATTCCTTCATTTTACTATTTCAATGGATTTGTGATCTCTAATGTAAATTTTCCTTCCAATAATGTAGCTCTCCTTCTATGTCTGCCACATAGTAGGTAGGTACTTAATAAATGCTAGTTGACTGACTGAATATGTCTTCAATAGATGTACAACATGCTAAGAGTGTTCTTCTAGATATCTTGAAATAATGTAGATACTAATGAAATACTCTGCTCACCCATGTGTTGTCTTTCACTCTTAATTTTGAGTACTAATTTGGTGTCTGAGGTCTTGGCTCTGCTACTTACTAGAGAACCTACATGATGACTTTTCAATGCATCAGAACTAAAGGACCTACTTAACCTCTCCCAACCTTTCAACAATGCTTGGCTCCAATACAGAAAATATTCACAACTTAGCCATGTTGCTGCCACTCCCCAGCAAGCTACTGTAGATATGGCCAAGTAGCATTGAATGTTGCTTTTGTGAACTATCAGCCTGGTATATGATTATTGTGGATCCCCCCGTTAAAGTAGCCCTTTGGGACTCTCATATTTTTCTCTTCCAAGACCACTGATACACTGAAGGAGGACTTCAGTGAACTTTACATTTGTTGCACCAGGAGCAGAAAGATATGCAAATGAAAATCATTTATCAGGGGATGCCAAGGGAACTCTTCATAAAGACAATTAGTAACTCAATCATAAGAGTTAAGTCACAGGCTCATTAATGTTTTTGCGAACATCCAATTATGTAAATGGTTTAACAAATATTAAAGCCCCAGGGTTTACTTAATGAAGTGGGTTTGATTTTTGTAATATCAATTCTACTTTGTGAGAGTCTTTATCGTGTCTAGTTCTCTGCAAAGTGTCTGAAGTGTAGCTGTCCTATGGCATACTTTGCAGTTGTTCTTGGCACAGGAATTATTCCTCAAGAGTAAATGAGGAGCAAGGACTCTCACTATCACATAAACATCCAGTCAAATGCCCCAAAGACAGGCAGAGGGGTTTCTCTAATTGAAATGGCAGCCCTATTGAGTGTATCTGTAATGAGCATTCTCTTTCTCAGTATATCTGATATGAAGAGAGCACTTCCATGGAGTTTAAAGGCATTCAGATGGTAGGTCTTCTTTTTTTTTTTCTTCCTGTGAGCATTTTGAAAGCCAAGTACTTTAATTTTTTTTTCCAATGGAATACAAAGTTTGAGATTTAAAACTCACAAAGCCACAAAACTAAAAATGCTGGCACCCCCTAATAAAAACAAAGAACTTTAGAAATATGCAGAAAATAATCCCATATTCTGGCTCATCAGCTCAAAGAATTTGTTTTTCAAGGGCATTTAGTGATCACCTCATCAACTTTTTTACAGATGGGAAAATTAAGCCCCAGAGTGATTCAATGACTTGACCAAGGGCACTCAAGTAATTAGAATCCAAGTCTCCTAACTCCCAGACCAGAGTTCTGGCTGCTCTTCTAAATCAATATCATTTAGCTTCTGAAGTTATATTCACTTAAGACCCAAATATTTTGATTCTCCCTGGTTGCTCTCCCTAGTAGCAAATAAAGAAACTGAGACAGAACAAAGAAGTTCTTATGATAAATTACTAAGTTTCAATATCAACAAATATTATTAAGATGAAAAGCAAAGTTATAGTTACCAGCTAGGCTTGTTGTAAAAAGCTTTCAATTTAAAAACACAGAGGAAAGCTCATCTAAATGCTTTCTGCAATTAACACTTGATTAAATTTATCTCTGACACAAACAATAAAGCACCCTACTGTGGTTATGTGTATACTAAACATTTTGACATCATTATATATGAATAATCAACAACTATAACCACAACAACCATGGCTTTACAAATCTTACTTTATTCTTACAACAACCCTGGGTGGTAGGTGCTATTATTTATCCTTTCTTTATAGATTAGGAATCTGTGTCAGAAAGAAGTTAAGTGACTTGCCCAGGATCATAGAACTAGTACATAGCTGAGCTGCATTTGAACAACTCAAGTCTTCCAGTCTCCAAGTACAGAACTCTATCCACAATGTCATCTAGCATTTTATAAAGTGATGTGTGAGTGTGAGTGTGTGTGTGTGTGTGTGTGTGTGTGTGTGTGTGTGTGTGAGTGAGAGAGAGAGAGAGAGAGAGAGAGAGAGAGAAGAGACAACTGTAGTACTAGATCTGTGATTTAATCTGTCCAGGGAATTCCTAGAGAAAAAAACACCTCTACCAAAGCAGATTGGTTCTTTTTCTGTGAGTTACAGTCTTAGAGAGCTGCCTAGTTGCCTAGGGTGAAATGCCTTGTCTTGGGTCACAGTCAGAGTTTTGCTGGCTTGACTTGAACAAGGTCTTTTTGATTTTGAATTGAGTCCTTACCCACTATTCTACATTTACTATCTTGAATTTAATAATTAGGTAAAATCTGCTACAAAATTTGCTTTATTTCTCCCATTTTTACTATAGCAGGGTTCAGTCAAGGGAAGAAACAGGAATTCTACCTATATTGAAGCATGTTACCTGACAGAGAGGCACTTAAGGTGGCTGCCCTGGGAATCTGTTTTGCTTCACTACACATATTTGTTACTGTTCTTTTTGCTGTGTATTGTTTCTGTTTTTAACTTCTCTCTTGGTTTTTAATTGGGGAAGGAAATTGAGTAGGGAAGGGGATTTTAGAAACAGCAATGCTAAGACAAAAAAAAAGTCATTGAATTATTTTGTCTAAATACACAGGACAGAATAAAAGGTAGTTCAAATGAAAACACAGAAAAGCATGATAGGTTTAAAAATAATGTATGAAATTATATCTATGTATATATACACATATACATATGCACATATATGTACACATGTACATATATATTACATATGAATATGTTTGTGTATAGATTTATACATATATATACAACATATACAGTGACATGAAATGAAGATTCTTAGTTTCATGTACAACCCTTTTTTGTATTCTGTTCTGCATACAGAAAAATCTTTTTTTGTGTGTTAAAGTTCAGAGTAAAAGTAATTTGAATATTTTTTTTAAAATTACCTCTTAAAGGGCAAGAAATTATGTATCCATGCATATTGCATGCATACATGCATGCAATAAACACGTATGCATACATAAAATTTTTCCACAGCATAATTGATAAAGCATTTTTTAAAATTTTATTAATTTATTTTGATTTATCAACAATCACTTCCATATGCTTTTGAATTGAAAATTTTTCTCCCCCTTCCTCCCCCCTACCCTCCCCGAGATGGCACACAATCTGATATAGGCTTCACATTTACATTCCTATTAAACATCTTTTCACATCAGTGAAGTTGTAAGTAAAAATTAAAACTGATAGGAGGAAACATCAGAAAGATGAAACAAAACTGAACAGAAGGTAAAAATAAGTGATAGCGATTCGACTTCCATAGTTCTTTCTTTGGATGTGGACAGCATTTTCCATCCCGAGGCCTCTGGAGATGTCTTAGATCTTTGTAATGCTGAGAAGGGTTCAGTTTAACAATATTAGTCATTGCATAATGTGGCTGTTATTGTGTACAAAGTCCTCTTGGTTCTGCTCACTTCACTCAACATCAGACCATATAAGTCTTTCCAGGTTTTCTGAAGTCACCCTGTTCATCATTTCTTTTGCAAAATAGTATTCCAATACATTCATATACCACAACTTGCTCAGCCGTTCCCCAATTGATGGGCATTCTCTCAGTTTCCAATTCTTTGCCACCACAAAAAGAGCTGCTATGAATATTTCTGTACATGTGGGTCCTTTGCCCATTTGTTTGATCTCTTTGGGATATATAGCCCTAGAAGTGCCATTGCTGGATCAAAGGGTATGTATATTTTTGTAGTCCTTTGGGCATAGTTCCAAATTGTTCTCCAAAATGGTTGGATCATTTCACAACTCCACCAACAATGTATTAGTGTTCCAATTTTCCCACATCTTCTCCAACATTTATCATTTTCCTGTTTTGTCATGTTGGCCAATCTGATAGGTATGATGTGGTACCTCAGAGTTGTTTTGATTTGCATTTCTCTAATCAATAGTGATTTCGAGCATTTTTCATATGACTATAGATGGCTTTAATTTCTTCATCTGAGAACTGTCTGCTCATATCCTTTGACCATTTATCAATTGGGGAATGGCTTGTGTCTTATAAATTTGTCTTAATTCTCTATATATTTTAGAAATGAGGCCTTTACCAGAGAGACTGGTTGTAAAAATTCTTTCCCAATTTTCTACCTTCCTTCTAATCTTAGTTGCATTGGCTTTGTTTGTGCAAAAACTTTCAATTTAATGTAATCAAAATTATCCGTTTTGCTTTTCATAATGCTCCTCTATCTCGTTTCGTCATGAATTCTTCATTCTCCATAGATCTGGTACGTAAACTATTCCTTGTTCTCCTAGTTTACTTATGGTATCAGCCTTCATATCTAAGTCATGAACCCATTTTGACTTTATTTTGGTATGTGGTGTGAGATTTGGGTCTATGCCTAGTTTCTGCCATACTCTTTTCCAGTTTTCCCAGCAGTTCTTTTTCAAAGAGTGGGTTCTTATCCCAGAAGCTAGAGTCTTTGGGTTTATCCAATAATAGATTACTATAGTCATTGACTACTGTGTCTTGCATATTTAACCTATTCCACTGATCCACCTCCCCATTTCTTAGCCAGTACCAAGCAGTTTTGGATGATTGCTGCTTTATAATACAATTTAAGATCTGGAATTTCTAGGCCACCTTCCCCTGCATTTCTTTTCATTAGTTCCTTTGATATTCTGGACCTTTTGTTTTTCCAAATGAATCTTGTTATTATTTTTTCTAACTCTATAAAATAATTTTTTGGTAGTTTGATTGGTATGGCACTGAATAAGTAAATTAGCTTAGGTAGCATTGTCATTTTTATTATGTTAACTCAGCCTACCCATGAGCAACTGATGTTTTTCCAATTATTTAGATCTGATTTATTTGTGTGAAGTGTTTTGTAATTGTGTTCATAGAGCTCATGGGTTTGTTTCGGTAGGTAGACTCCTAAATATTTTATAATGTCTACAGTAAGTTTAAATGGGATTTCTCTTTCTATCTCTTGCTGTTGGGCTTTGTTAGTAATATATAGAAATGCTGATGATTTATGGGGGTTTATTTTAGAGCCTGCAACTTTGCAGGTTTTAGATATATGCTATTTATTATTTTAAGGAAGACTCCACTTACACCTATGCTTTCTAGTGTTTTTAATAGGAATGAGTGTTGTATTTTGTCAAAAGCTTTTTCTGCATCAATTGAGATGATCATGCGGTTTCTGTTGGTTTTGGTGTTGATATGCTAAATTATGCTGATAGTTTTCCTAATATTGAACTAACCCTGCATTCCTGGTATAAATCCTACCTGGTCATAGTGTATTATTCTTGTGATAAGTTGCTGCAATCTATTTGTTAGTATTTTGTTTATACTTTTTGCATCTATATTCATTAGAGAAATTGGTCTATAATTTTCTATAATTTTCTTTCTCTATTTTGACTCTTCCTGGTTTAGGTATCAATCCCATATTTGTATCATAAAAAAAAATTGGTTCACCTATTTTCCCAAATAGTCTATATAGTATTGGAATTAATTGTTCTTTAAATGTTGGATAGAATTCACATGTAAATCCATCTGGCCCTGGAGATTTTTTCCTAGGGAGTTCATCAATGGCTTGTTCAATTTCTTTTTCTGAGATGGGGTTATTTAAGTATTTTACTTCCTCTTCGGTTAATCTGGGCAATTTATATTTTTGTAAATATGTATCCATTTCACTAAGATTGTCAAATTTTTGGCATATAGTTGGGCAAAATAATTCCTAATTATTGTTTTAATTTCCTCTTCCTTGGTGGTAGCTTCACCCTTTTCATTCTTGATACTAGTAATTTGGTTTTTTCTTTTTTTAATTAAATTAACCAAAGGCTTATCTATTTTATTGGTTTTTTCATAAAACCAGCTCTTAGTTTTATTTATTAGTTCAATAGTTTTCTTAATTTCAATTTTTTTTTTTTGGTTTTCAATATTTCTAATTTGTGTTTAGTTGAGGATTTTTAATTTGTTCTTTTTCTAGTTTTTTTAGTTGTATGCCCAATTCATTAATCTCCTCTTTTTCTATTTTATTTATGTAAGCATTTAGAGATATAAAACTTCCCCTAAGAACTGCTTTCGCTGCATCCCATAGTTTTGGTATGTTGTCTCATTATTGTCATTCTCTTGAATGAAATTATTGATTGTTTCTATGATTTGTTGTTTGACCCAATTTTTTAGGATTAGATTATTTAGTTTCCAATTATTTTTTAGTCTATCTTTCCATGGCCCTTTATTACATATAATATTTATTGTGTCATGATCTGAAAAGTATGCATTTAATATTTCTGCCTTTCTGCATTGAATTGTGAGGTTTTTATGCCCTAGTACATGGTCAATTTTTGTGTATGTGCCATGTACTGCAGAAAAAAGTATATTCCTTTCTATCCCCATTCAGTTTTCTCCAGAGGTCTATCATACCTAACTTTTCTAATGTTCTATTCACCTCCTTAACTTCTTTCTTGTTTATTTTGTGGTTAGATTTATCTAGTGCAGAGAGGGGAGGTTCAGGTCCCCACTAGTATAGTTTTGCTGTCTATTTCTTCCTGTAACTCCCTGAACTTCTCCTGTAAGAATTTGGATGCTATACCATTTGGTGCATATATGTTTAGTAATGATATTACTTCATTGTCTATGGTGCCTTTAAGCAGGATGTAGTTTCCTTCCTTATCTCTTTTGATTAGATCTATTTTTGCTTTTGCTTTGTCTGAGATCAGGATTGCTACCCCTGTTTTTTTACTTCAGCTGCATAATATATTCTGCTCCAGCCTTTTACCTTTACCCTGTATGTGTCACTCTTTTTCAAATGTGTTTCCTGTAAACAACATATTGTAGGATTATGGTTTTTAATCCATTCTGCAATCCATTTCCATTTTATGGAGAGTTCATCCCATTCACATTCACAGTTATGATTACTATCTGTGTCTTTTTCTCCATCCTTTCCCCCCATTTATGCTTTTCTTTCTCCTTTTTCCTTTCCCCCTTCACTAGTGTTTTGCTTTTGACCACTCCTCCTTCAGTCCCTCCCCCTTTTATTATCCCTTTCCCTTTTCTTCCCTTTACTCTTACTGCTTCTTCCCTCCCTTCTTTCCCCCCTTTTCTTTCCCCCTCCCTTTCTTTCCCCTTTTCCCTCCTACTGCCTATAGGGCAAGTTAGATTTCTATACCTAACTGATTATGTTTATGCCCTTCTTGAGCCAAATCTGATGAGAGTAAGGTTCAAACAATGCTCACCCCTTATCCCTTCTTTCCCTCTGCTGTAATAGGATTTTGTGTCTTTTCCTGTAATGTAATTTACCCTTGTCTGCCTCCTCCTTTCTCAGTACATTTTCTAAGATCAGATTGATCCACTTATTTGGATCCATTTAACCCACTTGATTAGATTTTTTTTTATCATTACATCAAAGTCAACTAATATCCACCCTCTTTATGTATACTCCTTTAACATGGTGTAATAACAATACAGTTCTCAAGGGTTGCAAGTTCATATTCCCTTGTAGGGGTTTAAACACCCCCCCATTAACAACATATTGTATCTTTCTGTCCCATTTACCTTTTTATGTCCTTCTTGAGTCCTGTACTTGAAGATCAAATTTTTTGTTGAGCTCTGGTCTTTTTATCAGGAAAGTTTGGAAGTCTCCTATTTCATTGAATATCCACCTCCTCCCTTGAAAAATGATGCTCATTTTTGCTGGGTAATTGATCCTTGGCTGCATTCCAAGCTCCTTTGCCTTAGGAATATCATGTTCCATGCCCTGCGGTCTTTTAATGTAGAAGCTGCAAGGTCCTGTGTAATCCTGACTGTGGTTCCATGATATTTAAATTGTTTCTTTCTGGCTGCTTGCAGCACCTTCTCTTTCATCTGGTAATTTTGGAATTTTGCTATTATATTCCTTGGCATTGTCAATTTGGGATCTCTTTCAGGTGGTGATCGTGGATTCTTTCTATGGTTATTTTCCCTTCTGGTTCTAGGACTTCAGGCAGTTTTCCTTTATGATTTCCTGAAAG
The DNA here is from genome assembly GCF_003287225.1 of Phascolarctos cinereus. Classification (NCBI taxonomy): domain Eukaryota; kingdom Metazoa; phylum Chordata; class Mammalia; order Diprotodontia; family Phascolarctidae; genus Phascolarctos; species Phascolarctos cinereus. The sequence continues at coordinate 135,215,711 of NW_027556402.1, read as the reverse complement.
ATACTGTCCAGGCTCTTTTTTTCATCATGATTTTCAGGTAGTCCAATAATTTTTAAATTGTCTCTCCTGATGATTTTCCAGGTGTTGTTTTACTGATGAGGTATTTTTTTTTCATTATTTTTCATTTTTTTGTTTCTGTTTGACTGATTCTTGCTCTCTCATAGAGACATTAGTTTCCATTTGTCCAATTCTAGTTTTTAACAGATTGTTTTCTTCTGTTAGTTTTTGTACTTCCTTCTTCAATTGGCCAATTGTGTTTTTTAGGGACTTGTTTTCTTCAGTGTACTTTTTTTCCAATTGGCCAACTGTATTTTTTAAGGACTCTTCTACCTCTCTCATTTGACTTTTAAAATCCTTCTTGAGCTCTTCTAAGAAGGCTTTTTGGGCTTCAGACCAGTTCATATTCCCTTTTGATGTTGCAGATGTGGGTTTGTTGACAATGTTGTCCTCTTCAGAATTTCTGTCTTGATCTTCACTCTTCTCATAATATGAATCTATGGTATGTTTCTTTTTACTCATGGTGTTTCTTTATTCCCTGGCCTTTAAAGAGATTGAGCTCTCCTGCTGGGGAACAGAGGGCACTGACCCAAGCTTCTTGTGTTGGGAGCCTAGGTCACTGGCTTTGTGTGCTGGGGCCTCTTATGCTGGCAATTGGAGGCTGTAGGTTTCTGGCAGCTTACCTCGTGTTGGGCTGGAATCAGCAAGGCTGGAACTTTCAGGCAATTCTAGGTTGCCTGCTTTTCCTTTCCTTTAGCTTTCTTCAGCTCCTTTTAGATGGGTGCTGCAGGGTGTTTATCTGCCTGGGGCCCCTGCAGTGTTGTCTCCCTGTTTCTGCTAATGCACTGGGAGATGCCTTTGTGGTAGAGTGCAGAGGCACCTGGTGGTTTTCTGAGCTGATTTCCACGGTTCCCACCCTCACTGAGGCACTTGGTGGTCCAGGTGTTGGTGTTTGCCTGTTCTACCACCTGGGCTTCAGGATTTCTTCACAATTGGAGGCTGCAGGGCTCTGACAGCTCACCTGGTGTTGGGTTGGAATCAGCAAGGCTGGGGCTTTAGGAAGCCTTTAGGTTGTTTTCTTCACCTCCTTTCAGATGAATGCCACAGGGTACTTATCTGCCTGGGGCCCCTTGTAGTTCTGCCTACCTTATTTTTGCCGAGGCACTGGGAGACCCATTTGCTGGGCTGCTACACTGCTGCTCCCTGTCTTTCTTCTAGTTCAGCTGTTCCAGGGTTTTTTTTCTGTGGTGATATTTTCTGGGTTTTCAGAGGTTGATAGGGGAGAGTGAGAGAGACTACCTTTTCACTCTGCCGTCTTGGCCTTGATAATGCATTTGATTTGTAGTCAGAAAAACCAGGAATCAAATTCTGCCTCAGACAGAATGACTATATGGACCTGGGAAAGTCTTTAACTACTCTAGGCCTCAGTTTTCTTATCTTTAAAATAAGACAGCTGGACTCTGTGGTCTCTTACTCCATTTCTAAATGGAGCCCTCAACAGAATTCTGCAAAAGTAAATAAAATAGCTACTTATCGGATGGAAATGAATTGATAATATCTCTCTTTAGATTTGTCTTCATTAAGAGGTATCTGAGATGTAAACAAAGTTTGTTTTTAGTTTTATTTACTATAATAATGGTTTATTTCATAGTATAATATAAAACTATTTTTTTTATTAATCCATTAACCTGGCTTATCCTTTTTATTTCAGATGGAAGAAAATGGCAATCTAGGTTAGACATTACTGTTCTTACTCTTTCCTCAGCCACATTATTTTATCTACATGCCTAGTTTTTATGAGGTCTGAGATTAAGGGAGAAAAAAAGAAAACACCTACATTTTTGTTTTCTCCTTATTTTTGACCTGACATTCAATTTCTTTCACTCTCATTCATTTCATTTGATCATGTCACTTATCCCAAATCCAAAGCATAGCCTTCTGCTCCTTTTCAAATTTACCCTGAGAATCAATAGTATATAGTATGGGTACCTCTAAATGTCATGATTTTCAAACATGACAATGAATCTCCAGTTGCTATTGTGATATGAAGTTCTAGAATCAGCTTTTTCATCTCAAAAATTAGGATGACTATGCAAACCTGTCTCTTATATGGAAGCTATTCATTAACAATTGTTTATGTCATTGTTTAGCCGTTTTTTCAGTCACGTCTGACTCTTCATGACCTCATTTGGATTTTTCTTGGCAAAGACACTGGAGTGGTTTGCCATTTCCTTCTCCAGTTCATTTTGCAGATAAGGAAACTGAGGCAAATAGGGACATGTGACTTCTCTACGATTACACAACTAATAAGTGCCTGAGGCCTAATCTGAACTCAGGAAGCAGTCTTCATGACTCCAGACCTAACACTTTATACACTGTGCCATCAATTGTTTACGCTGTATTTCTAAGATGAAAAATGAAATTCAAAGTATTGTTGGCATTTAGGTATATACTAGTTTCTATTTGTTAGTGAAAAGACCAAATGAAGATTGAAAGAAAGATCTGTGCTAGAAACATTCTACAATTAGGAACATTAGTTTATAAAAGAAATCAAGTAGGATGAACATCCTCACTTAATAAGAAGGGAAAGAACAAATCCCATTAACATTAATAAGAATTACCTGCTTAAATCCCAAAGACATTCACAAGAGAAAAAGCTCTTGAAACTGTATAATTTGATTTTTTTTTTCAGTCTTGTTAAATTTAGCACAGTGGAAAGCACCCTGGTCTTGGAATCAAAAGAGCCCATGATTCAAAATCAGAGGTCTGGCATGTATTTTATTCTAGGCAAGCTATTTTACCTCTCCAAGACTCATTTTTCTCATCTCTAAAATGAGAGTGAGGGAAATAATGCTGGTACTGCTTATTTCAAATGATGATTGTTTTGAAAAATTTAAGGCACTACACTTATTTGTTAATTGTATTTCTGCCATCACCAACACCACCACAATCACCCCTTCATTCTCTTGAGTTTTTAATTGGGGAAAAGGAATTGAGAGAAGAGAGAGTTTAGCAATAGTGAAGTTACCTCTGCCCCAAAAAGATTAAATGAAACATTTTGCTTAAATGAACAGAACAGAACAGAAGGTAGTTTAGAAGGAAGCACAGAGAAGCAGGACACATTTGAAATTAATGTGTAAATTATTTTAATTATATTAAAAGTAAGTGGAATGAAGTAGAGATTCACGTTTTCATGTAAAATCTTTTTCTATTCTGTTGTGCATATGGAAAAAATATTAAAAACCATCAAAAAAAATCCAAACATAATCTATACATACACACATATATATGCATATGCATGCATATGTATGAGTATACCTGTGTGTATACTTAGCTATACAGATATATAGATATATAGATATATATATATGAAAATAATTTCACGCATTAATTTCAAAACTATCCTGCAAACCAAAGGAATATATTGGGTTATTTTTTAAAGATGTATCCAATTAAAGAAAAATTGCCTAACTTCACTTTTATTTAAGAAAACTTAGCAGTTCTATACAAGGCTTCTGAAAACAAAAGAAAAAAAGAAAGGGAATATCTTAAGACATTTCTCAATATTAAGGAAATCAAACTTTACTTAACATTTTCTTTTTTTCTTTGTCAAAGCAAAAAATAACTAGTTACAAAGACATGTTGGGCAGCATGGCTTTTGTATAATGTATGGGGTATTAGTATTCATTAGTGTATATTCTTTGCCAATCAATAGGACAGTATACCATAATATAGTGGTACAACAGAGAGAATGAACAACTAAAAGTAAGCAACAAAGAAAAATGTGATTTTTATAAGATCTTTCATCACAGAGCTCCACACAGAGAATCCACTTAATCACTGAAAATCTAGTCATAGAGAATAGAGGACCGTGTGAGGTACAGTCATTCTTCTCACAGACGCAGAGGAAATTTATTTTCTAAGACCTTTCACATCAGTGGATAAAAGCTTAGTTTTTAATAACTTAGCAAATATAGTTAAATGTCAGCTATAGACTTTACCATAGATACAATATCTGTTTTGAACACTTTCAGTTATTGTCACATAGCTCAATGTGATAACTCTAGAACAAAAAAAAATTAAAGAAATATTTTGTTAACATATTATCAGACTTTGTATCTGCATGTGGCACTGTTTTAATTTACCTATACTTTAAGGAGGCTACTAAATCATAGATGAGTTGTGATCTATGTTGGCTAAAGTATTACCTACCTTGAGGGAGGCAGGGAGGGGAAGATCCATGAACTATCAAAGCATCTATTGGCATCTAGTTAGTTGTCTTTCAACTTTATTTTCTTCAAGTGATTTTTTTTTGCTCCAACATAAACATACAAAATTTATTTAGACTGAGAAAATGTTTGAAGATGTTTGATTTAGTCTAGGATTGCAATCTATTATTTCCACGCTTCAGAAATTAAAGTGACTATGGGAAATGATGAAATGTTGTCCCTAATTGCTTACTGAAGTCTCCAAATGGATTGTTTTCTTTTCCTTTCAAGATAAAAGATATGCTCAGTGCAGTTCATGTAAAGAAGATGCAGAACAGAACCTCAGGAGCTTCAAGTAGAAATTCAAGCCCCATCACTGATTTGTTGTGAAAGGTTAATATCTTGATGTCTCTATGCCAAAGACTAAATGAGAAAGCCAACAATGGAAGTCTAGTCATAAGCGTTTTCAAACTTTCAGTGGCATCATGTTAGTTCAAGATACTGTGTGAATGATCTGCTTTTCTTTCTTTCTTTTTTCTTCTAGATGAAAGAGTGGCACAGAATGAGGTTGGAACTGACAGGGATTATTTCAGGAGAAGCCCATGAAGAAAGTTCAGCATGGGAATGAGTCCTAAAGCTGAACTACCCATTGCCCCAGCTGTGAGAAATTGTTAAGGCTTTTGATAGGGTTTGCCTCAAGTCCCAAAGCCAGGCAGGGCGAAGGCGGAGGGTCTGTGGTGGTGATAGTGGGTAGGAACTAAGATCAGGGTTTAAGATGAGTTAAGAATGAAAAGTCTAATGAAATCCAGTGAACAAAACCAGAATTAGATTAAATTGTGATTGATAAGAAAAGGTACCAGATTGTACCTTGGAATCTGTTTTCTTTGAAACTTGCTCTAGTCTAGGCCTTATTTAGAGGCAATTGATGTAAAAGATAGTTTAATAACTTAAGCCATGGTGGCTAATTTGGTCTCCTTCAAAATACCCCATAGAGAGATTCAGATTTTTTTGGGGGGCGGGGAATGGAGGAAGGCAGGGAGGGGAAAAGTACAGCTACCTTTCCAACATAGATCAAAACTCCTTATCTTAATACAGTGGAATTTAAATGCCTCCCTCATCCCTTATTTCAACAACTAGTAGAAATCAGCTTTTTGGTTATGAACCTTTTTGACCTTATCCAGATTAACAAAATAGGTCATTCCTTCAAAGATAAATCATCTCTAGATCCATTTTTTAATTCTCATTAGATTGGCATAAACTTTAAGATCCCTTTATTTCAGTCACACAGCCTTTAAAATCAAAATAGCATCCTATAATGAGACATTAGAATATGATTTAAATCTATTAGACACCAGATTTTGAAATTCTTAGAATCTTATCTCTATAATAAACAAAATAGCACAAAGGAGACAGAACTTAAATTAGTATGTATAGCATCTGGGATTAAACAGCTCTATCCTTGACTATCTGTGTAACCTTGGGCAAGCCCCTACTTTTCTCTGGTCATCAGTTTCCTAAAATAAATGGGTTGAATATTCCCTGTCACTTGTAAATCTATGATTCCATGTGGGAACAAAGTTCTTTTGAATAAGATAAAGTCAAACTGGTTTGCTGAGTGAATATCAGGATTGATAGCATTGTCCTTTTGGGAGCAAACTTTAACTAGAAATTCTGATGCATGCTAAAGCAAGATATCTTTAAATGTAGGTCTGCTACCCCTCCCATGTGTATTTAGTTATCAGGAGGGTCTCTCAGTAACTTACAAGTGCTTGTTGACTGACTCTGGGAGGGATGGGACACAGCTGTTTCCTATTCCTTATGAAACAAAATTCAATGTGTGAGAGGTTAGTTATTCTTTTCTAGTCGGTCTATTTGTGAATAAAATAAAGTAATGGGCAAAATCTCTAAGGTCCTTTCTAGGTCTATGAAGAATTACATGATTTTTAGAAATTCTCAACATACATATAACGTACATACATATAGTAAACACCACATCACAGAGAATAGATAATTCAATTTGGAGTCAGGAAAACAAGGATTCAAGTACTATCTAACACACTTTGGGTTTTTACCTCTGGGCACCCAGGCAGCTCTCAAAGACAATGATATACAGAAAAAATGAAATTAACAGAGGAAGTTCCATACCAGTCCCTCTATACACAGATGAACTTACAGGTCCAATGAGAAGAAATAACACTATGCCAATTCTTATTGAGATGTCTAGTAATCATATGTCAAGAGGAATCCATCTATTTAATACATGTACATATACACATAAAGAGATGTGCATACACGGATATGTATATACATATATATGTATATATATATAATGTATATGTATATATTTTATATGAACATATATACTTCCCACTGTATGTATATACATATATGCATGTAAATAATATATACATAGTCTACATGTATATACATTTGTATATATAAACATGCTTGCACACATGTATGTATGTGCATGTACATGTGTATACACATGCATGTTCCTCTCAGGGAATTAGCAAACTTGGGATTGCAAGAAGGGCAAGCCATCTTTAACATTTTAATGAATGAATACCTTATGTATTCTCTGCTTACATAGATTCATTCTTCAAGGGTTAGCATACTTACTTGATAGAACTGGTCATTTTGAATAGTTTGGTATTATAGACACAGGCTGTATGTGTATCTATATACAGAAAACAGTTTATGGTGGTAGTGGGGAAGTTGAATTCATTTCCCTGAGCATCTTACAATCATAAATGTAGAGTTGGAAAAGACCACAGAAGTTGCATAATGGAACTCTCCTATTTAACAAAGAAAACTGAGTTTGGTGGCATAGTGGATAGGGACTGGAATCAGGAAAACCTGAGTTCAAATGCATTCTCAGACACTTACTAGTTGTGTGACCCTGGACAAGTCATGTAATTCTGTTTGCCAAAGTTCTTCATCTGTAAAATTAGCTGGAGAAGGAAATGGCAATCCACTCCAGTATTTTTGCCAAGAAAACCCCAAATGGGGTCACGAAGAGCTGGACATGATTAAAAATCACTGAAGAACAACAAAATGTGTATATATGTATACATGTGTATATATAAGCTGACTGAAATTGCTTCAAGATAGATTTAGATATGGATATAGACAAGATAAAGACATAGATATACAGATAGCGATAGAGGTGATATTGATATTAGAGCAGTATAAAGCAGAAAACTACCATAGTGCTTTTGGAAAACCCTGTATCTATTTGAATTAGATCTGTGATTTCTGCATAGAGTGACTGGTGGGTGACTTCCTCTGTTAATTGTTTCTTCTCTGTACATTATTGTTTTAGAGAGTTAATTGAATCACTGAGTGACTTGCCAAGAGACAGAAGTTGGACTTCAACTCAGATCTTCCAGACTCTACTTGGTTGAAGATGGAAAGAGAAAGAAGAAGAAGGAGAAGGAGAAGGAGAAGGAGAAGGAGAAGGAGAAGGAGAAGGAGAAGGAGAAGGAGAAGGAGAAGGAGAAGGAGAAGGAGAAGGGGAAGGAGAAGGAGGAGAAGGAGAAGAAGGAGGAGAAGAAAGAGGAGAAGAAAGAGGAGAAGGAAGAGAAGGAGAAGAAGAATTATACTGATTTTCCATGGACTGCTTCCCTCTATATTGTTTTGGCCTCCTATAACTTTGAAAAGCCATTTAGTAATAGCTGGGAATAATTAAGTTTTCATACAGTTTTCCAGACTTGCCTTACCTCTGATTTTTTTCTTTTTTTTTAATAAAACAGCTGCAATTCTGTTTTTTTTCTTTTTTTTAACACATTTCGATGATCAAATATGGATTTCCATTTACTCTCAGAAGTTGTAATTCTTGAGTTTGGGGGTTGCCTTTTTTTTTTAACCTGTTCTCACTAAAGATGATCAGGTGAAAGGGAGGTAAGGGAGGGGGATCTAATACTCTTGATCAAATATAAGAGAACAGAATTCCTCAAAATAAGAAAATGCTACAGTAACTTTAAAGTATACTCTTGACACTTTGAAGTTTGTCAGTTACACCAGCAAGTCTGGATGTGAGAACCGCCAAAGGCAGCATTAGCATGTCAAAGAACAAGCTTCATTTTCACTGTGAGAACTCTATTTGAAGTCTTGTGCTCAATGGTGTGGGACTCTGTAGGCAGCTGAATTTCGTGCTGTTATTCCAGATGTGCTTTGTCTCTGTAGAAATGCAATTTCACAGTCATTAAGCATTTTAAGTTCATCAAGTGCTAATTATAGCAGAAAGCATGACAGGAGTGCCTTCAAAATCTGGGGAGAAGGAAAAGTCTATCGATCATCCAATTGATCTATATTATCTTGATACTAGGTTTGTAGCTGATCTATGCAAATATTATGTATAGAATCCTTGCTGTTTTTATATAAAAATCACTGATTACTCTTGGCCTACCTTACTATTGAATGTTACTCAGGGATAAATGCTTTATTTATTGTAACAATCTTCTGTAATATGTTTTCTTATTGCGGCATATGAAAAGGTTCACTTAACTATTTTCTAGGCTATATTTAGCATTTTCTGTTTCCCCAGGAAAATGACCTACACCATGGACAACACTGTGTATGAGGAGAGGGCAGTACTCTCAGGCAATAGCTTCTCACTCTCTCATACCTGCTAAAGAGGATCTTCCAGTTAAGTCTTTCTCCAATGTTACATTATGTCATGGAATGATAAAAGAAAAGAATGCAAGATCTGGTAGGTTCTAACCAATCAGAAAAGCTTAGACCATTAGCTCAATGAAGGACTACAAATATGTTATATGAAGACCTGCCCAGCTCAATTATAAAGGACTTATCACCAGAGTAATGAATATTTCAGTTTTAGCAATTCTCTGAAGGTAATCCATGGATTTTCTCAATCAGAACTTTATCTGTGTTCAGAGGTTCTAGTCACATTTCTATTATTACTGCCCGTATTATGGTGTTGAGGTTATTTCTGTTGCTGTTGTTTAAGTTGCTATGCTAGTTGCTTTTCTGCATCTTGTCTTTGAAGTCAATTACTTCCTCTTCTATCAAATCCATTTTTCAAAACTTGCTACCTTTTGTTTCTCTTCTGCCAGATATTTTTCCATTTCAGTATTTTTCTGTATTTCAAATCTGTTTATCTCCCAAATCTTTAAAAAAAATCTTCATTATGGATTTTTCTAATCTGATCATTGAGCTTCAAGATTCTATTTTGAAAATTCCTGACCTATAACTATTGCTAATTTCTTATTTTATGAATGAATTGATTAAGCATTTAATAAGTGCTATGTTCAAAGTTCCATGCTAAGTGCTAGAGATACAAACAGAAAAGTAACACAGTCCCTGCTCTCAAAGAGTTCTTATTCTAATAGGAAAGACAACATATATGGAAAGTTTCAATTGTAAGATAGCAAAATCCCATGGTCCCTAGGGTTCACTGGCAAAGGAGATGATAATGCCTCCTCTTTAGTTCATTTCTACACTTGAAATCATATCAGTTTCTGATATGGAACTTTTTGGGAGTGCAAAGGACTTTGGCTATAAAAGCTTTGTCTTTTGTGTCTGTGATAGATGTGGTTCTAGCACCTGTAGAAGCAGTTGCCAGGCTTGATCTTCATGACAGTTGCCCACAATGATGTCTTCAGAAACAAGGCTAGTGTCACTGTATTCCAAAGGTTCTTTGATTTTGGATCTTTGATTTTCTTCATCAGGGTCTGAGGGGAGATAGTGGTCAAGGTGGGCATGGGGGTTTATCTTGCCTGTCACATGCTGCCTTGTGTCTATCCCTTAGGATGCTTTATTGCTTCAGTTAGTCTAGTGTGTTTGCCCTGTGGGGGGTAGTTGGTTGGCAGTTGATTGGAATGACTGTCTTCTCCATGGGAGTTGCCTCCCTTGATAATGACTATGAATCCTGGGATGAAAGCAGGACCAGTGTTCTGTTGGGTGCTGCCATGCCCAGGGCTTCTATATGGCTGTTGGTAGCAGCTGGCAGCAGTTGTTTTTGTTTGATCAAATAATTTATGGATTTAATTTATCTTTTGAAACATTCTGAAATTGCCTGTTGTTCACTGTCCCCCTGAGAATTCACAGATCTCCATTTCATTAGGCATTGGTTCAATTTCCTTTGTCTTATAATATTTTTTTCCAGAGACTTTTTAATTCTCTTTGAGGAATCATTAAACTTCTCTCTTCAGGATTCCTTCTTGATTTATCTGCTTAGATCCTGAGCTTTTAGTGAGGTCCCCACCACCTAAAAATCTTTAGCTTTTACATCTTTTTTTTTTAATTACCTATCACCAACTTTCTGGCCCTTCCCCCTTTGCTGATGGGTACAATGCCAGACTGCCTTAGCATTCTCACAGTTGGGTAAGGTCCTCTTGGCATTCTTTCTGCAAACTTTCATTTACCTGAACTAGGGCCAGGACTTCTTCAAGAGGCAATATGTTTTAAGTGCATCCTAGTTCCTTGGCTTTTTCTGTCAAAGAGCTAGGCAGAATCAGTGTCTACCACTCCTTGAAGGATGAAGGAAGGGCAAAGGGTGCTCCAGTAGAGTCAGTGTAGCAGCTGATAATTCCGAAGTAGGACCAAAGTAGCACAAGGATTTAAAGAAGTTTAAACTCCTGCTAGGGCTAGGGCATGGAGAGGCCAGTGAAGAGACAGTTGACCAGTAAGTACTTTAAGGATTAAGGTGAATTTGAAGGAATTTTACCTTCCCTGTGTTCTCAACTTGTTTCTTGTTGTATTTACCTCTCTTTACGCTACATCTGACTTTTTTTTTTTGGTGGGGGATAGGGGGAGTGTTGGGGTCTGGTTAAAGAGTTGAAACGGTTTGGAGAAAATGTCTAATCAGCCATCTTGGTGATCTGCTCTAACGACTCTCAAAGGCCACATGCTAAGTTCCAGAGAGGTTGTGATCTATGTCAAGAGAAGCACTAACATGACAAATTCTTGATTTATTGAAGTAACTGACCCCTAAATAAGCACCATAATTTGTAAATACTTCAGCCTAAGATCCAGCTAAATTGGCACGAAGGGGTTTGAAGAATTTTAAGTTACCTGAGGTATTTAATCTAAGAAACTCGGTAAGTATTCTACAGAAAAATGACCCTAAATTGGAGTAATTTTTCAAATGTTAAAAAAAAAAAGCCTCTTAGGAATTCATCGATGTTTTACTCCTTCTGTGTGATTTTTCCAAATATTAAAAAGAAAGGCTACTGCCCAGAACTCACAACCCTGGGAAATCCCACTCCTCTCATTCAACCAACTTTTACTCTTACTGATTCAGAATTGTTTTTGGTGTTGAATGGTTGCAGTTGTCTTTGACTCTTCATGATCACATTTTGGGTTTTTCTTGGCAAAGATACTGGAGTGGCTTGTCATTTCCTTCTTTAGTTCATTTTGCAGATGAGAAAACTGAGGGAAACAGGGTTAAGTGACTTGCCTAGTGTCACATAGCTAATAAATGTCTGAGGCCACATTTGAATTCATGTTCTCCTGACTCCAGGCCCATAGCTCTATCCATTACACCACTTAATTGCCCTCAGAACTGTTCAGATGCAAACTATCAAAAAATGGGTTGCCAACCAAAAGCTGTGATGTGCTGGCAAGAGAAAGTAATGTGTAGACACAGTCTTAGTGGTAATAAAATAATCAATCTATCATGAGCCAACTATGCCTACCTGTCCAAAGAACTGTGTTGCTGTAACAGTATAGAAGGAGGTGCCATGCTTACTAACAACAAAGGGAAAAAATAGGGAAAAAGAAGTAGTTCTGCCAAAACACTTGGACTGTGTAGTTATTGTACCGACTGCCACTGCTGATGCTATGCATTGTGCTACCTAAATATCATTAATGGTACCCTGGGCACATCTATGCAGTGTTTGCCTTTGCCTTGCCTTGTCAGCTCTTTGTTTAACCAGCGAGCCTATTTCCTGCCTTATTTGAAGGATCTCAAAGGCAGCACATAACAAAGAGCAGCATGCTGGAGAAGCAGGGCTAGATAAGAAAATTAGCCTTAAGTTTTTACTGGTAATACAATAGAGTTATGCAAAATATTCTTTCCATCATGATCCTTGCTCCTTTTTGAGTCAACACCCCACCAGATCTATGTCACTTTTTAATATAATAAACATGTAAAATGACTTGCTGTTTATCATAAGAAGCAATTTTATGTGCTTAAGGAATTATAAAGTATCATTTTGTGAATATTTCTTGGTCATTTATTTACGCTTTTGCTGCTAAGGGAAGAACAATTTGAATTTTTAAATGTTTAACTTAATATGATCCATCAATAAACCTTGTTTTATAACTATCCATTTAAAGTAGAGGGGAATACTAAAAATAATAAATATTTATTGTAGTTTCCATGTCTTTTGATTTTTCCATTGCTTTATTTATGTGACAGCTTGAGATTCAGCTACTCATCTGGTAAACATTTTTAAGTGACCTCCTTTCTGAGTAATATAAATGTGCTTTTCTTTCTTCACTCTTCACCCGTACCTTCTTCAGTGCAGCAGAAGCCATTAGGATAGCAACACTAATAATAAAATAATATCAATGGATTTTCCCCATGTGTTTGGAAAACAATTTGGCTTTTCATACCAACTTTTAGGTTGAAGATAGAAATTTCTGCCTGATTTAATTTTCTCAAAAATGGTTGTACAGGAGAATGAAATAGGCAGCCCAGAACTCTTTAAGCTTATTTTCAATTTATTTTCTTCTTTCCACCTCCCCAACTCCTGAACATGAAAAAAAAAAGAATGAATGATCGAAACAAGAATTTATTAAATGCCTGCTATCTACTATGTGCCACTATATAAGTATTATTTCATCCTCAAAACAACCACGAATAAGAGGCTTGTTTGTTTTTTTGTTTTGTCAATTAGTCTAGGTCAACTCTTTGTGACCCCATTTGGGGTTTTCTTGGCAAAGACACTGCAGTGGTTTGCTATTTCCTTATTCAACTAATTTTACAGATAGAGCTGAGGCAAGCATAGTTAAGAGACTTTCTCAGGGTCATACAGCTAGTAAGGGTCTGAGGCTGGATTTGAACTTAGTTCTTTCTGACTCTAGGTCTAGCTTTCTATCCACTGTGCCACTTAGGTGCCCATGCATGTTAGAAGATTAAGAATTCAGAAATAAATAGTGGTGGCATTCTTGTCCTCAAGCCACGGCTTTTTGGGTATGGGAAAAGTTGGCAAAATTAGTGGCCATATTTAGAGCCTAAGTGGAGGGTTGAGATATTGAGTACAGACCAACCCTCTGCCAACAGTCCCTGTTTCACCAGAAGATACATAATAAATAATGTACTTAACCTTGAGAAAGACCTTAAGTCTGTATGGAAGTGGGTATCAGAAAGGTCCCACCTTGTGAATTACTGTGAAGTGGTGTAGATTTTTGTGTTCTCATTGTATCTCACAGATCAAATTCAGCATAAATAAAGGAAGAATCATAAACTTTGGTTATGCTCAAGTCGTTCCCTAGTATATCAATCACATGGAAACAAATTTGCATTTTCAAAACAAGCACTATAGCAGAACTGACAGTACTTTATTATTCTTAAAGGTCTATGATTTCACCATTATGGACACTCTCCATGAAGTAGATTCCAGCCAATTAATGTCTTAGTAGATCATTTAGATTAGGAAGGAGCCTTTGAAGTCAATTATGCAATAAATATTTATTAATACTTACTATGTGCCGGGCACTACTATAAGCAGTGGGGACACAAAAGGCAGCAAAAGGCATTCCCTGGCCTCAAGTAGCTCATTTAATGGGGGAGACAACAAGCAAATAAATAAGGAAAAACAAGATATTTATTGGATAAATAGGAAATAAGAGAGGAAAATTAGAATTAAGAGGGGTTAGGAAAGGCTTCTTGTAGAAAATGGGATTTTAATTGGAACTTCAGAGAAGCCAGGAGGCAGGGGTGAGGGGAGAGAGCATTCCAGTTCTGGAGGGCAGCCAGAGAAAATGCCTGGAGATGAGATATGAAACATCTTTATTTGAGGAATAGCAAGGAAGCCAGGATTCAAGAGCATATAGCAGGTACCTTACACCTGAGGGTAAGAAAACAGGAAAGGTAGGAGGAGGGAGAGTATGAAGGCTGTGAATGTCAAATGAGGATTTTGCATTTGACCCCGGAAGCAACTGGGAGCCACTAGAGTTTATTGAGTAGTGGGGTGGGCATGGGTAGACCTGAAACTTAGGAAAATCAATTTGGTGGCTGAATGGAAGATGGATTGGAGTAGGGAGAGACTTAAGGCAGTCAGACTCACCAGTAGACTATTACAATAGTCCAGACACAAAGGGCCACTGGCACCAGAATGGTATTAGTGTCAGTGAAGAGAAGGGGCCATATTCAAGAGACGTTGCAAAGCTAAAATTGAGAAGTCTTGCCAACAGATTAGATATCGGGACTGGTGAGAAATAGTAAGGAATTGAGCATGTCCCCTAGGTTAGCAGACTGAGTGACTGGAAGGAGGGTACTGACTTCTATAGTAATAGGGAAATTAAGAGGAGGAAGAAGATTTAGGAGAAGAGATAATGAGTTCAATTTTGGACACATTTAGTTTAAGACATCAAATGTCTAAAAGGCAGCTGGAGATGTGAGATTGGAGGTCAGCAGAGAGGCACAATAGGTTAGATTTGACAATCATCAGCACAGAGCTGGCAATTAAATCCATAGGAGCGGATGAGATCACCAAGGGAAATAATATAGAGGAAGAATAGGACCCAGGACAGAATATCTTAAAACATGTTAGAGGGCATGACCTGAATTTTGATCCAGCAAAGGAAAGAGAGAAGGAATGGTCAGACGGGTGGGAGAAGAATCAGGAAAGGGCAATATCCTTAAAAACTAAAGAGAACAAAGTATCAAGGAGGAGAGACGAAGTACCAGTGTCAAAGGCTGCAGAAAGGTGGAAGAGAATGAAGATTAAGAAAAAGCCATCGGATTTGGCAACTAAGAAATCATTAGGAACTTTTTAAAGAGGAGTTTCAGTGGAATTATAAGGAATCTGGATTGTAAGGAGCTAAGAAAAGTGTAAAGAAGAGAAACTGGAGGCACCTATTGTGAATGGCCTTTTTGAGGAGCTTAACTACAAAGGGGGAAAGAGATATAGGAGGAAGAGGGAAGATGAGGGAGCTCACAGAAAATGGCATCAACTTTTTCTAAAAAGTTGTTCAGAGACTTCACCAAAACTGCCAAAGGAGTCTTCTTAAACAGCTAAGAGTTCCAGTCCTATTTGGTCTCCTTGATTTAAATCTCTTCCTTTTTCCCATCTTATCCTCCACACAGGTGCACAATTTGAAAATATCACGCTCCTACTCAAAATGCAAAGGCTTCTTATTTCTCCTAGGTTGGAAAAAGTTCCATTTCATTTTTAAAGCTCTTCATTAATTAGGACCCAAGGTTATTGCTCATTACATCCCTTCCCCTATTCCATTATGTAGTTAAACTGGCCTTCTTGTACTTCCTTACATGTTATCCTCCATCTTTCATCTTTGTCACTTTGAAGAATGTGACCCCATACTTAGAATGCCTTCTCATCTCACTTCTATATCTTATTTCAAAATTCTTCTTAGTGAGACATCTTCCATATGAAATCTTTCCTAATCTGTCTCCCATCACTAAGGCTTTCTCCCTTTGTGGGTGGGGGGGGACACCTTGCTATTATTTTAATTTTTTTTTGTGTATATATGTGTGTAAACAAATACATATATATGTCTATGTATGCACACACAAATATATAATGTATATACATATATATGTATATACATTATATACATATATATATATATGTACTGGGAAACATTATATATTGTTTAAATCCAACCCTATGTGATTAAAGGTTGTCTGCACCCAGAAGGATTCCTGATCCCAGTAATTCCTTAGGAATTGTGAGAGAGAATTTGATTTGGGTCTCTACTCAAACTCTAATCAATATTAGTCACTTCAATATGATTCTATAAGGGATAATGATTGCTAGCCATTTATTTTACTATACTCATCTAGTAACATATTTAGTCAGTCATCTAATAATAGGCACAAAAATAAATAATGTATTAATCCATATTTTATATAAATCACATAGGAATATAGGTTCTTATAGAAGGGCCCCTATACTACGCCTCAAGCTTTAATGTAATGTTCACTACTTGTTCACCAGTCACAAAGCTTACTTGTATAAGCACAAGAATGCTGAGATGGATACCTCCAGCCTATTTTACTCAAACTCCATGACCAAAGCAAGCATGAGTAGCATGTATGAAAATTTCCCCCAATCTGTTTTTGGGAGGCTTGTATGACTTGAACCATCTCCTCTTTCCCAAAATGAAGAGGAGCCTATTCATTTTATGACCAACTAGTCAGCAGAGATATTCCCTGCTTCACCCAACCCCTGACCCTCTGCTGACATATCTTCTAGCTGATGCATCATTTTTGGCCCACCAAGCAAGGTCTATTAACCAATGGGATTCTATACTTTGTGTAGCATCTCTAGATGTTCAACTACTAAATCTGGTATCAAGCCTTATAAAATTAAAAGTCCTGAAAGGAGGGGGCATCTCAGACCATGAGAAAGGTCTTGGGTCCATTTCATTACAGGGGGCCAGGTCCCTTTAATAAAGTCCTATTGGCTTGGAGCACTACCTCAACTTTTCTTTTTATCATTCAGAGTGTTTTTGTCCCACAAAAGGCATGAGATGGCTACAAGGCATTTTGGGTTCTCCCAGGTCCTGGACTTACCCAAAGCATTCTGGTTTTGTGATGGGTCCACTTAAGCTTGTTCTTTGGGACCGCTTGTGATTTGGTTTCATCCAAATTTTATTGAATGTTTACAGGTATTCATACCTATCTCAATCTACCTTACCTAAATTGCCACTTAGCAACTTTGCATAATTTTGTAAGTGTTCATGGGCAGGCATCTTTCTCTAAATTCCTCTCCTCTCCTCCCTTCCCTTCCCCTTCCTTTTCATCCTCTTCTTCTGTCCCCATACAGTGTCATACCCTTACCTGTGGGTGCTCTGCCCAAAGGAATGTAAACTTTACTGAAACCTCCCAAGATATCTTGGGGTTTACCAGCTAGAATTCTTTCTTAAGGACCATGCCTTAAACCCAAATCACTCTGGCTCTCATTGATTGGCCAACAATGGTCCCAGCCCAAGCCCACTGGGTCATTGTTTGGGCCCAGATTGGGACCAGAATGAATGTAAATAGCAATTGTTTCTGTTTTGGCCAGAAAATCTGAGGGTCTTCCCCTTCCAGATTGATTTTATTTTATTTTTTTGATTAGGTAAAAGAGGCCATTCTTTGCCTCAATACTTACTTAGCCTTAATCACTAAATGGACATTGCCTCAGTCAAACTGAGACTGGAGAAAGACTTTAGCTTAAAAAGGCCATGCTCTTCTGCTGCATCCTGGGCATTTCCAGTCATCCTGATGTGTATCTTGCCACTCAGCCCAGATGGCTCCGGGGAGAAAATGAGTGACTTTGCAGAGCCCTGCCTCACTTGAATTAAATTCACTTGCAAGTCATGCCATCACCTTCCTGATGTCATGGTCCTTTTTGAGAATGAAGGACAAACAACAATATAATGTAAACCTTCCAGAACCTGGATCAAAGGGAGCCATACCTCCTTTCCAGCCCACTCTCCTCTACCAAACAACTTAAAACATTTCTTTCAAAATGCCAGATTTGGAAGTTTTCTTGTGAACAACACCATACATACACACACACACACACACACACACACACACACACACACACACACGTACATGTATACACACATATATACATATAGAGATCTATATATAGATATAATTGGACACATAGAAACAATAAGTATGTGAAATAAATACTAAGATGAGTTAGGGATAGATAAGTATATGTTTTCTGGCCTTACAGCATATAAACTCCTTGAATTTAAGAGCTATATTCACTAGAAATCTTTGTATTCCCAGAATCTAGTACACATGCTTTACACATAGTAGGCACTTTAAAAATGTGTATTCATTAATTAGTAGCCTTTGAAAATTTAGGTGTAACCCTTATTCTTCCATGAGCAATGCTAAAAGTTATGATTTCAATCTGTAAGACTCAAGATAAAAAATGTCTGATGAGTAAACCTATCTCTAATGAATTTAAAAGTGAAAAGAAGTGCTTTTTCCAATAGTTCAGGGACCTTTCTTCACAGGTTTCCTTTTCAAAACTCTTGCATCATATTGTGTGATTTTTCTTTAAGTGGTTAGGAAGTTTCGGTGAGTTTGAAATAGTTGTTTGAATGTTGGCTATGAGAAAGAGTGAAAGAAAATGGTGTCAACTGCCACTTCATAAAAAATCTCAAAGCACTTAAGATAATATCAACAATGTAAGTCACGTGTTAGTCTGACTTTATATCCTAGAATCCTGCTACATATATATTTAATGTACAGGATTAAAAAAAAAAAGCTTAGCTTTTGCTTCAGTTATATCAAAGGAATCATTTTTTCCCTCAATGGGCCATTTGTAATTGGATAACAGTAACTGAAGAGTTAAAAAGAACTGTTTTTGGTACTGATGTTCATTGCAATGGAAATTTTTCTGGGATTTCTCTTTATATGATATTTCTCCCATTGTTTGCTGTGTTTTGTAAGGAAAGCCAATTATTATCTCTCTATTAAGACCCATTGTATGAGAACATAACTCCCCTCTCCATCCAAAACACAGACTTGCTCAAGCTAAATTGCTCATAGGTACAGGGTAGCTATTCTCCATTTCATAGCTCTTCATAATTAGTGACAGAGCTATGCCTAGAAGCAAAGGCATAATTGGAGCTGGTAAGTACTAGAATAGTTTTTATGGACTACTGCTGCCTTTTCTTCTTGAAGCTACAGAGAACAAATCTAAATTGAGATGATAAGGAATACTTCTGGAGCCATGTTGCAGAGTTCATACAGAGAATGGTCTTGCTGTGCTCACTTCAATTCTTCATTTTAAAAGGAAATTAGCCAATTGTAGCAACCAGAATCCCCTGAAACAAGTAAGCATGCCCTTGACCTATGGGGTTTGAATGTCTTTTAAGATAACTCCAATAGGCAAAATTTATAGATAACAAGAAATAAACTCCTAAGCTAGAACATATAACAAATAGGTCTAAATTTCTGCCAAAATTATCAAGAAATGTAGGCATTCAACAGGGATGTCAATTGGATTCTTGAGGGGAAATCATGTTTTGTTTTATTTTGTTTTTTCTTCTTATAAGACCCTATATCCTTCCATCAGCTGAAATAATGAAACATTTTAATTTTGTTATTTGAAATTATTTAATTTCTCCTTTCAGATTTGTAGTATGATAAAAAATCCCTTTTATAAGGCAATCGTTTTTCCCAGAAAAAATAAAAACTTAAAAAATAAGATAGCTGCTCATATAAAGGATTATTTCCAAAAATATATGGTCAGAAACTTTGCCATTAAAGAGAGAAATAACATAAGAGCCATAATGCTGCATTCCAATATATTAATTTTGTTTTTCTACTGTGCCACTGTGTTTTGTCAAGTCCTTGTTCTTCAACTGTCCCAGTTCCTTTACTCCTCCCTCCCCCTAAACTGGTTTGTGTATACTAGGTATTCCAAAAGTCTCAGCGAAGTTTTAAGTTTTAATGCAGTAGCTTAGCACTGTACTAAAGTTTTTCAGAAACTCCATATATACACAGATTTGACCTTCACGATACCAAGATGTACAGATGGCAAAGTCAAGCAAACAAATATTTTAACCATTGAGGAACAGATCCAGAAAGAGGATCCATCATAAGAAAAAAAGGTTGGTTGAGGGAAGGCAGGTGAACATACTTGAAACACCTCCATACAGAGCTGAGCTAGACACATCTGGGGGGGTGAGAACAATGGCTACACACGGGTGGCAGGGTCTTGCTCAAAATCCTTCCACATACAGTATGATTTTACAGAGATTAAAAACTCTCTATGAGAAAACACCCCTACTAATGCAGATTTGTATCTATTCTGCAATTTACAATTCAAAAGTTTTATCTGGGCTCACAGAGATTAACTGACTTATCCAGGGCAACAGCCATTTTGTGTTAGTGGAAGGAGTTGAACCTTTGTGTTTCTGACTTTGATGACTCTCTGTTCACTATTCCACACTGCTCAAAAAATAAAAGGCATTTAGTAATGCTTTCTGAATCGAATCAAATTGAATTTGTGTGATATAGCTATTCTTCAAATAGTAACCAGATTTATAGGCACAAAAACCTATTCCTTGCTTCTCTTATTCTTCAATTAGACTGAAATTTGATGGCCTGTTTTCCCTCAGGATTCCTTCCAAATTTTATTGGGTAAACCTGACCCAAGTATGGGCCTCTCTTTAACTTCAAAGGGCATGCCAATGAAAGCAAAAGGAATAGCTTCAGAAAGCTAGAAAACAGACCACAGTTTCATTTATTAGACCAATTCATTGGTAATTTGTCCTCCTTATGTAGAATGTGTTTTTATATGAGGGACATCCCTGAGATACAGTTTCTCTTGTGTGGAGTTTAAGAATTCATCAAAGGGGAAAATGTAATAAAAACATTGAGCCCTAGGAATACAAAAAGTATTAAGTTGCATTTATAGTCAATGAATTGGAAGCAGGTGTTACACACAGTGAAATCCCACATTCTATGAGAGTGTTCAAGTTTCAAGAGCTATGGGAATAGAAAGAGTTGCAGTAAATTCGAGAAGATAACTATAATCAAGTCCTATCCACATCTATTAGGGGATAAAACAACAACAACAACAACAACAGAAAGATTAAAATTGACTTTGTGTAGCCACTTTTTTGTTTCTATGAAATCAATTCAAAGTTGAAGCCAGGAATAATTTGAACATTTACAGAATATATCAATAATACCTCATTACCCAGATCTTCTTCAATTCAGTGATTTCAATTTTCTGTTGAACAAGGAGCTTTTATCAGTGGAGTTAGCATATGAATGTGAGGGGGAAAATGTAAAGTACATACTTTAAATTTGCATGTCTTTGGCTGCTGAATAGCCATCAAAACTAATTGTTTCTTAAATGCTATGTAAATCTTATCTCATATGTTGACCCTCATCAGAGCAATTAATTTCATAATGAATTCTTTCTTCACACAAGCTATCTTGTTATTATCCTTGGTCTAAATTAATAACATCATGATAATAATTAGTAGATTTGAAATTGTCTCTTCCCTTCTTGGAGCATGTGGATTGTGATAAAAGAGAAACAGGCATGAAAATTAAAGTGAAACATGGCAGCTGCGTTGATTGGTGTGCACTTCTAACCTTAGCATCTGCAAAGAGGCCTTATTTAAATGTGAATGTGTCTACGATGCTCTTCTCCTCCACCCCCACCCGAAATGAACTTTGTTAAATATTCTCTTGGGGAATTAAAAAAAAAAAGATCAACAGCCTGTTATTCCTGGCACATGGATTAGAAACCATTTCCAAGACACTATGATTCTCTCTCCCCAACCCTGTGCCAAAGAGATGCTGGGACATCCCCACATATTTTGTAAGGGGCATATTGCCATCAGTGGCATACCCTAGTGAATCAGACTATTAGGTTTGTGCATCATGTTATCACTTCCAAGGGTTTGGTCTCTCAGCTAGGGCTCTCAGTGGGAGCATGTCTTGATTCCATTGAATGGAATACTCAAATATGTAGGTCAAATATCACAGGGTTTTGATCATTACTATACAATCTTACATAATTATATTTTGCAATTCATTGCCCAAAATCAGAGCTCTGGACTCTCACAGATCAAAAATCATTCAATAATTTAAATATTTCTTGCCTTGTGTCCCTATCCAGAAAGTTTCCTTTCTTGAAACATCAGAATCTGACTTATTAATGTCAGTAGCACTGAAACCCAGAATTAACTTAGGCTGGTAAGGAAGGCTAAGCATAATAATTTTTTTAAAATTATTGTTATAAAGCTTTATGAGAAAAAAAAGAGAAGGATCAAAGAGGGGTTAAGATTTCTCCTTGGAGTGGATTATATGGTAATTGATGTCCAGATAAGGAAAAAGAAATCTACTTAATTATTATTTTGTTTCTGTTTTATCTGCTCAGTTAAAATATTTTTGACTAGACATTACAGAAAAAAATTAGTTAATGAGTAGGTGAAAGTCAAAATAAGGGGATAGGGAACTTCTACCTATCTGGAGTAAATTCAGGGCTCTTGAACTACTCAAACTATTCCCAACTACTAAAAACAAAACAAAACAAAAAACAACTGGTAGATATGATGCAAAGCCACTGTTACTGACCTTTGAAAGACCAAGGGTGACTGCACAGATACTGGTATTAGAGATAAGAAAATATCTCTATAATTAAGAAAGGAAGATTATGAAATGTGTAAAATAAAGGCCAGTGAGCTTGACTTTTAATTTCTGGCAAATTTCCATAAGGCATTACTAAGTGATTAAAGGTTTTGCTAGTGATCATTTAGAAAAAGAAATTTTGATCTCAAAGCATTGATTTTTGTCAAAAATAGGTCATGTGTGACAAAATCTCACCTTTCCCCCTCTCTCTTCTCCCCCCTTTTCTAAAAAAAAAAGTTACTAGAATGGTCAATCAATCAGAGATATGCTAGAGATGTAGTTTGCCTGAATTTCAATTCATTTCAATTTTTTTATGTTATTTTTCCTTTGGCAAATGCCAGGGACTTGGGAAAGTATAGTTTTTCCTTTATAGAATTCAGATCCCAAAGACACGGTCTTTTCCTTTTAGGGGTTCAGATCCCATCCCCATCACTATTACTTTCATATAATTCTATGCCATAGCTCTTTGTTGAGGTAGGGCCACTGATAGATTCTAATGCAGAAAACACTCAAGTCACTTAGAGGATGCCTCAATTGTCCAGACTTCTAGTTGTAAATGTAGCAAAACCTTCCCGTTTCTATCAAAATGTTTATAAATGGAGCCAAACATGGAACCAATAAGATATCTGAGTTATAGTCTACAAAGAATATTGGTACTTCATGAAAGTAACTCCCTCTAGTACATTAATATTCATTTTAATTCCATAGCATACAGCAGGGGATTGAAATCTCCAGTTTGGATCAGGGAGGCTGTTACTGTAGAATGCTGTATTGTGAAGTAACTTACTGAAAGTTGGTAAGAGAACCGTGGGTGTGCTACACCCAACTAGAACTGGCTCATGGATCAAGGAAATCTTGAAAGAGAAAATGGGACTTGTTTGATATAAGAGAGTTCAATAGGTGAAGAGGGAAAGAGTAGCGTTGTATTCCAACCCAAAGAAATACCAGATAAAAGCAAAAAAGGAAATCACAGGTTATACTCACAGAAAACTGAGTAATATAGATTGGCTGACATATATTGAGATAAAATTGTAAAGGTGTGTTTGAGAGAGATTGTGGAGGGTCTAGAATGTTTTCACTAATTTTCAAGATAAAAGGCAATAGGAAGCCATTGAAATCTGAGCACTGGAATGTCATGATCACATCAAAGAATGATGACTATTAATCTCACAATAGCAAAAAGAATGGATTGCAGAAGGGAGAGATCAGAAAGCAAGACATTAGTTCTGTTAGGGTAATACAATAATTAGGTTCTGGTGCCCTGAACTAAGGTGTTGATTACATGAATAATGAAGATGATGACTGCTAATATTTTTTAGTGAGTAAGATTTATAAAATAGTGTGCATAGGTATACATATATATACATATATATGTATATATATTTTCACATTTTTATATTGAATTAACTCAGCAATGGATTTAAAAGCTATCAAGGAGGTAGAATCAATAAGTGTCAACAACTGAGTCAATGAAGATGTAAGAGAGAAGTAAAATTCAAAGGTATTATTGAGGAACCATAAAAGATATGGGAAGATCAGAATTAAGGAAAACAAAAACTAAGATCAAATGATGAAGATGCTATAGTGAGTGACTTCCAGTTTACCAGTAAAGACTAAGGGACACCAAAATAATTATGTAGTTAAGTAGCTAACCAGGAGAATAGTTGTTTTTTTTTTAATTTAGTTTTATTTGGGGGTTACATTTTAAGTTTTAAACTGTATCCCTCTTTTCCTCCCTCCCCACCCCACTAGTTAACAGAGGTAAACTAGAGGCCAAGGTGAGAAAAGACACTGCTTACTTAGGGAAAGAGAGAGGGTTCAGCCTCAGACTCTATGTGGGATGATGGTATATTAAAAAAGGAATAATGGTCTCAAATGTTAAATAAAGAAGAGAGTTGGTTGTGGGGAATATTTTGCCTTCATAAAAATTTTTAAAAAGATAAAAGATATATGGCTAGACTGTCTGGCATTCTGACTATCCTGGCAGACAGGCTTTTTGTCAACAGTATTCTTCATTATATAAATTTTAATCTTTATCTAAAAAAAGGAACTCTACTTGGTGAGAGCAGTTATGTTTACTCTTTCTCTTCTTCCATTTTTATATATTATGTGCAATTAAACTTAATTCTATTATAACTTTTAAAAATGTTCAGTTGTTATTTATTTATTTTTGAGTTATTTATTTAAATTTGAGGTCCATATGCTCTCCCTCCTTCCTACCCCTCCCACTGAAAAGGCAAACAATATGATATCAATTACACATATGAAATCATGCAAGAAATAATTCCATATTAATCATATTGCACAATAAAGTAAAAAAAAAAAGAAATAGAGAAGAGAATATTTAAATTTGTACTCAGAGTTCATCAGTTATCTCTCTGGAGATGGATAGTGTTTTTACATCATAAGTCATTTGGAATTGTCTTGGATCATTTTACTGATCAGAGTAGCCAAGTCTTACACAGTTGAGCATCATTAAAACAACACTGTTACTGTGCACAATGATCTCCCGGTTCTTCTCAATTTACTTTGGATTAGTTCATAGAGGTCTTGCCATGCTTTTCAAAAACCAGTCCCCTCGTCATTTCTCACAGCACAATAGTACTCTATCAATCATATGCCACAACTTGTTTAGCCATTCCCAAATTGATCAGCATCCTCTTGATTTCCAATTCTTTGTTACCACAAAAAGAGCTGCTATTTTAACTATTTTTGCCCATGTTGGCCCTTTTCCTTTATCTCTGATCTCTTTGGTGTACAACCATAGTGATGATATTGCTTGATCAAAGAGTATGCAGTTTTGTAGCCTTTTGAACATAGTTCCAGATTGCTCTATAGAATGGCTGGACTAATTCACTACACAATCAGTTCATTAATGTACCTAGTTTCCGTCATTCCCTACCCTTCCTAAATTCGTGATTTCTGATAGGTGTTAGATGGCAATGTGGAATTGTTTTAATTTGCCTTTCTCTAATCCGCAGTGATTTAGAGCTTTATATCACATGATTATAGACAGCTTTAATTCCTTCTCCTGAAAACTGTCAGTTCATAACACTTGAATATTTATCAATTGGAAAATGGCTCTTATTTTTATAAATTTGATTCAGTTCCCTATATATTTGAGAAATTAGGCCTTTATTAGAGTAACTTGCTATATAATTTTTTGATATTGCTTCACTGTTTATGGTACCTTTTAGCAAAATGTGATTTCCCAGATTATCTCTTTTAATTAGATTTATTTTTGCTTTTGTTTTGTCTGAGATCATGATTGCTATGCATATTTTTTACTTCAGCTGAAGCATATTAAATTCTGCTACAGCCTCTTATTTTAATTCTGTGTGTCTTTCTGTTTCAAGTGCTATTTATTTATTAATATTGTTGGATTCTGGTTTCTAATCCATTGTGCTATGTTTTCATCTTATGGGTTAGTTCACCCCATTTACATTCAGTTATGATTATTAACTGTGTATTTCTTTCCATCATATTTTCTTCTGTTTATCCTTCTCTCTCACTCTTTATTCTGTCCGTCCTCAAAAGTCTGTTTTACTTCTGACCTTAATCTCACCCTCCCTTTTATCATCTCGCCCCCCTACCTCACCCCATATCTCTTATCCCCTTCCCCTTCTATCTCCCTATTAGGTAAGATAGATTTCTATACCCAAATGAGTATGTTTGTATGTGTGCACTTGCGCGCGCACACACACACACACACACACACACACACATACACACAAATATATTTGTCCTTCTTTCAACCAATTCTCATGAAAGAGGTTCAAACGTTGCCTGCCATCCACCATTATCTTCTCCATTATAAAAGCTCATCTTTGTGTACCTCTTTCTTGTGAGAGAATTTTCCCCATTCTACCTCTCCCTTCACCCATCTCTCAGAGCATTCCTCTTTCTCACTTCTATGTTTGTTGTTTTTTTTTGAGATTGTCCAAACATAATTGACTCATACCCATGACCCCTATCTATGTAGTCTCCTAACTGCCCTAATAATGATAAAGTTCTTAGGAATTACATATATCTTCTTCCCGTATAGGATGTAAACTATTTAAGTTTATTGAATCCCTTATGATTTCTATCTTGTGTTTACTTATTTTCTTATTCTCTTGAGTCTTGTATTTGAATGTCAGATTTTCTATTCAGCTTTAGTCTTTTCATCATGAATTCCTGAAAGTCTTCTATTTCATTAATACACATTTTGTTTTCTCTTGAAGGATTATACTCAGTTTTTCTTTGTAGCTTATTCTTGGTTGTATTTCCAGCTCCTTTGCCTTCCAGAATATAATATTCCAAGCCCTCCACTCATTTAATGTGGAAGCTGCTAAATCTTGTGTGATCTTGACTATGATTCTATGATTTTTGAATTGTTTCTTTCTGACTTCTTGCAATATTTTCTCTTTGGCCTGAGAGGTCTGGAATTTGGTTACATATTCCTGGTAGTTTTCATTTTGAAATCTCAATCAGGATGTGATTGGTATATTTTTCAATTTCTAGTTTACTCTCTAGATCTAAGACATAAGGTCAATATTACTTTATAATTTCTTGAAAGATGATGTCTAGGCTTTTTTTTTTTTACCATGGCTTTTATGAGGTCCAGTAATTCTTAAATGATCTCTCTTCAATCTGTTTTCCTGGACAGTTGTTTTTCTGATGAGATATGTCACATTTTCTTCTATTTCCCCCCATTCTTTTGATTTTAAGTCTCATGGACTCATTAGCTTCCACTTGGGTAATTCTAAATTTTAAGAAATTATTTTCTTTAGTGAGATGTTGTGCTTCTTTTCTCCAATTGTCTAATTTTGCTTTTTAAGGAGTTATTTTCCTCAGTGAATTTTTGTGCCTCTTCTACCATTAGACAAATCCTGTTAAGGTATTTTCATCATTTTGTATATCTTTTTAAAAGCTGTTAATTCTATTTTCATAATTTTATTTTATCATTTTCATTTCCCCCAAAATTTTCCTCTGCCACTTTTATCTGTTTCTTTAATTTTTCTAAAACTTCTTGCTGTTTTTACATTGGGTTTTTCAACATTTATGTCTTGTTCTTCCCTACCACTGTAGTAGCTTTTTATAGTGAACAACTTCTTTTTCTTGTTGTTGTTGCTGCTGTTGTTGCTCTTCTTCTTCTTCTTCTTCTTCTTCTTCTTCTCTTCTTCTTCTTCTTCTTCTCTTCTTCTCTTCTTCTTCTTCTTCTTCTTCTTCTTCTTCTTCTTCTTCTTCTTCTTCTTCTTCTTCTTCTTCTTCTTCTTCTTCTTCTTCTTCTTCTTTCCTCTATTCCTTCACTTTGAACTTTATGTTAAAGTTGGGCTCTGCTTACCTGGGCCTGGGGAGGCACTGTTTCAAACTTCAGGCTTTTCATGCTGCCTTTTTCAGGACTATTTCTAAGGTTTTGGTCTGTGCTCTGATCTTTAGGAAGGCACCCTGATTCCTGGGACCTGAAAGTACTAGTGTTCCTCTTGGTTCTGGAACTGTAATTGGGTCCCTTGCTCTCCTGCAGCCTCAAGAGCTACCACTCTTCCTGATCCTGGAACTGTGACCAGGGCTCCTGCTCTCTTGTGACAGATCACAAATGCTCCTCTCTGCCCTGGAACTGTGACCCAGAACTGTTTATGGCCAATAAAGCTCTAATCAACACAAGTGGCACCTAGTGCCAGAAAAGATTCTCCTGCAATGTCTTTCTGATTAGTTGTCCAACACCCTTACCTTGTCAGGGCTGAGAGCTCCTAAAGCTGCTGTTGCGGCTATTGCTACTGTCACAGCTGCCTCCAAGGCCCCCTGCTGGTGCACCTACCCTGCAGTGGGCCTGCACCCAGTCTGATATTAGAGACCACTCCTGTGTCTCTCCTAAGTTGTCTTAGGCTGGAAAAATGTCTTCTTCCAACCTTTTGTTGGCTCCAAAACTTGATTTGAGGCATTATTTTAAAGGTGTTTGGAGAGGAACGTTGGGAGATTTCAGATGGGTCCTGGCCTGTACTCTGTCATCTTGACTCAGATTCTACAGATATATATTAAAAAACAAAATCATTATCATGTTTGGCTCATCAAAAGTTTAAGTGTCTACTCCCCCATCCTCCAAATAAGGGGGGTCCTTCCAAGAGGAAAAACAGGAGGTACTGAGCTAAACTTAACATCTGTTTGCTCCCATATAGATTATTAGTCTAGAGAATGTAATTTTATATTCAAGTTAAATTCCTGATCGTTATTTTTTTTTTATTTTTTTTTGCCTAGGCAAATGCGGTGAAGTAACTTGCCCAGGTCACACAGCTAGTGTTATGTGTCTGAAGCTGCATTTGAACTCAGATCCTCCTGAATCCTGGGCTGGTGCTCTATCCACTGTGCCACCTAGCTGCCCCTTGATAATTGTTTCTTTAAGGGGAAAGGAAGATCTGAAGCTCTAATCACATAACTTGATTTTCCCACCTGTTGCTATTTCCATGTGGAAAAAACAGCAAAAAGCAATGCAAATGATTAATGGAAGTCAATAGCCAAACAGAAATCAGAGAAAGTATATACAGAATAGTACACACATACACATGCATCCGGATATACTTATGTGTATGTACATACTTATACCCCTTCCAATTCATATATGTGTATGTGTGTGTATATGCATATATAAATACATATACATACATTCACTGTATATACATATGTGATATATATATCTCTATACATAGCAGACAATAGTAATTAAAGAAGCTTTCCCACTGGAAGTGAACAATTAACTCAGCTGAACCATGGAGAGTCCCAGATCTCACCCAAAAGGAAATTCCCTGAAGTCTCTAGTATAGCAAGCTGAAAATTAAGACATAAGCAAAGGTCTACATTTTGACTTCTTCCCAGACTGTTTATTTTTGGGGGACAGGGGAAACTGAAGAGGTATAGACTGACTCATCATCTTTCTCAAATCTGAAAGCCAGAAAAACCCAAAGTGACAGAGCATAGAACTCTCTTTTTTACCTATTCTAGCCAATATAGGCATAGCATATTGATTTCCATCTATAAGGAGAAAGTGCCACATGAATGGGCTTTGTGGTTCAAGTTACATATATAAATGTAAATTATTATTATGGTCTATTTAAAACTTCTTTGATTTATCAAATTGTAAAATGATAAACAATTGTTAGATAATCAACTATCACCTTGATAACTTGGGAAAGTGGGCATCATTTGCTACTGAATTACTCAGATTGAAATGTTAATTGGATATTACTGTCATTAGTTTTTAAAGCAGCAGTTCTTTCTCTTTCTCTTTTTCCTTTTACGTACTAATTCCTTTTTCAGTCTGGTGGATTCTATGAATCCCTTCTTAGAATAAAGTTTTTAAATGAATTAACTAGAATTTGTAGGAATATTAAATAAACCAATTATATTGAGATGCCATTATTAAAATGTAATTTAAAAAAAGTTTATGGACCTCTGGTGGTTAGGAAGTCTCTGCCTAGAACTTTGCGAACAGTCTCAAAACTAAAGAGGGAAGCAAGCCATTACATTTGGTAAAACAGAATTTGTTAAATGTCTAAGTAGTTGAAAGGGTTAAAGGTGGGCCATTAACTGTCTGATATATGTGTGTATATAAATATATATAGATATAGATATAGTTGGATCTATATCTATATCTATCTATATGTGTCTATATTTATA
The DNA here is from genome assembly GCF_003287225.1 of Phascolarctos cinereus. Classification (NCBI taxonomy): domain Eukaryota; kingdom Metazoa; phylum Chordata; class Mammalia; order Diprotodontia; family Phascolarctidae; genus Phascolarctos; species Phascolarctos cinereus. The sequence goes on along the minus strand of NW_027556402.1, from coordinate 135,185,531 downwards.
TCTACATTGATTTATCTCTATCATCTATCTATCTATCTATCTATCTATCTATCTATCTATCTATCTATCCATCTATATTTGGCTCACCATTTGCCGGACCCTTGAATAAGTCCTGAAAAGAAGAGCATTTGTTTCTGAGCCTGAGGAAGTGAACCACATAGATTGGGCTAGTTCTTGAAAATGTCCCTGCTGTTTAGAACCATATCAGTTGGATCTGATTTGGCTCATCAATAGGGGCATCAGAGTTGCGCCTAGAGAAGATGTTAGGCTGTGTCTAGAGATGAACTGAAGCAAGATTTGATCCTGCTGAAAGATAGGATTAGAGAGGGTTAAATAGGAAAACACTTAAAACCAGATAACTTCTAAGCTTCTATGCCTTATTAGGTTTTATTTTCCTTTTCTCCTTAATTCTCTGATAAATATATTAATCCTGGATTGTCTCAGTTGATTTAAAGCAGGGGCTCTTAACCTGGGTTCTCTAAACCTGTCTTTTTTTTTTTAATATATGTTTTGATAACCACATTTCACTATAATTGGTTTTTGTTATAATCCACATATTTTATTTTATGCATTACAATGAGGTGTCCCTAGGTTTCACCAGATTGCCAGAGACTTATGACAACAACAAAAACAAACAAACAAAAAGAAATAGAAGAAAGATTGTTGTATATCTCTTATTTAAAGGAAGGAAGCTTAGTAAACTTCTAGTGTGGAAAGTCAAAGTTAGAGAGGGGCAAAACATTCAAGTCCCCTCACTGGGGAGACTGTTGAAGCCTGGTGGCAGTGAGAGAGGGAATGATGAAATCCTACGGGGACAAGCCCTCAGAGTTCAGTAGCAAAAGACAGTTTTGACCTCCCAGTCATATTTCTTTTCAGCCTGTCTCTAGCCTCCCTGAAGAGCTCATCTTGTCTGAATTTAGTCCCCTAAGCATCTTTGTTTTCTTTCCAGTCCCTTGGTAACACTCTCCTCAGCTGGTCCTGAAAAGAGCATTTTCCCCACCCTTACCCCCTACTTCTATCCCACTGCCTCAGCAAAGTGTCCCAAAATCCTGTCACATCCCTCCTAAGAAAGGCCTTCATTATGTTATTATTGGCTTTGTTGAGAGCCTTAATCAGAAGTTGACTTTTTTTAGTGGGAGGGTTTGTATAAGCAAACTTATGTAACCTTATACTCACTGCGATCCTATATATGCTTTCATTCCCAAAATATCAGCATATTAAAATAAATTAGCGCAGCATCAGCACCCATCACGTCAGACTTTTGTTTCCAGCCTCATGTATTTGCCCCCTCTCCATTGGTGGGCCTCCTGCTCCATAACTAAATCCCATGTCTCTTACAAGGTTGTCAAACATATACATGAAGACCATTAGTTCTTCCTAAAAACAGGAGTTCACATAACAATTTTACTGCTAATTCTTTACATACCACTGAATATCTTAATAACTTATGTGATAAAAATATTTATAACCAGGTACTTTTATAAATACATTTCTTGAACAATTACTTTGTTGTTCTCTTTGGGAAACACATCCCGAACATATCTTAGTATTACTCATATATTTATTCAGTAAAACAATGTATCTGTTTATAATTATACTGGTCTTGATTGCTTGGCTTTTATGTCACTAAGATGGAAACCCCTTAATCAGTTCTAGCAACATGCTGTAAAGGGGAAAATCAAATCAGATTCTTTCCCCCTTTCTTTGTTAATTAATTTTAACTCTATGAATTCTTTTAGGTCTAATTCATAACAATAATATGGCATGGCTTAGTAATCTATTTGAAGAACCTTTGAAAACAACTCTAAACTAGTAATACTAATATAGTTACATCTTCAATTTCCTTGAAGTCACATTTGACACTGTCAAATACTGTTGAAACTAGAACTGGGTGAATCATCAAAATATCCTTTCCCACTGCCCATTCTGCTGATGGGCACATCAATTACAGGAAAAGAAACTCAGTGACTCAAGAAAGCGTAAAAAACACCAGAAATAAAAATGACCAGCTATTCCTTTTCCTTTTAAAAACATTCTCCATGCACAGAATGTTTTTTTTTTTTAATTATAGATGAGTCCATTCAAAAGCAAGGCAAGACATAAATGTGCTTCTCTTTTACACCTGCTAACAGGTGCTAAAATGTGTTTGAATTCTCTGAATGGAGGTTTCTGTCGCCTGTATCTCATTATCATAAAACTGAAGATCAAACAGACTGTGCAATATTGAAGCTGATTTAGTTTTCAAATGCAAAGCAGCAGCTGGATTAAAGCACTGGGCTATTGGAAAAATCTGGAGAGAAATGCCTAACATCTTTAGTCCTCTGGTGTTCGTTCCCCCAGACAATGCCCAGCCTGATTGGATGCACAGAAAAAAGAAAATCCATCATCTTCTTATTCTAATAAGTTTCATCTCTGGAAACTGATGTGTAGTGAGCAGAAGAAGGTCATCCTTTTTCCTTGCTAAGAAGGAATAACAGCTTAGTGATTGGTACTGGGATTGTACTAGGAGGGCATTTGGTAGGAACAAATTGGTTTTACTTAGAGTGTATTTGCTTTTCTAATAAGACCTTCTGTAAAGCTTTTTTTTTTTTAATTTTAAGAATAGTTCCTCCACTGGGAGGGGGAGGAGAGGAAGATACTGATAGCCAGCCAAAGAAAGGCCAGATCCTTAAGGTACTATTACCATAGCCATGTCATTAATGTATTTTTCTACTTCAGAAGTTCACTGGACAGTAGGAGAAAACTGTTAATAATGGTACTGATATCTAGATAGAAGGCCAACATGGATATGGGTGGGGAGACACATTTTAGAGAAAGAGCAAAGGAATTCCTACATTAAGTTGGTCCTGACAACTTATGACACTATGATTTTACAGGTGTCTTGTTGGACATATTCAGTACAGCCAATTGTTTGTGAAAGGAGTGGATAATTCTCAGATGCCATACAATTATAATACTAATTCCAGATACTTCGATTGTAGTAGAGAATTTCTTGCAAGAATCTTTATTACTTCAAACTAATATAAGTACTATTAGTACTAATCAGTACTAGTATAAGAAATTTATAATGTCTATACAATAAAATACTGTCCAATGACTGACATAATTTGTTGACCCATATGCCCTATGGAGTCTTTGGGTACAAACTGCTTCTTCCTGGTCCAATTATTTATTGTATTTGACTAGCAAATCTGGTTTCCCTTCATAATTTCACTGTACCTAGACCACAGTACAAATCTTCTAGTACCAAAAGATAAAAGTTCCTTGCTATTTGATTTCTAAGCATTAGCACTTAAATTTAGGTAAAACTATAGCACATTGCGAATCCTTCACAGAGAAAGCTATAACTTCTTGTTTGTTTGTTTTTTGGACTCCTGGTTCCTATGCCTAGAAGTAATAGAATTCTACAACATCAGAGCTAGAAGAGACTTGAGAAAAAGAGAAATCAAGAATTTTCCAAAGGTCAGTCTTTAAGCAACTGCTATGTGCCACAAAATTGTCTATATAAAGAAAGGCAAAGGACAGTCCCTGCTCTCAAGGAGACAACAAAACAATTATACATACAAGATATATAAAGGATAAATTAGAGGTAATCAATAAAGGGAAGCCACTAACAATAAGGGGGATTGGAAAAGCTTCTTACAGAAGAGGGAATTTTAGCTGGGACTTAAAGGAAACCAGGAAATCCAGGAGGCAGAGATGAAGAAGCAGAGCATGCCTGCCAGTGAAAATGCCCCGTCTATACATGGAGTCTCTTAATGGAAGGAAAAACACTAACGCAAGTGTCACTGGATTGCAAAGTAAAAGGAGATAGATAATATATAAGAAGCCTAGAAACATAGAAGGAGGCCAGATTGTGAAGGGCTTTGAATGTCACATGGAAGACTATTACTTTAAGTCATTTATTTGAACTTCATAGCCTTCTAGGCTAGCTTAAATTCCCCGGTGTTTCCCTTCTGCTTTCATCTGACCTATTTAAGTAGGTTTTACTACTAGAACTCTACTTGAGTTCTAAGTCTCTAACACTTCTACTTTACATTTATTCTCCTTTCTTTTCCTGATGCTTCCCCGCTACTCATTGTTCTTCTTCATCTAGTTTTCAGAACCTTTTGTGAAATAAGTAAATACACTTTATTTTGTAAAAACAATAATACTATTTTGCATAAATAAGATCATGCCATTTGACATTAATGTTAATTTTTTTGTTTTTTTCTCTAAGGGCCTCAGTAACTTAAAATATTTTTACAAATTTTACTTTGCTTACTTTCTAGCCCACTAGTGTCAAGCTCAAATAGAAACTGGATGCTAAACCATACATAAGGATCCCTGAGGGTTGGAAATAGACTTAGAAAATCTTGTACTAGCATTATCTATGTTTTATTGTATCTTTATTTATTTTGTTAAATATTTCTCAATTATATTTTATTCTGGTCCCTGCCATGCTCCACAATATTGGGCTGCTCCTGGTGTTTGAAAACTCTATTCTAGCCTTATTCTCAACTACATACATGCTTGGGCCATCTCCTCCTCATCAATTGTTTTATACCACCAGGCTGTTAGTATAGCACTAGCCTTCTAATAGCAAGAATACTTTCTTTTTAAAATTTATTTAATTTATTCAAATCCTACTCAAACTTAAATTAAGGACCAGGTCAATTCTCATTTCCTCTATAAAACCTTTAGAATCATAGAATCTCATAGTAACCACAGTGATTTCTCTATTCTCTGAAATGATTATACATTGTTTCTATATTATTCATTTGCTAATCACTTGTATAATATGTTTTACTTCATATATTGTTGTCATATCTCAGAGATAGTCTGGATCAGGGTTGAGAACCTGTGCCCCTGAGGCCACATGTGGCCCTCTAGGTCCTTGGGTATGACCTTTTGACTGAGTCAAAGTTTTACAGAACAAATCCTTTCATTAAGGGGATTTGTTCTGTGAAGTTTGGATTCAGTCAAAGGGCTGCCCTTGAGGACCCAGAGGGCTACATGTGGCCTCCGGGCCATAGGTTCCCTACCCTTGGTCTAGATATTTTAGTCTAGAAGTCTTTAAATGAACATTTGTTGAGCAGAAAATGAATCAATAGAATGAGGATATTGGATTCAGAAGCCAATAAGGGCCTTTCTAGCACTAAATCTATGATCCAATGAAGGGTTAATTAAAGGCACACTATAAGTCTTCAAATGCTCAGTAAATTTGACCATCAGCAGCAGTATCTTGCATTCCCCCTTCCCCATAAATTTCACATTTTAAATTAAATCTGGCACAGTTCTAGGCTCTGGGTAAGCAGAGATGAATTTATGCCCCTTACCACTGATGAGTTTATAATGTAGTAAGCACTTAATAAATGCTTGAATATTAGAATTAATGCTGAGCCTTCACCCTAATTCTGAATTTTTAAATAGTTTCATGATAAGACTTAACCAATAAGAGCAACCACATTCTTTTTCTAGCAATCTAAGATTTGCAAAGCACTTTCCTCAAAAACAAAAAAAAAACAAACAAACAAAAAAGAAACTAAGGTGAGTAATATTAGCAATATTGTATACAGCATTTCACATTTGGGAAGCTAGGGAGCAATGTTTCAATTATACAGAGTCCTAGAAAAACAATTCACTTATCAACAACTCACATTTATAAAACTTTTGAAGCTACATAAAACATTTTCTTCTGCAACATCCCAACAGGCCACTGTACACTACCTGTTCTTCTGAATAAGATTAACAACCACTTTAAAGAGCTTTGACTAACAACCCACACAAGAAAAACTAAGTGGATGAAGACTGTTGCCCAGATTATGAGATACAGTTGGATGAATAGTTCATTGAATGGGTCCATCAGCGTAACTGTCCTGGAAGCAGACAGATAATGATCTGGAGCTAAAATTGAATAGAAGGAAAATAGCAGGATAGGTTGTACATGGGAAATTATATAGCACATTCAGTGACTCCAAGCTGCTCCTTGAATCAAAAAACTTAATTTTTATCACCAATATTCTGGCTCTATACACTAAAAGACTGCAAATTGCAAAACCCCATGATCTACAAAGAATCAAACATGTGGGGCACACAAAGGATAATAGAGAGGTAAATGGTGGGCATGAATATTAGCAACAGTGATTTGCAATTAAAAATAGCAGAAAAGAAGAAAGGGAAAAAGAAAAGTAAGAAGTCTGAAAATAGGGACTGGATTGGTAACCACATAAGGTGAAGAGAACCACAGTAAGTCCCAGAGAACACTGGCCAGACGCCTAATAGCAGTTTTTACAAAAGATGCACAGGTAGGATGTCGGTTAGATTTATCCAATATTTCTATGAGATCACAAATTCATTCAGGTATTGAAGAAATTATCACTATAGAGTATAAAAAAAAAGGCCCAAAAGGTTTAAATGAACTGGATATAGACACAGCAAAACAAAAAATTTGAACCCAGATCTTCTGCATTGTAGTCCATTGCTATTTCCATTAATCATAAAAATCTCAAAGTTAAAGGTATTATTTCATCTTATCTGGCCTTACAGGAGTTAGCACAATTTCTTCATTAAGGAACTTACATGAGTGAATTACCTGGAAAAGTCGTCAAAGCTTGTAAGCAGGGGCTATATTTTTATATCCTCAGATCCTAGAGTAAAGCCATTTACATATAGGTGCTAATAAATGTTTATTAAATTGAAAAATGAAATAAATCCCAAATTAACTTCCTTTTCCCAATGGTGGTGAGCTTGGAAGAGGCCAGGCACCTACCTGTGAAGCAGATACAGTTTGATGAAGAAGGAGTCACCCACAATAATCCTTCTTAAAAGATGGAGGACCTTCTGGCCTATTTCCTCTTCTTTGGTGCCCTCCAAACTCTAAGGCACTTTTATCTGCCCTGCAGCTTCAACGCCAAGGAACACTGAACTTTTTAATCTATCCTGAAGCTAAACACTCAGCTTGTCTTGTCTCTCCACTTAGATTAAAAACTCCTCGAGATGAGACAATGTCTCACTTGTTTAATTGTAACCCAAGCTCTGAAATTGTACTTGGCATATGAATGATTTTCAATTACTTATCTCAGAATTAGAGCTGGAAGAAATTATAAAGAACACGCAGACCAACCCCTTATTTTACACATAAGAAACTGAGGTCCAGACCATTAAATGACTTGCTCAATGTCACACAACTAATGTGGGAATTTCTGGGATACAAATGAAATATTGAAAGGGATTAAAAAAAAAGAATCTTAATTTTCAGATAGAAAATCATCAGTTACGGTATTGATTTTACAATCAGAGGAATAGAACTGCTGACTCCTCACTCTGCTGGACCATCTATGTGACCTTTCATTTACTCTAGCCAATAAGGATGTTTGTTATTGAATATATAAACAAAAACCCATGAATTGTGACCAAATTTGATGTTCCAGTTTAATTCAGTGGTATTATGTAAACATAACATGTATGTTAATCATATTGACTCCTATTGAGAGTTAATATACAAATTCTGTTATTGGTTTAACTACTCAATCTCAGACTATATTGACACAGCCAAAATAAGGTAGAGAATGTGTAATTACAAGGCCAACAAAACTTATTCTTGGGAGAAAAGGGGAGTAGAGGATAAGAGTTAACTAGACTAGCTAACACCACTAAACAAATCATGGAATGGGCAAATGCACCTCTATTTGACTTCAAATCTATTTGACTTCATAGTGTGTGTGTGTGTGTGTGTGTGTGTGTGTGTGTGTGTGTGTGTGTATGGGAAGGCACAGTAGATAGAACACCAGGCCTGGAGTCATGAAGAGTCATCTTCTTCAATTCAAATCTGGCTTTAGATACTTACTAGCTGGGTGACTCTGGGCAAGTTACTTAACTCTGTTTGCCTCAGTTCCTCATCTGTTAAATGAGCTGGAGAAGGAAATGGCAAACCGCTCCAGTATCTCTCCCAAGAAAATCCCAAATGGGGTCATGAAAAATCAGACACAGCTGAAACAACACAACAATATGTGTGTACATGTGTGTGTATGTGTATGTATACATATATGTATATGTATATACCCAGGTGTGTATATGTATATGCACATACACATGTGTGTATATATGCATATATACATATGATACACCATACATAAATTACATGTGTATGTGATAATCTTATCTTTTAGCCCAAGTGAAGAATACCAGTGTATCTGTCAACCATCTGCCCACAATCTTCTCAGATTGGAGGTCCACAGTTCAAATGTATAGATGCACACTTTTCAGGAGATTATCGTTCCCCTGTTCTACTCTATACTTCATTAGCTATTTTAGCCATATAATCACCGAAAATATGGAGGACATCACTCTATTCTACGAGACCAGACATTTATACTATTCATCACATGAGTGAACAGGCCTCGATAACATTGATCTCATTATCCACCTCATAAGAGCAGTTCTGAGAGAATAACTGAGGTGACTAAGAAGAAACCCCCTGAACATATGAGACGAGGTATTTTTCCCTCACTGTTTACAATTTATTTCATAAACTCACTGTACTTTTATACAATCACCTCCTTAAAACTTAGCATTTGTTACCTGAATTATAGATGGGGTGATCTCTGTATGTTCTATACTGTGGAGAACCACTTTATGTAGATTCATACACTGGACTTTTGCACAATCATGCCATTTGCAATAAAAATAATTGCTAATAGCCCCTTCCTTTCTCCCTTTTCCCCTACTATACTAATTGCTTACTTTAATACATCAAAGATCTATTATTTAGTCAGTTTGCTTAGATATTCCACTAATTAACCACTTGAAGGCTGGAACTCTTCCATGCCTTAATAGACAATCTTCATGAATTACTACAGCTAAAAATAATAATGGTCAAATTCCTAGAGAGGAGTTTTCTAAGCTTAGGTCTTCTGAGCCTCATATTAGAGACAAACAGTGCATCAAAGTGTTCATATTCAAAGATTTTCCAGTTTTAAAAATTCTGCAAGAGTTAATTTTTCCGCAGTTGAGGCTCCAAGTATGCATTTAGGGTCATCATCACATACAATGAACTATCAGAGGAGGTCTTCAGTGGAATTCGTCTAACATACTGTAATTTGTAGTACCAACTAAAGCCACAGGAGGGTAGTCTTTCCCCAAGGAACAAAAACAAAATAAGGACGACTTTCAGCATTATAGAGTAACAATTAATATTTAACATAATATGTGTTGGTTGAAGCTGCGATTTATGATCTTCTGCTTGATTAGCCACAAATCCATATACACTGTGCTGTATCATAATATTAATGAGAACAAGCAGAGATCAACTGTTTTATGAATAGTGGTCACATCTAAACTTTCTGAGCAGCTAGGATTTCCCATCCAAAATCATTACCTCTTCCTACTACACAAACCTGATAAAGAATACTTAGAGATTTATTGAATTTGGGATGGATTAATCAAGTGGACAAACATAATAGATTTTGTTATTTAAATTTAAATGTGTATATACCCCCACCCCTTTTCCTTTAGTGTAAACACAAGTCCCTTATTCAATCAGGTAACATCTTTATATCTGTACTTTTAATATTGCTTAAATGAATATGATATTCAAGAACAATAGAGAGAGATAGTGCCCACAATTGTACATTCTTTTGCCATCTTCAAATAATTTTGAAAAGACCCACAGAGGAGTTCTTTTCCCCCTTTTCTTTATGGAATAAGTCAATTCCACCCTGTGAAGACTAGCATAAGGGATAAGAAGTGACTTAGAGTGTGGTGTTAAAGCCTTTACATCTCTACTAAGATTCTTACTGTGTTTTTGTGGTGGTGGTTTGACTGTATTATGAACTGAGCTGAAATGGCAAAGAATTTTAAAGTAGCTATAAGAGAGTTATTTATCTGGCAATTATGTTGTGTTGGTGAAATCAGCAACTGTGTATCTCAGGCAACAAATCTAAATCTATTCCTTTATATCTGACTTGGTTTATAATTATATGCAGCAATTGTTCTGCTGATATATGGTTTTCAAAATGTTAACTACTCTATTACAAAAAAAAAGTTTGCTAATTTGTTTTACTTGTATACCTAAATCATCTAGAGGCAGCTACTGTTTTCTTTCCTCTCTCTTTCTCTTCCTCTCTCTTTTAGACAGGATCTGTGATTCCACTGTTCCACAGGCAATTTCTAATGAGGACATTCCCTTTATTAATGTAGGTGGCCATTGCTGGTTCTGTAATTTCTACTCATAGCCTGGGACCCTGAAAGTTAAGTGACTTGCCCAGGATAAGAAAGCTAGTATGTTTGTGAAGCAAAGCTTAAGTCTGTATTTTTTGGGGTTTTTTTGGGTTTTTTGCTGAGGCAATTTGGGTTGTGACTTGCCCAGAGTCACATAGCTAGTGAGTGTTATGTGTCTAAGGCCCCATTTGAACTCAGGTCCTGCTGAAACCAGGGCTGGTGCTCTATCCAGTGTGCCACCTAGCTGCCCTCAAGTCCATATCTTCTTGACCCTGAGGCTAGCTCTCTAAGAGAAGCAGTTAGGTGGTTCAATGGATAGAGCACTGGGCCTAGAATGCAGAAGACCTGAGTTCAAGTTTGGCTTCAGATACTTATCAGCTGAGTGATCCTGTTCAAGACACTTACCCACTGTTTGTTTCAGTCTCAGTTTCCTCATCTGTAAAATGGTGACAATAATAATGCCTACTTCCAAGGGTTTGTGAGGATCAAAGAGATAATAATTGTAAAACACTTAGCATAGTGTCTGGTGTATAGTCAGTGCTATATAAATGTCAGCTATTATTAACATAACCACTATGCCGTGTTTCTTCTCATAAACTGCTGAAATAAAAAAAATCTGTTCTAAATTAGCTACATCTCTATCTGTAAAATCTTCAGTTTAGCTACATATATTTCTATGTATAGACAGGAAAAAAATAGCTGTTTGATATAATGGAAAGTGCTCTGTTTTAGAGTCAGAGGATCTTGGTTCTGATTCCATTTCTGTCTACTTAGTTGCCCTGGGCAAGTCATTTAAGTTCTTTGGGGCTCAGTTTCCTCCTTTGAAAAATTAGGTGATTGTACTAGGGAAATCATATATATTTTTTCATTTTAAAATCCTAAATACCTTTGGCCTCCTGAGTCATTTTGCACTGATGGGGAAACTACGTTTTCTCTTTCTCCAGTTTCTCTAATTAGAACAGCCTATAATGGATTTAATGGGGGTAAAGGGGTGCAAAAAAAAGGGAGTGGATATGTAGTAACAGTCATTTTCTCATTTGGCTATTTTTACCCCTGTTCCCACACATGGCCAAAAGACAATGAACTGGACCAGGGACATCTTTGCTACACTCCCAAAAGCAAAGCCACCAGAGAAAATGGTTGCATAACTATCAGCAATTATCTTTTCCATTTACAAGGAGATGAGTCAACATTCCTCCTTCTTTGTCCTCTACCTTCCCTATTTCTTTCTTAGGTAGTGGCACTTTTAGCTAGTGTTATACTACCAGGAGCCTTATAGAAGACAGTTTATATTGTCACCTGTTTCAAGGCCTTTCAAAAGGCCTTTCTCAAGGCTTATTTAAATGTAAGACCAGAAAGAAAAAACAAAATAGACTCACTGAAGGACATCTCCTGGCTTTCATATCCCTATAACTTCCACTTATCAGTAGACATTGATTAGAATCTACCAGAGTATTTAAAAGACAATACAGGGTGGTCCTGTTCCAGAATTCTTAGTGCAGGTTTGAACTGTGCTGTACTAACACTTTTAGGACATCAAGTAATTTGAGCTGATGTTTTAAATTGCCAGTAGGCTTCAGTTCTATACAATTTGGGTAGTGATTTTTTTTTTTGTCTTGGCTTGTGATTTTATTGGAACAGTGTATTCACTTGCCTAAGGTCAAATGACGGTATGGATCAGAGGCAGTCCTTGAATCCAGGTCTGCCTCAATCTGAAGAAGTCTACTGCACCATTTTCTTTGTAATTTGTTTAACAATGACAAAAATCCAATTAATTAGTCCATACCTTTATCTTATTTGTATCATACCCTACAATAGTATATACTTTAAAGAGACTAGCATTGAAACTCTCACTCATTCTATCTGTAAAACTCTACTCTGAGCCTTTTTGTTCTCATTAGCAAAATGGGAATAATAATAACCATATAACCTATTTAAAAAGATTTGGAGGGAAACTACTTTGTAAATCTGGGTACTATATAAATGTGAGGTATCATTTTTGTCTTTCAGTTCCTTTACTAACATTTCTCTCCTATAGCTAATAAAAGGTTATTGTGTCAAACACATAGGAAACCACTAAAAATATAAAATGCATCAACTGCATGGAAAAGTGTTAGCAAAATATGAAAATGACCAATAATTTCCAGGTATTTATATTGATTTTAAAGAATTAGTCAGTCATACTATAGGTGACATAGGTAATCTCTATGCTCCTGAAACATTTGGACAAAGATACTAGGCATACTCTGAGAAATAGGTTAGTTTCATTGTATTTTAGAGATGGAAGGTAGTTTAGACATTTTATATATACATACACACACATACAGAGTCCAACTATATATATACACACACACACACACACACACACACACACCACACACACACACACACACATATATATTACATATATATATATATATATGTAGTCCAACCTCTTCATTTTACAGGTAAGAAAACTGAGGCCTATACATGCTGACTAATCTGTGCTTGGATCATATAACTATTAAGTCATTTCTGAGTCAAAAAGAAAGGTTCACTGACATAATTCTATTCCATAATAATTCTATTCCATAATAATTCTATTCCATAAGCAGTTTTTAAGAACCTACTGTGTGGGGCAGCTAGGTGGCAAAGAGGATATAGCCCTGTAGTTACGTGGACTTGAGTTCAAATTTGACCTCAGACACTGCCTAGCTGTGTGACCTTGGGCAAGTCACTTAATCAAGATTGCTTAAAAAAATAAATAAAAGGAAACTATTGTTTAAGGGACTATACTATGTGCTGGGATTATAAAACAAATTATCCCTGTCCTTGAGAGACTTACTATGTCATAGGAGGAAGAAAAAATATATGTATGAAAATCATGATGCTACAATCTAAAGCAAGGTAAGCACAAAAGAAAGAACCAGAGAAGTGTTACAATACATTTGGGAGAGAGATTACATTCATCTTGGGGATTTGAATGAATAGTGTAAATATGAAGGATATCACAGAGTCTGTTTTTAATGACAAATTTTGGAAAATGATTAGATTTGTGGGATCAGGGACAGGAGAGAGTCAAATAATGATTTCAGATTGATAAGCCTAGGTGAATAAGAGGAGACTGATACCATTAAAGAAATAGAGATGTTGGGTAGGGGGAGGGTTACAGGTAGATAGATATAAGGGGAAAGATGTAGAGCTCAATTCTACAGGTCCTAAGTCTGGAGAGCCAGAGAAGTATTAACTTGGTGTTATCCAGTTGATAATCAAAAATACAAGACTGAATTTCTTTTGAATGTGTTTGGATGAAGACACAAATTTAATTATTTGCTTATAGGGCATAATTGAAGCTAAGAGAGTAAATGAAATTATCAAGGTACATAATGCAGTGGCAAAAGAGAAGAAAAAAAAATCTAGCATGGAATCCTGAGGAATACATCAGTTTAAGTGATGAAAGATGGTCAAAGAGTGAGCACAAGAGACAGATGAATGGAGAAGTAAAGGGACAGCTGCCATAGAACAACAGTGCAAAATGCCAAAAATTAGAGACCACTGATATGAGAGGCTGGTGTACAGTTATAAATGCCATAGAGAGGACAAAGAATTTGAAGACAAGAAAAAAAAACACATTGTATTCTGAGATATGGATTCACAGAATCTCAGTGTTGTAAGGGACATGTGATGCTACCTAGCTCAAGTCATCCCTGACCTACAACATGACTGAAAAATGGCCATCTAATCTCTGCCTGAAAACCTTCAGTGAAAAGGAAAGCTAATGCCTTCCGAGGGAACTTATTGTTGTAGACTGTATAGATCTTTTTTGGAATCTGTCACCCCACATGCTTCCTATTCCACCTAGCATGATGTCATCTGAAAATCTGAAAAGTATGCCATCTGAAGCTTTACTTATGACAAAAATTAAAATATTGGTTAACACAGAATCAATATTTAAAACCTAGAACACTCTATTAGAAACCATCCTCCTAACTGACATCGGCTTATTTGTAGCAAATCACTGGGTGCAGTCATTCAAACACTTCTGAATCTATATAACTGTACTATTATTAAGGTCACTTCTCTTCATCTTGTCAACAAAAACTTAAAAAAAATGCCAAAATTTAAATACTTATAGCATTTCAATAATCTGCCAGTTTAGTTACCTTGGTGGGGAAGAGGTGTGTAGAGAATTAGATCAGTTTGGTATCATCTATTCCTTCTAGGTATTATATTTCTAGATTTCATCTTTCTAGATATCATTTCCTGTTTTAAATTATTCCAATATATAATCTTTATTAGCAGAAGGAGGGCGTTTCTCATCAAGATTTTCTTAGACTAAAGAAATCTCAGGTCTAGTCTGAAGTACAAATACATATATACTATCTTGAAACCGGATATTTAAGATTTTTGTTTTGGTGAGATGTTCTAATCTCCATTTTTTAAAAAAAGGTTTTACAATTAACTTACACGCCTACTATTAAATTAATCCATCTTAAACACCCTCAATACTAGGAGCAGAATTTTAGCTCAAAGAGTTCTTTAAGAAGAGGTAGGCCAATATACCATCTGACCTACCTTATTGATTTGCAAAAGGAGCATCAATAATAAGGCATGAGCATGTTATATTGGAAAAGAACTTGTCATTTCCCTCTGTCATTGACTAGAAATGGAAAAATACAACAAAGCCTGCAAGCTGATCATGCCTCACACATTCATGTGCTTCTTTAGAGGCAATGAAGCCTACATATGTTGGACAATTGCCATTTATAATATACAGTGTTTCAAAAGAAAGAATCACATCCAAGAGAGTAAATGCATCTTGCAGAATGAATTTGGTTCATGTTTACTTTGATTTGAATTCTCTTCATTCAGGTATTTCCACAAAAGTCAAATAGTTCATTTTAAGTTTGCCTGTATCTTGCTGACACTTGCAGATGACATTGAAAAGAATCTGCCTATCCTCTCACACCCACTGGGGAAAAAAGGAAAAACAAAACAAACAAACAAAAGAAAGAAACATATTACTATTGGAGGAAAAGGTCCTATCACTCTATTACCATTACCTACAATTTACATAATTAAGAAGCAAATGGCCTCTTAGAAAACAGATTTCTACTAGTTGTCTTCTATGATTTTCTGTAACTTGCCATTATGTACATCCCAGGAAAATAACAGTGAAATACCTGGAGTTAAACAGAGTTGGACAAATGATTAAGAAAAGGTCCTCTATGTTTCAAACTGCTTTTAATGCCTAAAACATAAAACATAATTTTCCGGAGATGACTGAAAACCTTTTATTGTGATTTTGTACTCTGCTAAGAGAAAAACACTAAATTTGCTGGAGTATCACTGTATAGGATTTTGTTTGGTTCCTTTATTGGTGAGTAAGAAAAATAACTGCAAGTTAAAACAATAAAGAGAACAGATTGACATAGATCTGTGTTTAAAACAAGGCAGGAGCTTGTAGCCATTGCAAGGAATAGAGTTACTAAAATTATTCTTAATGTCATCATCTCCTTGTGATGCTTTTATAAATAAGAAGCCACACTGGAAAAATAAAATCTTAATGGCAGTATTTTTGGGAACCTCTAATTAACGCAGCATTCTCAGCATCTTTACCTTTGTCCCACATGACTGAGATATTTCCAAATGTATATTTGTAATATTATAAAATATTTATACAAAAATAGTAATAAGAAATGAAGAAAATGTGTTCCCTGCCTCATTTATGAATCCTTGCAACACATGTCTAGTACAGGCCATTTGGCTGGGACCCTTTGATATTAATAACAAATTGGCAATAAAAGACTTGTAAATTATTCTATTTATCCATTCAGATATCCAAACTGGTATGAAGAGAGGCATAGAGCTTAAAAAACAACAAGTTATTCACAAAAAGATCAGTGAATATTGAGTCAAATTACAGTTTCTAGGTTTGAACCTCAAGTCCATTATTTACTGAAAGTCAACATGACATAGTAGATAAAACCCTAGTTTTGAAAAAGGACAAGGTGCCCCAAACCCCCACCCTGCTTACCCCCTTACAAGATTAACTGGCTGGTCTAATCAGTTAGTATCACCTACTTTCATTTTTACCATCTATAAATTTTACCTACATTAAAGACTTGTGGAGCTCAAATAAGAAAATGTATATGAGATGTTTTTATAAACCTAAAGCACTATGTAAATATGATCTATTATTATGAATTATGTAACCTTATTAAATTTCAGTCATCTCATCTGCAAAATAAAGGAATTAGGCTCAAGGATCTCTAAGATCCTGTCCAACTCTAATTCCTATGACCCTAGGTTTTAAACGAGGCAAATTTTTGTTTGTTTGGAGAGGAATAACTTTTATTTTCTGATTGACAAAATTATGGAAAAATGGTATTGAAACATCAATGCCTCCTGCCCCTCCTAAGTAACAGAAGCTAATGGTTTGGAAAAAAATCTGGCTGGGTTAATGTAATAGTTCCTTGTTTCTTTTCCCTTGTTAAAATAATGAAACTAATATTGATTAGAGAAGGTGTTATACTTCTGATATAAGCTAAATATAAATAGTAAAGAGAATATATTTTTTTCAGTTTAATTCTCCAAAATGGATTTTTTTTTTTGATTAGTGGATTGGATGAAATAGACTTGGTAGAAAAGTCTTTTCAAAATTGGTGTATTTGATGATAACTTTTGGAATCCTACAGTTTTCTACTCCATAACGAATGTTCAAATACTGCTATTGAAACAATTCTGTTGTCTATGGCTTCCTTTCCTTTTTAATATGCTCTTATCTGGCAAGAAAAATAGTATAATAAAGCAAGCAAGATAGGGTAGTAGTAACATTTTACATAAAGATAATTAATGAATCAATCATAGGAAAAAGAGGTTTCTTAGCACCTATTAGGTCACCCCATTTGTCCCCTGAGGGCTGGCGTAGGATTCCTTACTGCAATATGTTCTCTGTTTCTTTGTCAAGAAAAGCAACAATAAGTGTCCTGGTTGATATATCAGAATATCTCTTTCTGATGTTTCACTGCACAAGACTATGAATTACTATTAATATTCATTGCGGCAGTACTTTTATTGTTACCACGGTCAGAGATCATTCTAAAGTGTTTTTGTTATGACTGCTAATAAAGAAATCAGTAGCTAGAAAGCCATTTATTAGCTGGATGAAAAAGTCTGCACTTTGATATGATGAGGACTGGTTAGAATGCTATGACATTCACAGGGTTTTTTTTGATGAAAATATGCAAAATATTTTTCACATCAGCTACTGCAGAGTTTCATTCTAGCAGAGCTCCGTGTAATGCAACCACAAATATTCATTTGATGAAAACACAGTGGTGAAAAGGTGTGTAAAAAAAAAAAAACCAAACCAAAAACTGAAAGCAACTCAAGAAGACTCTGAAGGGGAAAAAGGTGGCGTAGAATAGATAGACAGGCAGATAGGGAGAGAAAGAGAGAGGGAGGGAGAGAGAGGGAGAGAGAGAG
This sequence comes from Phascolarctos cinereus, assembly GCF_003287225.1. NCBI lineage: Eukaryota > Metazoa > Chordata > Mammalia > Diprotodontia > Phascolarctidae > Phascolarctos > Phascolarctos cinereus. The sequence goes on along the minus strand of NW_027556402.1, from coordinate 135,167,864 downwards.
AGAGAGAGAGAGAGAGAGAGAGAGAGAGAGAGAGAGAGAGAGAGAGAGAGAGAGAGAGAGAGAGAGAGAGAGATAATACAGGGGTGAAAACAATTGGGGGAAGCCAAAGATCTGATATTCTTAAGGAAAAACTTTGAATAATATTCAAAAGAAGGGAATTTTGCCTCTAATACTGATTGATATATTTCAGTAGAGCAGAGACAGACATTTGCTTCAAGTTCATGGCCCTATTTTTCCTCTCCAAGCCTATCTGACTTTCCCACTTTCCCCATCATTAAGAATTTCATTTAGTGCTTAGTTTTTCTAATTCTTTTGTGTAACTCCTCTTTTCTTTTCTTTCTTTTTTTCTACTTAGCTACATGCCATATTTTGCTAGTAGCTTAAAGTAAAATAAGTATCCGAATTTCAAGTAAAGGTTTCATTTCACTTTAACCAGTATACTTTGAATGATTTTTAAAAGCCATATGATTCCATGTTTATTTGAATTTCCTAAAATATGAATATATTTGCAATTGTACAAATGTTCTCTCAGAGCAAAATCTTTAACAAAATATGCATGTGTGTCCATGGTTCTTGAATATCCAAAAAGATTTGCTTTGAGCTCACTAAGAATGCAATTAAATAAAATAACCACAAGCATTGCCAAATACATTGCTTTAAAATAAAGTAAGTTATCTTCATATCCTCTCCCCCCAAAAAATGAAAGTTGCTAATCTCTATTACCACTTTTCTGCAATAAAATGCATACCTAATACAAACCAAAAGGAATTCCACTAACTACAGAGAGGGGAGAAACAATGCAAAATCCCTTACATAAACATATAGTACTCCTCTTGAATAAATTCACCAATACTCTATTAAGAGCCTCCTGGAATGGGTATAAGTCGATACTAGACACTGGGGATGCAAAATCACAAATGAAACATTCTCTGTCCATAAAGAAAGGAAGGGAAGAGACAAGCATTTACACAGCACCTATTACATGCCAGCACTGAGTTAAACACTTTACAAATATTATCTCGTTTGATCCTCATGACAACACTGTGAGAAAGGTGCTGCTATTATTCCCATTTTACACCTGAAGAAACTAAGACAAACTGAAGTCATGTGACTTTCCCAGTGTCACACAGCTAATAAATGGCTGAGGCCAGATTTGAGCTGAGACTCAGATTCCAGACTGGTCCAGCATTCTATCCACTTACCACCACCCAGCTGCCTCTAAGATACAAGAAGGTTACATTCCTCCAATCCTACAGGAGAATATAGTGCATACAGAAAGAAGTAGAAAATGAGGAAAATTAAAGATGGATCATACAATAGCAACCCAAAGCTCAGTGGAGACTTCACAGAAAGCTATTACTATATTTCTTTTGAACGGTTTACAAATGACATCTTATTTTGATTTTGGTACATTTTAGGGGTATCTACTTTATTGAATATGCAGAGACATGTTAATGTCACAGTGCTCATTATTCAACCAATCCATCATGATTTAATAAGTACCTACTATGTATCAGACTCTGTGCTAGCAGTGGAGTTGCAGACATCCTCCAAGTATAGATCTTTAAACAAAATATTCGATGATCACTTGACAACAATACCATGGAAGAGATTTCTGTGTACTACTTAGACTTGAAGGCTCCTGGATTCTCTTCAACTCTTCAATTCTGTGAATCTGTGATAAACTCTCTCTAAATCACAATATAGGGCAGATTACAATTAATCTAATTTGTTATGGTTTAACTCTTGGTATCTTCTATTTCAAGCAAGGCTATTTGATGATTTTATTTTTAGATATGGCAATTTATCTTGGAGTGAGAGCTGGAATCTAAGTCCAATACATTACTCTACCACATCAATTACTCTACCACATCTAAAGCCATTCTACACCTTCACAGGAACCCTCTGGTCACATAATTTATATTTCCTTCAGTACCTAGGATAATATATTGGCATTTAATAAATAATCAACCAAGTTTTGTTGGTTGATTGAATAATTGTCAATGGAGGCAGAGAAGAATTAGAAAGTATTTCAAAATATATTAAAAAGGAAGCAATGGGACATCATCTAGTTAGGAAACATTTCAACCAAGAAAACACTGCTGCTGTCTCTTGGAGCAAGTAAAGTTTCTATGAAAGCATTATTTTTCCCCCATAAATTGATATCATCTTTGTTACTACAGCTATTGATTAATAATTCTTTGTTCTTTGATTTAAGAAACAAGTAGTGAGCAAAAGAAACATTTCTCACAATTAGGTCACAACAACAACAGCGGCAGCAGTTATAAAATAAGATTGTGAAATGATTTGTAACCCATATAAAACAAGGGCTTAGAGTCTACTCACATCCCATATTTTCTCTATCAGAAATGAAGCCATTTTGAGAAGCATATATTAATATCTTATTACAAATCACTGAAAAGAAAAAAAAAATAAAGTATGACCTAAACAATTGTTACAATTCTGGAAGTGTATTAAATTTTGCTCAAGTCTGCTGTGTGTTACTAAAGAAATGAGAATGTTTGCCCGTGCTAATGTAATTGGATCTAATCTAAGCCAAGCCAATAGACAGGCATTAAGTATTTACAATGCACAAGGCTGTCCTAGGTACAGGAAGTACAAAGACAAAAAACAGAATACTTTACATCTTCAAGAAACTAGAGGAACAAAACATACAAGGTTATACGTTTATTCAAGACAACTTGAAAGTGAAAGGGCAGTAACAATTAAAGCCTTCAGGAAAGGCTTTCCATAGGATATGGCACGTGAACTGAACCTTGAAGGAACCTTGAGATTCAAAAAGATAGATTCGGGATATTTCACATATGAAAGTTGGCAGTTGCAAAAACACAGAGGTGGGAAACCGTAGGAGGTCAGAAAACAGCAAATAGGCTAGTTTAGTTGGAACACGGATTGAGTGAAGGGCAAATAATGAACAATAACTCTAGAAAGGATGTTTTGGAGTCATAGTGTGAAGGGTTTTAAAAGCTGACCCAAGTGATTGGTATTTTTACTATGAGGGAATAGGGAGTTGTTAAAGTTCCATCAATCAGCTTTAACATATATATTATTTTTAGAAGTTATACATTTTTCTATCTATTCTCTCTTCCATTTAATTTAAATATAAGTCAATGTTTCAAAAGTAGGGAAAAAGAACAGAAGTTATAAGCTATTGACATTGTCCTCACTAAAATACAGTCTCTAAATCTTGAGTTTTTAATTTTTTTTTGCACGTGTCACAGACATCTTCATCAGTTTGGTGAACAATATGGACCTCTTCTCAGAATAATGTATTTAAATATTTGAAGGAAATGCTAAATCTCAATTAGAGGTTATTGAAAATAAAAATACATTTTTAATCTCATTTTATTTTTTTTTTCTCTCAAAAACATGTACAATTTCAAATTTTGAATTCCAAATTCTCTACCTTTCTTCCTTCCCCCATCCTTGAGTAGGCAAGCAATCTGATATAGATTATAATGTAAAGTCATAAAAAACATATTTCCATATTATCACTATTACAAAGGAAAAGATATAAAAATAAGGAAAATAAAGAAAATAAAAGTAGATGGAATTTTCTGCCCAAGTTCAAGACTCCCTAAAATCTAGCCACAGACATTGTGGGGCTCTGTTGTCCTCAAGTTAGGAACCCCTCATCTAGATAATCACCTTAATAGAAAGATTATCAAATATATAGTTTAAACAGTAGTTTTCACAAGCATTCTAAATGGGATGATAAAAAAATCCTATTCAGGGAAACAAATTTGAGAAGACTTCACATCTTATTTTCATAACGTTTAGGAATTAACAGCATTAGACTATCACTGTGTAGAGAGGATATTTATCATGTATCTCCTAAACATTACTACAGCCCTTAGATTATCCAGGCCAAACTGATTTGCATAACCTTTTTTCTTAACCAAATTTTTTGCTAGGTTCATCAAGAAAGGTTTGTCTTCATAAGCATACCTTTTTTTTTCTTTTTGTCATTATAAGGTGTCATGGGCAGTTGGTATGGTTTGGGTTTCCAAGAAAGAATTGACATTGCCAGAGCCAAATTCATAAAATATTTCTCATGCCACAGATTAATTCTGAGCCATTTTGCAGCCCTGGGAAGTCTATACCATAAAGAACACTTCTTTTCATTCCAAACCCATTTGCATTTTATTTGTGCCTCAAAGGAGGAACAATCCAAACTGATTAGAATCCACAGACGCTGTGCATAATGAAAAATTAATTGCATCAATCTTTTCACTGTAGTGGTCTTAACAACTCATTTTCAACTGGTCATTTTTCCACCTGCTCACCAGGGCCCAGGCAGCTGAGGCAAGCATATCTCTGACATTTACTGAATACCAATGAAGTTAAGGTCACTGGTACATCATGCATGTAGGAACAGAGAATTCTGAGAGAGACGTAAGCTGTTTGGACTAGCTAGAACTAGTATGTGAGAACAGAGGACAAATAAATCCTTTGGATGAGCCTCTACGCTCTGTCTGAAGAGGCAGAAAAGCTAGGAAGGGGAAAGTCCTCATCTCCCATAGCAAAGGTGAGTTTAGCTGACCTTAATGAGGGTTGTGCTTGATGCGCTGTTGACAATGGTCATAAATCAGGTTTCACATGCTAGAAAGGATGCAGTGATTGGTATGACCGATAGGGACCACAGCACAATGCATATTCATCAGGACTGCTTTTGCTATTGATAGCATAGTTGTTAAAATTTGGTAAATGTGATGATTAGGTTCAGTGGCCTTATAGTGCTATATAGAAGAACAGTTTTCACTGACCTATAACCTTTTCCCCCAATGATATTGATTGCTATATAGACCAAGATATCTAGTAGGAAGGCCCTAGAATTTTAGATGGAACTGGTACGGTAGACTTATGAGAATGACAAGAGTAGCACAGGGTAAAAACGGTAAAAAGTCATCGATGGGTCATAGTGTACATTGTTGGGGGGCACACAGGCACGTATAAGATCACTTAAGTATTGGGGTATATAGAACAACTCATCACAGTTATACTAATGTTGTGATAACTTGAAAATTCAGGGGGCATCTCTCCAAGTGCTTTGTAGTATACACTAAGTCATAGAGGAGAAGGAGGAATTTGATTTGATCAAAGAACGAGATATTGCTAACTTAATAAAATCTGATTCATTTTTATCCAGTTTGGAAGTGAAATATAAACTATGTCAATATAAATAACATGTCTTCCTTTACTCCTCAATTCTCCCGTGAATTTCTAGTTGTCTTTTTGCTTATTAAAAAAACAAACAACAACACACATTTGTCAGGGAAATGAATGGAAAGAGGATCTCTGCCCCCACATGTGCATGCACACATATATACATACACAAATAAAAATGGTAAGTGACTAAGGGGAACTTCAAAGGTTTCAAAATATGTCCCATAGGGATTTTTAATAGAAACCTTATGAAGAACAGAGTATTAATTTTAATGGTTAGTTCAGCAGTTCTCCTGTTGCAACCTACAAGTGCCAGTGAAAAGAGGAAATATTTTTAGTAACCTGTTTGATGGCTAGGAGTGGTGGAAGGTATGCTTTAATCAAATAAAACAGGATGCACAGTCAAGTGAGTAGAGTAATTTTTATACTGAAACAGTGAAATTATTGTTTAAAAGTTCCAGTTTCAAAAGACTTAGGAACTCTGGTCATTACAATGATCAACCATAATTTCAGAGGATTAATGATAAAGAATGTTACCAACCTCCTGACACAGAAGCGATGGACTAAAGAAGCAGAATGAGACACACATTTTAGCCATATGGGAATTTGTTTTATTTGACTATAAATATTTGCTATAAGAGTTTTGTTTTCTTGTTTTTTCTTTTTTTTTTTTAATTCCAGAGTGAGAAGGAAAATGTGAGGGAGAAAAAATAAATGCATGATAATTGAAAAAAATACAAAAAGAGAAGAAAGGGAAAAAAGCAAAAACAACCAACCATGGAAACAAGGTATGCATTTGTTAGTGCTAAGGCCTTTATGTCTCTTCCTTCCAATGGTTTCAAGGAATGTGTAATATTCAAAAGTCTCTATGCTACCAGTTAAAGGAAAGTAAAGATTATCAAAATGAGATTACATGAGATAAAAGGAACAAAGACCAGAAGTAAAAAGAAATATAGCAATATAAGAGATCAAAAATGTAAAAAAACGGGAAAATAATGAGAAAGCAGAAAATGGATGAAACCAATGGGGCAGGGATGCTGACACAAAAAGGAAGAAAATAGTCATGGAGAGACAATAAAACTGAGAACCAAAAAAGAAATAAAGGGGAAAATAAATATTAAAGGACCAAAAAAGTTTAGGTTAAAAGGAGATTTTGTAGGTCACATTTATGTATATGTGTGTGTATGTATAGGTATGTATATGTGTGTGTGTATATGTATATATGTGTATATATGTACAATATGTATATTATGCTTGTGTGTGTACGTGTGTATATAGCAGGGAGGCTAGGTGATACAGTGGATAAAGCACTAGGTCTAATGATGTAAGGAAGATCTGAGCTCAAATCTTGCCTCAGATACTTACTAGCTGCACAACTTTGGGCAAGTCACTTAATTCTGATTACCTTAATTTGCCCATCTGAAATATGAACTGGAGAAGGAAATGACAAAATACTTCACTATCTTTGCCAAGAAAACCTCAAATAGGGTTACAAAGTGTCAGGCATAACTAAAGTAACAACAACAATATTTTATAGCATATTTCTATATATGTAGGCAAGAACTATAAATTAATATTTTTTAGCATTGGGTAACTGAGGCAGCACGTGTTTCAATGACTTACTCAAGGCAAACCTAGGATAAAAGTTTAAGCTCCCTCATCCCAAGCCCAAATGTATATTGTCATTTGTTTGTTTTCATGAAGATCATAACAAATTACAAAAATTCATATTCTTTTTGGTAAGATTATACTCTTAAAAACTTGTCTTTAAAGAAAGACTTTGAATCTCTACATAAAATTACTACAGGATATCACTGTATATTCTTGTCTTCAGAAAGGGAGAGGGAGGGAATACCAGATATTAGCTTGGAACTTTATAGAACTGAAACAATCAGCATTCCAAAGATTATGAAGTACAGCGGGACAAGGATGTTGTTGACTCATCTGGGATCTCAATATTACTTCACATCCTCCATGGCACTATATGTGCATGGAACTAAAAATGATAAAAAATGCATATGTAAGGAATTAAATTAAATCATTAATTTAATTTACAAAAGTATTATGAGAAAAAGTATAGATCTCACAGTGCATTTCAGAATACTATTAATAATTAGCACCATAATACTACCTTAACTTATCCTTTTCAAAATTCAATTTTATTTTATTTTCATTTCTAATTTTTTTTCTTATCCCCATCCAAACTCAACGGGAGATGAAGTAATCAAAGCTATCTATAGTCACATGAAGAAATTATCTAAATCACTATTAATTAGAGAAATGCAAGCTAAATCAACTCTGAAGTATCACCTTATACCTATCAGATTGGCTAATATGACAGAAAAAGAAAATGACAAATGCTGGGAAAAATGTAGGAAAATTGGGACAATAATATACTGCTGGTGGAGTTGTGAAATGATCCAGCCATTATGGAGAACAATTTGAACTATTTCCAAAGGGCTATAAAACTGCACATCCTTTGACCCAGTAATACCACTATTAGGTTTGTATCCCAACATGATAAAAAATAAAAAGGAAAAGGACCTATATATACATAAAAATATTTATAGAAGCTCTTTTAGTGGTGGCAAAGAATTGGAAATTGAGGGGATGCTCACCAACTGGGGAGTAGCTGAACAAGTTGTGATACATGATTGTGATGGAATACTACTGTTCTATTAAAAATGGCATGCAGGATGCTCTCAGAAAATAATCTGGAAAGACTTATGTGAACCAATGCACAGCAAAATGAGCAGAAACAGGGGAACATTGTACACATTAACAGCAATATTGTACAATTATCAACTCTGAGTGTTTTAGGTATTCTCAGCAGTACAATGATCTAAGACAATTCCAAAGAAGTTATGATGAAAAATCCTATCTATCTCCAGAGAAAGAATTGATAGAGTCTGAACGAAGATGGAAGTATATTTTCTTGAGGGGTCTGTGATTTTTTTCACAATATGACTAATATGGAAATGTTTTGCATGATTACACATACATAACCTGTATCAAATTGTTTGCCTCCTCAATCCAGGGGGGATGGGAAAGAATTGAAACTTAATTTTTTAAATAAATGTTAAAATTGTTTTTACATGCAATTTGGGGGAAATACAATGTTAAATAAATATATTTTTAAAATAATGTATAAAAACAAAAAAAAAATAGTCTGGAAAAAATGAGCAAACAAGAAAAGCAGATCTTGACTATAAAAAGCTACTACTGTAGCAGGGAAGATCAAGGCATAAACTCAGCAGAGTACAGTGTGAAAACACATACTACCAAAGCCTGAAAGGAAAAAAAAATGCTAAGTGGACCTAAGGCAAACAAGAATTCCTAGAAAAATTAAAGAAAGAGGTAAATGTGGTGGATGAAAATTGGGGGAAAATGAGATTCAAGTAAATTATGAAAAGAAAATTAATAGCTTGGTAAAAGAGACACAAAAAATATAGAAGAAAATAACACCTTAAAAACAGACTTGGCCGAATGGAAAAAAGATATTCGAAAGCTCAATGATGAAAATAATTCCTTAAAAATTGAGATGGGTTAGTGGAAGTTAATGACTCTGTGAAACCTCAAGAAACAATAAAATGAAATCAAAAGAATGAAAAAAAGGGAAGAAAATGTGAAATGTCTCATCAGAAAAAAAAAACTTATCTAGAAAATAGATCAAGGAGATATAATTTAAGAAATATTGGAATACCAGCAGGCCAGGATCAAAAAAAGAGTATAGAAAATGTATTTCAAGAAATTATAAAGGAAAAATGTGCAATATCTTAGATCTGAAGAGTGAAATAGATGTTGAAAGAATCCACCAATCATCCCATAAAATAGATCCCAAAATGGAAAAAAAAAACCCTCCCAGGAATATTATAGCTACATTCCAGAGCTTCCAGGTCAAGGAAAAAATGTTGCAAGCAGCCAAAAAGAAAAAAAAAACAAATTCAAATATGGAATCACAGTCAGGATAATATAAGATTTAGCAGCTGCTACATTAAAAGAATAGGGGGCTTGGAATATAAAATAGTCCAGAAAGCAAAGGAGCTAGGATTACAAGCAAGAATCACCTCCCTAGCAAAACATTATAATCCTTAAGGAGAAAAAATGAATATTCAATGAAAGAGAGGACTTCCAAGCATTCTTGATGAAAAGAGCAGAGTTAAATAGAAAATTTAACATTCCAAAACAAGACCCAAGAAAAGCACAAAAAGGTGAAGATGAAACAGAAATCATAAGGTACTCAATAAGTTTAAAATGTTTACATTCACATGGGAAGATGATACATGAAACTTCTAAGAACTTTATCATTATTAGGGAAGCTAAAAGGAGTTTATGTAAACAGAGGGCATAGGTATGGTTCAATCATGTTAGGGAGCTCTTCAAAAAAGGGGGGGTGAAAAAGATAGATACACTGGGAGAAGGGCAAAGGAAGAGAGAGAATGGGGAAATTTTTCTCACATGAAAGAGCTATGAAAGGAAGAGTTTTTACAGTGGGGGGCGAGGAATGGAGAGAGGAAGGTGGCAAGTAATACTTGAACTTTACTCTCATTAGAATTGATTCAAAAAGGGAAGAATATATGTATACACCAAATTACTCACAGAAACCTATCTTACTCAATAGAGAAGTAGGAAAGAAAGAAGATAAGAGAAAGAAACTGATGATAAAAGAGAGGTCAGATTAAGGGAGGCAGTAGTCAGAAGCATAACAGACTTTTGAAGAGGGACAGGATAAAAAGAGAGAGAGAGAAAATAATAAAATGAGATGAAGGGAAATATACAGTTAGTAATCATAACTTTGAATATGAATGGGATGAACTCACCTATAAAATGGAAGTAGAAAGCAGAATCCAAAAATGTTTTGTTTTTTTTTATGAGAGATACATTTGAAACAGAAAGACACAGAAAGAGTTAGTATGTATTTCTCTTATGCTTCAATTGAAGTAAAAAAGTAAGTGGTATCAAACATGATCTCAGACAAAGCAAAAATATACCTAATTAAAAGAGACAATCAGGGAAACTGTATTTTCCTAAAATATACTGCAGACAATGATTTTTTTTTACAACAGATTTCTCTGATGAAGGCCTCATTTCTCCAATATGTAGGGAACTCAGTTAAATCTATAAAAAAAAGAGTTATTTCATAATGAATAGATGGTTAAAGGACATGAACGGCAGTTTTCAGAAGAAGAAATAAAAGCAATCTAAAGACATATGAAAAAATGCTCTAAATCATTAGATAAATGGAAATTAAAACAGCTCTGAGGTCCAACTTCATACTTATAAAAAATGATGAATGCTGGAGGGGATAAAGGAAAATAGGTATATTAATAAACTGTTGGTGAAGTAGTGAAATAGTCCAACCATTCTGGAAAACAATTTAGAACTATGTCCAAAGGGCTATACATTTGTAAATACCCTTTGACCCAGTAATACTACATCTGTACACCAAAGAGATCAAAGAAAAAGGAAAATGACATATATATATACACACACTCTTTTTGTGGTGGCAAAATATTGGAAATTGTAGGCATGCTTAGCAATTGTGGAAATGGCTAAACAAGCCATGGAATATGATTGTGATGAAGTACTATTGAGCCATAAGACATGATGAGGGGGTGGTTTCAGGAAAAAAAAATGACAAGACCTATATGAAAACATACAGTCAGTTAAGAAGAACTGAGGTCATCATTGTGCAAAGTAACTGTAATGTTGTAATGGTGAGCAACTATGAAAGACTTGGTTACTCTGATCAATATCAATGATCTAAGACAATTCCAAAGGATTCATGATGAAAAAATGTTATCCACCTCTGGAGACAGAACTGATAAATTTGGAATGCAAATTGAAGTATAATTTTCCTGTTTTCTTATTTTTTTCTTTATTATGGCTAGTATGGAAATGTGTTTTGCATTATTTCCACATGTATAATCAGCATCATTTTGCTTGCCTTTTCGATGGGTAGCAGGGAAAGAGAGAATTTAGAATTCAAAATTTAAGAAGTCATTTAACACAGGGTTGTAGAATAGTAAGACGGATAATAGAATTAAAAACTACCCAACCCTATGCAGTTTTAATGAAACATTGGCCCACTACTCCAACATAGCTCTATAAAGATGAACACTTCCTCAACAAAGCCAGAGAAGAGTGATGATAGATTTTAGATCATATGACAAACTAAAATGTCTGGAACAGGACCACTTCAGGGGGGAAAGAAAGAGTGAAAGATCACAATAGGCAAACACCACTGAACTTGTGTTACTGTTGTTGATTCAACCATTATTACAATGGAAATTATAAAATGGCTATGATAAAAAGGTGGAAACAAAGGCCCTCTATTAGTGGAATCCACAAAAATGTCAAAGAATTACTGAATCATGCATATTTATTTAGAGGAAGAGAACGGTTTATGATAGTGACATAATTCATTTTCACTTGAAATAATAGAAAGAACATCCTTGAGGAATCCCGGCATTGATTGGTACAGATTTTGTAAGGGAGCATTAGAAGCTATGTATTACTAACTGAATATTTAGAAACACATCATAAAGTGTCAAGAATTCTAAACCACAATTCTCTACCCATTAAAACATTAGACATAAAATGATAATAGCATAGTAACTTGTCCCAAGACCATTTATAAATTGATATTTCTATAACTCTTTAAAGTTTGCAAAATGCAAATTCATTTTTAGTCAGTGAATAAACATTTATTAAGCACCTACTATGTGCCAGTCATTGTGCTAAAAAGTGGGGCTAGAACAAAGAAAAAAAAATAGCTCTTCCCCTTAAGGAGGTCAGAGTCTAATGGGAGAGATAAAAAGCAAACACATTTGTACAAAAAAGTGACATACAGAATAAATAGAAAATAATTAAAGGAGAGAAATCATCAGAATTAAGAATAGTAGGGAAAGGCATTAGAGCAGAAGAATAACCTTGTAAGGTTATTGTGACAGGCATTGTTATCCTAATTTTATAGATAATAAAACTCAAGTTGATATATAAGGTGAAATTAAGAAATAATTAGATATTATAATTAGGTCATATATATGTACATATAACTATTATAATATATACTTGTGTTGTAATAACTTACATCAAAGTTCCAAGTAATCAAAACACCCAACCACAATCCTTCACCAGTCCTTTCATACCAGTCATTTACTTGGATGGAAATCAAATCAGAATCAAATCAAATCAAATCAGAATAAACATACTCTATTGTGAATCACTAGAAATACACTATTCTAATGCCTCATTATTGGTGGAGGAGGGCCTGGGTTCTCAAAGGCTTTGTTAGGAAATATAAATTCTGGCAAGCTGATCTATAATGATGGAAATCATTTCACTTAGGGCCCAGTCATCAAAGTAGATGTCTGTCATGTAGGACTAGCTTAGCTCAATTCAAGGATCACATCACTAGAATGGCCATTGGATGATGATGATATGGCAATTTCAAAGACCATTTAACATGTAAGAGAGGTTGATATCTCTGTTTGTAGAAGATATACCCACATTGATAAAATCTAAGATCTTTTAAATATTGTATTAAATATATTACAAAGACATGGTATACCATTTCTTCCACTAACATACCATGTGTCATCAATTGCAAAATAACGTTACTAGGCTAATTGATTTCTTTCCAGCTCCAAAATTTTATGATTCATTAAGAAATAACCTCTGTGTTGAACACATCCTTATTATAATGGCATTGAAAGTCCAATAGTAATGGCAGATTCTTAGCTTCTCATTCTTCCCCCTCCATAAACAGCTCAGGATCCCTAGAAAAGAAAGTTGAAGAATACATAATTTTTTGTTGGTTTTATCACAGGAATTCTGAGAATGTATCTTTGGGACAATTTGTCAAAAATAAATGTTAACCACAATCAGAGCAGTTATGTAATCATGGGGTTTTTTTGGTGATTTTGTTGGTAAAGGTGGTGAAGGTAGTGACATGATATTGGTACCCATGAGGAAGGTATTAGGAGGGAGATACCACCTTCTTACTGGCAGTGTATACATCAAGGTACTACCTTTCCTTCCATCCTGGTGGTGAAGGGAGAGGTATGAAAAGGATCACAACTTTCCATGTAACTACCTTTGCATCTCTCCACCCCTCCCCATCCCTGTACCTGACCCAATGCTTACATTCACCCACTTCCCACAGGAAATACTGACTCAATACTCAGAATGTGACCTTCCGTATGTGACACTGACTCAATACTCAGTATGTGGCACTCAAACATAAGTATGAAATCAAAACTAAGAGTTATTAGTCCTATTTATAAGGGTTAGCCATCAATGGATGGACGTTAATTTGTTGTAACCTATATACTTTTCAGAACTTCTGAATTTCCATGGAAACTCTTTTTAGCTATTTGCCATGCCACTGTCTCTGAAAGGAACAGATGAGGAATGGATTAGAGACCATAGGAACAAATAGGAAAACATTATCATGGGGATTAAACCTTTAAAAATGCAAAAGATGCAATTAAATTATAGAGCAAGTGGGGAGGGATAGGAACAAGGGAAACATTACTGGAATGATACATAATTTCTTCTTTCTTAAAAAAAAGATACCTTTTCCTCCCTACTATTCTCTTATGATTATTATTTTTTGAGTACCTCTTTTAGAGCTCAGGTTTTAGGCCTGGAAGAATCATCAGAAGTGATCTAGTTTACTCCCCTCATTTCATAGACAAGAAAACTGAGGCTTAAGGAGATTTTGTCACTTGCCCATTGTTGTGTCTAACTCTTCATGACCCCATTTGGGTTTTTTTTGGCAGAGATACTGGAGGGGTTTGCCATTTCCTTCTCTGGTTCATCTTACAGATGAGGAAAACAGGGAGGCAAACAGGGTTAAGTGACTTGGCAGGGGTCACACAGCTAGTGAGTGTCTGAGGCTAGATTTGAACTCAGGAAGACGAGTTTTCCTGACTCCAGGCCAGACACTCTATCCACTGTGTCACCTAGCTGCCCATCACTTAGCACAGGCCATACTAATAATAAAGAATTGAACAGTGATATGAATCAATTTTCTTTAGCCATGAAGGACTGTGCTCTTCCCATAGAAGCATGTGTGTACTCCTTCTACATCTGAAGTTGTAATGTCTAAATAAACTTACATTTACTAGTCATCAGAATGCAGTAGAGCCCTGGACATAGCATCAGGAAGACCAGGCTCATATCTTTCCTCTGACTTTTACTAGCTGTGTGACCTCAATGATTACTTTGTACCTCAGTAGCAAGGGTGTGCTAGAGCCAGCTTGAACTGGCAGTTTAAGAGTTCAATTGTTAAATTTTGAGTGTATTTATTTATGAAAATTCAGCAAGTCCTACATAGTAGAAGCATCTAGGTAACAGTGGATTATGAGCTCAAATACAGCCTTACTTACTAGCATTGTGACCCTGGGCAGTTCACTTAAGATCTATCTATCTCAGTTTCTTCAACAAGAAAATGTAGATAACAATAACACCTACTTCCTAGGTTACTGTGGGGATAAAATGAGATATTTGTAAAGCACTTAGCACAAAGTCTGGTGGCGCCTAATAAATGTCTCCATTTTGCCTTCTAAACCAGGATTTGACTTTGTTGTTGATGTTGTTGGTTGTTTAGACTTAAGGTAATAACAAAGAAAACTGTATTAATATTGAGATTAAATTTAAAGGTTTAGTCTAATAATGCAGGTACATTTTTAGTCCAGTCATGCAAATGTATTTTTCCCCCAGAAGACCTATTTGTAAACATTTACCAGCGTACCCTTGAGTCAGCTTCCTCATCTGTAAAATGAGAGGGTTGTACTCTATTGCCTCTAATGTCATTTTTTAGCTCAAAATGTATACTCCTATAATAAGTTTGATCTTAAAAAAAACTCTCAGTACATAGTTTTCTTCCTTGACCCACTTTAAGTAGGCCAAGTAAACATGAAGATGAGCATTGAGAGTGCAGAAATATGTTTAAAGCAAATGAGCTGTTCATTAAACATTGAGAATACTCTAGATAATTTAATCTGCTTAAATTACTATTGAGGGAAGAGTGGTAGGTATTGGGTCTGAATAATTCCTAATGCATATCTATATTATCTAGAATACTGTTGTATCCTCTATTTTACTTTGTCTCTGTGTATGGGAGACGTTTTTTCCCCTCCATCCTTCATTCCCTCTTTTTAAACTCAGCAGTAATATATTCTCTTCTAAAGAGAGTAGTACTTGGGTGAGTGAATAATTCATCAAGTGTGTAAATAGAATTAAATCAAACCAATACAGGCAAATCTCTCTATGAAGTCTCTGTTTGAGGTAATTATCATTATTATTTTAGGTTTTGCAAAGAAGTTCATAGTGTTTACCTTGACTCCCAACATTTCAGGCAGTCTTTCTAAGAATTGAGGGTATAAAACTCAAAATTTACAACATCCTTGAATTTAAAAATTAGGCAGAGAAAATACTAGATGGATATGGATAGACAGGCGATAGATAGATAGATAGATAGACAGACAGACAGACAGATAGATAGATAGATAGATAGATAGATAGATAGATAGATAGATAGATAAAGAAGTTCAGCTAGGTGGCACAGTGGATAGAGTGCTGGGCTCTGGAAGACTCCTCTTCCTGAACTCAAATAGCTATGTGACTCTGGGCAAGTCATTTAACCTTGTTTGCCTCAGTTTCCTCATCTCTAAAATGAGCTGGAGAAGGATTTTTTTTTTGCCAAGAAAAACCTACACAGGGTCACAAAGAGTTGGATAGACTAAAAAATGACTAAAACATCAATAAATAGGTAGGCAGATAGAGATGATATAAGGATATACATACATATATATATATATATATATGTGTGTATGGTTAAAATATGTAATCAGATGGCACTTTCTCCTGCAAAAATATAGTCAAGTAACATTTTATACACCACGTCTTAAAAGCCTTTCATTGAAAGGAAGCATATAGTGAATTTAATATATCCACTCTAACCCTAGTACCCATTTAATATCATTTTGACATTAGAATGAAATGAGGCATTTGTTGAATCATTGAACAAAATTCATTTTGCCCAAACACATAAACGATAAAAAGCAAGGATACAATGGCTCTTAGCTTCTCTGAATGTGGCCTCCCTCATATTTATTTGAAAACACCTCTGTTGATATTTCATCAGGGTATGGTGGCTTATGTGATGTCAGGGACCTACCAATTTTGAGAGCTTCTGGTTAAATGCGTCTGGACCATCTTATGCCCTCGGTTAGGAAGCCGCATCGGGGAAACTGGACTAATCAGATTCTGTGTAGTGAAAAGAAAGTCAGGGAAAATCCTGGTCCTGTCACAACCTCCACCCCCACCTCCCTTGGTGGCAGGGTCCTAATGATCTTCTAAAGGACCTTCCAACATTTAAATGTCTAGGCATTCTTCCTGTTATTATCCTTAGGGCATTATCCTTAGGGTAGTACTAAGGAAAAGAAAAGGGCAAAAAAGGAAATAAAGACAAGAAACACAATAATAAAAGGGTAGGAAGGACAAAAGCCAGAAATCATAAGCCTTTCCTTACCATTTGGAAGGACTAAGTCTCAAAGTCCCACTGTCTGGCTCATATGATGGTGATACCATATCTTCGAAATTCTCAGTTGGTCTCCTATAGCAAAATAGTGATGAGCCAGAGTAGCACCAATAACATTGGAATCAGAACATAGATGTTGATGTTTCAGGCATAGTCACAGATTTCTTCTCCTGATGCAACGTAGTGATAAGCAGAAGCAACTCCAGAACATAAGGGCCTCTGTATGAACACTTCTGGCATGATTAACAGTTCTTCTTGCATCAGGATTATTTGTAGTGAAGTAGATTAATGGCTGCTTAAGACTAGTTGAGTATGCCTCTTTTGTAGCAAATGTAGCAAAACACTAGCTCACCAGGCAAAATGATGACCCCACTGAGCCAGTGGAGGAGGCAGGGTTCCAGGGCCTAGACTGCAAGCCTCCGTCTCTGGCATAGTCAGCACCTGTTTATAAGGAGCACTAACACCAGAAAGAACCAGAAAAGCACAATTTCTAATATGCTATTTCCATTTAGCAACAGAAGCCTCTTGTGCCCTATTCATTTTGTAAGAGGTACCTCTTGTATCACCCAACACATAACAGACAACTGGATAAAGGGAGATTTTTTTTAAGAGGCAAGCAACTGCATTTCAAAAGTAGTATAGTGCGCAGCTTCTCTGGGGAGTTGTAGCTCCAGATTCCTAAGTGGTTTATTCCAATCACTCTTTGCTGCATGTCAAAAGCTTCAAGTCTGGTGTTTGTGGAGAGAGACCTTCAAAAACATAGGCCTTGCTGGGTCATAAGGCCCTCAAAAGACAGATTGCTTAATAGCCTACTTTACATATTCTAGGGCTATGCCCTGTTCTGGACCTCACTTGAAAGACATTGGCTTGTCAATAATTTGGTAAATAGGGGCCATCAGGATATCCAGGTGGGGAATAGGATTTTTCCAAAATCCAAAATGCAATAAGTCTTCATGCTTCCTTCTTAGATCGTGAGGAAGCAGGTATTAGTAGCTTATTCTAGACTGTGTCTAGAATCCTCTAGTTTTTTTCCCTATCCACTGTATTCCCAAACATTTGAGTGAGTTGGCTGGGCTCTTGATTTTCTTAGGTTTCACTTCTCCCCGCTCCCCATTCATCCTTCCCATGGGCCACCGTCTGTTATAGAACCTCTGTCACTGTGGTCTCATCTGGTCCAGTCAACATTATGTCATCAGTGTAGTGGTACACATTGATATCCTTAGGAAGGGAGGCCTCTTTCACGTCTCTGCCCTCCTTAATGTGGTAGTATAAAGAAAAGTTCAGGTGGCTCTAGGGAAGGATGACAAAGGTATATTGGATTCCTTACCAGGTAAAAAGCAAACTGATCATAACTAGTCTCATCCACAGGAACAGAGGGGGAAAAAAGCATTGGCAAAGTTGATACACTCATATCATTCATCTTGAGCCTGGACTACCTGGTCTACGACCTTGATGAGATCAGGAATAGCAGCAAAGATAGGACTGATGACTTTACTTAGCTCTCCGTAGTTCATTTTAAGTTATCAGTCTTCTTCACAGGTAATACAGGTTGGTTGTAAGGGGAGTTGGTACAAGGAAGTACTCCAATGTGCTTCATAACTATCACTACAGAAAACAAATCTTTCACCCCTTGAGGCCCCAATATTTTATGATGTTAACTACACGGGATAGGTCATATAATTCTAAGGTTTTCCATTTGACCCTATTTACAGTATTATACCTAAAGGTTACTGAAAGGGTCCACACAAATATTGAGCCCATAGCACTTCTTCCTTTCATGAATAGTCTTTTGTAGCTTACCTTGAATGATCTAAATGGGTCAGGGGCTTTGGAAGATATCTCATGTTTGAGTGATGCGAAAGTGCCCTTAGTACCCTGGTGTTTAATTTCCTAATGCAGTTTTACTAGCATCCTGATGACCTGACCATCCATTGCTTTCTTATCAACCTCATGTCTCAGGAGCCACATCCATAGCTTTTTTTGTTTGTTTTGTTTTGTTTCAGAGATGGAATCATCCACTTAGGTGTACATAGAAGCTCAACTCATCATCACTGTGACTTCCCTGATAAAAATACTCCTCCTTGGTCACCCCTTCCCTATACATGTTGGTTTCACTCGCTAGAATGTAAGATGCTTGAAGGCAAAGAATGTCTTACTTTTTGTATTGGTATCCTAGGCTTAGCATAATGCCTGGCACACAGCTTTTGCTTAATAAATGCTTCAAATGCTTAAATAATGCTTTTTCATCCATTTATTTATTCATTCAGTGGGAGGGGACCACTAGCAGCTGGGGTATCAGGAAAGGCTTCATGAATAAGGTGGCATCTGAATGGATCTCTGAAGGAAACTAGAGATTCTAAGAAAATAAAAAGAGGTGAGGAAATAGTGAATTCTAGGCAGGGGGGAAAAAGGTCAAAGGCACCTAAAATGGAGATTGAGTAAAGGACTGAGGAAATGTAAGAAGTGTAGACAATGGGGAATGCTTTTCAGATTTGATCTTTACCTAAGTGATCTGCCCATATCAGCATGCGATGCTCAACTGAGGCCTCTCAAAGCTAAACACAGGGCATATAGTTCCCTTGAAATGAGTGTAAGTGAATATCATAGAACTGAATACTGGGTCTCAGATTTTTTTTTCCATTGCTTCTTTAGAAGCTTAAAATCTCTTTAAGAGGGAAATTTGAACAATTAGATTAATACACTGAGGTCTTTTTAACCAGGTACTTAAAGGACAAAAGTATGCCCAGAGGTGTCTGTCGAAGATATGCAAGAACTGCTTTTCAAAGATATTTCATGAAGAGTTTTACAATGAGCATGTAAAGTGCAGGGGCGATGTGCAGTGTGCCAAAGTACACATTCACACAACAGACATTAATGGTTCCTGAGGAACCATAAAGATCTATTGAGTGATAAATCCACCTTTTAAGTGTCTCACAAGCTGACTGCCTAACTGTGGAAAATCTATGATAAACCATAGAATGGCTCTGATTGGGCTAATAATGGGGAGGGTAAAGAATATCTGGAAGTTTTTTGAGCCTAAAGAAAGAAATAGGCTTACCAGGATTCCTGAAATCTGTACATGACTTAATGCTCTATAGTAATACATTTTTATGGACTTATATATTTATATATACTTATATATTCAATATAGGCTCCTATTTTTCTGTAAGTTTTATTGTTCCCTTTTGGTTTTATCCCATTGATATTTACTAATGAGAACACCACTCCTCACCTTCTTTGAACCTGTCCTTTTAATGGCCAAGACATTTTGTGAAAAGCCAAGGGATACAGTAAACATGCCTGATTCCGTGTACGCATTTCACATGCAGAGTTTTTAACCTCTTTGGAGAGGAGACATGTTTACTTATTAGTAATTCTCCAGAACTGAGGTTGTGTATTATAATTCATCAGAATATGAATGCTTTTGAACATTGTTATTGTTTATACTACTACAGTCATTTTATATAGTGTTTTCTTGGTCTTGCCTATTTTATGATGTATCACTTCAAACAATTCTTCACAAGTTTCTCTGAATTCCTCACATTAATCATAATTTTAGGGGTATGGGGTAGTTTGGGGATGGTCCTAGAACTATAATTTCTTTAATGCAGTAAACTCTTCCCCTTTACTGATGTAGCTCATTAATTATCATATATTTAGAGTGTGTCAGAATTAGAAGATAGACTTAGGTCTTCTTAACATTGATCCTTTAACTTCTCCCTCTGCATAACCTCTTATTGCAAATAATATTCTATAACGTCCATTTTACATAACATGAATTTTTGTTTAAATATTATTATTATTTTTTGTTTTTATGTTACCTTCATTTCCAAATATATTCCTTCCTCTTCCCATACCCAGCATTCCTCTTAGAAAGATTCTTTTTAAGTTCAACAAAACTAACAGTGCACAGCGTACAACCTCAGTCTGACATCCTTACTCTGACTAATCTTTAATTTCTCTCTCTCTCATAGCTGCTATTCCGCTGCCTACAAATATCCCATATCATCTCCCTCCCTTCTCCACCAAAAAAAAAAGAAATGATCATTCTACATTTCTCTTCCCTTTCTTGGCTAAATGCATTGAACAAGTCATCTCTAATCAGTGCTTCTACTTCTTTTCCTCTCACTCTCTTCTTAATTTACCCTGCTGCCTAGCTTCCAACCTCATCATTCCACTGAAATATATCTCTCCAATATACTGAGCCTTTCTTTTAATTGCGAAATCTAATGGACTTTTAAAAATCCCCTATCCTTCTTGACCTGACTATGGATTTTAACACTGTCAATTATCCTTTTCTTGATACTATCTATCTTCTTTCTAGTTTTTTTGTTTGTTTGTTTTTTGACCCTGGTTCTCTTCCTATTTTAATACTCTTTCTCAGTCATCTTTGCTGGATATTCATCCAGGCAGCACCTACTAACCATAAGTGTTCTCTTATGCTCTACCTTGGGCACCCTGCTCTTCTTCCTCTATACCATTTTGCCTGGTGATCTCATCAGCTCCTGTGCATAAAATTTAAAATTATATCAACTATGCAGCTGAAATAAGTGTCCAATCTTTATTCAGGACAAACCAATATTTTAACATCCAATCTTTCATCTCCAACTTCCTATTGGGAATATCAAACTAGATTTCCCATAGTCAAATTAAATTCAACAAGTTAAAAACTGAATTTATTATCTACTCCCTCCTAAATCATACCAAACTCTCCCTTCTTTGTAACTCATCTATCATTCTCAATGGCACCACTTTTCAACCAGTTACCTATGATCACAATCGAGGTGTCATCTTTCATTCTTCACACTCTCTTGGCTCGTGTATCAAACCAAATGCCAAGTCATATTGATTCTTCTTCCATAACATCTCTTTATTTCTTCACTTTTCTTCTCTGACACTAGAATCACCTGGTAATGGCCCTTATTACCTCACATTTAGATTACCATAATAGCATCTGATTAATCTCCTTGTCTTATGTCTCTTCCCATTCCATTCCATTCTCCACTTAGTTTCAATTATTTTCCTTTTAAAAATTTTCCCTTTACTTCTCAATTACATGTAAAAACAATTTTCAAGATTTGACTTTTAACAATTTTGGGGTTCCAAATTCTCTCCCTCCCTCCCCATGAACCCCCTCAATAAGGCAAGCACTTTGATATAGATTATATATGTGCAGTCATGAAAAAAAAAAACATTGCCACACTAGCTATAATGAAGAAAAAAGCAAAAAAAAAAAGTAAAGTGAGAAGATTATACTTTAATTTTCAGTCAGAGTTCATCATTTCTCCCCCTTCCACCCTCCACCATGAAGGTGGATAGCATTTTTTGTCATTAGTCCATTGGAATTATTTAGGATCATTGTATAGCTGAGGATATAGCTAAGTCTTTCACAGTTAATCATTATACAATATTTCTGTTACCATATACACTGTTCTCCTAGTTCTTCTCATTTCACTTCACATTAGTTCATGTAAGTCTTTCAAGGTATTTCTGAAAGCATCCTGCCTGCCATTTTTTTTCCTTTAGTGTTCCATCACAATCATACACCACAACTTGTTCAGCCATTCTCCAATTGATGGACATCCTCTCAATTTCCAATTCTTTGCCACCACCAAAAGAGTTGATATAAATGTTTTTGTACATATAAGTCCCTTTCCTTTTCTTTGATCTCTTTGGGATACAGACCTAGTAGTGGTATTGCTGGGTCAAAGGGTAAGCCCATATTTATAGCCCTTTAGGCATAGTTTAAATTTCTCTTCACAACTCCACTAACAGTCCATCAGTGTCCTAATTTTCATATTCCTTCTAAATATAACAATCCTTTTTTTTTCCCTGTCATATTAGCCAATCTGATAGATGTGAGGTGGTACCTCATAGTTGTTTTAAATTGCATTTCTCTAATCAATAGTAATTTAAAGCATTTTTATATGACTATAGATAGCTTTCATTTCTTTTTCTGAAAACTGTCTGTCCATATCTTGTGACCATTTGTCAACTGGAAGATGACTTGTGCTATCATAAATGTGAGTCAGTTCTCTCTATATATTTGAGAAATAAGGCCATTATCCCAGAAATGTAGCTCATAGCTCAAATCTCCCCTGCCTCCTTCCCCCATTTTTTGCTTTCCTTGTACTCTTGGATGAACTGGTTTTGTTTGTGCAAAATCTCTTTAATTTAATGTACTCAAAATGATCCATTTTACAATCTGTAATACTTTCTTTTCTGTTTGGTCATATTTCATTCTCCTTATCCATAGATCTGACAGGTGAAGTATTTCATGGTCCACTAGTTTGCTGATGATATCACACATTATTTCTAAATCATGTATCCATTTTTACCTTATCTTGGTACAGAATGTGAGATGTTGGTCTATAATGGTTTCTGTCAAATTCCTTTCTGGTTTTCCCAGTAGTTTTTGCAAAATAGTGATTTTTCCACCCCCAAAAGCTTGGATATTTGCATTTATCAAGCACTAGTTTACTATGGTCATTTACTACTTTGAATTGTGTACCTAATCTACTTCACTAATTTCACTCTATTTCTTAGCCATTACCATATTGTATTGACCATTACTGCTTTGCAATGTAGTTTGAGATCCTGTACTACTAGGCCATATTCCTTCACTTTTTTTTCTTCATTAACGCCCTTGGCATTCTTGACCTTTTGTTTTTCCAGATGAATTTTTGTAATTTTTCTCCCTAGCTCTACAAAATAATTTTTGGTAGTTTTATTGGTATGACACTGAATAATTAAATTAATTTAGGCAGAATTTTCATTATTAATATGTTGGCTCAGTCTACCAATGAGCAATTAACATTTTTCCAATTGTTGAAATCTGACTTTAATTGTGTGAAAAGCGTTTTATAATTGTGTCTACATAATTGTTAGGTTTCACTTATCAAGTAAACTACCAAGTATTTCACATTGTCTACAGTTATAAATGGAATTTATCTTTGTATCCTTTTGTATCCCCTTTGTATTCCCTCCTGTTAAGGTACGTAGGTGGTACAGTGGATAGAGTTCTAGGCATGAAGTCAGGAAGACTCATTTTCCTAAGTTCAATTCTGGACTCAGACACTTCCTAAGTCTCTAAACTTTGGGCAAATCATTTAATCTTGGTTGCCTCATTTCCTTATCTGTAAAATGAGCTAGAGGAGGGAAAATGGCAAATCACTACAGTATTTCTCTCAGGAAAACCCAAAACGTAGTCACAAAGAGTCAGACACAGGCAACTGTAACAACTGAATAATGAAAGCCATCTCTTCCTGCTGGACTTTGTTGGCAATATATGCCAATGCTGATGATTTATGTGGTTTTATTTTACATCCTATATTTTTGCTGAAATGTTTTCACTGATTCTCTAAGAAACTTCAAGTATACTATCACTCCATATGCAAAGAGTGATTTTTTTCTCATTATCTATTCTAATACCTTTAATTTAATTTTCTTTTCTTACTGCAATAACTAGGATTTCTAGTACAATATTGAATACCATTGGTGATAATGGACATCCTTGATTCACCCCTGATCTTACTGGGAAGGCTTCTAACTTATCAGCATTAAAAAAAAAATGCTTGCTAATGGTTTTAGGTAGATACTATTCATTGTTTTAAGGAAAGCTCCATCTATTCCTATGCTTTCTAGAGTTTTTAATGGGAATGAAAGTCTTATTTTATCAAAGCTTTTTTTCTGGTGTGACAGGCATGAGGCCATAACTCAGGAGGGACTATGGCATAGCCAAAGGCAGGGAAGCTGCCCAAGGAGCAGAAGCATGACTGGCAGCTGAAATCGTGGGGTGATCACGGACAAGAAGCTTCAGAATCTGCTCATGTTTGCCTAATAAACGCAATAGCCATAGGAATAGAAATTCTGAGAAATCTGGTATTACCAGGTATTGACTCATTTACAATTGTTGATGGAAATCAGGTCAGCAGAGAAGATACTGAAAACATTTTTTTCTTCAAAGAAGAAGTATTGGAAAGAACCAGGCTCAAGCTGCCATGGAACTCTTACAAGAATTAAATAGTGATGTCTTTGGGAGTTTTGCAGAAGAAAGTCCAGAAAAACTCCTAGACAATGATCCTTCATTTTTCTGTAGGTTTGATGTGGTGGTAGTGACTGATTTGCCAGAAAGTACATTGCTACACCTAGCAGAAATCCTCTGGAAAGCTTGCATCCCTCTTTTGGTCTGTGGCACATATGGGCTGGCTGGTTATATGAGGATCATTATAAAAGAATGTTCAGTAATAGAAGCTCATCCAGATGATGCACTAGATCTTCAGCTGGATAAGCCATTTCCTGAGCTAAGAAAACATACATAGTCCTTTGATTTAGAGCATATGGAGAAGGACTATAGCCACATTCCATGGATTGTGATTGTAGCTAAGTATTTGGCCAACTGGAACTGGCTGGGTCACCACTGTGGCAGCTGGGACAGGTTGTAGTTTGTCCTTCATTCTCTTGAAGACGATCATGACATCAGGAAGATGATGGCATGACTTGCAGATGAATTGTATTTAAAGGAGAAGTGAGTCAAGGGATGGGCCCTTTAATAAAAACAAACAAACAAACAAATGGATAAACAAATAAATAAATAAATAAATAAACAAGGAGGGGAAGACTGTCAGGGTTGCTGGCCAAAAGAGAAACAATTACTATTTATATTCACTCTGAGCCAGGAGCTAAGTAGGTTTCAGACATCAAAATTTACCTTCCTTTGGGCAGAACATCCTCAGGTAAGGGCATGATGGCTGAAACCTACCTAGTTATCTTGGGGTGTGCTGGCTAGATTTCTTTCTTAAAGATCAAGTCTTAAACTCAGTTCACTGGGGCTGTCACTGACTGGGCAACAAAAAGTTCCTTCCCAAGCACCACTTAATGGTAACCTTTTGGGTCCTCCTGGCTCAGAATGAACATAAATAGTAATTGTTTCTCTTTCTATTAAAGGGGCCATCGCTTGACTCACTTCTTAAATAGGCCTATTCACTGAATGGGCCTTGTCTTGCTCAAAGTGAGACTCAGAAAGACCTTAGCTTAAAAAGTCCAAGGTCTCCTACTGCATCCTGGGCCATCTTTAGTTATCCTAATATATATCTGGTCACTGGACCCAGATGGCTCTGGAGGAGAAAGTGAGGTTGGTGACTTTACACAATTCTTCCTCTCACAAATCCAATTCATCTGCAAGTCATGTCATTATCTTCCTGATGTCATGGTCATCTTTGAAAGAACGAAGGACAAACCACACAGAAGTATTAGGCACAGTGGTACGGTGACAAGAATGGACAAATACCTAAAACATACAAAGAGAAAGAAGGCTTTAGAGATTTGATTAGACAAAGTATTCTGAAGAATACAAATGATGTTCCAGAAGATGAAGAAATTTTTAAGAAGTTATTAAAAATGTGAATACAGCACTAAGTACTACTCAGATACCAAGCAGTATTGAAAATAAATTTAATGATGATCACTCTATCAATATCACTAGAGTCAAACCACCCTTTCGAATTTTGGCTTGGGCTTTAAGAGAATTT
The DNA here is from genome assembly GCF_003287225.1 of Phascolarctos cinereus. Classification (NCBI taxonomy): domain Eukaryota; kingdom Metazoa; phylum Chordata; class Mammalia; order Diprotodontia; family Phascolarctidae; genus Phascolarctos; species Phascolarctos cinereus. The sequence goes on along the minus strand of NW_027556402.1, from coordinate 135,141,596 downwards.
GTGACAAGTGAGGATTAAGGAAACTTATCTGTTTGAGACACTATTCCTGATATGACTGCAGATTCTGAGAAATTTATAAAATTACAAAATATTTACCACAAAAAAAGCAAAAACAGATGCTGCTACTGTGGGTAATCATGCTACCAAATTGCTTCAATCCATAGGTCAAGCACTAGAGTCCATTTCACAGAAGGAATTAAAATTACTCTGCAGCAACTGAGCATTACTTTGAGTGGTGAGGTGTTTATCCCTCACTGAAGAATATGGCTTGGACACTTTTAATAAGAATGAAATTAATTCCAGCATGGATAATCCAGATAGTGAAAGAGTATTATACTTAATGCTTTGAGATATTGACAGATTCCAAAAATGATATGGAAGATATCTAAGAATTTATAACTATCAAATTGAAGATGACACAGGGAAATTGAAATCTTGCCTGACCAGCTTCCTTCAGGAACATGGCTTGTCTGTAACGGTAAAAGATAGTAGCATCCATGAATTGGTATGGAGTTGCTGAACCCCATATGATTGCTGCATTCTTAGGAGGAGCTGCTGTTAAGGAAATTATCAAAACAGTTCTCAAACAGTCTGCGATTTTTAATAATATCTGTATTTGCAGTGGCATATCACAAACCTCAGTATCTTTTTAGTTGTATAAAAAATTACAGTTATGTTAATAGTTTGTTCATGGTTGAAATCGTAATGGCCTTCAGAGTATGATAAATTCTACATAATTCTGTTAATACAGGGCTGCTAAATTGTTTCCTTAATAAACATTAATAATGATTTTTTTAAAAAAGCTTTTTCTGCATCTATTGATGCATTCATATGATGTTATTGATATGATCAATTATGCTGCTAGTTTTCCTAATATTGAAACAGCCGAGCATTCCTGGTATAAATCACCCCTGGTCATGGTGTATGATCTTTGTGAAATATTGTTATACTCTCCTTGCCAGTATTTTATTTAAATTTTTGCATCAATATTCTTTAGGCAAATTGGTCCATAGTTTTCTTTCTCTGTTTTTGTTTTTCTTGGTTTAGGTATTAGCACCATATTTGTGCTGTAGATCAGATTTAGTAGGATTACTTTTATAACTATCTTTCTAAATGTTTCATATAATACTGGAATTAATTGCTCTTTAAATGTTTGGTAGAACTCACTTGTGAATCCATCTGGTCTTGGGGATCTTTTTCTTAGGGAGCTCATTTATGGTTTGTTCCATTACTTTTTTCCCCCTAAGGTAAGTTTACTGAAGTATTCTATATCCTTTTCTTTTAACCTGGACAATTTAAATTTTTTATAAATGTACATCCATTCACTTAGGTTGTTAGATTTATTGGCGTATAATTGGGCAAAACAGTGCCTAATATATGCTTTAATTTCATCTTTATTAATTGTGAATTCACCCCTTTCATTTTTGATACTATTAATTTGCTTTTCTTCTTTCTTTTCTTAATCAAATTAACCAGTGATTTCTCTATTTTATTGATTTCAACAAATAAAACAAACAACCAAATCAATAATCAAAACAAAACAAAAAATACAAAAGTCTCTAATCTTCTTCTATGGAGGATATGTGGAAGAATATGGATAGAATTACCAAAAAAAAAAAAAGTGCCCCTGGAGAGTAAGTTTCCCAGATGTAGGGTTAGCCCTCATCATGGATACTAGATCTAGTAGGGAGGCTGAAATGCCTGGAGAAAACTACAAAGGTCCTCTTGTTAAGACCATAAATAGAAGCCTATCTTTTTGATACGAACATTTTACCAGTGTTGCTTTATGTTAATAAGACACAGACTACAAGGGTTCCAAAAAAAAATTTTAAATGACTGTCACATACAGAGCTATGATAAGAAGCATGATGGGTGTGAGCAGGCTATCAAATAAAGAACTTTAAAGAACAATCATAAAATATGTCATGAAGAAAATAAATGATAGGAAAGAAGAATTGGTTTGGTTTGTGGCAAGGATAATGGTTGTCAGAATGCTTCAGTGATACTCCCAACATTAATCAATCAATCAACCAAAAGAAAATTAACAGTATTAAGCAACTGCTGTGTGCCAGACATCATACTAGGTGCTAGAGATACAAGTTGAAAGAATGAAACAATTCCTAGTTTCAATAAGTACACATTCTAAATGTCAAGAGAAACCATGGAAGGACAATAGCACACAAGTGGAAAACTCATGAGAACACGGACACAGAGTTTCCCATTCACAAAGAATGGGAAGACATGGATAAGCTGAAATCTGTACCATTAGAGGGAACATATACATTGAAGATGATGTTCAAATACTAAATGAGAGTGAGCTATAGCATAAAATGAATTTGATTAGAAGTCAATAAATTGTGCTCTGGTCCTAGTTCTTCTACTAGCCAGCTTTATGGTGTTCATAAAGCCACTTGATCTGTCTAGGTGAAATATAAATTGTTCTGCTTCTACAACTAAATGTGAAACTTCTGGTTAATTCGAGATTGTCTTCAGTTGTCTTCAGTTAAAACGTTGAAAGCATAACTTTCCAGGTGTTTTATACTAGAGGAGATATAGGATAGCTAAGAATTTGGTATTTCCATTTTCTTCTTGCTTCAGTGAACTACATTTTCTAGACAGAATACTTTGAAGATTAGTTAGAAACAGGTGGATAGTGTCTTTAAGTAGGTATGTGGTGATCTTAATAAACATATACAGGTAGTCAGTCATTCAGCTAGCATTTATTAAGCACCTACTATATACCAGGCACTGTTCTCAATATATGCTAAGATAAGTGGCACATTTGGTAAGAGCATTGAACTTAAAGTCAGGAAGACCTAAGTTCAAATCTCTTATGAGACACTTACAAGTGGGCAAGTCTTTTAATTTCTGACCTACTAAATTTCCTGATATATAAAATGGGAAGAATAATGACATAGCTCTGGGATTTAGTGAAGATAAATGTTTTGGGATAAAATGAGTTGGTATTTTTAAAGTGCTTTGCAAACCTTAAGGTTCTATATGATTATATAAGGTATTATTTAAATATTAAAATGATATTTTTGAAATAGTATATCATTATTTTAAAGTAGAATTTCAGATGTGGAAGGAATATTAAAGATCATTTAATCTAACTTCCACTTAACACTATAGTTTTCTATCTGAATTTGAAATTTATAAAGCAACAGAGGAAGAAGAGATACACCAGATGACAAATAAATACACGGTAATATGAAGATAGAAAATAATAGTAAAGGCCCATAAAGTACGTGCATTCTTAAGAGTACTGAGAGATGAAGTGACTAAAACCAATGAAGAGAGTGATATAAAAGCCTAATAATATTCCGTAGGGTCTAAAAATCAGCACTAACTTTCACTGATATACTAGGTTTACAGATAATGACACTGAGGACCCAAAAGGTGAAATGTTTAGTGGAAAGATTAAAAAAAAAAGGTTCAAGAAATAGCTTGAAATAGGTTAGCCTATAAATAAGAGCAGAGGTGTTATATAGTGTTTATATATAACATATATATATATATATAACATATATATATATATATATACACACACACACACACACACACACACACACACACACACATACACGTACACACACATACACACATATAAACTGAGGAAAATCCAAGTAACTTTGAGGTGAAAGGTAAAATAAATAATAATAATAATAATAATAAAGGCTGTTTCCTTTTATTAAAGCATGACTACACGGACATGCTTAAAGCTTTCAGTTTAAATTTATGCCCCCCAATATTTGCTGCACATCTGTATTATTATACAAGAAAACTGACAATGAATAGTGGTCCTCAAAAAGTCTTAATTTGCAATAATCTTTAAAAATTACAGTTGCCTGCATATATGGGAAGCACATGGTGGTTTATGTTTGCTTGATTTTTTTTCCTCCATTCTTCACTTTGCCAAAACCTATGGCACAAAAGACAAAGGGAGTAAGTAACTGTTAGTCCAGTGGATTAGAATTTCGCTGGATAGTGCAGATAATATCTTACTCTGTGATCTAGGATAGAGTGACCCATGGATGGTCACAGTGCTCCAAAACAATCTCCAATTATGCTAGCTTTGATTTGTTAAAAATAAAGTGGCATAAATCCTTCTTTATCTTATAAAGTAAAAAAAAAACCCATTAATAATACATATTTGTCTTTTCCTCCACGAACGCTATCCTTTTTATGTTTACTCTGGCCCAGAGGTGATATTACATTTTCAAAGGATATGGCAGGTGAAACCCAACCTCTGGAATGTCTTAACAAACTGAAAAGATTAAATTTGATGAGGAACTAGCATCTGAGGTCCAGACTAGAAAAGATTATCAGCTAAGGTTGCAACCTGAAAGCTGAAATCTCAATTTTGCAATCAACCCTGTGGAATAGTTGGCAGACATGTGGTGATTTTTTGCTTTACAAATTATATCACCCTTTCCTACAATTATGTGGCAGTAAATTAGCACCACAACTGTTGGCATTGAAAGCCCCCAAAGACATGATCTAATCCCTATGGGTTATTATTTATGTTTATTGTTTATGATGTTTTTATTTATCTCAAGCATAATTTGTCTTGGGTCCCATATTTATTTATGGAGCCATGCTTATTCTTTGTAATTTAGCACCATTCACTTTTAATTGTTTTGTTTTGATGGTGGTGGTGGTGGTGGTTGTTTTTCTTTCTATTAACAAATGCTGATTTTTGATGATGACATCCATCTACATCTGGGACCCAGAACCAGATTTCCTTAAAGATACAGAATTGTGTAATGTTTTCTACCACCAGCCACATTCAGTTAAGAACTGGTTAGTAAGCCTTTCATGCCTATAGAGTCAGTATATTTTATGTTGCCCATGTTTAAATAACTGAGAGGATAGCTTCATATCCATGAAGTATGTGATCCAGGTCCTTGGGGGATACTTAAATTTCTTTGATCTGATATTTTAGGATTTTCATTTTGAGCATCATTGCTGCAAAACCTTATGAGTCTTATCTTTAATGCTGTCCTTATTGGCATCAAACAAGAGTCATTTTGACCTTATGCAAGGGACTTCATAGGCATTCTAGTGCAATCCATACCTAAACACAAATTCTCTGAAAAACATACTAGTCTAGCTTTTCCTTTAAGATTTGGAGTTGAGGGAGGAGGGGAAAAGGGGGAAGAAAACTATAATTTTCTAAGGCAGATTGATTTGCTTCATTATTAAAGTATGGATCTGAACTTTGGCATCATGTAGAAAGAATGTTGCTCATTGCTTTTTTTCTGTAGGTGTTTATTTTTAATGCTATTTTCTAATTACACGTAAAAATAATTTTTAACATGTAATTTTTTTAAAGTATTGAGTTCCAAACTGCTTCCCTTCCTCCTATCTTCTTCCCTCATTGAGAAGGTAAGCAATTCGATAAATGTTATACATTTGAAATCATATAAAATATATATCCCTATTAGCCATATTGTGAAAGAAAACAGAGACCAATTAAAACATAAAGAAAAATAAAGTAAAAAAAATGTGCTTTGATCTGTATTCAGGTGCTCTTCCTCCTATCTTCTTCCCTCATTGAGAAGGTAAGCAATTTGATAAATGTTATACAATTTGAAATCATATAAAATATATATCCCTATTAGCCATATTGTGAAAGAAAACAGAGACCAATTAAAACATAAAGAAAAATAAAGAAAGTAAAAAAAATGTGCTTTGATCTGTATTCAGGTGCTATCAGTTCTTCCTCTGGAGCTAAATAGTATTTTTCATTCTGAGTCTTTAAGAATTGTCTTGATTGGGGCAGCTAGGTGGCACAGTGGATAGAGCACCGGACCTGAAGTCAGAAGGACCTGAGTTCAAATCCAGCTTTAGACCAAACACTTGACACTTACTAGCTGTGTGACCCTGAGCAAGTCACTTAACCCCAATTGCCTTAAAAAAAATTGTCTTGATTGTTGTATTGCTGAGAACAGTTAAGTCATTCACAGTTGATCATCACACAGTATGTATGTTAACTGTGTAAATTGTTCTCCTGGTTCTGCTCATGTCACATCAATTCACATAAAGTCTTTCCAGTTATTTCTGAAAGCATCCTGCTTGTCATTCTTATAGTACAACAGTATTACATCACAATCATATAACACAACTTGTGCTGCCATTCCCAAATTAATAGATATCCCCCTCATTTTTTCTTCAGAGTTTTTTTTGGTAGCTCTTTTTCTATTCAGCCAATTCTCCTTTTTAAGAAATTCTCTTCAACGAATTTTGGTGCCTCTTTTGCCATTTGGCCTATTCTGTTTTTAAGGTGTTACTTTCGTCCAGTAATTCTTTGAGCCTTCTTTACCAAGCTTTCTTTTTCATGATTTACTTTCATCACTCTCATTCCCCCCTCCTCCAAATTTTTCCTCTACTTCTCTCATTTAATTGAAATAAAATTGACTTGTCCAGGAATTCTTTTGGGCCTGAGACCAAGTCACATCTTTCTTTGAGACTCTGGATATAGTAATTTTGGTTTTGTTGTCTTCATCTGAGTGCATTCTGATCTTCCCTGTCACTACAGTAACTTTCTATGATCAAGTTCTTTATTGTTTGCTCATTTTATCCAATCTATTGATTTTTTCTTTTTTATTTAATTTATCTTGAATTATCAACAATCATTTCCATAAGCTTTTGAGTTTTAATTTTTTCTCCATTTCCCTCTCCACCTCCCTCCCCAAGACAGTGTGCAATCTGATATAGGCTATACATATATATTCCTATTAAACATATTTTCACATTAGTGATGTTGTAAGTAATATTTCTTGACTTTTTACATTATATTGAAGTTGGACTCTGTTCCTGGAGTGGAGGGGTTCCTGTCCAAAGCCTCAGGTTGTTTATGTTGTTCTTTTCAGAGCTAGTTCTGGGGATTTTATGTTTTCAGATACTCCAAGGTGGTATGATCACAACTATCCTGGCCTGTGCTCTGGTCTGTGTGTAACAACATGCACTCCTTTTCAACCTGGAAACATGACCAGGGTTCCCTGCTTTTCTGTTACTACAAGTTTAAGTGTGCTAGTGCTCTTCCCCACCCTGGGACTGAAACCTGGAATTCTGCATGGGCAATGCAATAAAGTCCTGTGCCCAGGAACAGCAAATGTTCCCCTGTAATCTCCTTTTGCAGCTCCAGAAGCTGCAGCTGGCAATTAAGTTTGCCCCAAGACTTGCTGCTAGGTTGCTGAAGCCCACACCGCACTGGACTGCACTCCACTCTTACCCCAGTGTGATAGACTTTTCTTGCTGACCTTCTAACTTGGCTTTGGCTGGAAAATTGTTTCACCCCATCCTTTCGTGGGTTCTGCCACTCCAGAATTTGTTTTGAGGCATTATTTTAAAGTTTGCTGGGAGGGAAATTTAGAAGATCTTAAGTGAGTCTCTGCCTTTACTCTGACATCTTGGCTCCATCATAGTGCTTAATTTTTTTGATTTTATCACTAATGCTATAGTAGATGAGCCATGTGTACAAAGAATTTAGTGTCAAGTTCTATCCCCATGCTCTATAACATGACACCAACTCACACTGACCTGTTTTGCACTAAAGTAAATTAAAATTTTAAAAATTATGTAGATTGTTGCCTTTAATTTTGCTTTAAAAAATGGCAGATTTATGATTGAATACCACTTAATAAGCCAATGCACTAATCTTCTGAAGGTAGAAAATTACAAATAATACATGCTAAATCAAATTGCTTTTCTAGTTTTTCACTATATGTATAAAAATGAGACTGGATAAATAATTCTAGGGGTTAATCATTGTTTCACTTATCATGTTTTCTATTAATTCCAGCTATAAAAGCAGATGATTTAGAGAGCGGCAGGAATCAAATGAAGAGGAAAATGTAGACAAAATTATATTTTTTCATATTTTAAATAAGGTCCCTTAAAATCACTGGGTTGTGCCAAGGCTACAGCATGAAAGTAGTCTCATCCTAGTTTGAGAAAAGCCTGCTGTGGTCCCATTACAAATGCTATTTTTCACATTTTCTAGGTCAGAAAACTTGAGTCCCTGTTGCTTTAAAAAGAGAATTAATCAGGAGAAATAAAAAGAAAGATTTTTTTCCTTCATCGATGACCCCATATACGTGACACTACATGATACTGATTGTACACCCAGCAGCAACTGTATTTAACTCTATATGTATGATTATGAACAGTTTGGAAGAAAGATATTTGTGTATGATTATTTCTATAATCTCATTAATTTGGGCATTATATATGAAGAGACAATTTCATAGCCCTGAGGCAAAAAAAGGGAATAGTAACAACTACACCTCTTTCTCCTTTCTGTAATATACACTATACACATATATGCATATATACATGTTTGTATATGTACACATATATACACATATATGTACATATGTATGTGTGTATATATGTAAATACACACATACACAATAAGCCTATATAAACAGTATACGCATGATATAAATGTAAGGTCCCATTTTTTTTCTTTCTCATCTTTTGTAATTTATTTATTTTTAGTTTTCAACATTCACTTCCATAATATTTTGAGTTTTAAATTTTTTTCCCCTCCCACTTATTCCCCCCAAGATGGTATACAATCTGATATAGGTTCTACATATACATTCATGTTAAGCATATTTTCACATGATATAAAGAAGAATTAGAACTAATGGGAGGAACCAAGAGAATGAAGCAATAAAACAAAAAACAAAAAAGGAAAAGGAGAACAAATAGTATTCTTCCATCTGCATTCAGAGTCCATAGTTCTTTCTCTGTGTGAGGATACCAATTTCCATCATGAGTCTTTTGGAGTTGTCTTATATTCTTGCATTGCTATGAAGAGCGAAGTCTATCAAAGTCAATCATCCCATACTATGGCTGTTACGGTGTATAATGTTTTCCTGGTTCTGCTCATTTCCCTCTACATCAGTTCGTGTAAGTCTTTCCAGATTTTTTTGAAGTCTGCACGCCTATCATTTCTTATAGTACAATAGTATTCCATTACATTCATATACCACAACTTGTTCAGCCATTCCCTAATTGATGTGCATTCCCTCATTTTCTAATTTTTGTACCACAAAGAAAGCTGCTACAAATATTTTTGTACATATGGGTTCTTTTCCCATTTTTATGATCTCTTTAGGATACAGACCTAGTCATGGTTCAAAGGGTATGTACAATTTTATAGCCCTTAGGGCATAGTTCCAAATGGCTCTCCAAAATGGTTGGATCATTTCACAACTCGACTAACAATGTATTAGTGTTCCAATTTTCCCACATCTTCTCCAACATTTATCATTGTCCTGTTTTGTCATGTTAGCCAATTTGATAGGTGTGATGTGGTACCTTGGAGTCATTTTGTTTTGCATTTCTCTCATCAATAGTGATTTAGAACATTTTTTCATATGACTATAGATAGCTTTAGTTTCTTCCTCTGAAAACTGCCTGTTCATACCCTCTGATCATTTATCAGTTGAGGAATGACTTGTATTTTTATAAATTTGATTCAATTCTCTATATATTTTAGAATTGAGGCCTTTATCAGAGACACTGGTTATAAGAATTCTTTCCCATTTTTCTGTTTCCCTCCCAATCTTGGATGCATTGGTTTTATTTGTGCAAAAACTTTTCAATTTAATGTAATCAAAGTAATCAATTTTGTATTTCATAATGTTCTCTATTTCTTGTTTGGTCAAAAATTCTTCCTCTCTCCATAGATTTGAAAGGCAAACTATTCCTTGCTCTTCTAGTTTGCTTATAGTATCAGTCTTTATATCTAAATCATGTACCCATTTTGACTTTATCTTGGTAAAATGTATAAGATGTTGGTCTATACCCAGTTTCTACAATACTATTTTCCAATTTCCCAGCAGTAAATAGTGATTTCTTATCCCAGAATCTGGAGTTTTTTGATTTTTCAAGTAGTAGATTAGTATACTAATTGACTGTTGTGTCTTGCATACCTAACCTATTCCACTGATCCACCACTCTGTTTCTTAGCCAGTACCAAGTAGTTTTAATGATTGCTGCCTTATAATACAATTTAAGAACTGATATGGCTAGGTCCCTTTCTCTTGCATTTCTTTTCACTGGTTCCCTTGATATTCTGGACTTTTTGTTCTTCCAGATGAATTTTGCTATTGTATTTTCTAGCTCTATAAAATGATTTTTGGTAGTTTGATTGGTATGGCACTAAATAAGTAAATTAATTTAGGTAGAATAGTCATTTTTATTATATTAGCTCAACCTACCCCTGAGCAACTGATAGTTTTCCAATTATTTAGATCTGACTTTATTAGTGTGAAAAGTGCTTTGTGTTCATATAATTCCTGGGTTTGTTCTGGCAGATAAACTCCCAAATATTTTTATCATATCTACAGTGATTTTAAATGGAATTTCTCTATCTCTTGCTGCTTGGCTTTGTTAGAAATACAGAAATATAGAAATGCTAATGATTTTGTGGGTTTGTTTTATATCCTGCAACTTTGCTAAATTTGTTTATTATTTCAAGTAACTTTTTACTTGATTCTCTAAATATATCATATCATCTGCAAAACATAATAGCTTTGTTTCTTCTTTGCCTATTCTAATACCTTCAATTTATTTTTCTTCTCTAACTGCTACAGCTAACATTTCTAGCAAAATATTGAGTAACAGTGGTAATAATGGGCAATCTTATTTCACCCCAGATCTTATTGGAAATGCTTTTAACTTACTCCCATTACATAAAATGCTTGCTGATGGTTTTTGATAGAGGCTATCATTTTAAGGAAGACTACATTTATTCCTATGTTCTCTAGTGTTGTATTTTGTCAATTTTTTTCTGTATCCTTCTTCACCTATTTTCCCTAGGAATTAGTTGTTCTTTAAATATTTGATAGAATTCACTTATAAATCCATCTGGCCATGGAGATTTTTTCTTAGGGAGCTCATTGATGGCTCCTTCAATTTCTTTTTTCTGAAATGGGGTTATCTAAGTATTTTATTTCCTCTTACGTTAATCTGGGAAACTGACAGTTTTGTAAATATTCATCCATTTCATTAAGGTTGTCAAATTTATTGGCATATAGTTGGGCAAAATTGCTCCTAATTATTGTTTTAATTTCCTCTTCATTGGTGGTGAATTCACCCTTTTAATTTTTGACGCTGGTAATTTGGTATTCTTTCTTTTTTTAAATCAAATTAACAAAGGTTTATCTATTTTATTGTTTTGTTTTGTTTTTTTCATAAAACCAGCTCTTGGGCTTGTTTATTAGTTCAACAGTTTTCTTAATTTTAATTTTATTGATATCTCCTTTGGTTTTCAATATTTCTAATTTGGTATTTAATTGGAGACTTTCAATTTGTTCTTTTTCTAGCTTTTTTAGTTGTATGCTCAATTCATTGATCTCCTCTTTTTCTATTTTATTCATGTAAGCATTTAGAGATATAAAACTTCCCCTAAGAACTGCTTTTGCTGCATCTCATAAGTTTTGGTTTATTGTCTCATTACTGTCATTCTCTTGGATGAAGTTATTGATTATTTTTATGATTTGTTGTTTGACCCACACATTGTTTAGGATTAGATTATTTAGTTTCCAATTAGTTTTTAGTCTATCTTTCCATGGCTCTCTATTACATGTAATTTTTATTGCATCATGATCTGAAAAGGATGCATTTAACATTTCTGTTCTGCACTGGACTTGCAGTTTTTATGGCCTAGTACATGGTTAATTTTTGTGTAGGTTCCATGTACCACTGGAAAAAAAGCATATTCCTTTCTGTCCCCATTCAGTTTTCTCCAGAGGTCAACCATATGTAAATTTTCTGAAATTCTATTCATTTCCTCAACTTCTTTCTTGTTTATTTTGTGGTTAGATTTATCTAGTTCTGAGAGGGGAGGTTGAGGTACCCTTACTAGTATAGTTCTGCTGTCTATTTCTTCCTGTAACACCCTGAACTTCTCCTTTAAGAATTTGGCTGCTATACCATTTGGTGTACATGTTTAGTAAATATATTGCTTCATTGTCTATGGTGCCTTTTAGCAGCATGTAGTTTCCTTCCTTATCTCTTTTGAGAAGAACTATTTTGCTGTTTCCTTTGTCTGAGATCAGGATTGCTACCCTTGTTTTTTGGTTTTTTGGGGATTTTTTTTGGTTTTTTACTTCAGCTGAAGCATAATGTATTCTGCTCCAGCCTTTTAACTTTACTCTGTGTCTATCCCTCTGCTTCAAATGTGTTTCTTGTAAACAACATACTGTAGGCTTAGGTTACTTAATCCACTCTGCCATCCATTTCTGTTTTATGGGAATGTTCATCCTATTCACATTCATAGTTATGATTACTACATGTGTCTTCCTCTCCATTCTATCCCTCCCCACCCCACCCCATTTGTTTTTTCCTCTCCTTTCTCCCTTTCCCTCCTCAGTAGAGTTTTGCTTTCAACCACCGCCTCCCTCAGTTTGTCCTCTCTTCTATTAGCCCCTTCCCTTTTCTTTTCCCTTTACCCTTTCTATTTCCTATTGGGTAAGTTAGATTTCTATACCTAACTGATTATGTTATTCCCTCTTTGAACCAAATCTGATGAGAGTAAGGTTCAAACAATGCTCATCTCCCTTCTTCTATTTTATTTGGCTTTTGTGCCTTTTCATGTGATGTAGTTTATCCTTGTCTGCCTCCTCTTTTCTTCATCTCCCAACACAATCCCTTTTCACCACTTAATTAGACTTTTTTACCATCATATCCAAGTCAACTTAAACTCATGCCCTCTGTCTACATATAACCCCTTTTAAATGTCATAATTACATTAAAATTCTTAAGAGTTATAAGTCATCTTCCCTTGTAGGGATATAAACAGTCTGTCTTATTAATATGTTGTTTTTGTTGTTGTTGTTTCTTTCCGGTTCACCATTTTATGCCTTTCTTGAGTCTTGTATGTGAAGGTCAAATTTTTTGCTGAGCTCTGGTCTTTTCATCAGGAAGGTTTGGAAGTCCCTTATTTTGTTGAATTTCCATCTCCTTCCCTGAAAGATTATGCTCAGTTCCTCTGGATAGTTGATCCTTGGTTGTAATCCAAGCTCCTTTGCCTGGGCCTTGCACGGGGATGTTGTGATGCTGGTGGATGTCTGATAGCCTGGAGCTTTGCCTTTTGGAGTTGTGTTTCCCAGAAATGTGTTGAGGCACCAGATGATTTCGCTGTTGGAGAATGCTATTGCCCATGGTGGTTTTCCAAGCTGATGTCTACCGGTTCCCCTGCCTCTATTAAGGCTCTTGGGGGTCCTGGTATTGGCACTTGCCTGCTCCACCAACCTGGGTCTCAGGATCACCGGGGGGGGGTTTGCTGCTGGCATGTTGGGATGCCTCCAGTCCTATACTGCTTTCCCTCCCCCAGAGTGAGAGGGGCCTTTCCCATTAATCCCCCAAGCTTCCTGGGGTACAAGACTGTAGTGCCCTGTCTTTTTGCTGGCTCAGGGTTTTTCCAGGGTTGATATTTTCTGGGCTTTCAGAGGTCAGTGAGGGAGGGCGAGAGCGGCTTACCTCTTACTCAGTCATCATAGCTCCCCAAGACAAAAAATTTTCCAAAATGCAGTCTCTTTTTCTTAGTTGGTCAATTTGGTCTACAGAAACAAAATTGATGGGGCACAAGTATATGAGAAAAATTGAGAAAAGCAGCTCCTCACTTGGAGAGATACAGACAGTTTAGAAAGCAGGAATGAGAAAATATAGATGCCTCAGTTTTTTAAAAATGCCTTATTGATAGCAAAGATGGTTAAAGTGTTTTATTGCTCATTTATGTTCTGTTGTACTGTTGAGGGTGACAGAGAGAAAACTTTAATAAGTACAACTATGTGGCATTTAAGGAATAATTATACAAATCTGTGGTATATATGCCAGAAATGTGAACTTTTTTGTTTTCACCCTAATATACAGATGTACTTCCTACCAGCAGGTACTGTATTGAGACCTGGGTCAAGGACAAGAGGAAAAGAGAGGGGAGGAGGAGAGAACACAAAAAGAAAAAAGGGAAGGAAAGAGAGGACAAGAGAGGACAGAGCAGAGTATCTCTTTAGAGCTAAGTCCAGTCAATACAAGGTAAGTGAAGGACAACAGACTTTTCAGCTACTACAAAAAGAAAAAAAAAAGGTTTGAGTGTTAATTCTATGCCCTCACATGGAAGAAAAAGGAGAAAAACAAAGTTCACTGGATATTTAAAATTTCTTTTTAGAAAAAGGGTCAGATATCAGTCTTTTTCTCAAGAAGATGAAGCTGCATACTTTGAAAAGAAAATAAGGAAACATCCCAGAACTGATCTTGTGGGCCCACAGCCTCTGTCAGGTAAGAGATCATCCAGTAAGAATCCAAAGAAGAGAAGAAAAGTGCTCAAAAGCATCCTTTTTTTAAACCTGATAATAACAATAGAATAGTCTGATACCTCCTTTGGTAATGCATCCATGACATGCCAGAATGTGTCCCTGGTCTTCACCCAAGTTCTTCCAAAATATATAACTACTAGCCATTTCTAATGGGAACAAGTAATACTGTTTGAAAAAAAAATACTTAGAAAACATTGATAAAAATGATAAAACACTTAGCAGGATGCTAAACAATTTATGTACATAAGTGCCATTTTCATCACTACTGCACATCAAAGGCATAGATTCTAGGGGAAGAAGAAAATTTTAGTAAATGAACAATTTCTTGATGTCTGAAGATGGAATATTAGCTTCTGGAACTTGGTTTAAAATACAGGAATGATAAGCTCTTCACTAGGAGTTTTGATATACTTTTCTAATAACAGTTGATAAGTATTTGCATGGGATCTCATAAATCTAAATAAAACAGATTTAAATGGAAAAGAAATGAGAAGGGTGAAAAACACTGATGGCATATATCCACTGGGCTTCATACCTTAGAGAACAACTACAATGCAAGGAGAAGAATAAAAGAGAAGCCTAGAAGTTCACAGGACAATCAATTCAAGAAAGTATCCATTAATGAAGCCCATACCCTCAGACTTCTCTGAAGAAATGTACAGAGTATAGGGAAAAAGCAAAATGAAATGTGAGGAGATCTATAAAGAATATGGCTCTGAATGAGTATAGCTTATTCAAAAGAAATTCACTAGGTCAAAAGAAATTGAGGGTATAATAGCATTACAGGTTAAGAGAGATACTCATGTTAGGAAATTCAGGAACCTGATCATCATGGTGAGCATTTAAGTGTCGATCAGCTGAGACAGAAACAAGTGCTAGCCACCACCTGGATAAAAAGTGAAAACATTTGAGGAGTTTGGAAAATTGATCACAAGCCTGGCACAGAGACATGCTATAATAGTAATGGGATATTTCAATTACCTAGACATCTGCTGGAGCTCTCTCTATGCCAAAAGCAAAGTACCTAATAATTTCTTGACTCGCTTTAATGATACCTTCATCCTTCAAAATGTGAAAGATCCAATAAAATAAATTTCTATTTTGGATCTGATTCTTACCAACAAAGAGGAAATATTTGCTGAGGTATCATAACAAAAATAATAATTAGACTATTGTAGGGATGGGTTCATATGTGATTTTATCTGTGTGTGGAATTCCTAATATGTAGTATATAGTCAGGCCCAAACATAAAGCATGTTTTGGGGAATTAAGATGATTCTTGAAGGCAGCTAAGGAATCTAAAAGGTAGAAGTGAGGAGGAAAGTATTCCTGGCAAAGGGGACAGTCAGTGCAAAGGGAAGGAGGTGGGAAATATAGTGTTGTATGCACAGGGCAGCAAGTAGCTGGTATGAAACTAGTATAAAATTATTTTACTGATGCACATCAGCAACTTGTGATATTAGAGCACTGTAAAGACTACTGGGGGAAAAAAAAAAGACTTGCCAATAGGCACAGAGCTGTTATGGGTCAAAAGCAAATGCTGAACCCAGGTTTTCTTAACTCCAAGATTGGCATTCTAGACACTATGTGACAATGTTTCTTTAGGGATAAATAGCCAAGATATATAAAAAGAAGCAGCAATCACAAAAAGCCTGCAAGGCTTCTTAAAGGACAAGTTGGTATGATTTAAACTAATTTCTATTTTGACAAATTTATTAGACTAGTAGAATATAGGATTGCTTAAGATGTAGGCTTACTTAGATTATAGGAAATCTTTTCATAATGAATGTCATGTAATTCTTGTGTAAAAGGAGAGACGTCGGATAATATATAATTTGTCAGATTTGGAAATGATTAAATGCTAAACCCACATAGTAGGAACGAATGTTTTGAAGTCATCTTGGAAGGAAGTCTCCACTATAGCGTTCTCTGACCTGTGCTTTGACCTCCAATTGTTAACTTTTATTTTTCTTTTTAAATTAAGGCAATCTTTTTTTTTCTCAAGTTAAATAAAGTTGGGAGAGAACACTAACATTCTAGACAGCAAAATCATGATGAAAATGAAAAAAAAATACTAGACTATAGGACCAAGTTCAATAAGTGAAATATAGTAGGAACAAATATAAAGTCTTGTACAGAATCAAAAACTCAATCAGCTTCAACAATACTAGATGGAGGAAGTATGACTACTGTAGCAGTTTATGGGAGCGGGGCGAAGGGTGACATTGGGATATCAGTGTACTGCTCACTCTCAATCATTCTGCATATACATTTGATTGCAAAACTTATCATTTTTACCTTCACATCATTTCTCAAATATATCCCCTTTTCTCCTTATTTCAGGTCCTCATCACTTTTCATCTGAAATAACTACTGAAATAACTTTCTAATTGTTCTGTCTCATTTCTCATGTCTTTCTCCATTCCAAATCCAGCCTTCAATAAACTGCTAAGATGATTTTCCTAAATTGTAAGTCTAGCTATGTGACATTCCTCCCCCAACACTCAGTAAAGTCCTCAGGCTATTACCTCCTTGATTGCATATAAAGTCCTCTATTTATCATTCAAAGGTCTCCACAACCTGTCCTATTCTTACATTTCCAGTCTTTTTATATTCTTCCCTCCACACATTCTACTATTGAGCCACACTACTTACATGCTGTTCTTTGCACACAATACTGTATCTCCCACCTCCATACCTTTGTGCTGTTATCCCCTTTGCCAGGAATACTTTCCTCTTCAATTCTGCCTAGATTCTTTAGCTCCCTTCAAGAAGCAGCTTAATCCCTACCTGAAACATGCTTTAACATTGGGCCTGAATATATTATTTCTAAATATGCAGAATGAGTAACATAATAATTTTACCCTCCATTCATCTGATCTTTTCTTCATACCTCCCTGGATGCAGAAGATATTTGACTCCCTAGTATTTTCACTTCTCCCGGGATTTTCCTATATATCTTTTTCTCACACTCCACATTAGGCCTCAGTCTGATGCTCACGTTCCAGCCAGCATAATCTCTGGATGTTATACATTATCAAGACTGATTTGGCTGCTCATTCTGTCATAATGTGTGTTAGTTATCCATCTTAGCAACATCACACCTGCAAATCTGATAATCATGCAATCTGTGCCTTTATCCAGGTTATCAAGAAAAATGTTAATGAAACAGACCAAAGCAGAGATCCCTAGGGTACTCCTCTACAAACCCCTTCCAAATTAACGTGGAATCATGAAAGATATAACTCTAAAGAAATAATGCATAAACTGACTATTCCATTAGCATTAGTTATTTAATTCAGAGTTCAGACATCCCTTCACATCTCACCTGGCTGCACTACTTTGGGACTTCTCTGATTGGCTACATTATGCCCCTATATCAAGTAGTTTCTCCACTCCCTTGGATTGTCAGTTTTTTGTGGTTTTTTTTTTTTGGTCTTCCCTAATTTCCCTAATTACATTCCTTAATGTAACTTCCTTAAGGAAACTGTCTTTCTTTATTGGTATTTGTATCCCCAGAACTTGGCACAGTGCCTGGCACATAGTAAGAGTTTAATATATGTTCACTGAGTTGAATTATTGAATTGAATTGGCTTGAAAAGCAGAATTCTGAGGAATAGGATGCAGGAAGGACAAGTTTAAGTGGTGAGGAAGAAACTGGAAATATCCAAATCATGAATCTATTCCAATAAAGATAGGCCCAGCAGCATTGGAGAGAAGGCCCTAAGAGGCAGCAGTAAGGCCCTAAGAGCAAAGAAAATTGACTTAACTTTTTTGAGCCTTGGTTCACTTGTTGAAAAAATGTGATAATAGTATTCTAGTAGTAATTTCCCAGGTTGCTGTGAGATTCAAATGACATAATCTCCAAGTGTTTAGAAACTTCATAGTACTATATAAAGAAATATCAGGTACTTTCAGACATAGTGATGACAATATCACAGTTTTGCCCACAATTTAGTTCCAACCAACTAGACTTTTTTTTAACCTTCTCAATAATTTGATAATCTAGTCAAGTTGGATTAGTATTTAGTTCTATGAATTAATTCTCCCATATCTAGTCTCTGAACATTTGTATAAGCCATTCATGACACCTGGAATGCACCATCTCATCTCCACTTTTTTCTTTAAGGCTCAAATGACATACTATCTCCTTTATTAAGCCTTTCCTAATCCTCCCACCATCACTATTTAGCCTGAAGTTAGCCATATTTACTTAACTCTGTACATGTAATCTCCTTGCCAGCAGAAACTATTTTATTTTTCTCTCTCTCTCTCTCTCTTTTTTTTTATCCCCAGGGCCTAACCCAATGTCTTGCTTAATGAACACTTGTGGAATTGTTGAATTTAACTGCATTTGACCTTTAGCTAAGAGACATGGCTCCCAATTTCTCTTTCTGTTTTTTGTTCATCATGGTCCCTCCTGGGATCCTACAGAGTAGAAGCTGCATGGCCACGGGTACCACATTACATGAAACGTGTGGACCTTGTTAAATCTTACTCCTCTTTTATGAAGACAAACCAGACAGTGCTTGTATATACCTTAATCAGCCATTTGTCATCTCATATCCGCCCTGCGATGATAGCCTTTGGACTTGTGTACCCATGTCTAGGTTTCTCTGCTCTAACTTCCCCGCAAACTGGTGCAAGACTTATCTTCCTAAATCAGTGGCCAATGAGGTTAGGGTACTAATCATGACTGGAAATTACAGGAGGCAATGTTGTGTCTAGTGGCACAATATTGACTTTCCCAGCTGTTCCTATCATTTTAGTTCAGTGGACTCAGTCATCAAGATCCAACATGAAGATGATTTGGCATTTTCTGTGCTGTAGAAGATAACATTTCTCAGGGCAATACCGATCTGCTTCTTTTCAAACCCAGAGAACAAGAGCTATGATTGTGTGGAGACCAATAAATGAAAGACTACTGACAAAATGATTTAATACTGGCCGTGTAAAGTGTCAATTATTAAATGTTTCATACCCAGTGATAAGGACAGGAAAAGATGAATTACCACTTCAGTGACACATTAGAAAACATGCTCAGCTGAGATGAGGAACCTGAATTGTCACGTTAGAAATGACCCCATTAGAGTAGAAAGAATCACTGGAAAAAGAGAGATTCAGAGAACACCATGAGTTACTTTGAATGACAATATGAGAGGTTATCCCTGCTGTTGCTGGCAGATTTAGTAGAGAATTCACCACATATTCTGATATCACACACACCTATAAGATGACAAGAAAGTCATCTGGTGGTCTCTCTAAGACACTAAACACCTCTTCCTGAGAGTTGTGGTAGTGACACTAAGGAGCACTTCATAAAAAAAAATCATTAGATTTTGCAAGAGAAATAAAGGAATTATGCACATACATATTTCCTAATAAATTTCAATAGCATATATTAAACATTATTCAGCCAGAGAATCAGTATGCTTCTAACATTTTTCCTATAGATAGCTTTTAATCTGGCAGTGGGAGATGTCCAGAGGGGGAGATTAGATCTATATGCAGATCAGTATACTGATTACAGCATCTGTAAACTTTTTCTTTCCTTTCAACCCTTCTCCCATTGTTGTTAGTCAATGACAAATTTAAAAGCATTTTGAGTGGTAAGGTAAATTCCAATATAACAAATCATTGCATTTTATTTGTGTGCACTACTGTGTGTGTGTGTGTGTGTGTGTGTGTGTGTCCATACAACAGAACAAAATAGTTTGAGGCAAAAGTTTTACTGAAGTTCTTCATAGACCATAACCCATACTCACACAAACACATTTCCCTGCTATTAAGTACCAGTTTCACTGCCTTCCCTGAGCCTTTGTTTGCTCTATGGAAACAGTAGAATGTACTTTTGGCAGGATGAGGAATGTTTGCGTTATTTCCTTTTATCCCCAGCACCTAACACACTGCCAAGGCCCATAGTCAGGGTTAATAAATGCTTGACAAATTGACCTTAAACCAGTCACTGTAAATCTTACAACTTTACAGATTTTGCCTGAAATAACTGTGAAGTCACAGTTAAATTATAATCTTTCCTATTTTTTTAAAATATTGAACTGTGAAAAAAACAAACTAGATCTCACAAAAAAATGTAAAGAAAATCATAGTGTAAATAACAAATGTCTCTTCAGCATGCTTTTTTTTCCTTCTTTCTCTGGGGCAAAGAGTGCTTGCAAAGGACAGATATTTTCAGCGACCTAAATCAAAAACTGCCCATGAATATAATATACATATGTATTTCCATGTATTCAGCACAGTTTAGCACATCTCCCTTTAGCTTCCTCTGGGAACAATAAGCCTGACACATCTTAAGATATTTTAAAATAGGTCATGTTAGTCTACCCTATTAAATAGCAGCCATACTTCATTTCAGTGTATTTCAGTGATAGCTCTACATATCTTGGTCAACAATTCATTATGAAAAAGAGACTTAGAATATGTCTCCATGTTCATTTGACAGCACAATATATCATGTTGCTGCATTGTATTATGAAAAGTCAAAAATATGGAGCTTGAATCTAATTCATTTTTCCCAGTGTCTTTAGGCAGAGAAGAACCAGAGAAGCAGTGTAAACACACCAATGAAATTCTGCCTTTCTGACCATTTAGCACCTCCAAACTGCCCTCAGATAGTCTGAGATAAATGTTGGCTCTTGATAGATGAAAATTCTTCACCAAATCACAGAAAGAACCAGTTCCAAGTCAGGGTAAATGAAATCTCCTACATTATACATTTGTACAACTCTTACCCCTACATCACATTAAGGGATATCTTATTATTTTTGCGATTAAATTTGAAGTGGGTAATGTGTTAGATCTTGGGCTCTTTTCTGAATAGCAACACATTTCTCTTATCCTATCCAATGAAATATAATCCATTCCACCAAGAATTTATTGTTTCTAATCTGGAATAGGCATTGTGATAGGTACAGGAACATAAAGATAAAAAGAAGATTCATTATTGCCCTTGAGAAGTTGATATTGTACTGAGGAATACAGTATTTTCACATATATGTAAAGGTAGAGACATGATAATTTTAGGACTGAAAACATATTAACAAGTAGGGGGATCAGTAATGGTTCTTCATAGCTGGTGGCGCAGAAATTACACTTTAAGGTAAAGATTCTAAAAGTCAGAGGTGAGAAGTAATGAACTCCAGTCAGGAGGAAGAAGCCTATACAAAGTTGGGTAGCAGGAAATGGAATAACAATTTAGAACAAGACTGGGCCGGGGAAGGAAAAAAGACAACAATAGCACTATATTAATGAGAATAATACACGGCAAGGCTCGGAAGATAGAAAATAGGTTAAAATTACTAATGAAGGAGGCATGAGAGAAAATGGAGAGCTTTATTGCTTTGTCCTCCAGCCCTTCAATCAAAACAAAGAGGCAAAGGAGAGTTGAGAAGCTTTGGGTATCAAAAGCTGAGTCAATTTGCATGGCGATGAGATATCAGGTGATTTAGCTTTTCCTGAGGGGAGGCATGATATTCCATGTAATCAAAATCAAGCAGGCCCATTGATGGAAAATGGCATCATATTTTCCTGACCCCAAGTCTAGGACTCTATTCAACATATCAAGTAGCTGCATCCTAGTAATTTTGGGGCTAAAAGTCCTTTAGGGAAACTCTGGCTGGCTCCTATGAACAACATTACTAGAAACCCATACCTTCAAGGTTACCCTAAAAAAGAGTTTGCCATTCACTGGGGACCTGATCCCACAATGCAAATAGGATTTTGGAAAGTGGCCCCAGAAGGGCCCCACTATACCTTCTGCATCTAATAAACAGTACTTATTATTCCCTTGGTCAACTGACATATAGGATTTCATTTTCCAAGATCTCAGGTGAAATGTATAACACAATTCTCTCCGAAATATGGCTATTTTCAGAAAGTTAATATTGAATTGGCTACAATGTATTATGAGAGAGCAGTTGACACAGTACAGATACAAAGTGGCTAGAACAAAACTGAATTATGAAAATTTTGATTGAGTTATCAAAGTCATTTGCACAATTTTCCAGAAAAGGAATGGATTAAATCTCAATTAATTTAGTGGAATAATAATAGGCTTTTTTTTTTGTAAGACTGGGCTTAAGCTGCTTGATGGAAGTAAAAGCATAAGGAACCACAGCAATAGCTGTAAAGCTTTATAATTTCAGAAAAACAATGGGCTATGGCAGCAATCAAAATCTATGATTAGGAAGAAGTTATCCCCTGGTACCTTCATTATGTGTTCACACTTAATCCTTGGCAATAATATGAAAACTTCACTACTTTCATCTAAGAAACTAAAAATTAAAGTAGAATTATAGAACTGACTAAAGAAGACACTTAGAGGGCATCTGTAAAATATTTATTTTTTACCTACCCATGTTACTATTTTTTTTTATGCATTCAGTAAAGAATATCTTGGAGTGCAAGAGCTGAAGAATTGAAAGTCATATCTTATTGCTATTCTTACTTCTCCTCTAACTCACTGGACTAATCATTTAACACTCAAATTTTTCAATATGTGGCTATTTCATAGCCTTGCAAAATAGTACACATAATTTATTTATTTATTTTTGCTGCCACTGGGAAGACAAACAGGATATTGGATGAAGGAGTAGGCTGATAAGAGGTACTGACTGGAGAATGACAGAAGTCTCCAACCTAGTCTTCCATCCTAAGTTAGATCATTAAAAGTCTATAGGCTGCAAAGTTAAATATATTCTTACTCCCACTTTCTTTAGGCTCCCAGGTCAAGGTCAATCAAGCCTCATAGAATTTCTGGATCAGGATTATGAGTAATTCACATTCCTTTCTATTTGTTCCTATGGATCTTTCTTCTATTTGTCTTTCTCTCTGACTATTTGCAAAAACAAACACCAGAATCTATATTTCAGAGTTGGCCCATGGCTATTTATATTTTTAATACAGTGTTGTGATTGAGTTCTAGATAATCAATTAAAAGAGGGAGATGAAGTGCCACTTCCTACCTGAGGCTTTTTCTTGTTTACTTCAGTTGCTAAGTCTTCCTGTGCCCAATTACATTTATTTAATTTGCATCTCTTTATATATGTAGGTGTCATTTTGTCTTGTGGAAATGTAAGGTCCTTGAGGGCAAGGACTCTCTTTTTTTTCTCCACATCCCCAGGTCTGGTACAAAAAAAAAAACACCTCTTAGTAATTATTTACTGAATGAATAAATTTATATCATTAAAAGCTATAAACAAGATAGAGACCAATCACTGGCTTGCATTTTTCTTTGTTGTTCCATCTTTGAAATTGATTTTCTTAAGAGCAATGAAAAATTAAAGTGATTCCAACCTGAGAAGACAGATGACTTACCAAGATGTAGTAGAAGCAATGAATGGCTGTCTGCAGGGTGCAATGCATGGGTACCTTTTGCAGAACGGAGGCAGACATTAATCAATCCCCCTACACAGCCTAGAGTATCTTTTGTGATTATCAAAAAAGACATTTGCAACCTAACCCCAATTTTAATACTATAAATGTGTTGTACAGGTATCATTCTGGGTGAAAAGTTTCAAGGACACAATTTTCTTTCCATGTGAAATGAAACATTTTCTTATTTAACACTATTGATGTTGGAGGCAAGTTGGTCAGGAAGAAAATCCACCAATAATGCAAAATAATGAATAAAAATGTTAAAATTATATTGGAGAACTTTACCCACAGAAAATGTTCTCTCAAATGCAGTTAATATTACATCTATGTATATATGGGCTATAAAACAAAACAAAACATTAACTTCTCCCTTCCTAAGTTTATCAGCAGAAATTAACTTCCTACTCCTCCTTTTATACTAACACACACACACACACACACACACACACACACACACACACCACACACACACCTGCCGCTTTTTTTTTTTCCCTCAGAAGCAACTTTTCTTCTGGGGCCTGCCTTTATCTCCCATATAGCTACAGGCTAATGAACAATTCTTCAAGGTCTAGTAAGGCATTTCTTTTAAATTTATATTGAGAAACTTAGAGCCTTATTAAGTTTTTCTCCCTTGAGATTTTGCTAGCCTTGTTTTACTGGTATTGCCATTTAAATCAGGATTCATTTAATGCTGCTCCATTTTTAAATGGGCTACATTATAATCAAATGAGGCTAAGTCCAGACATGAATGTTCCCAAATGAATCTATCCACAGTCAAAGATAAGACCCCATTATCAAGGAAATACTTATTTTGGTTCAGGTAAAATTCCTTGAAAAAGAGATTAAGGAGAAGCACATTAATGGATTTCATCACTGCAGTCTACAGTCATTAAAAATTTCATGGTTTGTTTGGTTAACTCATCCTTCTTCCTTTCCTAAAGACAACTCTCCCCCCAAACAAACAAACAAAAACCAGTGTTTACTTGACTACTGGTAGATTTTGTGCTTAACATTTAATATTTAATTTCCAAAGATAATTGCTCCCTAGACTAGGTGCTTAAGAGTAAAATTTGGGATGGATGATTTGGGTTTGTGACCTCATCATCTTCATCACTCTGTGACATCTGATAGTGCTGCTTCTGCTGTTTGTCCTTCATGCTCCAAGAAGGCCATGACATGAGGGATGTGATACCATAACATGCAAGTGAATTGGATTTAAGTGAGAGAGGGCTGTGCTAAGGCCTGGGAGGACATCTGATAGTGATGAAAATGATGAAGTCACAAACCCAAATCACCCATCTCAAAATGTCATTTCTGAACTCCCATTTGACATCAGCAACAGCCTGACAGACTTCTACTAGTGGTCCCAGTCACATTATTATTATTATTCTCCACCCCCATAATCCCACCACTCTCCCAAACTTCCTTATTTCTATCATGATAGCTACAAGTCAAACTACAAGCTACAAGCCTTCTCCTACCCTTCATATCCTTTCAGTTGACAAATCCTGTCAATGACACATTCATAAAGTCACTTACTGTTTTGTTCCATTTTCCACACTGACATAATAACCACACTCATTCATGCTCTCATCACCACTACCCCGGACTATTGTAAAAGACTTCTAATTGATCATTTTGCCTTTTCCCCCCAATTGTTATAGCTCTCTTCTCCCTCAAATTACCATGTATTCACTAATCTACCTGACGTTATCTTTCTCTCAACAGAATGTAAGCTTTCTGATGGCAGAGACTTTTAATTTAGTCTTTTTATCTCCAGGGTACATAAAAAGTACTTAACATTTGACAAATTAAACTGTTTATATATTTTGTCACATATACAGTAATTCTCAAATTCTTAAGGTTTGGATTAATCCCTAGTGCAAGGTTTTGGGCATGGTAAGCACTTAAGAGATGGTTGTTGCATGAATGAATGAATGAGGTTCAAAGGTCTAAGTTTCCCCATTAATAAAATTAAAGTGTATGAATATAACTTATAAGGTCATTTCTAAAAATGTTATCAGTCTAGTAAGGAACTGTACATTTCCTCTCATGGTGAAGATAAGTAATTTGCAGATGATATACACACAACGAAATCTGCTGAATTTTAGAACTGATGGGAAAGGTCTTAGATGTAAAATGTTGAATTTGAAGGATATAGTTCTTACACATACACACACATAAATCTATTTTAATAGAAACTGAAAGAAGATAAAACCTCACTAATGAAAGTGGGGGCATAGCAATATACAAAAAACTCACACATCTATTAAAATTCAGAAACATTCAATGTAGGAGGACAATTCAGTTATTTTTAGGCATCCAATTACTCCATTCACTGTTTCTGAATGTCTGTAATCATTGGAGAAAATCTAAGGTCATTTTGAGCATATTTTAGTGGGTTTGGTTGTATGTGTTTTTGAATAAGCAATCAGTGAAACCCCAAAATATATCTCTTGACATTATTGCAACAGCAGATATATATATGTCTTTGTGTTGTACACATGAATACATATACATATACACATATATATACACACACATATATATGTACATACAAATATGTATAGATATATAACATATAAATTATCTGTAAAATTTTATATGGTTCATCAAGAAACAGTGACACAGTGAGGTCTCTTCTATGCAAACACAGGCAGTCCTTGCATATTTTTCCCTATGATGAGTTCCTGTAAACACAGATTTTATTTTCCTATAAAAATGATGATATAATTTGGGTTTGCGTTCCTAACCAGAAAGTTTGTATTAAATAAATGATAGATATGACCAACAATATATTAAAGGGGTAAATATAGATGAGAATCAGAAAAGAGAGAGAAAACAAACTTTAAGTTAAATAGGAAAGTTTACATCCCCAACACTCACATGCACTAACAGGTCAAGTTCTTAGAATCAGGTTGACTACCTCTGCACCTCAGGTTCCTGCAGTACCTCTGGACAAACAGAATGACTCTTTACTCTGCTATTGGCTCAAGGTCTCATTCTGGTGCATGTTCCCCAATGTTAATTCCCAGTGATTAGTGCCCAAGTTTGATTTCACCAAGGGAATGGCAAAATATAGATGATGTATCATTCCAATTCTAATGCTGGATAACAACAGTGTGAGTTTTTTTGGCTCCCTTCAGTTTTTAGGCTTTGATTTCCTGATAGATTCATTGCTTTGTCTTTTTTTTTTTTCCTGGTACTGGGATAGGTAGAGTAGGAAGAAGACACTTCATCTATAATCATTTAATAGAGTAATGATTCTAGGCTAATAGTATCCACAGAAATAATAAATACAAAGGATACAAACAACATATTAAGTGTATTTATACATTACAATGTGAAACTATAAATTTACAAGCATATATGTTTAGTAATAATGAATATGTCATATAAGATTAAAATGGGTATTTAACTAATACTATTTTGGGGGGCTTCTTTCAGGGGTGATAATTTGGATTGTCCCAACTACTGAAACAAAAGCTTTCCATGGAAATGTAAACAATGCTTTTTCCTCTTGTATAAATTTGATGATAAGAAAGTCAGTAAAAATCATTTAAAATACCCTGTAGTTCTAGCTGTTTGCCATGCAGTGGCATATGTATTCATAAAATGTCAAATGAGTAAATAAAGCTAATGAAAAATACAGAATAGATCCACTTAAGCCATGGTCTAATGAACAAAACTACAAAATCTGAAGTAGTCAATTCAACTTAATTACTCATCATAATGAAGGTAAACATAGGAAGTTCAAACAATATGTATATTTTAGACTTTGGGATCTGTTCATATAGATATAGATATCAATATATATATATATATATACATATATATAGACTAGATATAGATCTAGATTATATAGAAGATGTAGGTGATATTATAGATATAGAGAACTAGATACAGAGATGATATAGATTTAGGTGATATATATAGGTATAGGTGATACAGAAGATACAGATGTAGGTGAAATAGATATAAATGTAGATGCTCATATAGATGTACATGATATAAATATGGGTTTGGATATAGATACAGATTCTACATATGTCTATAGATGTAGATGGTAATAGAGATTTGAATATAGATGTAGATATAAGATTTATCAAATACTGTGTAGATTCATTACTCTCTCTCCAAAATTATAGTTGAATCTTATTTGAAAATTAAACTTAGGGACTTTCCTACTATATCCATTAGAATAGTAAAATTCTTTGGGTCAAGAACTGTTTTTACTATTTTTATTTATATTCTTAGAGCTTAGAACAGGGCCTGGTACATAGGAAGTTCAGAGTTATTGCTTGTTGAGTATCCTTCCCTTTCTTTGTTCAATGATGAAGTCAGAGAATTATGTTTTAGACTGATGTAAAATAGTGGCCAATTCTGAACTCTGGGTTTCTTCTCTCTCCTGTGTAGGTAAATTGAAGGTTTTTGCTAAATTCAGACAACACAAAGGGGAAAAAAATAGAAAGAAAATAAAGTGAAATGTATAAATATAATATATTTTAGCAGTTGGGTAGCATGGAGAAGTAGAAAGAACTTCAGTTTGAACTTAATTTCTAAGACTTCTCCTGAATACTTGGGGGACTTTGGGCAAGCTATTTGCCATCCCTGGGCCCCAGTTTCACAAGTAAAGGGGTTAGGCCAGACAGCACCTCAAGTCCCTGTAAGCTCTAGATCCTATATGATCCTGTAATGTCAGTTTAGTCACTTAATCTTTCTGGGTCTCAAAATTCTCATCTCTAAAATGAGACAGTGGACAAGGTAATCTATAACATTCCTTCCATTTATAAATCCTGTGTTCCTGATTTTAAAAATAACTTAGAAGTAAAATTCATGACAAATAATCTCTACTGAATTGTAGGAAAACTAAACATTTCTATGTATCAAAGGATATCAGATACCGTAAAAGTGAAAATCTAGAATTCAAAGCTTCCCTAGAAATAGATTAACCAAAGAAATCAAATATGTAGTACATTATAAAGAACACTACATGTGGAGCCAGAAGACGTAGATGTATTTGGTTCCCCTTCATTTCCCATTAGATATTCTGCTTGGTTTTTACTCCATCAATATCATACTTCCTCCAGGATAAGCTCATCACCAGAGATCACATTATCATTGAGACGGCTTCAGCTTTGGCACTCAAAACCTAAAGGTCTTGAGGATAAAGGTCAGAACAAAAACTCCTCCCAAAACCTCAGTTTAGGGGGCTCAGAATGTCCAGCCACACTTTCATTTCCCAGCAGCTGCTCCATCAACATCACTCAGCGTTCCCTATGTTGTCTCACCCACTCTTCTGCTTCCTTTTGTATACTGTTTTCTCCTAGAAGATGGTAAGCTTCTTCCGGGCAGGGAATATTCTACTTGTTTCCCCAGCGCTTATTGTTCAACCTTCACGCTCAAAAATGACATCACAATGTTGGGGTCAGTGTACAGTGCATCTGGGTGTGACCAACAAGCCCAATATGAGCTCCAAAGGCTCTACCACAGGTTGAACACAAATAGTCCATTTGAACACTTGGGAGGAGATGTCTCTAAATTTGTGCAGTCTGGATTTCTTTTAAGCAATTCTGCTTTGCTCATAAAGCACAGTGCCTTCCTAGATCTGGGCAAGTCATGCTGGACCATCCTGTACCTCCATATCCCACTTCTCACAATTGATTCCAAAGTTCTTCAGAGAGACCATGAGAATGTCCTTGCATCACTTCTTCTGATCACCATGTGAGTGACTGCTGTGTCTAAGTTCTCCGTGAAATAGTCTTTTATGCAAATATACTTTTTTGCCATTCAACCAACTTAGCCAGCCCATCAGAGTTGTACTGTCTGCAGTAGAGTTTGAATGCTTAGCAGTTCAGTTTGAGAAATTATCTCAATGTCTGGTACCTTATCTTACCAGGTGATCTTCCGAATCTTCTTAAGACGATTCAAATAGAAGTGATTTAAGTTTGCGGCATCGAGTTGGTAAACTGTCCAGGTTTCACTGGCATACAACAATGAGATCAGTACAATGGCTCGGTAGACCTTTCGTTTGGTAAGCAGCCTAATACCTCTTCTCTCCCACACATTCTTTTGGAGCCTCCAAAATGCTGAGCTATCTCTAGTAATGTGTTCATCAACCTCATCATATGTGTGTACATCCCTGGAAAGCATACTGCCAAAGTATGTGAACTTATCCACAGAAGTCAATATTTTTCCATTTGCCATAACCCACACACAGCCTACAGGCTGCTTACAGCCTGCAGGCACACCAACGGATTCTGGGTGGCCCATGAAAAATGTAGAGGATGTTTTTCTCTACATTTTTCGCAGGCTGCCTAAAATCCTTTGGCGAAGGTCTCAAGTGGTCAGTGGGCTGCAAGTTGTGCAGACCTACAGTAACCAATGGTTCCATATATGGATGGTGTGGTGCTGACTGGTAAACCTGTGTTTTCTTTGTCAATTATTAGGCCAAAATTAGCATAAGAGGCATAGAATTAATCCATACTTTGCTGCATCTCAGCCTCAGAAGCTATATTGAGTGTGCAATCATCTGTGAACCAAGTCTCCCTCCACCTTAATACTGGCTTATAGCCTTTTCAAGTTAAATAATTTACCATCGGTACAGTAGTTAATGCTGTTGATCTGTTGAACCTTGATGCTGTTTTCATCCTTGTTGAAGGCATCTTGACAACATTGCTGAAAACATCATTCTAAAAAGCATGGGAGTAAGCACATATCCCTGTTTCACTCCACTGGTGACTAGGAAAGTATGAGAACATTGTCCATTATCCAGAAATCATGCAAGCATGCCATAATGAAGTTTGCATACAATCCTGATAAAACCTGGACAACCAAATTTCGCCATGATCTTCCACAGATCCTCATGAATGACAGTATCAAACACCTTGATTAGATTGACTAATGTTATGTACAGATCTCTGTTCTGCTCCTGCCATTTCTCCGGGAGATCTCATTCAGCAAACACCATGTCAGTCATTCCTTAGCAGTTTCTGAAGCCATACTGGCTCTCAAATAGATGACCATTTTCCAGGTGATGGCTCAGCCTATTAAAAAGGACTCTGGCAAGAATCTTGTTGACAATGATTAAGAAAGAGACTGACTCTGTGGTTGTAACAGGACAACCTATTTCCTTTTCCTGTATAGATGGACAGTTGTAGTACCCTTGATCTCCTTGGAGATAACCTCATCACATTCAGAACCTTTTCTTCAATTGGATTTTCAGTTAGAGAGGGAATGCCTTTAACCTGAGGTAAACTTAGCACAATGCTTGACATATAATATACAATTAATAAATATTTATTGAGTTTTGACCATTGGTTCTTTCACTTACATTTCCCTTCTCTGATGCTGTTTCCTTATCTATTAAGTTGAGGTAATAAGAGTTGTACTATTTTTCTAATAGGGTTGTCATGAGAAAATTGCTCTTAAAACATGAAGATTTATATGAAGGTTAAGTGTTTTTGTTTAATATAGTCCCAATTTAACCATGATACAACATTGCTTTATACAAAGTCTAATGATATTATTTAAATCTTTTCTTTTTCTTTTTACAAAACCTACTTTGTGGATTAACCAAGGATAGATTAATTTAAAACAATACAGAATTAAGGATTTTTTGCCCAGACATAATTGATAGAGGAGAAGGACATTTGTGAGGACAGAGTTATAATTTAGTTCCAAACTGAGAGTTTTTATAAGACAGAGAAGAGATAAGAAGACTGCAGCTCAAACTCTTTGCAGTACAGTGATAGATGAATATACCTACTTTGGTACTTCAGGGATGAATTAAGCTATTGGAAAAAGCATTCAACATCAGCTAAAGCACCATAATGTAAGTGAAATTCTACAGTTAATGCATCATTAAATAATTTGGTGCACCTGATTTATAGGTGCAATATACTACATGGCATCAAACAGTGCAGCATAATAAATGGTTTCACAAAAATATGCTATTGAAACTTTTGTTGTAATCAGTCTTCTGAATTTTAGCATAATACTGATAAGAGGAATAGAAGCATCTTTTTTTGTCTGTTTGTTTCTTAGGGCAATGTGGAAAGATATACACCCAATGCTTTTGACTATTGGCATAAATTGTAAGAAGCCTCAACCATATTGTATGTTATCCAAAGGAGTTCTTAAGAACTTTTGTCATTACAATGGCAATGGTAACAAACAGGATTTACTAGAACAGGTTTCAAAATATGTGTTCTGCTTCTTCTTGCCAAATTAAAGTCATATCTACAGGGAACAGTCATGAGGGGCATAAATGTTGGCAAAGTAGATTGCTTAGTAAATGTCACTAGTTATGTACTAAAATGCTAGCTATTGCAGTAAGACAAGAAAAAAGAGATTGAAGAATAAAAATATGCAAAGATGATATGATGGTATAGTTAGAGAACCCCAGAGAATCAACTAAAAAAATGAGTTGAAACAATAACTTCAGCAAAGTTGTAGGATAAAAAATAAACCCACATAAATCATTAGCATTTCTATATACTACCAATAAAAATCCAGCAGGAAGAGACAGAGAAATTCCATTTAAAATAAAGGCAGACACATAAAATTGGGAGTCTATCTGTCAAGTGTAGGGATTATATGAACACAATTACAGAATACTTTTCACACAAATAAAGACAGATCTAAACAATTGGAGAAATTAATTGCTCATGGGTAGCCAAACCAATATAATAAAAATGACCACTTTACCTAAGTTCATTTACTTATTCAGTGCCATACAATTAAACTACTAAGGAATTATTTTATAAAGCTAAGAAAAATAGTACCAAAATTCATGGAGGATAAAAAGAGGGCAAGAATATCATGAGAAACAATAAAAAATGTTGCAGATTTAAAACTATAATATGAAGTGGTAATCATGAAAACAATCTGGTGCTAGCAAAGAAACAGATCAGTGGTGCATCAATGGAAAAGAATAGGTATACAATTGCTATTTAGTCATTCACTCATGTTCAAATCTTTGTGACTCCATATGGGATATTCTTGGCAAAGATATTGGAGTGGTTGGCCATTGGAGAAAGTCCAAGGATTAAGGCAAAGAGAGGTTGTGACTCACCTGGAATTGAACTCAGGTCTTTTGGACTTGTTGTTTTTATGTACAAATATACAATAGTAAACCACCATAATAATGCGGTGTCTGATGAACCAGGAGATCTAAGCTTTGGGGGTAAGACCTCAAAAATTGCTGGGAAAATATGAAAGTTGTTTGGCAGAAAATAGGTATAGATTAAGATCTCACACTATATACCAAGATCAGGTCAAAATGAATAAAGGATTTAGATATAAAGGGTGATATCATAAGCAAATTTGGCAAACATGGAAAAATGTAACTGTCAAATATATGGATAAGGAGGAAATCTACGACCAAAAGACAGATAAAGTGAATTATGAACCAGAAAAGCTTTTGCACAAATAAAACTAATGCAGCCAAAATTAGAAGAAAAACAGGAGACTGGGGAGGGGGGTGTTACAGCAGGTTTCTCTGATAAAGTTCTTATTTCTCAAATATATAGAAATGTGTATGTATATATATATGTGTGTGTGTGTGTGTGTGTATATGTGTGTGTGTATATATGTATATATATATGTATATATATATATGCACACACATAAACTTACGTACACACACACAGACATATTGTCATTGCCCAGTTGATAAATGATCAAAGGATATGAATAGGCAGTTTTCAGAAGAAATCAAAGCCATCAAGAATTACATGGGAAAAAATGCTCTAAATCACTACTGATTAGAGAAATGCAAATTAAAACATCTCTAAGGTACCACTTCACACCCAACAGACTGGACGATACAACAGAAAAGCATAAACGACAAACGCTGTAGGAGATATGGATAAATCGGGACACTAAACTACTGTTGGTGGGAATATTAATTGATCCAACTGTTCTAGAGAGAAATTTGGAGCCATGCTCAAAGGTATATAAAATTATGAATACCCCTTAACTCATCAATACCACTACTACGTCTATACCCCAAAGAGATTAAATAAAACATGAAAGTACTCATGTGTACAAAAATATTTATAGTTCTTTTTGTGGTGGCAAAGAACTGGAAATTGAGGGGATACTCATTAATTGGGGAATCGCTGATCAAACTGTACCATATGATTGTGATGGAATACTAGTGTGCTATAAGAAATAATGAGCTGGGACACCCCCTCATGGCGGCGGTGGCAATGGCTGTGGCGGTGGAGGCGGCAGCGACCGCGGCTTTGGGACAGTGACGGAGGGCGCGAGCCCGGCGACCCACCTCTCTTCCACCCTCCCACCCCCGATGCTTTGCGCCCCCTGACGCTGCCCCAGCCCCCACCCCCGCTACGACGGTGGTGAAGTATTTCCTGGGGCAGAGCGTGCTCCGGGGCTCCTGGGACCAAGTGTTTGTTGCCTTCTGGCAGCGTTACCCCAACCCCTATAGCAAGCATGCGCTGACAGAGGATATTGTGCACCGGGAGGTGACTCCAGATCAGAAGCTGCTGTCCAGGAGGCTTCTTACAAAGACCAACAGGATGCCCCGCTGGGTGGAGCGCTTCTTTCCTGCTAATGTAGCTCACTCAGTGTACATCCTCGAGGACTCTATCGTGGACCCAGAGAACCAGACCATGGCCACTTTCACCTGGAACATCAACCATGCCCGGCTGACGGTGGTGGAGGAAAGATGTGTTTACTGTATGAACCCTGGGAAACAGTGGCTGGACTGAAATCCTACGGGAGGCCTAGGTCTCTTCCAGTTTGCTCGGGGTCTCCAGAGCTGTACAGGAGTTTGGCTTAGCTCGATTCAAAAGTAACGTGACCAAGACCATCGAAGGATTTGAGTACATCTTGGCCAAACTGCAAGGTGAGGATCCTTCTAAGACACTTGTTGAAACAGTTAAGGAAGCAACTGAGAAAGTGAAGGAAACTGCTCTGGCAGCTACTGAGAAGGCCAAGGACCTGGCCAGCAAGGCAGCCACCAAGAAGCAGCAGCAGCAACAGCAACAGTATGTTTAAAGGAGTCACCCTACTGCTTCCCCTGCAACAAAAAGGCCCTGCTGCCTTCCCAGATCGCCAGTCTCCAAGCCTGAGAAGCCTCTTGGCAAGACCTGGCATTGGGCCCCAGCTCCTGAGCAGACCATCAGCACAATGCAAGCCCACAGGCAATCCAGCTCTAGCCCCATTACCTGCCCTGTGTCCGAGTTGTAATTTATCATTAAAAATCAATTTTCAGTGCCGTCAAAAAAAAAAGAAAGACATAATGAGCTGGATGGTTTCAGAAAAATCTGGAAAGGCTTATATGAACTGATGTGAAGTGAGCAGAACCAGGAGAACACTGCACACAGTAACAGCAATATTGTACAAAGATCATTTGTGAATAATTTAGCTACTCTGATCACACAATGATCCAAGATACTTTGGAAAGATTCATGATGAAAGATGCTATCCACTTCACGAGGGAAAACTGATAAACTCTGCAGACTGAAGAATACTTTTTAAACTTTTTATTTTGTTTTATTTTGCAACATAATTAATCTGGAAATTTGTTTTGCATGATCTCACATGTATGTTGTTGCTCAGTAATTATAGTTGTGCCTGATTCTTCATGAACACATTTGCAGTTTTCTTGGCAAAGATACTGAGGTGATTTGCCATTTTCTTCTCCAGGTCATTTTGCAGATAAGGAACTGAGGCAAACAGGGTTAAGTGATTTGCCCAGGGTCACATAGCTAATAATTGTCGGAGGCCAGTTTTGAACTCAGGAAGATGAGTTTTACTGACTTATGACCCAGCACTCTGTCCACTATGCTACTTGGCTGTCCAAAGAATGTGTATATGTATGTGTGTGTGTGTGTGTGTGTGTGTGTGTGTGTGTGTGTGTGTGTGTGTGTGTATGTGATTAAAATCAATTTGCCTGCATCCTCAAGTAGGGTGGAGGGGCAGGAGTGAAGGAGATACTTTAGAACTCAAAATTTAATAAAAATGATTGTTAAGGTTTTTGGTTTTTTTTTAATTATAATTGGGAAATCTTTAATAAAATAAATCTAAATAAATATCATTTAAATGAAAACAAACATTCTCCTGGAATTTCCCCACCTGGCAAATAATAAAAAGTTTGTTAAAGTGTTAATCAACTTCTCCCAATCTCTGGATTACCCATGATTCATAGTATTAGTGAAAGGTAAGTTCTGGGTTTGCTCATTTCCATTGTGCTGCTCTTTGTCATTGTTCTCTGTCTGTGAAAAGTACAAAGCAGATACCCATGTACAAAGCAGATATCAATTATAAGACAGCTGATTGTTTCCTCCATCACTAAGTTCAATTGCATGAAAGTGGAACTATGCAATGAGAACTAGCGGCAGTCTAGGACTCAGTCCTCATAGCATACATATGACTTTGATGAGCTAAGTTTTAAAAATTGTTGAACAAAAGGGCCCTACTCTCTACTTAGAGAATGTGCAGGTATTTTTTAACTGTTTTTGTTCTGCTATTTGGCAAAGAAATAGACTTTTAATTGGCTGCTGAATTAAAACTAGTATGCAATCAAATGACACTAACTGACCTAAATGAGTTGCTCTCTCTCTTTCCTGAGTGCTGCATTGGACTAAGGAGGCAAGCACTGGAGTGAGTCCTCCTGTTGGAAGACATAGCTAGTGTACTTTCTCTATCCTCATCCTTACAAAGCTATGAACACATGGTCTTCCTACCGTGTGTCTCTATTGCATCTGTTCATGACATTTAAAAAGTTCAAAAGATATAGTTTCTGAGAAATTTAATCATTGTATTAATAAGGCTAGCATGCTATTAATAAAAGAAGTCAGTGGTACTCTCAAATGCCAAAGACCATCATGATGATGGGCTCATGGCTTATATGCTTTTGGAAGGTGTCCCAGAAGGAGATAATCTACTTTGATTGGTTAACAATTAATGAGAGAATGAATATTACAATGAGGGGTTGGACCTATTTTAATGAACTTTGATCATGTCATTTACTTCTAAATTACCCCCAGCCTTGGGCAATCAAATCAAAGAATTTATCTCCAAATTTGAGTAGAACAAAATGAGATTAAATTCCTTGTATGGTTGGATGGGGTCTGACAAACATTGAGGAAAGTTAATTCAATGTCCTTTAAGAGACTGAACTTTAAAATAAGGACTATAGAAAAAGGGGAAACTCTGGATCTTCCTAAATCATTGATTATTCATAATCATTTCTCTCATGTTTTTTTCTGCTTTAGGTGGAGTATTGAAGATCATACTCTGTACTGTGACATTATGAGCTTTTAAAGAGCAATCTGTCAGAGACCCAGTGATGGGAGTTATGCCAGAGTTTGTAGGCCAAGGCAAGTGAGGAGTGAAGCTCCAAACCAGTTGCTTAACCCAGCATAGCAGTAGATATATGACATCTAAGAGGGAATGGTTTCAAGTTTCAAGTTTGAAACCATTTTCCCCAAAGACTGGGGTGGTGTATGACAGGTAAATGTAGTGGATAGAGCACTATGCCTGGAAGTAGGAAGAGCTTAGTTCAAATCTGGCCCCAGATACTTTCCAGCTGTGTGACTGCAGGCAAATCATTTCACCTTTGTTTGCCTCGGTTTCCTCATAGGTAAAATGAGGACATAAAAGCATATAACTCCTGGGTTGTTGTGAGGATTAAATGAGATGATATTTGTAAAGTGCTTAACATAGTCCCTACCATGTATTAGGCTCTAGGTAAATTTTAGTTTAAAAAATTAATAATTAAAATACTATTTTATTAAATTAAAATTATTACTAAAATTAAAATTAATTCAAATAATAACTTAAAATACTGGACAGTGCACCCCAGTTAAATGATACTACGGCATTGATAGCTTGAGATTTATGTTGTTAAAATGCTCAAAAAGGGCTCTCAAGGCAATAATATTAGATAAGAATTCCCAGCTGCAGCCAATTCTCTAGCCATCAAGAAGAACTCCTTTTCTCTATCTCAAAATAGAGGGGGTTTTCTCCATCCCTCCCTAGTTGCTGACGTGAGCGGGGCAGTCTGATCCACTTGTTAATAGTTACATGTGTCACTATTAATAAACTGTTTTCTTGCTTGGAGAAAATGTGCCTGAGTTTTTCTTTGTGGTATTTTACAATTGCATTTACTTCTGACCAGTTCTGTCTAGGCAATTCACAAATCTGGATATCCTAGAAAGCTAGGGCATAGCTTTGATTTTTTAAGTCTTTTCAGTTCCTAGTGGTTTCTCCAAGTGGTGATGTTTTCAGGCAGCATCTAATGGACAACTAGTACCAATTCAGGAACACTGACCTCTTGAACTCTCAACATTATAAGTAGGGTTGGAACCGTTCATTTCTGAGGATCGCTGCTCAAGATCAGGACTAAGGGAAGGAATTCCAAAATTGCACAGGAAGCTAGAGACTTGTCCAATCTCAGGGCTATGCATATACATATATATTCAAGACAGGATCACGATTCTTTGAAAAGAAATAAAATATGTAGATATATTCTAAGGTATTTTTTTCCTACATTTTTCTTATTTAGAGTAAAACTGAAGTTTTAGAATTCTTGATTATAATTATAGAATCTAGGCCTCTATGATTATGATCAAGAATAATTCCATGCATACAAATATATTTGATACACTCAACAAGGTTCTGAGGTTGAATATTAGCTAGATCTTTAGACAAAACTATTAACATTTCCTCCACATTAAGCTCAGTAATTTTCATCATTTACTGTTTCCTTTATTTCCTTAAAATATTCTCTGTTGTTTCACATGATGATCAGTTTACAAAGCTTGAATAGGATCAAGAAAAACTGATGAAATTTTTTGGAGCCCAAAACTTTTCCTTGACATAATGATATATTTTTGAAGCCTATTCATGTACTATTCTTTTTCTTTTTATGTGTTATTCGGCTTTCAGAAATCAGGCTTATTACTTTTCTTGTGTAACAAGTTTTTTTTTTAATTGAAGCTATTTGTATATCAGATATTTATTTTTATCCACATAAAAGCTTCTCATTCCGTTTATGCATTTTGCATAATTTCATTGAAAAGGCTCTTTCCAAATCTGCCAGTATGACTCACTTTTGTTTAAAGCATCTGGAGTAACAGCTGTCCAAGTGTCTCTCTTTGATTACCCCTTCTGCACTCCCTGTCTCTCATATCCTCTCCCTTTCCTCTCCATTCCTTTTCTACTTCAGTATCTGTATTGGTACAGGTCATGACATAGTCTAATTTCTCTCTAAGAGTGTTTATTCTATATAGCTCATAGAAGAGTTGCAAGGAAACTGATTTATGAACCATATACATATATACATATAAAATATACACATATACAAACACATATATGTATGTGTATGTATGTATATATATATATACACATACATATATGTGTCTGAGTCATTATGAGTTCTCATTGTAACTTAGAAGCTAAATTTAACTTTGTGTTTCATGATTCTTTTTTCCTTTCAAGTAAACATTTGATAGTAGGAAATTAAAAAGTAATTATAATTTGTAATCCTTTAAAGTGTGTTCCTAAAAAATTGCCTTTTGATTTAATCTATGATATTAAAATGGACAACTGACATTATTCATCATTTTCATTGAGAAGCACATATGCATAAGACAGTTGAGGACAGAAAAGAAGGTTTGGAAGAGCTGATATAGGAAAGGTAACAGAGTCAATTAGGGAAGAGTAAGCAAATTGCCGTGTGGCAGAGAGAACTCGGTGGATATTAAAGGACCTAAATTTATAGCTGATCCATTTACTATAGCTGGATGACTTTCTCCAGCACTGTTGTACATGTGAATGTAATCCTCATCCATATATTTAAAAGTATTCTCTATAACCCACTTAGATTTATAACAGAAAGACAAGAAGGGTTCATTTAAAGCAGAACATAAAAGTAATCAAAATCATAAGCTATCAATAGTTGCAGGGAAATGTCTGACACAATACTGTAATGATTTACATTAAAATTATAAAAAAGAGCAGGAATTAAAAAGATATTTTCCTTAATAGGATGACAAAT
The DNA here is from genome assembly GCF_003287225.1 of Phascolarctos cinereus. Classification (NCBI taxonomy): domain Eukaryota; kingdom Metazoa; phylum Chordata; class Mammalia; order Diprotodontia; family Phascolarctidae; genus Phascolarctos; species Phascolarctos cinereus. The sequence continues at coordinate 135,101,831 of NW_027556402.1, read as the reverse complement.
ATTTATCTAAAACCAAGAGCTATCACTATTTGTAACAGATATGCAAGAAGTTTTCTTAGTACAATCTGTCTCCACTATTATTTGATCAAACTAGAAATAACTATAGCAATAATTAAAATAGATTAATGGAATAAATATATGTACATAAAATGCACAATTATCCCTATTTATCTGTGATATTATGGTTTGCATAGAAAACTCTAGAGAATGAGTGAAAAAACTCACATGAATAGCAACTTCACAAAATAGCAAAATACAAAAGAAAGTCACAAAACTCAGGAGATAGTAATAGAAAGAGAAATCCTGTTTAAGTTAGCAAAAAACATTACTGCATATTTGGGGACTAACATACCAAGACACATAGGATTCAAATACAACTACAAAAGAATTCTCATGGAAAATAAAGGGAGAAGGAGGAGGAGGAGGAGGAAGAGAAGCAGCAGCAGGAGGAAGAGGAAATATTTGTATTAAATTCCAGGCAGTGATAGATGATGTTATTCCCATTTTACAAATGAGGAAACAGAGGCTGAGTCGAAGTGACTAGTTCCTCAACTATAAAAATGACTTGCCAAGTTACCTCTGACTATCAGGCAAAGAAAAAACAAAAATTTATAATATCAAAAAGGATAAACAAAAGTGTTAAAATTACGATTGAAAGAACCATAGACAAAAAATAGTCATAGTAAACTCATATGCCCAAAATGGAATAGCATCCCAATTCAAAAAGGAAAAAAAAATAACTGAACTCCAGAAAAAAAAAGTGAGAGATAACACAAAATGTGAAAACATTCTACCAAACTCCTTTTTATGAAATATAGTTATAATATGCAAAAAAGAAGAATATTAAAAGCTAGTTAGTGTCTTAGGCCAGATATGAACTGAGGTCTTCCTGACTCCAGTCATAGCACTCTATCCACTGAACCACCTCAGAGGTACTAAATTATTAAAGAGAAAGCTAATGTTGATGGATGAGTCACACTGATACAGCAAAATGATACTAAGCAATTATACTACAGATTTAGTTCTATACTTAACAAATTACCAACAGTTCTTCCAATGAAAGACGGTGACATTAAAGACAAGCTAAACTTAGGTGCCCTCTAAAAGCAACTCCAAAACAAAAATAAAATACAGTGGAAAAAAAAAACTAGATAAATAAAAAATATGTACTGTTATGATAGGTTTCATAAAAAAAAGAACAACAAAAAGACAAAATAACAAAGGATCATACTATAGGTAATAAGGCCCTATCTGAGTCAATTTGAAGGAGGAGAGGCAACGAACATTCTATTTAATCTTCATGGCCCTCTAGGAACTTAAGAACCAATAAATAAATTAAAGAAAGAGCAATTCTGTTCACTATTGGGGAAGGTTAAGAGGACTTTCAATAGCCATTCCTAGTGAAGAAATGAAAAAAAATGAACAAATAAAAAAAATTCTAATATAAAGAAGGAAAACTGTAGCACACAAGAATACAAGGTTAAAACTGCAGGAGGGAAAAAAACAAACTTGACATCAACTATAAATAGAACACAAAAATGAGAATAAATTGGCTACTCCAGAATAGCTAGGAAGTTCCCTTTTAAAAATGAAGAGATGAAGGCAAATATAAGTGTTAATAGTTAAAGAAACATAAACTGAAACACAAAGGTTTAAGCACAATTTATTAATAAAGCACGAATCTATCGGTAAATAGGACCTCAGTTTCCTTAGCAAATCTAAGAGCCTGCATGAGGACAGCTCTCTTCTATAAATTTGAGAAGCACAGAACAAAAAAGAAGACCTTGTAGGCAGAAAACAGGTTATGATTGGTTAAGAGAGCTCTACATCATGAAAAGTTAAATCAATAAGACTGGTTACCGAGTTGAGATGTGAGAACAAAATGATTAGTTGGAAAGTGGGAATGAGAGGCTAGCAACAACTCCTTCCTTTCCCTCCTGTGCCTAAGAAATGGTCATTGTTTAAGTTAACCTGGAAGGTTAGAAACAGCAAACCAAGCTTCTTTGCATAACACACCAGACATCCTTGAAGGGTAGTTTGGTGGTGTAAACATATCAGACCAGATTCCCCAGCGTCTACTCTCATTTCCCAAGGAAATAGATTTCCTTGAGGCAAGAACAGAACAGTGAATACCAGAAGAACTGGATTTCTAAACTCAACTCCATTACCAGCCGGTTGAGTTTCTGAACAAAGTTCAAAGTTCAAAGACAAAGAACCATGACTTAAGCAGTTGCTAGACAAAATCAATTAACTGTAATTAGAATCAATTAAAAAAAGATACAGAATCAATCTGATTATTTTGGTAGTCAATTTGGAAGCCCTGAGGAAAAAACACGAAGGAGAATGAACAACTTAAAACAGAAACTCAAAAACCCTTCTAAATCAGTGGACACTGAAAACCAGAAGAGGAAATAGAACTAAAAAGAAAATCAATGATACAAAATGAAATATAGAAGCAAATTGAAATGTCTGAAAAAGATGGAGAACAAACTTAATAGATTTAGATCTGGGAAGTATCTTAGAAGCCAACTCTTTCAACTTTTGCATTTTACGGTATAGGAAACTGATGACCTAGGAGAGTAAGTGACTAGACCAAGAATTGGATCAAATAATTTGAGACACAGGGAAATTTTGAACATGGGCAATTATTCTATCCCTTTTCATTTTGATGTAAATGATCACTTCTATGACTGAGGTAAAATAGAAAAAAAAAAGATGAGGGGAAAGATGTTCAATAGCAATACCATAGAAATTGGTTAGAAGACAGAACTCAAATTTGGTATTTTTGAAAGTTCAATTTTATCTATATATATATATACACACACACACACACACACACACACACACACACACACACACATATAGGTATATACACATACATACATACATATGTACATATACATATATATGTACATTATATATATATGTATGCATTTAAATGCCATTAACGTATTTAATAAAAGGTTATGACAGAAATAGAAGAAAAGAGAAAAAGGTAAATATTTATGTTTTTAAATGTTCATCAAAAGAAAACTAGCAAACAAAAAGAATGGGAGGAGAAGAGAGATTATGAATTAACCAATTAACTGAGAGGAAAAAGAAAAGGGGGAAAATAGGTGAAGAATTAGATAACTAAATGAAAAGAAAAAAGAAAATTGAATAAATTTAGTAAAACTCCAAATCTATAGACAATGTTGATATAGAAGGAGGGATAGAGATTAAGGTTGAGAGGAAGAGAAACTGTGAGAATATGACTGCCTCAAAGTAGAATAAGCAAAATTGTAGGAACAATGTACTAACTTAAAGAGGAAGGGAAACAAATAAATCCTAATTGAGGACACATGAAAATACTAGACCAGAAATATAGGAAAAACAAATTTAACTTATAATTTAAAATATGAATGGATCAACAAAGAAAAACAAAAGAAAATGGCAGACTGAACAAGAAAACCAAATCCTAATATATATAGCTTTCAAGACACTCATCTAAAAAATTCGAGAGAAAGAGAGTGAGAGAGACAGAAAGAGAGAGAGATACAGAGAGAGAGAGACAGAGAGACAGATACAGAGATTGGAAAAAGTGAATCAGGTGAATCAAAAAAAGTAGTTGTTGTAAATGTTCTATAATAAAAAAGGAAATACGTATTTATTAAGTGCCTATTATGGTCCAGATGCTTTTTACAAATATTACCTTATTTGATCATCACAACAACATAGGTAGTTGGGTGCTATTATTATCCCAATTTTGCAGTTGAGAAAAATTAGGTAAACAGGTTGTGATTTGTGCAGGATCACACAGCTACTAAGTGTCTAAGTTTAGATTTGAACTCAGGTTTTCCTTATTGAAGACCCACCACATTTTCTACTCTGCCACCAAGCTGCCTCTAATAAACAGGCACTTATCCTCAACTTATCAATCAAAGCAAAAACAAAAATTCACAATGTAAACAAAGATAAATAAAAACATGATAGTATGATTAAAAGAATCATAGAAAAAAAATTATAGGCATAGTAAATGTTTATGCCCTAAGTGAAATAGCAACAAAAAAAGGAAAGAAAAAAATAATTGACTTGCAAGAGACAATACAATTGAGAACACAATCTACCAAACTCCTTTTTATGAAATAAACATGTAGTTCTAATATCTAAAACAGGAAAAAATATTAATAATAATAAAAATAACCACAATAATAACTAGTAATCATCTCACTTTAACTTCCGCAAAATACATTTATTATCTTATTTGATACTCACAACAACCTTGGGAAGTAGGCGCTATTTCTATCCACATTTACAGATGACGAAATTGATGTCAGAGGTCAGTGAGGCGGAAGTGGAGGTGATGTGGGCGGGACTTGGCTCGTGAGAGAGGTAGGGGCCTGGAGCTGGAATTGATCCTGGAGAGTTGTGGTGATCGCAAGAAGATAAAGAACAAAGGCAGTGCAGGCCTGAGACGGAAAGCAGTGAAACTAAATGCAAATACCTCCCGCCGTGAAAATCCCTCTAGTTGGAGTAATTCTAAAATTTCTCCATTTTATCCAATTGCTTGCCGAACCAATAACAATGGATCATCTAGCCCAGAGGATGAGCCTTCCAGAGACCTGCCTGGGAAAGGTGCTGGTCCACGACTCCTGGGGGGTAAAAATTTCCCTGGAAGTCTTGACCACTTGTGTCACGTGTCAGTCGTGAGGGATCAGGAGATTGAATTTTGCGTTTGCATGAATAGAAAGAGCATGCCTGCAAGCAAAAAGATAAAAAGAGTGGCTACCAAGCTAATGGGGCTTGTTAACTACAAGAAAAGATGTGAGTGGATTGGTGGTAGCCCCGAGCAGCTAAAACGGGATGTGGAACCAGAAGAAATGATTTGAGCAACTTCAAGAGTTCATGAGTTTGAAAGACAAAATGAAGACCTCAAAACCAAACTGATTTCAGCTAAACAAAAACTTCAGTTCCAAGGTCATAGAAGCACTCCATGTAACCATCTACAATCTCCTGTTAACACAGGACAGAGAAAAGTGAATGAGATTTCTGGCTTTCAGGTAAGCCCAAGCAAAAGCCTAATTAAAATTTAAAATTTTGGAATTCTTACAGCTTACTTTTTTCCTATCACACTGAAGTCTGCTATTGGGTTTAAAAAGCTATTCATTCTTGCTTTTCATTAATTTTAGCATTTGTAATATGATATCTGTATAGTTTGAGCTTATATAACAATCTCCAGTTGTCCTGATCTGTATCTGGCTACTGGATCCAGATGGCTGTGGAGGTGAAAGTGAGGCTGGTGACTTTGCACATCTATCCATCACTTAAATCCAATTCACCTGCATGTCATGGCATCACCTTCTTGATGTCATGGGCCTCTTTGAGAACCAAGAACAAACAGCAGCAAAAATAATTCATTATTTAAGAATAAATGAATTATTTTGCATTTGATTTTTAAAAGAAAAGTTTAATTTGTGTTATACATCTAGTAAAGAACCAGTTCTGCAAACTGTATGTTTAATTATAGTTTGAGAATCGTATTTCTTTTGTTAAAAAGAACATTAAGCTTTGAAGTTGGGTAATGCAGTGTAAGAAAAGTAGTTTACCTTTAAAGTCTTCAAACAGTCTTGTTTTTATGAAAGTTTTATGAACTTTTATAAAGTTATATCAGAAGTCTTATATCAAGTTTGCCAGGTGCTAAATAATAAATTTTCTTCACTATGAGCTGTTTGCACTTTCCTCAAAAACATTTCTTAACCGACTCAAACATTCATTTACAGTGATACTAAAATCTAATGGAGTCTAATTATTTTGTTTCAGATAACACAAGAAACATTAATATCTGATTCTAAGTTAATTCTTACAAAAAAACTTTCATTTCATGAGAAATGAAAACTTTTTTTCTTAATGAAAATATAATTACGCAGAAAAGTAACCTGAAATCCCATGCTTACTTTAGTGAAGAAGCTTGACTTCAATAGAAAAGACAAAAATAGGTGCTATAGTTTTCAATCTATAGCTTAAAAAAACCTTTATCTCCTTTGTACAGATATCTCTTTGATATCTATGACCATTCATAAATGGAGAATGGTGAAATGTGAGGAAGGGGGTTGGCCATTTATAGCAATTTGATTTTGGAAATAGACTTTAGGGAAACATTATAAGTTATGACCTAGAAAAATAGAATGCTGCCATTGATTATTTTCATGAACTGAACAAACTATTTGATCTCTCTGAGCCTCAGTTTCTCATTTATCTATAAAATGGAAAGAGTACCTATGTACAAACCTTCCTCAGGGGAATGTCATTTATTAACTATGAAATTTATGGAATAATGTATGTTAAAGATATACCTAATATGCTATAGAAGAAAGAACAGTGTATTAGGAATCACATTCTCATCTCAAGATGAGACTTTGAGCAAGTCATTCAACTTGCCCAGGCTTCAGTTTTTTCATTATAAAATGAGGGATTTGAACTGAATAATCTTAACAGTTTATTCTATCTTGAAAATCCTATGTACACCAAGTGTCTCTATTACTTATTTTTCTTTATCTTAGTTAATTGAATTTACTAGGGGAATATCACACATTAGCAGTGCTTTATAATCAGTGCACAGAGAGGACACATTTTATATCCCTTTAAATAAAACGTTCTTATAAATTCTGAGAGTAAACAGAATTTTTCTCTTTGGAAGGATCAGCAAAATAATACTATTCTTTTAAATGACTTTGTAGTTGTACAACATGTGATTCTTATTAGTTCATAATATTTAGAAAAAAATCGGTTTTCAGACCATGTAACTCTTAGGCCAAAGATCTATTCTAAACCCCTCATCTATCTATTAATTGCTAGTATGTTGAAAATTGGGTTCAGAAAGAACTGGACATGACTGAAATCACTGAACAACAATATTGAGAAATATGGCTTAGGCTTTAGAAATGACAAAAGCCAGTCTTATAGACTAATAAGAATCCTTATGCTTATCTTTTAGGAATACTTTTTTTTTTCCTAGAAGAGAATTAAAAGATGCTTGTCAGTGATTATTAACATATCTTTAATTCAATATTTTATCAGAAATTATTAGTTACTAATATAGGATTCATTATACCACTAACTAATTATACTAGAGATCAAAATTAATATCAAATCAGGAAAATGGTGAGAAGATACTACCACATATAAGTTCAGCGACCTACTTAAAAGAAAGCTAGGGGCAGCTAGGTGGTGCAGTGGTTAGGGCACACACACTGTAGTCAGGAGGACCTGAGTTCAAATCCAATCACAAACACTTAGTAGCTATGTGACCCTGGCAAATCACTTTACCCTGATAGCCTAAAAAAAAAAAAAGAAAAACAATGCTGTGTTTATGACCATTTTCTGCAAAAATTACACCAGTGTAAAACAGTTACCGTAATGGGGAGGTTAAAGCCCAGATGTCACTTGAAAAAGAAAACATTTGATTTGATTTGAAAGCCAAGAGTTGGAAATCCAGTTTAGAATACAAATTCAACAACATACAAATAATTCTACAAAAAGCATACTGTGAGATCCAAGTGAATGAACCACCACATTTTTCATTCATAAATGAAGCTATTAGTAAGACAACAGAGACAGAGAAAGAAAGACATTTTTCATTGTTTCTGACAATCTATTTTTATCATCAGTGAGCAAAGAACCACCTTAATACCTCACTTTCTGTGCTATACAGAGAAGCAGAAGTGGTATAAGTGTGACTGAAAGCAAGTAAACACTGAGGAAATCAGTGGAGCTGTAACATAATCTTGAAAGCATTGCAGTATCACTTTACAGTAGGCCTACACAACATATGGCCCTCAGGCCACTTGCTCCCTGCCAAACGATTTCAGGTGGCCTGGGAAAATGTAGGTTGCCATTGTGCACTCTCCTCTCTGTCTCATGACCGTTTACAACCAGCCATCATCATTCTGTCTCTAGACAAACTTATCTGCAGCCCAAAGAAGTTTATAACTTGTGCATGTCTGCTTTACAGTAATCATAAGGAAGGAAAATAGTAGGAAAAATATTGAATGATATTAATATCCCCAAAATATAATAACTATTGACCCATATTCCTACTTTCTCACCATTATAAAATCTTTATAAGAATTATCTACATGTGTATTGAGAGTATCTTTGATGAAAACATGAAAAGAAATGAGGCAGACTTTCTTATGTTATTGACGGTGGAAGAACATATCTTTTCTTTTTTTTGGAGAGGCAATTGGGGTTAAGTGATTTGCTCAGGGTCACACAATTAGTAAGTGTCAAGTGTCTGGTCTGAGACTGGATTTGAACTCAGGTCCTCCTGACTCTTATACTTTATCCACTGTGCCACCTAGCTTCCCCCAATAATATATCTTTCCAATCACTTAATTGAGTACAGGGGCTCACTATATTTATTGTTTGTTGATTACAAATACATATATAGTGTTTGCATTTGTGTGTGTATATACATATATATATATGAATTATATGTAAATATAAAATACACACATACACATACACATACATACATACACATATGCATATATACATATATAAAATATTTTACCTTGGTAGAGCAAATCTCAGCCTAAAAGGCTTTCTTCCAACAACTATGATGCATGCATGTAATGGAATTAAATGATTCAATAATGAATGCAACAACAGATATAATGTTTCAAATACATCTGCTGATTTATATGATGCTAGGGATAAAGCATGAAAAAGACATAGTTGTCAAAAATGTTCATTATTGCCGTGGAGGATGTCTTAAGCAAGGAAAGTTTAGATGAGAAGGTGAAGTAAACCAGATGTTTCTTTTAGCAAATAATATTATACTGATTATATTAAGCCCCAGAACAGTATAGGGCCACTGCAATAACATTCACTGTTACTCAAAAGAAATGAACAAAAATCTGCACACACACACACACACACACACACACAAACACACAAAGTAGAAGCAGGTGAAAAATATCTGTTGTGCCAAATTTGATTTTCAATTGAATGATCAGTCTATTAAGATGGTACATTGGGGTATGCATATATGTGTGTTTGGTTATGTGCACCCACATGTGTGTATGCATATATGCATACATATTATAGATAACATACTTGTATGCAGGTATGTATGTTTGTGAAAAGTGTTACAAAATGAGTTGGTCCCAAAATTGAATTAGAGGTAGGTTGGGGTCCTGATCACTTTTGAGAAATTACCCTGTGCTTTCAGCAATCCTAAACATTTCCCTAACACAAAGATCCACATTTTTAGTACATCTATTCTCCTAGTAGTAGTGTGTATTTGCAAATAATGTAACATCACAGTCTCCAAGCAATCAGAATTGTGAGTAAAGAATGAGACATGGTGCCCCCAGTGGAATGTATCATATTGTCAGGGATGACTTATGTGGAAGAAGTAGCATGAAGGTTATCATTGAGTAAATGTTTGAACAAAAATAGAAAGTTGATCAATCACATGATGACAGGTAGATATTATATGAACACCTGAATGCTCCACTGGTACCCATGAAATGAAAAAGGCTAGAGGAAAGTGTCTAACATATTGGTGTGGAAAAGTCATTTACTCCACAGTTGAAATAAATTTTTATGATAATCTATCAAGAAACCCTTTACACTTAGTACCTATCAAGAACAGTGAAAATTCCATAATTGGATAATATTGTTTCAACTCTTGAAAAATGAACTTTTCTAAAGCCTTTCAACTTCATTGTAAGCTTTACACAGTTCTAGTGTGCTCTGTACTTAGTTCATTACTAAATGTTTCAGAATATCTTTCATTTAAAAAGGATCTATGCAATCACTGAATAATTCCTACTTTATATTTTGAGCCACTTCAAATTTCAGGAGCCAAACTAAAACTAAAATGTAAAGTATGCAAGTAAAAGGTTGCTTAATTTTATCTTATTGATGTATTTCTAGAACATCACATGTATTTTTTCTTTTGGAAAGTGAATCATATTTTACTTACACAAAGGGAGTTTTCTCTTGCAACTTATTCAATTGTGAATTTTTTCAGGAAAGCTGAAAATTGTTTTTATAAAACAAGTAACTGTTCCTGATTTATCCTTCATGTAAATATGGATTTGGGGATTTGCTGTAAAGCAAAATATATCTATATTTATGAATTTTTATTTATATTTAAGAACACTAACATTAAACAGCAACAATATTTCTATTCATAATTACCCATTCTTTCTACTCCAAGAGAAAAATAAACAAACAAAAAACCTTTTGTCTTTCCCCAGATTATTACTACAAAAAAAAGTAGAGATTTATCTATTTCCTTTTCCTTGATCCTTTACTTTGTTCTGTGAGGATCTGTTTTGAAGAGTTGTCCATGTTTTTTGTTTTTTATTTTTGTTGTTGTTATTGTTGGGTTTTTTTTTCTCCCTGATACCACCCCAGGAATTCTAAATCTAGTATCTTCTAGGTAATTACATTTTTACAATAGAATTTATTTATTATCTATATGATACATGCTACTATGTTTCATGTAATTTCAACTGTTAGAGACCTAACAATCCCTTTGGAGAAATATTGTGTCTGACTATGTTCTGTATGGTAAAAAAAAAAAAGCTTATTATTGATCCTTATTTAATTCCAAATAACAATGTTATGGACAACCAAAATGTGTTCCTACCTTTTTAACACTCCTGTCTTTTAAAATCACTTTAGCAAACTGAAAAGAAATTTTAAAAAATCGGTTAAGTGACTTGACCAGAGTCACAGGGCTGTTACTCTGTAGTAGGATTGGAACTTGTGTTTTCCTAACTCTAAGTCCTATAGTCTGTACTGTGCACTGTGCTGCTTAGCTACCTGTATATGAATATAATGGAATGTTATTCTGCTATAAGAAATGAAGAAATATATGATTCCATAGAAAGTTTCTAAAGTACAACAGGATAGGTGCTTACCTTGAATTTCTTCCTGTTTGGGTATTATGGTGTGTAGAGATCTGTTTATAGGGATTTGTTTTGACTCATAATTCTGGTTTGTTTGGTATTTATATACAAGTACTGTTGAGGCTTAGAGATTTGGGGTTGCCAGGTCCCTAAAAATCACGACGCATAGGTCCTGCTGAAATGAATTCAACCCAAGCCTTCTTTCAGCCAAAGGCAAGGTTTATTAGAACATCGGTCTGGAGTCACTGAGATTTAAAGAATCTAACATATTGGCTAGACTCTTATGGAATTTAAGCATTTCTATTGCTAGTACGCGTGGGCCAGAATTTAAGAATGTGAGCACCTTAATGGAGGCCAGATGGACCTTATATATAGAAAGACTGTGTGAGGGATCTAGCAGTGGCCAAATAGTCTGAGGTGACTGGAAGAGGGTCTAAGGAGGATCTAGATGGGAGCGGCCAGTAAGCCAGGGTGACTGTGTGGTAACAGAAGGCCAGGGACCTAGACTACCTGGCCAAGGGAGAATGGAGCCTAGATAGGATTAAGGGTGGGAAGTGGCCCTGGGCCATAGGGAGGTAAGACAATGGAGGTTTAGTCTAGGTTAAGGGTAATGGGACAATTGGGAGATTGGGCATAGGCAATAATGAAAGGCCAGTTGATAGGATTATAGCCTCAGCACAGGCCAGAAATTTGGCTATGTGGGAAGGTCCAGGACTTTTCCTTTTTTGGGGTCAGATCCCATCTCTATTACTGCTATGATACACAGGACATGCCAGAGCAAAATAGGTTATCACACTCTTAGCTGTAGCAGGAGGATATTAATAAAAAAAAAAAAGTTAGGCGTTAAGGACTCCTTGAGTTGATTTGGCTGAGTTGAGAACCCTTCCTCATGTTACTCTGAAAAAAAAAATATTACCTCTGATTTCTACTGTATTGATTTTACAATGCCATTGATTTTATGCTGTATTGATTTTTATAATTGAGTTAGTATCTGCCTGGACTTGCCTTGCTCAGAAATGCAGTTTTTCCTAGTGCTAGTTAGTTTAGAGGTGTGGTTGAAAAGGAATCTTGTTATCACTCAGATTATTAGTTCCTGGGATATCTGCTTGTTGTCTGTATACCCCAACCAGCTTAATCTGGTGCTAAGTCATCTATCCTTTCCTGTCCTTATGGGATTAGGGGGAGGCTTGATCTCCCCCAAAGAAACACAAACCTTGTGGTTCTGGGACCCTGACAAAGATTTCAAGAGGTAGATGAATCCCATAAAACAATTAACATTTCTTAATTGTCAGAGAGGAGGATGATTAGCCACATGTGAATGCCAACATACTTTTCCCGGTATAGGCAATAATAATGCTCCAAAATTACATAGATACCACCCCCACCCTACCCCCCCATTCCTGCATGTCAATAATGAGGAAGCCCCCCCACCTGGCCTCTCTTCTTATTGGAAGTTACTTACTTCCTGGCTTACTAAAGTGGCCAGTCTGACCTACTTTGTTAACAGTTATATCTGTCACTGTTAATGAACTGATTTTGCTTGGGATATGTATGTCAGTTTACCTTTATTACATTTACTGACCACATCACCCATTAAGCTTTTGCCAGATTATCAGTGCCTAAAAGCAAAAAAAAATAAGAAAAACAGAAGGCAGTAGTTACCTTATTAAATGACTATGAATAAGAAAAACATTTTTTTCTAAACTTAACAGGTAATATACCTTACATATATTAGTACTTTTCACATGTATAGATATCTCATAATTAATAAAATATAAAATCATTTAAATGCAGTATTAAATCCATAGTAGTTTTTGTTATTATGTATTTTCTTAATCAGAGAATATTCTTAGGAGAATTTCTATGGTCATAAAAAAATATGAGCTATGACAGTCTACAATATTTTTTTTAAAGAAAGAATATCCCTATTGAAAAGAAGGCTAAGAAATCCGTTAACACATCTTTCTTATCCTTAATCTTTGTCTAAAAGGTTATCAGAAGACTTTTTCTAAAAATGTTTGTTCAATCCAGGTGTACTGTTTCTGTAGTATTCCACTGATCAATTAGATTTTAAAAATTGTGAATAGAGAAATAAGATCAGCTAGTAAGAAAAAGTTACCTAATTGAACCCTAACCCTACTAGGTATCCTAACTGAAATTTCCCTAAGTAAGTAAGCATCCCTTCTCTCCCAGAAGACCTCCAGTGATGAGCAGTCTAGTGTCAAGACACTACCATTTTGTGAAATGGAAAAATTATTTCATGAAAAAATAACATTTGATGAAGTAAGAAAGCAAGGCCTCCATTGTCTGGAACAATTTTGGTGTTAACCATGTTACTCTAAACGACTGCATTTTTTTTCTCCCCAAAGCATAGTATTAGCTGGTTTTTGAGAATTTGGCTTGTCTGGAATTTGCAGATAAAATACATATTTTATATTTTAATCATAAAGGTTTCTCCCATGGAAGTGCATTATTTTCACCAATTAGCATTTCTGTTAGGAAGATGTTGGATTATTTGTAGAGATGCAGAGGAGAACAACCAAGATGTTGGGAGGCCTTTTTTCTACACTGTCATAATTCATTGAAGGAACTGATGGGAACAATCTGGGAAAGAAGTAAGGAATAAGATGGCTGCCTTTTAATATTTTAAGAACTGCCATGTGAATGAGAAAATTGAGTTGTTCTTGTTGGCCTCAAAAGGTAGAACTAGTAACAGTCAGTGAAAGGTGCAAAAAGGAAAATAAATGCTTGATGAGAAAAAAAAATTGCACACACACACACACACACACACGCATATGTTTTTGTTTTTCAAGAGTACCATGGCATCAGGAAGTTGTTGATGCCATGACTTTCAAGTGAATTGGATTTAAGTGAGGAAGGGCTGTGCAAAGTCACCAGCCTTACTTTCTCTTCCAGAGCCTTGTCTGGGTCAATTGGCAAGATATAGATCAGGATGACTGGAAATGATCCCAGAAGCAGTTGGGAGACTTTGGCCTTTTTAAGCTAAGGTCTTTCTGAGTTTTCATTTGGCTGAAGCAACACCCATTCCATGACTAAGGCTAGGTGAGAAATGAACCTAATCAAAAAAAAAATCAGTCTGGGAATGGAAGACCGTCAGGGTTTCTGGCCAAAACAGAAACAATTACTGTTTACTTTCACATCAGGACCCAAATAAGACCACTAAGTAGGACTTGGACTGGGACCCTATTGTTGGCCAATCAGTGAGAGCTAGAGTGAATTGGGTTTGAGGCATGGTCTTTAAGAAAGAAATCTAGCCAATAAACCCCAATATATCTTGCTAGGTTTCAGCCATCAAAATTTAAGGCTCTTTGGTCAGAGCACCTGCTGGTAAGGGGTATAATGCCCTATGTGGACAGAAGGAGAGGAAGGAAGGGAAGGGATGGGGAAGGAAGGAAGGCCAATGGGGAAGGAGATACAAAATCTAATAGAAGAAAACAATTTGTTAAAAATTAGAATTGGGAAAATGGAAGCTAATGACTCTATGAGAGAGCAAGAATCAGTCAAACAGAAACAAAAGAATGAAAAAATAGATGAAAATGTAAAATACCTCATCGTTAAAACAACTGACCTGGAAAATCGATCCAAGAAAGACAATCTAAAAATTATTGGTCTACCTGAAAATCACTATGAAAAAAAGAGCCTGGACAGTATCTTTCAGGAAATCATCAAGTAAAACTGCCCTGAGGTCCTAGAACCAGAGGGTAAAACAACCATAGAAAGAATCCACCGAGTCCCAAATCCAAAACGACAAGGAATATAGTAGCCAAATTCCAAAATTACCAGGTCAGAGAGAAAATACAGCAAGCAGCCAGAAAGAAACAATTTAAATATCATGGAACCACAGTCAGGATTACACAGGACCTTTCAGCTTCTACATTAAAAGACTGTAGGGCATGAAATATGGTATTCTGTAAGGCAAAGGAGCTTGGATTACAACTAAGGATCAACTACCTAGCAAACATGAGCATGATCTTTCAGGGGAGGAGATGAATATTCAATGAAATAGGGGACTTCTAAACCTTCTTGACAAAAAGACCAGAGCTCTACAGAAAATTGATCTTCAAAAACAAGACTCAAGAGAGACATAAAAACATAAATGCGACAGAAAGATACAATATGTTAATAAGAGCAAACTGTTTACATCCCTACAAGGGAAGATGACACTTGTAACTCTTGAGAATTGTGTTGTTATTATACCATGTTAAAGGGGTATACATACAGTGGGTAGGAATAAATTGACTTTGATGTAATGATGAAAAAAAATATCAATAAGTGAAGAAGGAGTCTTACCAAATTCTTTTTATGATACAAATATGGTGCTGATACCTGAACTGGAAATAGTCAAAACAGAGAAAGAAAACTATAGACCAATTTCCCTAATGAATATAGATGCAAAATTTTTAAATAGAAAATTAGCAAATACACAACAGCAACTTATCACAAGAATAATACACTCTGACCAGGTAGGATTTATATCGGGAATGTAGGGCTGGTTCAGTATTAGAAAAACTATCAGCATAACTGATCATATCAACAACATAACTAACAGAAACCACATGATCATCTCAGTAGATGCAGAAAAAGCTTTTGACAAAACACAACAGCCATTCCTATTAAAAACACTAGAGAGCATAGGAATAAATGAAGTCTTCCTTAAAATAATAAATAGCATCTACCTAAAGCCTTCAGCAAGCAAGTTATGTAATGGGGTCAAGGTAGAAGCATTTCCAATAAGGTTGGGGGTGAAATATGGATGTTCGTTATCACCATTGTTGTTCAATATTGTACTGGAAAGGTTAGCTTTAGCAATAAGAAAAAAAAAAGAAATTGAAGGTATTAGAACAGGCAAAGAAGAAACAAAGCTATCCCCCTTTACAGATGATATGATGATATACTTAGAGAATCCTAGAGAATCAAGTAAAAAAGTACTTGAAATAATAAACAACTTTAGCAAAGTTGCAGGCTGTAAAATAAACCCACATAAATCATCAGTATTTCTATATATTACCAACAAAGCCCAATAGCAAGAGATAGAAAGAGAAATTCCATTTAAAGTTGCTGTAGGCATTATAAAATATTTAGGAGTTTACATGCTAAAACACATCCAGGAACTATATGAACACAATTACAAAACACTTTTCACACAAATAAAGTCAGATCTAAATAAGTGGAAAAGCATCATTTGCTCATGGGTAGACTGAGCTAATATAATAAAAATGACAATTCTACCTAAGCTAATTTACTTATTCAGTGTCATACCAATCAAACCACCAAAAAATTATTTTATAGAGTTGGAAAAAAATAATAAGATTCATTTGGAATAACAAAAAGTCCAGAATATCAAGGGAACTAATGAAAAGAAATGCAGGGGAAGGTGGCCTAGCCATTCCAGATCTTAAATTTCCAATTATCAAAATTGCTTGGTACTGGCTAAGAAATAGAGTGGTGGATCAGTGGAATAGTTTAAGTATGCAAGACACAGTGGTCAATGACTATAGTAATCTGGTATTTGATAAACCCAAAGACCCCAGCTTCTGGGATAAGAATTCACTCTTTGACAAAAACTTCTGAGAAAACTGGAAAAGAGTATGGCAGATACTAGGCATAGATCAAAATCTCACGCCATATACCAAAATAAAGTCAAAATGGGTTCATGATTCAGATATAAAGGCTGATACTGTAAGCAAACCGGTAGAGCAAGGAATAGTTTACCTAACAGATTTATGGAGAACCGAAGAATTCATGACCAAACAGGAGATAGAGAACATTACGAAAACCAAGATGGAAAACTTTGACTACATTAAGTTGAAAAGTTTTTGCACAAACAAAGCCAATGCAACTAAGATTAGAAAGAAAGTAGAAAATTGGGAAAGAATTTTTACAACCAGTCTTTCTGACAAGGGCCTCATTTTAAAGATATATAGAGAATTAAGTCAAATTTATAAGAATACAAATCATTCCCCAATTGATAAGTGGTCAATAGTCATATGAAAAAATGTTCTAAATCACTATTGATTAGAAAAATGCAAATCAAAACAACTCTGGGGTCCCACATCATACCTATCAGATTGGTCAACAGGAAAAAACAGGAAAATGATAAATGTTGGAGAAGATATGGGAAAATTGGAACACTATTGAATTGTTGGTGGAGTTGTGAAATGATCCAACCATTTTGGAGAGCAGTTTGGAACTATGCCCAAAGGTCTATAAATATGTGCATACTCTTTGACCCAGCAATAGCACTTCTAGGGCTATATCACAGAGAGATCATACAAATGGGAAAAGGACTCACATGTACAAGCATATTTATAGCAGCTCTTTTTGTAGTGGCAAAGAATTAGAAATTGAGAGGATGCCCATCAATTGGGGAAGAGCTGAACAAGTTTTGGCATATGAATGTAATGGAATACTCTTGTGCTATAAGAAATGATGAACAGGCTGACTTCAGAAAAACCTGGAAAGACTTATATCATCTGATCCTGAGTGAATTGAGTAGAACGAGGAGAACTTTGTACACAATAACAGTCACGTTGTGCGCTGACTAATATTGATAGACTTTACCCTTCTCAGCAATACAAGGATCTAAGACATCTCCAAAGGCCCCATGATGGAAATGCTCTCCATATAAGAAGAAAGAACTATGGAGTTTGAATGCAGATCAAAGTATACTATTTGCTTTTTTCTTTTTTTGTGTTTTGTTTCCTCCTTCTGGTGGTTCTTCCTATTTGTTCTAATTCTTACTTACAACATCACTAATGTGAAAATATGTTTAATAAGAATGTATATGTATAGCCTATATCAGATTGTGCACCATCTTGGGGAGGGGAGTGGTAAGGGGGAGAAAAATTTAAAACTCAAAAGCTTATGGAAGTGATGGTTGACAATTCAAAATAAATTAATTAATAAAAAAAGAAATAAAAAAAGGAAGAAAGGAGGGAAAGAAGGAAGGAAGGAATAAAAAAGAGAAGGAAGGGAGGGAGGGAGGGAGAAAGAAGAAGGGAGGAGGCAGGAAGAAGGGAGGAGGCAGGAAGGAAGGAATTAGCTAGGTAGGTCCCCAGTGGGCAGCTTGTACTACTTACAAGTTGCTGTTTGTCCTTCGTTTTCAAAGAGGATCATGACATCAGGAAGTTGATGCTGTGACATTTAAGTGCATTAGATTTAAGTGAGGCAGGGCTGTGCAAAATTACCCCCTCACTTTCTCCTCTAGAGCCATCCGAGTCTAGTGGCAAAATATAAATCAGGACAACTGGAGATGGCCCCCATCCTAACAAATTGAACTATCCAGAAGTACAATGTATTCCTTCTAATACCTGAAGATAATAAACTCTACTTCAGACAAAGTCTTCAAGCAAAAGCTAGACCTTGCATAACATATCTGAGAGAGAAGTATTCTTATTTAACTGTTGCTAAATGGCTTCTGAGGTCCCTCTCAACTCCGCAAATCTGTGGGTCTTAAAATTTGGAGATATGTTCCAAAATGTTCAGGTAAATATGTTGTCCTTGCACCAAACAAATTGTGTAAAAGCCAGTTCCTTTGCACTATCTATCTTTAAATGAACAATTATGTTCAAGGTTTTGATTACATTATGTGATCAAAAGTCACCTTCATTATCTGTTGTGAACAAAAGTCACCTTCATCATATATCTTAGGAATATTTTGTTGTTAAACATAAAGGGAAATAATAGCCACTGATTTCTAAGAATCTTTGCTTCTTACTGGAAATAACCTCTTCTGTAGCTCTTAAATTTGTCAATAGCTCAAAAATAATGTGGGAGTAAGTACGCTTATTACAAGTGGCAGTGTATAGAGAGTGTCAATGTACTTGCATAAGTGGCTATTTGGATACTGAATTGATGACTCAATTTTAATTAACTGACTTGAAGTGCAAAGGCATGTGAGATTCTTTTCCTCCAACCCCAGTTTCTGGTAGGAATATTATATTTTGATGAATCTCAGTTTTAGTGGGATCTTTCTAGTTGGATTTGAAGGATATTGGAACCCTTAAGAAACTCATCATGCATTAGAACAAGGAAATCTGTAGTTTTTTCTTTGCCTTCTTAATTATATTATTGTTAAAAAGTAAAAATCCTACATTGCGTATTTGTATTTTGTCTTCAAGTTTATGTAAGACTTCCAAAAGTTTTGTCCATTTTTAGTATGAGCATAGCCATTATTTAGTTCTCAGATTCTGTTGTACCACGTTGACATTTTCATATTTAAATCACTACCACCTGTCTTTGGTGGGAAGTCCTAAGAGACTTTTCTTATTTATTCAAATTTCACTTCTTTGTTTTAAACACACTTGGAGACAATCCAACAGTTTCACATTACAAAAGGAATCTATTCATTTCTCCCCTCAGCATACAAGTACCTGTTGCTCATAAAGACACTCTTGTTTATGAATGGGTTTTTTTAACATGTTTTTAAATACCACATACAAATAGTGATACCAAATGAATCTGAAAATTAGGACAATATTTTGAAACCAAGGGGAAAAATGATCTTTGAATAGAACCCATCTGTCTACAGATAGAATCCATGTAAGCAAGAAGGAATGACAAAGAAATATAGTGTTACAGCTTTAGAATAAGTGGCAACAAAAAAGGTAAACAAAGCAGAACTCACATCTTTGAGTAAATAATCTTTTTCAAGAAACTGATAACTCTATAGATTCCTTTTATGGAAACATCTTCTAGTGTATATAGCTGAATCTAGCCACTCATCTGCCTTATAAATATTAATTTGTGGCTAATTAGTCTTTAAAAATTGTACTACACATGTCTGGCCCATCAAAGCATGCATGCTAATTATAAATAAATGCACCTTCCTTGTCTGTATAAGAAAATGATAGTTTAATCTTAGAATTGTCTGTTCTCATTGAAAATGATGGTGTCTGACAGCATTGTGTCAAAGGGAGCTTGTCAATGTGGGGTACTTCAAAGACTTTCAGGTTCCTAATTGACAAAACAATAAAACAAAGAGAAAATCAGCAGCTTACTGAATAGTTCCGTTTCTATGCCTTTCATTTGGGGCTTTCAACACTTCTCAATCCCCTTGAATTTCAATAGTAATTTATGCACTTAAAATAGACAAATTCCCCAATTGCTGGCCAGGACACTCTCTGTCTTATGGCTACCTTCCTTTTTCAAGATGATGGCATGGTAGTTCAGGTAATAAAATGATATGATTTGATAACTTTGATATATTTGATATGTATTTGATATATTTGATATATATATATATTTGATATATGATAACTTTCAAATATCTTTATGTAGGATGAAAGCATTATACTGTGCTCCTCTGTCTACAGTCTGTGAGTTCTAAGTTTCCATGTATATGAGGAAAGTGATCTGGCTTTTTATAAAATATGATTAAAGACAAAAGAATGTTGACCAATGCCAACAGGGTGCTCTTCTTCTTCTCAACCGTCAAGTGGCTTTTGAGAGCTACGAAACAGTGATCTAAGTGTTATTGAAGAGAGTGGGGGGAGTTGGGTGATTTATCATTTTAGCATGTGTATTGTGCATTTATCTATGCATTTGTTTGCTCTGAGTTTTTGGCTGACTTACTACCCAAATTGCTGCCGGGATTCTGGAAACTGTCCAAAGGGGAGGAGAGTTTTATAGGTAAAGTGCCATTTAACTGTGACCTTTTGAAACTTCACAAGAAATATTTACAGTTTTCTGCAAATCAAGTCTCAGGTCATAGAGGTTCATTTTCTCCATTTGTTATTTAAAAAAAAAAAGCTGAGTTGGATTAAACCTTTCCATGCCTCTCTCTTTCTCCTTCCTTCTTCTTTCCCCATGGTCATATTCCCACAAAGCTGTTTATGGTCATAGTTGATTTTGTACATTCAAGAAAAGCCCTGTAAAAAGTTATTATTTTAAATTATTTCATCATATTAATTATTATTTTTTAAAATAATGATGTCTTCAGCACACTGGATTTGGAATCAGAAGACTTACATTCAATTACTAGATTTGACAGTTATTAGCTGTTATTAGCTTTAAAAAATTATTAGCTTGGACAAATCCCTTGCAAAGTTTCTCTTTTCTCATCTGTAAAATGAGAATTTAAAACATGTGCCCTATATACGTTGTAGAGCTATTACACAGATTAAATAAGATAATATGTATGTGTGTACATGTATATATATTTGTATATATATATATATGCATATATATATATACATATGTATAAATATATGCCTCTTGATAAGTATATAATGGAAACCTGTTATAGTAGATAGAGGGATAGTTTGGGAACAGAAAGACCTAGGCTCAAATCCTGTCTCTGAGGCACTATATTTTTTTGAACTTAGGTAATTCATGTATATGGCCTGGACCTGTGATTCCACTGGGGTAGCAATTTCCTGATAAGCAAATCTCCCTAACCACTGCAGATGGGCAGATCTCTTTAATTTATGGTCTTAGAAAGCTTCTTGGTTCTCTTTGAAATTAAGTAACTTGATATGTGCCACACAGCCAGTATGTATCAGAAGCAAGACTTTCTCATTCTGAAGGTAGATCTGTGATTTTCTACCTCATCATGCTATATAGAGTCTCTAGTACAAATACATATAATATATATATTATATATATATATGCACATACAAATACATACATCCATTTTCTCTGTGGATGTATGTGTTTATGTACATATATCACATCATGCATAAACATACAGTGTGTTCCTTTACATATAATATTACTATTTTTAAACTTTACAACTCTGTTATGAAATTATTAATAGAAAAGTGTTAAGGAGATAATTACAACTTAAACTCTGAAAAGTAGTCAAGAATAGGGTAGGGACAGTGACTGTAAAAGGCCTGCGGAAAGCCAGAGAAAGATAACTAGAGTTTGATATTTTTTTTAAAGAGGGGATTAGATAAAAGCTTATGACAATTATATCAGTTTTGGAGTACTCAAGTTGTACTAAGAATTTTCTTTTACTCTTAGCCTTAGCTGAAAGCAGGCCATTGGTTCTTGTATTGTGTGTGTGTGTGTGTGTGTGTGTGTGTGTGTGTGTATGTGTGTGTGTGTGTCTGTGTGTGTGTGTGTGTGATGGTTCCCTTTGGTAATGTGGTGAAGCCCCTGGACATATTCTCAGAATTATTTTATATATATAAATATACATATATTTAAAATTCATAAAATACATGACTACAAAGGAAACTAATTATCTTGAAATATAGTTATCAAAATATTAAAAAAATCACAGACCACAAATTCAAAACCTATGAACCAGGATATTGCTAATAAGTGGAAAGTTTAAATGAAGTCTATATATTACTAATTTAATAATCAGGTCTTATTAAATTACAAATTACTAAAATCATTGAAGTTTATTTAGAGCTGGAAAGGATATTAGCAATGACTGAGCTTAAATTTCATATTTTATATGTAATAATCAGGGTCCCCATAACCCAAGCAACTACAAAAAACAACTCCATATTCTTGGCTCTTTTTTGGTTCAGAATCTTCTCTAAACCATAGCTCATGATCTTTCACCATTGAGTTTACTTTAACTAGTAGAACATAGATTTTTTCAATCTAATTTTTATTCTGATATTTTATCTCAAATACAAAAAGTCAAAATTCTTATAACCAATCTTCAAAAGAAAACCATGCATAACAATTAAAAATGTTTACAGCCTTTTGTTCCCTTAGTTTGCTTCTTTATACTAGGTTGTTGAAAACAGAACAGACTTATCTTGAAAATTCCGCATTAGGTCAACCCTGGTTAAGGTCCATTTAGATGGCTCTGAGATGACTGCCTTAGTGGGCTCTAAAACTAGATTTTTTTAAAGGCTATTAATGATACAGCCTAGTAACAAGTAAAAATCCAGCATTCCCTTTATAAATCTTGGCATCTGTTTTCCACAAACATATACACACATATATACACACATAGATATAGACATATATAAACACATGCATGCACATACACATGCATGCGTAAATGCAGCCTAGGCACAGACATAGAGGAACAACTGATTTCTGTGATGTGGAAGAGTGTTATCTTCTTTTAAATTGATTCTGCTCTTTCCTGGGATTGCTCTCCAATGCTCACTTACAGGTATCAGATCTCTGCTGTTCTTATTTCTTTGTTTCTGCTTTTCTTCATGTATCTAGCTATCTTCAGGGACACTTAATACCCTCTACAGTATCTACTATGGATTCTATGCTTAGTAAGCATTTCCTCTGAAGAGGAAATTTGCATGCTTTCTAAGCAAACTCTTTCAATCAATGATCATGCAGATCCAATGGCTTTGGAGCTCTTTGCCTCAGTTAGCCTGCTCAAAGAGGGAATAAATGCTTAATTTAGTATTATTTCTCCTCTCTGAATTCTTCTTTTATCTAATCTTTATTATTTTCTCTTAGTCCTTCTTTTCAAACATTATCCATGTTACAGTCAGAAATCTATTTTAGTTATGAGGAGATTTTGTTTGTTTTTCATCATACCCCCAACCATCCCCACTCCTTCCTTCCTAGCAATTCCCAAATGGAACCAGATCATAATTTTTGTGAGAAAACTGCTATTAGCATCTCCCTGTGCCTCTCTTGTTCTTCTGTTCTATCAAAATGACAAGGGTTGGGCTGGTTGGAGAAGGGTAATGATATTGGTGATATTTGTCACACTTCATGTCTCATCCCCAGCAACAAATCCCAGCATGATGACTCTCTCTTGTCTCTCCATATGCATATATAATCACATTGAAAACACTGTTAATCCTCTCAGAAACTGGAAAAATCATCTTTTTTTTAAGGCTCATTTCT
Organism: Phascolarctos cinereus; assembly: GCF_003287225.1. Classification (NCBI taxonomy): domain Eukaryota; kingdom Metazoa; phylum Chordata; class Mammalia; order Diprotodontia; family Phascolarctidae; genus Phascolarctos; species Phascolarctos cinereus. Next base: position 135,078,120 of record NW_027556402.1, on the reverse strand, counting down.
ATCCCTCAGCTACTCCAAATTGGCAATTTCTTCTATTCCATCTGGGGAAAAAATACAAATTTCCCAGCCAGGCATTCAATTCTTTTTACATACTAGTCCCATCCATCTTTCTAGACTTATTTCATAAACTCCCCTTCTAAAATTCTATATTTCAGTCAAAGTGGACTCCTGGTTGCTCCATGGAATCAAAATATCATCTCTTACCTACCTCTGTGTATTCTTAAAGGCTATCCCCCATGCATAGAACAGAATCGTCTTTATCACCAGCTTTTTTTATTCATTTGCTCAATAAGCATTTATTAATCTCCTATTTTGCACAAAGCACAATATTTGAGTGTTTGAATATGTGCAAAGCACTGGGTTGTCACTTAAAATACAGAGAGAAAAGGAACAATATTCCTGGCCCTTTAAGCTTAGATTCTTGGGTATCTAGAGGTTTGTAACATTAGTACAGTTAAGTGAGGTCAATGGAACCTGAGAAAGGAGGGAGTGCTAAGAACAAAGGGATCCAGGAAAGGCTCTCCATATGAAGTTGTACTTGAAGGAAAGTGAGGAATCTAAGAAGTAGATATGAGAGGAGAGAGCATATTCCTGACATGGGGGAATTAACAAAAGATGACATTCCTGACATTGTATATGATCAGTAAGTTAGAAACTAGAATACCAAAAATAGGAAAGCAGTCTAGTCTAGTTGGGTGATAGAATCCATGGAGGTGAAATGAAATCATTCTGGAAAGGTAGGCTGAGCCAGAGTGAAGGATTTAAATTGCTGATCTAAGGAGTTTGTATTTTAGCATGGAGGCAATGAAGAGTTACTGAAATTTTTTGAGAATGCCACTGCCTGTGCTTGAGGATAATTATTTAGCCAGCTGTGAACAGGATAGATTGACTGAGGGAGAAACTGGAAAATGGGAATACTAATGAGAAGGAGAGGACTGCAATAGTCCAAGTGACAAATGTGTGGTGGGAGGTTGAATTGAAGTTGTGACCATATCAGGGGAACGAAGAAGAAAGACTTGAATGATTTTATGAAATAAATGTAACAAGACCTATTGAATGAAATGGGTACAAGTCACCACTTCATTAGACTTATTTGTCTATGTATTATATCAATTCCCTCCTCTTCCTACTACCTCTATATGATAAGATTTTTGTCTTTGTATCTCCAAATCCAGCTGATGCTTTGAATAGAATGTCTGCTTAAGTAATATCTGTAATATTGAAATTTATATTACACTAAACAATAACCACTTTCAGTGCTTTTTGGCATTATTTTATCTTAGAAAAGTAGTTTTTTATTGCCATAGACTAAGTCAATTTCATGAATACTACAGTTCTTTTACTGTATATTCTTACCCTCAACCAGGTATCAAGTAATTCTTCTTAAAATGTTAGTTGACAAAGGCTTGATTTGTGACTCCCTTTAGTATATGTTGATATTTTACCAGAGGTCATTTCAAAACAATTTTGATTAATTTATTCAGCAACTATTTCATTTTAATGTTTGCTGTATGTGAGGCAATGGAGAGAATGCACAGATTAATAGGTACCAATCTGCATATGTAGAGTATGTTCTTCACCGAGAGCTCCCTACCTTTAGAGATTACAGATTAAATTAAAAATTTTTAAAAAAGAATGATTTTTATTGCAACATCCAATAACAGTCTTCACATACACTTTTGGAACTATAAAATGGAACAAAAAAGTATTCTAACAAAATAGCTTGTTCAATATTAACAAAACACAGGGCTTAGCGTCTTAAATTGTTGTTGTTGTTCAGTCAATCACTTATGTCTGATGCTTTGTGACTCTGTAGAACTGCCCATGGGGTTTTCTTGGTAAATATACTGGAGTGGTTTTACATTTCTTTCTCAAGGGGATCCTTTGATCAGGCAATCAGAGGTTAAGTGACTTGCCCAGAGTCACTCAGCTAAAAAGTGTCTGAGGCTGGATTTGAACTCACATCTTCCTGACTCCAGGCCCAGTGCTCTATCCGATGAGCCACCAGCTGGTGGCCTCATCTCCTAAAACAATGAACGATTTCTCATAAACAAATGAGGAAGGAGACTGAAAGACCATAGAGAATGTGATAAACAGAAAATTTCATTTGGAATAAGCAGTCATAACTTCCCTAAATAGTAGTAAAGTTAACAACAGGTACATGTCATTTGATCTGTCTAATGTAATCAAAAGCAATCTTACTTCAGATGGGGCCAATGAAACAACTAAGATGTAATAGTAGAAATAAATATCTTTCTATAGCAACACTTAACATGAACTCTATTAACAATTGGTTGGGAAAAAAAAGAAGCATTAATCAAATGGTAACAGAATTGTTTATGGAAATGGAGAGGTTTATGCTGGCAATTCAGAGAAGATCACTGCCAAAAAATAAAAAAAAAATACACAAAGGTAATCCTTGTGAAGAATAGACTTAGTCAGTAATACAGAATATTCAAATGATAGAAACTATGCAAGATATCACTGTATGCTATAAATGTTTTGCACCTTTCAAATACCTTGCAAAACATAGATTATATAACAAAAGCTGACCATATTTCCTGTACTGACAAGGAAAAATACTCATATTATAAATAGGATTAGGGACCTAACTTGAAATTTCAGTGATCGAAGGAACTCTCAGGTGAAGAAATTCTTTCAATGTAAGTCATCTCTGCAATGTATAGTCTTAGAGACTTGCTCCCCTGATAATTTAAATTATTTGGCCAGGGTCAAATTGTAAATTGTAGACTTGAATCCAAATTGTCCTGTGTTTAATACCAGTTTGCTATCACTTAGGCACATTGTCTTTATTTTTCACATGTTGACTTTTAAATATACTACAGAAATGAAAAAATAAAACTTATACTGGAACTGGACCACCATTAAAAATGTTTTCCATAGTTCCCTAAAAATAATCTTGGCTGATTAAAAAAAAAACGACCTTAGAACAATATTTTCAGTAGAAGCTTCAGTACTGAATACTCATAATCTCAAAGCTATATAGGATGAAAATTTTTCATCTTAAAGCTACATGGAATGAAAAGTTTTTAAAACATAGAGACATAGCAGGAGAGTTCATAACCATGTGGGATTAGGATGAGGTATATGTCATCTTTGATGTCCTGTCTATTAGTAGAGTGGTTCCAGGTATACTTTCTGTGAATTAACAAAAGATGAAATTACATTCTAGTACTTTTATTCAACTATAAAAAAGCAGTTGTTCTACCCGCCTCTGAAATAGTCTGTGTAGAACATTAAATTTTAAAATTATTAGGATAACAGCTTATCCTAGGATTTTTTGGTGTGTATTCCATAAAAGATGAGAAGACAACAACAAAAACAATGAAGATAATAATTCACATTTGTATTAAAAATTAAGGCATAAAATGCTTTTCTTTTAATACCCAGCATACCAAAGGCCTTCAAGGAACCAAAGAATGAGTCACAAATAGTAGAATTTCAGATAAACTGAGGTTTAGTGGTAGATAGGCCTTTCCAGGACTCATCGAATCATATAGCTAGGCAGCCATCTACTTATTAGGCTAGTTTTGATAACCACGGAGTCTGCCCAGTTCTCCTACTGTCCTCACATGGAGCTTTGTGCTACATTATAGATTCTTTTGTATTTATTTGGGAATTAATTCATTTAATTATAAATGAATTAAGCAGATAGAAACTTAGTGAGGCCATTTAATCTAGCTTCATTATTTTATAGAAAAAGTCCAGAGAAGTTAAGTGATTTACCCAGGGATATGTAACTAAATTATCCTCAGGCACTGAGTCTGCTCTTCCCCTCTCTTTCAGATCAGTGGCTCAGTTTCTTTCTTTACAGAGTCTAAGAGATGAGATTCATATTCTAAAACTCCCATTTACTGATCCAGATATTTATAAAGAAGAATTTTTTTTCTAAGCCACGATTTCCTTCTCTGTTAAATGGAAATGTCAGTACTTATATTACCTACCTCATGATGCTATTCTTATGTAGATCTCAAAACACCATGTGAATCTGAGTTATTCTGTTGGAAGTTAATGTAATCTACTATATCCTTACAAGTGTTTCCACCACTGCAATTCTCCCATAACAGGATGAATAAATGGGCAAAGAATTGATGAATTCGTAGACTGTCTACCATATAACTTGCTATGGAATAAATGAAGTAGACATGAAAATTCATTATGGACTCACACACTGGAATGAATGTATTTGTTCATGTGGACTGATACACACAAATATCTTAGCAGTTGTTTTTTGATGTAAATCCTACAGTACCTGCATCTTAGTTCTCTGTATCATTTTGCCATTGGTAACTTGGTTTAACATCACTTTTCAACTTTGTTATAAGATATTTGGCAAGATAATAATACCATAAGAAAAAAAAAGTGGAGATGGTTTGAAGTCATATTTAATGGCTTGAAATCCTTGACCAGTGAGTTATTAGATAAGCCACACTTTCCTAGAAATATAGCTCTAGAGGTATATATTTTTTAAATGATTGACTCATGTCACCAATACTATTTATTATTGCTGCAGTAGATTGGAATGGTTCTGCGACCTTGAGGTTCCCTGTATCCTGAAAATGCCTAATTTGCCAGGGCAGAGGTGGTAGTTAATAGGGAAACTGACCAAGAGGTCTTAAAGCATCATTATGAATCCTGAAATGTTAGGTTAGAGGGACAAAAATGAACCAGAGAGAGTATTATTCTTTCTTAAGCAACTCTCAGAACAGTAGTGAACAAACTTAAATTAAAGCCTTGCAAACTAGGCAGAATGACCCTATGAATCATCTTTCCAGCATTTGATTTTAAAACAATGACTATTCTAAACATGGGAAAACCATTTTGTTTTAACTTGGACAGTGGTAGGGAAGATCAAATGAAATAACATATGCAAAGCAATTTGCTATTCTTAAATCAGTACTATGGATGCTAGGCATCATAATCATTATTATTGTTATCAATTTGATGATAATGATGATGATGATATCTCATCTGGCCTTCTATAAAAAATAGTACACTGGTTCAGTAATTATATCCTAGTTGTTGTGTAAAGATAATACCTCTATCAGAGAGGTAAGTATAAGCAAAATAAAAATTAGAGAATATTAAATATCATTCTCTGCATACCTCTAAAACATCATAATATACTTGAAAATAAAATGCACTAATTGTTATATTTATTTAAAAAAACTAGCATGGACATTCATATGAGGAAAACATGACCACTACATTTGAATGTTTCATTTTTTTTTACCTCAATAAATTTTTTCTATCTAAATCAGACTTGTGAGGTATTCACAGGAAATAAAATTTTCTTTTGTATTTTGTTCCCAAGATAAATAGTCATATCCATGACAGTCCCAAAAAGGGAACCCAGGAAAATTCATAGATTGTAACTAAATGAATGCATAATCCAATTTATGTTTATTTGATAAAATGGAAAATTGCATTATTATACATCACAGGTTGAGCCTAGTTAGTAAATTGTGTACATCGCTCTCATTTCGATTGAGAGGATCACAGGGTTTTAATATACATTCTTTTGATATGTATTTCCAGTACAGGTTCAGAAATCAGAATTGTAGTCTCTTTTCTGTTCATTTTCCAATCTTTCCTAATGCTATTTAGAGTAATAAGATAAACACAATTCTAAGGTATTTCTCTTTTGCCAAGGCAAAGTATGTGGACTGAAATTTTATGTCTTTTATCTGATTATAGATTTTGTTGGGAGAAAAGAGAAAATTTGGTTTCAAAGCAAAAAAAAATGAAGAAAATCATATAGATTTAAAAAAAAATAAAAACTGCTACTAAAGTTCAAATTGATTTTGAGTTTATTTTATTCTAAACTCATGGGACAAAATTGGTTTTGTACTGTTTCACCTGAACCAATTATTGCCAGTATAATATAAATGTTTTCTCTCAGGCAATTTGCTCTGAAGTTAATTCTCTGGGTATCCTGCAAATTAATAATTTTCAAACTTTTCGAACCATAAAATCCTTGAAAAAGTTCTAAGAATTTTTCACATATATTCTGATAGTAGTGGCAATTGTATAAACAGTAAATACAATTAGTAAATATTTTGTGATTTGTATCCTCATGTATTTTGGCCTTAACATCAACAAGTCCAAGCTCCTCATTTCACATTGGATGAAACAGCAGCCCAGAGCAGTAAAATGACTCACATGTCATATTTTTTCATTTAAAACCAATTTTTTTCATAGTCTCTCTGTCTTTGTCTCTTTCTGTCTCTCTTATCTGTCTCTGTGTCTCTGTGTCTGTGTCTGTCTCAGTCTCAGTCCCTGTCTGTCTGTCTCTCTTTTTCTTTGTCTCTCAGTTTATCTCAATTTAGAGATGAACCATGGTTATTGGTATGGCCCAAAGTTTTGGTCAAAATGGTTCCCTAAAGCATTTTTTTCATTGCACATGCAGATGATGTCATAGATTTTAAATCCCTATATTCATTTCTTCTGCTGCAAAATTATCTTGGAAAAAAAAAAGCAATATCTAATTGTTGTGAGTAATTATTTGATGCCAATTTTCCATGGATTCAATTTTTTTCATTGCTCTCCCTGATGAGGGTACAGTGTTACCAAATACCATAAGTGGTATCTGGATACAAGTAAATTCTTTCTATTTCCAATAGTTTGGGGGTCTAGCTCATGCTTTTAAGTTTTCAGCTATTTGTGGTTCTGTTGGATTCAATCTGTAAAGTGATGACACAAATTAATGATGGCTAAAAATTCAATAAATACCCTAAAAAAAGAATCCAGGACAATTACAAATATCACAGCTTTAATACATAAAACACAGTGTTTTCAAATGGTGTTGTTAATTTAAAATGAGAAAGCTGACTAATGAGTAATTTTTAATTTACAGCCTTCCAAAAAGTAGGAAAAAAAGGAAGCTAAAAATTTCATTTGCAATAAGATTCTTTAATGATTTCTCCTTATTGAAAAATGAGATGCTATTCAGATAATGAAAAGTGTTCCAATTTATAGATTCCTGGAGAAAAATAGCTTTACAACAGATCTTGGAAGCTTGGTCTCTGTTCTCTTTGTGTAAGGCTGATATTGAGGTGTACATGGTCTTTGTCACATAACGTCATCTCAGGGTGATTCATAACTACAGCAATCCAGTGACACCTTTTTTTAATTTTTTTTTCAATTTAGACCAATTTGGCAAGATAGGTTTTAGTTTACTTCAAGGTTATCTGAGGGCTACCATGAAAGAACTTCCCAGTTTACTTATCATCCTACTCTATGCCCTTGCATTGAAAAGGTAATGTCAGCTTCAAAGAATTAATTCTTTGTGGGATGCTTCTAGTTAAGTCACAATAAATTTTTCAGTGTTGAATGAGCTTATAAGCATTCAGAATTCACAAAGTACAGTTGAAGTGGTGTCTACTTGTACTAAGGGAGCATGATGGTAGCTTTGGATCAGCAGAAGTGGAGATTGAGAGAAAGAGTGTATTAGGGGTGGGTCTGACAAAAGGTAAGCAAGATAGCTTTCCTATGAAGACGGGAAGCTTTGGCACTCTGGTATAGTATGTGTTTTATACTTATGAGAACATAGTAGGATGTCATTAAATACTTGTTTGATTGAGCAGCTTTGCTTAAGCATCATAGGATGCTGGTTCATTGTTAGGAATTCATATATTAGGGTCTGAAAGATTGAAGCATGATTTAGTAAGATATCTTATTGGTAGAAATGAAATTCTACCACTAGGAGCCTCACAAATATTTATCATGAATATTTTCTTCAAGAAGAGGAGTACAAGTTGCAGTAGTTTTTGAGTACTGAATAACATCATATGAAACTGATTATATTCTGAGAAGTAGGAAATTATAGTTTACTGACACAGGAGTCATTTCCAAGGCTCTGTATGATAAAGCCACCAATTTATTAGCTCAAAGATCAAAATCAATACCAAACCAGAAAAATAAAATTGGGAAGCTGATATGGCATACAATTGTGACAACTCCAACCTGATCTATTTAAACCATCTGATGAACCTGAGAAGTGAGGGAAATGAGAATAAATTACCATTGATAAGGTCTACCCCTTGTGTAAGACCCTTTAACTGAGATAAATTAATCACCATAACAATGGAATCCAGAAAACCAAGAAACTGCCTTCACTACCAAATACTTGATCTGGCTTGCTAAGCAGAGATATGATATGGCTGCCATGGGGAATATAAGCTTCAAGTAGTAATAATGTGTTTGTAAAACCTTGCAGAAAAAGATAGTGAAGAATTATAAACATTATTTCATAACGTGGCCAAAAGTAGTGCAGAAAACAAATTTTTTAAATTTTTGGCAAGAGCCGCAATTAATCCTGATCACACCAGGATGACTTAAAGTTGAAACTAAAAGGACAATGATAAATAGATGAAAAATGGGAAGAAAAATATTGTGAAAATTTAAATTAAAAAAAAATTTTTGTAGGTCAGTGATTGTAAACCACAACATTTGCATTCTAATACCATAATCCTTGATGTACTACCTGAGGAAGTGTAAATAATGCTAAAGAAAACAAAGATAAAGAAAGCAGCTGGACTACAGCAAGTATGTAGGCAGGAGGTTAATGTTGAAGGCAACGTAATTTTTAGAGAATTAAAAAAAGTAATTCTCAATATGGCTGAAAGAGGATATTAACTACTTAGAGGAGAGAAAAAGATACTTGTTATTACTGAAAAGTGTTCAGTAATTTCTGAGCCATATGTCTTGATTTCTCATTTCTTCAAAATCTTTGTGGGGACAATCTATTTATGTATAAAAATTATTATTGTATACGCATATGCATAAAGGATTGTCATCAAGAAATTGTTCAGTGCTTTTAATGGTCCTATACTTATGCCTGAAAAAAATGACCCTCACCTTTTTTATAACATCTATGACTGCAAGTCATGGAATACTATAGCTTCAAAAGACTTAAATACTAACATTTGCAAATCATCCGAAGGGCCATGGAGAGGTCCATCACAGACTGAGTAGACCACACATATTTCCAATGGAATGTGAAACAGAATAAATACTAGAACTTCTCCTTGGAGAAGCAAATAAAAATGTTGGAAAATTTGCTTTTATCATGGCAGTGATTTTTCATTTCATAAAATATGTTGATTTTCATTGCAATGCTAAAAATCAACACATGCAAAAAAGTCACTGTTAGGGAGATAGAAGATGTATTCAAAAATGTCCTCTAATTCCTAGGGCAGTGCAAGTGTATTTAAGGTCATGCTGAATCTCTCATGAAGTTGAGAAGGACAGCATGTTGTGGGAATAGGACTGAGCCAATGAAGATAGAGTTTAGTATATTTTAGACTAAACAGTGTGTGTAGTTGCTTCAATGTTAGATCCTATTCATATCCCAGTGGTGAAACACTTTTATGGAACATAGAGCTCAGGCAGAAATTTATAGGAGTGTCTAGCACTTCAACACCTTCAGTACCTCTTTAGGCCCAAGATCTCATCACTTTGAATACCAGAACAGATCATATACCCTCTCTCCCATCTCAATAAATCTTATCCTTTAAGAATTGTTCCTCTGTGGTAGCACTATTCCATAACTTGTGACAGTGCAGAATTGCCAAGAGAATGTTCATTTTTTCTTTTTTTTTCTTTTAGGCAACTGGGGTTAAATGACTTGCTCAGGGTCACACAGCTAGTAAGCACCAAGTGTTTGGTCTGAGGCCAGATTTGAACTCAGGTCCTCCTGACTTCAGGGCTGGTGCTCTATCCACTGTGTCACCTAGCTGCTTTTAAAAAGTGTTTTTGTAGTGAGGAGTAGTTTGGCATCATTGGAAATATTAGCAGTTTCTTACATGTGTTTCTGCTCACCTTTCCTGTCATAATCCTTACAGGGAGCAAGTCACTGTCCATCCTTGATATTCAGCATGTCTTTAATGAGTGACTAACTTCATGCATAGCAAATAGTTAGACTACTAAGTTTAGAAACAATTTCAACCTCAGTGAAAAGACTGTAGTTTTCTGAGCCCCTGGTAAGTATTTGCAAAACATTCATTCAACAATCTTTGATTGTTCACCTGGGTTGTAGGCAGTAGATAATGATTAAATTTGCAGTGTTAATATTTACACCTCAAAAATCAACAAAAACTATAGAACAGGGCTTGATTTATTATTGTGTGGATTGACTATATGAGAAAGTGACAGAGAAAGTGTTAATAATAGAGATTACATTTAAAAAGCTATTATATATACTTTTTTTAAGGGGGGCAGGGAGAAAGGTGCTTAAATATTTACCAACAACCCACTGGCTTCTGGTAAAAGGACTCCATGTTTTCTATTTGTTTATGAGATATAACAGGACCATGAGATTTTGATAAGTCCCCATTTAGATTATGTAGAATCATTTAGGCATTTATTCACACTGTTTTAGGCTGAAAATATAAACTCTTAGTCTTCTCGGGTTGTAAATTCATCTTGAATATATCTTCAATTTTAAAATATTCATATTTAGCATATACAGATGAACTGAAATATGGAATATAGTCCAATTTGGGGCATTTAGATGATTAAAAAAAGACTTCCATTTGAATCCTACCTTTATACATCATCTTGTCATAGAGGTGACTTCAGATTCTTGAAGGCTATGCCAGTGAAACAAAAGCTCTGGAAGGTACTGCCAAGGCTTTATGTATAGATGTTTTCATTAATGTTTTATACATCATTAGAGGGCCACCTCGAGTTCTATTTAAATAAATTTATTATAGAAGAACAGCTTCCCAAGGATTTTTTTTCAGTCGCAACAATTCATGAACCTTGTAGAAGAGATGGAAGAGCTGCAGGCTGCTTCAGCAACTAAACACTCAAGGTGACAAAAATCATGGCTCTTTGAATTATTAACATTTGCATTAATGGAAATCAAAGTTAGTGACGCTTATGGTCACCTTAGCAATGGATCTAAATTGACTTACTATAAGACAAAAGTGTTCTTGTGTATTTCTAGTGTGTGTTGACAAAGCAAGTTGGCAATGGAACTTAATGTATGACCATAAAAGAGTAATTATTAAGAAAAGGAATTGGAACTTCTAGGAGCCAAGATGGTGTAGTAAACAGTAAACTGTAACTCTCCCATATTCACCTCCAAATAAGCATAAAATAATGCCCCAAACAAATCCTGGAACAGCAGAACCAGCAAAAAGAAGGGGTGGCCCAAGAAACTTGGAAGATCATCAAGAAAGTTCCATCGCACTTGGGTAAAAGGAGCACATTTCAGTACAGGAAGTATCCCAGCATCAAGTCCAACTTTAGTAAACCAGTAGGAGATCCTAAGCTTCAGTGTAGTGGAACAGGCGAACACCAACACCATGACCCCTCCACTGGCTAGTCCCCTAGACAGGGAACCAAAAGATTCTAGCTCTGGGAACAGCCATGTGCTTCAGCAGAGTGGAGGGCAAACAGACATCCTGCAGCAGCCAGGCCTTCTTCAGTGTAGCCCTGGTTAAATGCAGAAATACCCCACTGGGCCTCAGCATATGCCAGACACCACAACTGGGACCCCAGTTCAGCAACAGGTAAGCTCCCAGATACCTACAGCCTCCTCAGCAGCACCCCACCATCTCAGCACAGCACCAGGTAAATAGCTAGGGTCTGTAGCCACTGGAAGAAGAAGCCTGAGAAAGTGTTTCTTCCACTTTGGGTGCAGAGTTCAAATTTAAAAGGAAGAAAAAGGACCAAAAAAAACCAAAAGATGAGCAAAAAATAAAAACAAAAGAATTTAACCATAGAAAGTTATTATGGTGACAGGAAGATCAAGACACAAACTCAGAAGAGGAAAACAGTGTCAAATCACCTATTGGCAAAACCCCAAAGAAAAATAGGAAGTGGTCTCAAGCCCAGAAAGAATTAATGGAAAAGTTCAAAACAGAGCTTAAAAATCATGTAAGAGAGATTGAAGGAAAATGGGTAAAGAAATGATGTGATGTGAGAGAATTTTGAAAAAAAACAAAAGACAGCTGCTTGGAAAACTGTTAAAAAGTAGAATTGGCCAAATGGAAAAGGATACAAAAATCCACTGAAGAAAACAGCTCATTAAGGAGTACAATTGCCCAAATGGAAAAGAAAATGCAAAAGCTAATCGAGGAAAACAGTTTAAAAGTTAGAATTGGTCAAGTGGAAACTAATGACTCTATGAGACATCATGAATCAATGAAACAAATTCAAAAGAATGAAGAAATTTAAGAAAATATAAAATACTTCACAAGAAAAACAATTGACCTGGAAAATAGATCCAGGAGACATAATATCTGAATCATTGGGCTAGTTGAAAGTCATAATTAAAAGTATGACCTGGACAGTATCTTTCTTTCTTTTTTTTTTTTTTTTTTTTTTTTTTGCCTTTTGGTGAGGTAGTCAGGGTTAAATGACTTGCCCAGGCTCACATAGCTAGTAAGAGTCATATGTCTGAGGCCACATTTGAATTCAGGTCCTCCTGACTCCAAGGCTGGAGCTCTATCCACTGTGCCACCTAGCTACCTCTGGACAGTATCTTTCAAGAAATTATCAAGGAAAATTGCTCTGATGTCCTGGAACCAGAGGGAAAAATAGGCATTGAAAGAATTTACTGATCATCTCAGGAAAAAGATCCCAAAATAAAAAGTCCAAGAAATATTATAGCCAAATTTTAGAACTATCAGCTCAAAGGAAAAATATTACAAGTGGCCTGACAAAAGCAATTCAACTATCGGGGAGTCACAATCAGGATTAACCAGGACTTGGCAGCTGTGTGCAACAGTAAAGGATCAGAATAGCCTTGGATCATGGAACATGATATTCTGGAAGGCAAAGGAGCTAGGACCACAACCAAGAATCACTTATCTGGCAAAATTAAGCATAATACATCAAAGAAGAAAATGGTCATTCAGTGAAATAGATGGATTTCAAGCTTTCATAAGGAGAAGACCAGAATTTAACCAAAAATTTAAACTCCAGTATCAAGACACAAGAGAAGCATAAACAGGTAAAAAGGGGATTAAACAGAACAAAACAAAACATAAGAGATTCAGTAGAGCTAAACTATTTACATCCTTAAACAGGAAGAAGATACTAGTAATTCTTAAAAATTGTATCGCTAACAGAACAGCTAAAAGGAATCTACACAGATAGAGGGTACAAGTATTAAGCTGAATTGGAGGGAATGAAAAAAAAATTAAGGGATGAGAAAGAGGAATAGAATGGGTGCCAAAGAAAGGGGGAGAGGTAGAATGGGGCAAATTATTTCACATGAAGAAGCGCCAAAAGCACAGTTGAGGGGAAGATGGAAATTTATCTTACCCTACAGAGAAGTATGAGAGGAAGAGATCAAGTAAAGGGGTGGGTGGGGACTGACAGAAGGGAGGGCAGATCAGGGTAGTGTGGTAGAAAGAAGCAAAACATTGATGAGGGAAAGGGTGAAAGGAGAGAGAGGACAGACAGGAGGAAGAATAGGATAGAAGGAAATACACAGGTACTAATCATAACTGTAATGTGAATGGGATGAACGCTCTCATAAAATGGAAGTACATAGTAAAGTGGATCAAAAACCAGAATCTTATAATACGTTATTTACAAGAAACACACTTGAAGCAAAGAGATACACACTGAGTAAAGGTAAGGACTAGAACAGAATCTGTTATTCTTCAGCTGAAGTGGAAAAAATAAAACAAAAGCAGGGGTAGCAATGCTAATCTCAGATAAAATAAAAGCAAAAATAGACCTAACTAAAAGAGACAAGGAAAGAAACTATATTTTATTAAAGGTACCATAGACAACAAAGCAATCAAATTAGAAGAGCAAGGAATAGTTCACCTGTCAGATCTATGAGGAGGGGAATTCATTACCAAACAAGAGATAGGATGCATTACAAAATGTAGAATAGGTTGATTATATTAAATTGAAAAGATTTTGTACAAACAAAACCAATGCAACCAAGATGAGAAGAAAAGCAGAAAGATGGGAAACAATCTTTACAGCAAGTATGTCTGACAAAGGCTTCATTTCTCAAATATATAGAGAATTGAGTCAAATTTGCAAGAATTCAAGGCATTCCCCAGATGATAGTCAAAAGATGAGGAGGCAGTTTTCAGATTAAAAAATCAAAGCTATCTATAGGCATATGAAGAAGTGCTCTAACTCACTTTTGCTTAGAGAAATGCAAATTAAACCAACTCTGAGCTACCACTTCACACCTATCATATTGGCTAATGTGACAGAAAAGGAAATGACAAATGCTGGAGAAGATGTAGGAAAATTGGGACACTAATGCACTGCTGGTGGAGTTGTGAATTAATTCATCTGTTCTGGAGAGCAATTTGAAGTTATGCCCAAAGGGCAACCAAATTGTGCATACCCTTTGATCCAGCAATACCATTACTAGGTCTGTATCCAAAAAAAGATCATAAAAAAGGGAAAAGGACCTACATGTGCAAAAATATTTATAACAACCCTTTTTGAGATGGCAAAATATTAGAAATTGAGGGATGCCAATCAATTGGAGAATGGCTAAACAAGCTATGGTATGTGAATGTAATGGAATACTATTGCGCAATGAGAAATAATGAGTGGGCAGATTTCAGAACAACCTGAAAAGACTTGTATGAACTAATGCAAAGTGAAATGAGCAGAACTGAAAAACATTGTACACAGTATCAGCAACATTGTGTGATAAATGACTATGAATGACTCAGCTCTTCTCAAAAACACAATGATCCACAACAAGTACAAAGTACTCACAAAGGAAAATGCTGTTCCTATCCAGATAAAGAATTGATGGACTCTTAAGTGCAGATTGAAGCATATTTTTAAGTACTTTATTCTGTCTTGTATTTTCTTTTTCATTTTGATCTGTTTCTTCTTTCACAACTGTGACTAACCTGGAAATATTTTTTGCATGATAGCACATGTATACACTATATCAAACTGCCTACCATTTTCAGAAGAGGAGAGGAGAGGGAGGGATGGAGGGAGAAAAATTTGAAACTAAATTCTTGTAAAAATTAATACTAAATACTTTCTTGACATCTAACAGGGAGAAAAAAATAAAATAATATTAAGAAAAGGATTTGGAAATAAACTATTGTGTAGCTTGTGAATGGGACAACTAACTAAGGCTGTTTACAATTTCAAGTATATTTCTAAAGAAGAAAATTAATAGAACCAAAGCCAAAGCCTGAGAGAGATGGATTGTCTCATTAGAAATACCCAGAGATACAGGGCAACCTATGACCTTCAAGAGTAGATATGTTCTTGCCAACTGAATAAATAAGATGAAGGAAAGTGGCCTCTTAAAAGGCTCATACAAGCTACCTTTTTTCCCTTGAGCAGCATTTCTTTGAGAAGCTTAAGTTGACTCCTCATTGATACTTGCATGAAGTACATTCAATAAGAGCCTGCCCCTGTGGCCTACGTAGCTAGGTCCCTTCCTTTCCTGAAGGCACTATTAGCAGAGAGATAGCAGTGGATACTAGCCCCTTCCCTATTAAATAAATTAGCAATGGTGGCTACTTTTCCTCAGGCCAATTTTTTACTTACTGACTTAGATTGCAGTGGTTTCTGCTTCCATTTGTTTTCCTTTCAAAGGTTACTTCACAATAAATTCACTACTTGCTGCTCTGTGTACCTTATACTGCCATGGCAATTGTACTGTTAGGCTTAGCAAGACATGAGATAGATGAACTTTTTTTTATCCTTCTCTAATTGATTCAGTTACTCTTCTTTATTAGATTAAAAAAAATTTAGGAAAAGAAGAACCTTGAAAATATGCTCTCAAGCAGTGTGGTAAGAGAATGGAATATATATATATATGTATTTATATATGTACATATATATATATACACACACACACACACATACACACACACGTACACACATGTATGTATGCATGTGTAATATATATGTGTGTACCTTTGTACGCATACATACATATATACATGTATTTTTTTTCTCACATCATGAAGGTCCTGTGAATTTGTTATTATCATCACCATCATCATTATTACCTGACATATCTTTGATGACCAGCAGTGTGGTTTAGTGGATCATTCTTTGGAATCAGGAAGTTAAGGCTTTAATCCTCTGCTTAGAAATATACTATTTGTGTGAGCAAAGGTAAAAACAAATTCATTAAATCTTTGGTTACCCAAAGATTCTAAGAGATGATGAGTTTCATTGGAAAGGGGAGTTTCCACACTAGAATTTCTCTTTACCTATCAAATCAAAGGACCTGTCCAGATAGAACAATAGACAGATAAACTTGCAAATTTAATTGCATTGGAAAATTTCTTTTTTGTTACTTGTTTATACTGAAACATTTGGTCATGTTAGTATACAAAGTCAAGAATGTAACCTGTTATCTACATATTTTGTCTACATATAGCCAGACTTTCAGAAAGACTGCATTTTGACTGACATGACCAGATGTGTGAATATCATGTAGTAGCAGTCATTGCATTCATAGTCATTATTGCTTTCTCTATAGTACTTGTCTTTGTGTTAATCAATTTGTTAATCAGTCAGTAAGTATTTATTGAACACTTACTATGAGCTAGGCACTGTGCTAAGCACAGGAGATATTAAAAAAGAAAAGAAAAAGGAGAGTTAAAAAATTAGTCCTTCCTCTCAAAGAGTTCATATTCTATTGGTATAATTCCTTTAATAGCCCTTGCATTCTTATCTTACTCCAATTTGAAATTTTAAAAAGCAATTAGAAGTTATTAATATTTTATGTGTCTTTTCTATTCTCTCAATCATTTGTTTTTTTATATTAAATAACACATAGTAAATAAAACTAAGTTGTCCATAAGTATCTGAAACCAAATTTAAAAGTCTGCAAATGTTTAAAAGCTTATTTAGGAGAAATTTGCATTAGATTTCCAATGTGAATTTTTTTTTCTTTTTTATAGTACTAAGTAAGATGAATGCAATGAAATAACTGAATTGACTTTGCAGGTTATTTTTTTTTTTCCATAGGTTGAAATTTGTTAGTAATGTGATATATCAGTAGGGAAGATTTAAGTATTCAAAAGGAAAGAAAATATTTTAAGTGATTAATGAGAAAGCAAATTCAATGCCACCCCCTCCAAATAAATGTCTATTATTCTCTATATTAAAAATAAATAAATGAGTCAGAAAACTGTACAGGTAAAAGTCAACCTTACTGAGGACTACCACCAAAGTTTCTTTTGTGAGAGGAAAAGTTGCTAAAAAGGCAGGCACAATAGCAATAACACCCAAATTCCTTCCTTTCTTTCTCCACTAAGTTTATTTATTTCACTTCAGTTTGGCTGCAGTTCCAACCTCCCCTTGTTTTTATGTTTAATTAGGTCCATGCTTATTAGCTCCAGGAAAGCTTGTTATAATATTAAAAATGCTCTTTTATTTAACTCCAACCCTAATTACAACCATGATCACTTATTCATAGAATTGTAGAAATGAATGATGTAAAAAAAAAAGATCTTTAGATCATCTAGTTCATCTCCTCTTGACAATACATGGTTATTTTCTACATTATATCCATGAGTATTTTGTTGGGTGGGTTTTTAAATAATTCAAATAATGGGGCTTTCACCATTTCCCTTGGGAGAGAGTTGGTAGCCTAATAAACTTGTTAGCACATGGGTCTTGAAAATGAACCTAGATTTACTTTTACTTCATTGCATGCCACTGCTCTTAGTCATACACCCTTGGGTCATTCTGAACAATTCATTCCCCTTCTCTATTTAATCTTACAAAGTTCCTAGTTACATCCCCTACAAAGAGTCACAAAGATGGCTTTATTTGCAATTAGGTTGAAGGGATACAGTACTGATTATCAGAGAAGCTGAATGCAGCTACTCATTATACTATATGTCAGTCTGTCAAAAAGAAGGCGTGTGAAGGCGTACTTTAAATAAAAGAGAAGCAAGTATATGGTGAGCTGTGAATTATAATTGCATCCTTATATTCACCAATGGTAAGCAAACCATATTAAAAGGACACTGTCAAGGTATTTTTCATCATTTTAAAGAATCATTTTATTTAATCTCTACTGTTTAGATTAATAACCCCTTGAAATTCTGACAGTCAAATCTATTTTCAGACACAGTGTTTTCCCCTCCATCACAGATGCTTGCCTGCTTTCTAAATGTAGGCCTGCCAGCATTGATTTTCTCATTTATTTATTTGTGTATAATAAATGCATTAGGGCACATTTCATGAAAAGGTACATAGGCCATTTTCTCATGCCTTAATGGGGAAATTCCATTACAGTAACATAGAATTCAAACAGGCCCAACAGTTATTCAAGGTAATAATCAATGTATTTCTTCAGGGAATGAAATAAAATCAGAATTTTGTTTCGACAGTTAAAAAAAACTATAACAAAGAGCTGTGGTTTCTGGTTTCATACACATGTTTGAATATTTTTGAAAAAAAAATTTCTCAAAATCTTATATATGGTAATCCAGAATTGCTGAGACCATTTGTTTAAAACATTCTATCTTAGCGCATGAACTTGCTTTAAAGCAGGGATTCTTTGGTTTTTCTTTTTATAGCCCCAATACCTGACAGCTTCTGTGTGCTTTGTTAAACCCTTGTTGAATTTAGCTAAATTAAATTGCCTCCTATTTTGCTGAGAAGACTGAGACAATCCAGTGTGAATTTCCTCATCTCCTGCCATTTCATCCTCAATATCTTAGTTAGTTCTCCCCCATTCTCTCCTCAGAGAAAGAAGTAGCTCATTGCTTTATCAAGGCTAACCCCACAAGTTCTGCTTCCTCCTGTCTCTCTGGAACTTTTCTCTACCAGTAATTATTTCTATCTTTCCAATATAAAATCTCTCTCATTTCTTCTAATGTTCCCCCCCAAAATGAAAATAAGCCATCAATTTGTCATCAGATATCTCTTTTAAACTCCTAGAAAAAAATAACTATTCTTTTCTTTTA
This sequence comes from Phascolarctos cinereus, assembly GCF_003287225.1. Taxonomy (NCBI): domain Eukaryota; kingdom Metazoa; phylum Chordata; class Mammalia; order Diprotodontia; family Phascolarctidae; genus Phascolarctos; species Phascolarctos cinereus. Next base: position 135,059,197 of record NW_027556402.1, on the reverse strand, counting down.
CTTCTTCCCTCCCTACTCACTTTTCAGCATCAGATTGTGTATCTGATTGCTGAATCCACCTTTCTTCTGAAATTGCTTGCTTCATAGTCAGCAATCACCTTCTAATTGAAAAAAGGGGGAAGATAGGTGGTGCAGTGGATAGAACACTGGCCCTGAAGTCAGGAGGACCTGAGTTCAAATCTGGCCTCAGACCAAACACTTGACACTTACTAGCTATGTGATGCTGGGCAAGTCACTTAACTCCAATTGCCTAAAAAGAAAGAGAAAAAAAAAAGGTAGCTCATTCTGAATTTTAACATTTCTTTAGCATATAATACTGTTGACCATTTCTGCCCACCACCTTCTTCTAGATACTCTTTCTTGCCTTGATTTCTGTGGCCCTGCTCTCTAATATCTCTAATTACTCCTACTCTCGACTGTCTTCTTGGTTTGCTTCATTGGTCATTGCCTTCTTTCATTCAGATGTGCATCTTAGTTTCCCAAGAATCTATCTTCAGTGAGTTCAGATTTGTGATTCTATACAGTCTTATGGTTTAAATTATCACTTGTAAACAGATGATGGCTAAATTATTTTGTTTCTAATCCTAATTCCCTTTTGACTGATATAGCTATTAGTAAATGTAAACATTCACTAAAATTTGGGTGAAGCGAAAACACAAAGCAAACTAAACAACAACCACCACCACCACCACCACCACCACCACCACCACCACCACCACCACCACCACCACCACCACCTGAGGGAACCAAAAATTCCTTGTAGTTATTTTTGCCATTCCTGGAGAGTTACTGGGTTATTGGGTTAACTCCCCTGGTGAGTTATTGAGTTCAGAACAACGATATAGGTGCAAATAATTTCTAACCATAAAAAGATGGATTTAAACAGCATAATAATAAGTTTTCTAAAGAAATAACTTCCCACAATTTCTGTCTTTTGAGGCTTATTATAGCCCAGTATTCTTAAGCTACTGAAAGGGCTAATTACAGAAGCGGAAAACTGAGTTACAATTTTAAGGGGAGTCCATACCAATAATCAGAAGCAATGACATCCTCTTTACTACCTGTCTCATCTAGAGCCTGATAAAATTACTTTAAGGATGGGTAGAGGCCAGATTGGTAACAGTGTCCCATAGTCAGTAGGATCAATGTGAGTAAGTCTCAGGGGCTGTAAGTCAGGGAACTTAAATATAAATAAGAAACAATGTACTGTGGCCGTATCACAAAAAATCATCATCTCATGCTTTCTTCAATGTCATAAGCATTGAACACATAGTTAAAGAGTCATAGTCTCATATATGCCTTAGGTAGACGAATCTCATTAAATGGAGTCTATAGGTAAACTTAACAGGTTACAGAGTAAACTATATTTAGAGGGCTCACTCTGGACCCATTTGAGAGGGCAGATTTACATATTACTAATTGAGGAGGGTAAGTGACAAATAATGAAATTTCTACGTAGCTTTCTACGAAAGCTCTACATAGATCTAAATTTTTATAAGATAACTTTTTGTGGTATCAAAGATTTGGAAATCATATAAAAACCATAGATTAACATGTGGGTAAACAAATAATGATACCTGAATATAATGGAATCATACTGTGATTTAAGAAAAATTAATATAATGAATAAAGAGGATGATAGACTTACAAGAATTGATGGAAAGTAAAGAAAAAAGGGCCCAGAAAATAATATGCCCAATGACTACAAATTGAAGGACTAACAACCATAGAATAAGGGAAAATAAGTGTTGTTGAATTGCAAAGAAAAGGCACAGCTCCAAAGAAGAGATAAAAATTTCCTTGTACTACCTTATAGTTGGGCAACAGTTCATTGGTGAGGAGCATTGCTTTAAAAAAATCAATATATATATGTATATATTTGATTTGCTGATATTTTCACTTATTAAAATTATTATAAGTGATGGAACCATAGGAAGGGTTAGGGCAAATGATGCATAGGGAAATTTGGAAGATATGAATACAAAAGCTGTCAATAGAATTTTATTTTTTAATGCAGTAATTGCTACAATAATTTTGATTCTCCCTTTGCCTTCTCAGCTTTTCTTTCCCATGTACCCAATGGATTTAAGTACACAAATTATATATCACTATAGGTTTAATACACATGAAATTTAAGGTAAAATAAAACAGACATTATTTTACTCTCAGTAAAATTAGATATTTTTATTTCATTCTTCTGTTACCAATTTTTTTGTACTTAAGAAGTTCCTATACAATCTTGACGTTAATAGATAATGTGAGGTAAGGAAAGACTTTTGCACCGTTCCTTAGAGAAAAATGAAAAAGAAGAAGAAAACATCAGCCTTCACTAACCACAATTCACAGCAACTCAGCATCAACAAATGGTTTGGAGAGACAGCTAATCATTGCAGAGATCTTCTGTTGTGATTCAATCTGATACAAAGCTGAATGTGCCCTTTACTCATGTCATGATGGTGGTATTCTGACTTGCCCAGAAGAACCTAAAATGCATAAATTATAGTCATACTTCTCTTAGAAGGCTCTCTGTTATAAGGCATTAGTATAATTCCCATGGTAATTCCAAAATCTGATCAGTCTTGGTTCCTAATCTATCATTCAGGGCCCATTCAATAAGAATGGGAAAGTAAAGCAAAATTACAAGTTTACATTTTAATATGTTTTCATTCTATGATTTATCTAGCTATTCTCCAAATACTGGGCACATAAATTTTGTTTTCTACTGTTTTGTTGCATCAGATGATATCATTATAAATATTTTTATGCTTTTCTTGCTGTGAATAGCCTTGTTGGAATAGGCACAATACTGAATTATATAGACCTATTTAAAAACATTAGTATTTTTTTCTGACATAATTCTAAAACCTTTCTAAGAACAATTGAAACAATACAGTTATCCCTTCCACCTTACAGGGGTTACTGGGTGAGGTGCCCCAACCTGGAAAATCTATGTAAAATTTTGTGGCCTTCCCTTCATGTCAGAGAAGAAGTCTGATTTTTTTTCCCCCTTTTTCTTTTATGGGGTGTTTACAAGACCTTATTGTAAAATTTGGGTTGAAATTATAAAATACTGTACTTTGGTAGATTGATCCCCAGATACTTTATGGATTTTGTTATTATTAGGAATGAGATTTAATTTTCTAACATCTCCTCTTGAATTTGATTATTATGACATAAATGTGAAATTGATTTTTGAGGATTGGTTTGTACCCTAAAACTTTGCTGAAAGCATTGTCTCAATTAGTATTTTTGTTAATTGTTTAGGATTTTCTAAGTAAACCATCATTGTTTCAACAAATAAGAATAGTTTTATCTCCTTATATAATGTTATTTTTCTTGTCTTACTTGCTTTTGCTAACACTTCTAGAAATGTATTCAATAATAGCAGGAAGAATGGGCATCCTCACTTTACTCCCATATTTCTTAGAAAAGGTTTTTATTATATCCCCATCACATGATGTGCTTTTTTATTAGCAAATTTAAAAATTCCTTTTATTCCTATAGTTTGAAGAGTTTTTAATACAAATACGTGTTGCAATTTTTCAAGGGCTTTTCCCACATCTTTTGAGATAATCTTGTGGTTTTGGATGATTTTATTTTTTAATATAGTTGATTAAGTTGATTAGTTCACTATGATGAACCATCATTACATTTCTGGTATAAATTCATCTTCGTTGGGATGCATAATCTCTTGGATAAATTGCTTTAATATGTATAACAGGATTTTTATTTTAAATTCTTAATAAATATTCATCAGTCACATTGATTTATATTTCTGCTATCCTTTATCTTGATCTGGCTTAGATATTAGGACTATATTTGTCTCATAAAAAGAATTTGGTAGAACATTTTCTCATATTTTGAGATTAATTTGTGTAGCAGTGTTACTAATTCTTTAAAATTGATAGAATTCTATTCAGTTTTAGAGTTCTTTTTAGTTCCTTTCTTTTATTGTTTTTATCTATTTTCATATTTCTTTCCCTCTGGCAGTTAGTGAAGTACATTCTCTGTCCTCTCCTCCCCTTCAACATATGTTGTTCATTAATTCTTTTTCTTTTATTTTCTGCACCTTTTTCTAATATATGTGTATATATTAGAATACACACACACGTGTATATATGTACATATATGTATATACATACACACACATATACATACATATATCCTCCATTATTCTCTCCATTACAGATCTATTCTAGGCTTTTCTTCTTTGATTAATGGTTGTTATACTTGTTTATTCTTTTTAAAAAATTCTCTATATTTCTCATAGAATTAAAACTTTGTCAGGTATCTATTTGGAGTTCCCTCTTCCAAATAGTTTTTGTTATTACTTTTATTACCTTGTAGACCTTGCTCTGCAAACAATCTAAAATTGGTACCTTTTTTTTCCTCTTGTGCCTCACTCTTAAAAATATAAATGCCTGCAGGTGACACAGAGTATTGCCCTATGTACATTCACTCAGTCAGCCAGTGAATTTGCCTTTATTAAGCATCTGCTATGTTCTAAGCCTTATGCTACTTTTCTTTCCAACACTTCTATTTTGGGGAAGTGGCTTAGAGCCTCCATCCATGATTCTTCATATTTTTTCACAATGCCTCAGCTGTCTACGGTTTTCACTTCTGTGGTCCCTTCTCCCCTTGGTGGGTTCTTCAAAGGCATTGTACAGGAGGGGTAATACATGTGAGAAAGAGAGAGAAAAGCAATTTAGATAAATTAGAGGCATGGAAGAGGGAATCATAGAGTAAAATTATGGGAAGATAGCCTGGGACATCACATAGGGTAGATGAGCACAATATCTACAATTTGCTTCCATTCCAAGACTATAATTAATAGCTTCTAAGTAGAAATATCACTTCAAACTTAAGCATTCATATGTTCCCTCAGGAACCCCTTAGGGGAATGGCAGAAGGTATAATGAGACAAAATGGGTTTGTAGGCTCCTCTATCAGGCCACACAAAAGGGTAGCTCATCCTAAACAAATCCATCTCATTTTCCAACGATTTGTCTTATGGACAGGCCCAGTAAATAATACCTACCCTATAGCAGGTGCAAAGAGGAAGTTCCAGACAAGTCAATTTATCTTGAGGGCAGCTTCAGTCAATAATACACTTAAAACCTACCTCTAACCCTTATAATAAGGTGCAAATTGGACATGACTCCTCAGGGAGATGCTTTCAGAAGCAAAAAGGAAAAAAAGCTTCACTACTTTGTAAGCTAAGCAAATTGAACAGGAAATTTCACTGATCAACTATTTACTAATAAAAATGTGTTAGTACCTTACATAATAATAGGATATCCTCTATAATGTCTTAGTATGAATTTTCTTATGAAGGATCATTCAACATTCACCTGAAGATTCATGTCTACTCTGGAACTCAGAATCTCATGAGACAATGCATTTCACCTCAGGATTTTCCTTGTATTAAGATGAAACTCTGTGTCTAAATTATGCATTTTAGTAATGATTCTCCCTTCTAGGGCTAAGGAATACAACTCCATTAGTTCTTCCATAGGAATCCCTTCCAAATTTTTGAATATAAGCAATCATCCTCCCTTTCCCCTCCAAACCTCAATGCCAAATATCTCCAATTCTTTCAAGTGACTTTTATACGATATGACTTCAACTCCTTTGATATCCTTTGATATCTATATTTCCTACATTTCGATCAATTGTATTTCCCAAAACTATATAGAAGAATTCAGGCATGATTTGATCTGAGGAGAGATTATAATTTTCCTTATTCTAGACTCTAGATTTCTCTTAATGTCACCTACAAGTGCATTAGATTTTTGAAATTTAATATTTTATTTTTCCTCAATTCAATGTAAAAACAATTTTGACATTTTTTTGAGTTTTGAGTTCCAAATTCTTCAAGCAATTTGCCATAGGTAATACATATTCAGTCACACAAAACATTTCAATGTTTGTTATGTTGTGCAAGAAAACACAGAAAAAAATAAAATAAAGAAAGAGTACACTTCAATCTATATTCAGATTCCATCAGTTCTTTTTCTGGAGATGGATAGCATTTTTCATCATAAATTCTTCAGAATTGTCTTGGACCATTGCATTGCTGAGAATAACTAAATCATTCACAGTTATCATCATGCAATGTTGCTGCTATTGTATACAAAGTTCTCCTGGTTCTGCTCATTTCTCTTTGCATTAGTTCATGCAAGTCTTTCTGAGAATGTCCTGCTCATTATTACTTATACCACAATAGTATTCTATCACAATCATATATTATAACTTGTTCAGCCATTCCTCATTTGATGGACGTCCTCTCAATTTCAATACCTTGCCACAACAAAAGAGCTACTTTTAACATTTTTGTACACTTAGGTCCTTTTCCTTTTTAAAAAAACCTTCGAGTTACAGACTTAGGAGTGATATTCCTTGGTCAAATGATAAGCATGGTTTTATAGTCTTTCATGCATACTTTCAAATTGATCTCCAGAACGATTGAATTGTTGTACAATTTCACCAGCATTACATTAATGTCTCAATTTCACTACATCCCCTCCAGCATTTATCATTTCCCTTTTCTGTCATATTAGTCAATCTGATAGGTATGCAGTAATAGCTGAGAGTTGTGTTAATTTGCATTTCTCTAATCAATAGTGCTGTAGAGCATTTTTTCACATGACTATAGATAGCTTTAATTTCTTCATCTGAAAACTGCCTGTCCATATCCTTTGACCATTTATCAATTGAGAAATGGTTCTTATTTCTATAAATTTGACCCACTTCACTATATATATTTGAGAAATTGTCTTTATCAGAGAAATTTGCTATAGAATTTTTTTCACAGTTGCAATTAATATGTATTTTCTTCCATTTACTTTCCCTGTTCATCCTACTCTCTCTCCTTCCACCCCATCCTTCTCAAAAGTGTTTTACTTCTGACTTCTACCTCCCCCAATCCACCCTCATTTCTATCAGCCTTGCCTTCTTTTATCCCTTTCCCTTCCTATTTTCCTGTCTGGTAGGATAGATTTCTTTTCCTTTTTTCTTTTTTTGGGCAATTGGGGTTAAGTGACTTGCCCAGGGTCACATAGCTAGTAAATGTCAAGTGTTTGGTCTGAGGCTAGATTTGAATTCAGGTCCTCCTGACTTCAGGGCCAGTACTCTATCCACTGTGCCTCTGTAGGCTAGATTTCTATAGTAACTGAGTGTGTATGTTATTCCCTCTTTGAGCCAATTCTGATGACAGTAAGGTTCACACACTAACCCCCCTCCCCCAGGCACATACACATCTCTCATCTTCCCTTCCACTGAAAAAAGTTCTTTTGTGCCACTTGTATGTCAGATAATTTACCCCATTCTACTTCTTCCTTCCTCCAATCCTAGTGCATTCATTCCTCTTTCTCACTACCTAAGTTTATTTTTTTAAGATATTTCTCACATTATATTCAACTCACATTCGCTCACGTTCTAATTACCCTAATAATGAGAAAGGTCTTATGAATTGCAACTATCATCTTCCCATATAGGAATGTAAACAGTTTAAAATTATTGAATCCCTTATGATTTTTCTTTCCTGTTTACCTTTTTAGGCTTATCTTGTATTTTAAAGTCAAATTTTCTATTCAGCTCTGGTCTTTTCATCAGGAATGCTTGAAAACCTTCTATTTCATGGAATGTCCATTTCCGCCCCTGAAGGCTCATACTCAGTTTTGACAGGTAGGTGATTCTTGGTTGTGATTTTAGCTCCTTTGCCCTCCAGAATATCATACCCCAAGCCCTTTGATTCTTTAATGTAGAAATCTGCTAAAACTTATGTAATCCTGACTGTAACTCCATGACATTTGAATTGTTTCTTTCTGGCTGCTTGCAATATTTTCTTCTCGAATCACTGAAGTCTGGAATTTGACTATGATATTTCTGGAAGTGTTCATTTTGGGATCCCTTTCACATTTTCTTATTCTTTTTCCATTCTTTGTTGTTGTTGTTGTTTCTTAATGTCTTCTTAAGTTATTAGCCTCCATTTGTCCAATTCTACTTTTTTTAGAAATTCTTTCCTTCAGTGAATTTTTGTACTTCTTTTTCTATTTGACCAATTCTCCCTTCTAAGGCATTTTTTCTTCATTGGATTTTTGTATCTCTTTTACCATTTGGCCTAGTCTATTTTTTAAGCTGTTATTTTCTTCAGTATTCTTTGTGCCCCTTTTACTAGTCTGTTGACTCTTTTTTCATGATTTTCATTCATCACTCATTTCTCTTCCGTATTTTCCTCTAACTCTCTCAACTGATTTTTAAAATCATTTTTAAATGCCTCAATGGCTTGAGATCAATTCATATTTTTCTTTGGAGGCTTTGGATGTAAGAGTTTTGACTTTATTGTCTTCTTCTGAGTTTGTGTTTTGATCTTCCCTGTCATCTTAGTAACTTTCTATAGTCAGGCTTTTTTCCTGCTGTTTGCTGTTTTTCCCAGCTTATTTCTTGACTTTTAACTTCTTGCTAAAATGAGACTTTGCTTGTGGAGTAGAGGGGACACTGTCCAAAGCTTCAGGTTTTTTTTTCTTTTGTTCCTATACAATTGTGGGGACCTATAAGGTTTTGTTTTTTCCAAGGTGGTATGATCTGGATAGGTGTGTTTACACCTTTCTTGGTCTGTGATCTGTGAGCAGCCAGAAGCACTCTTTTCCACCCTGGAAGTATGGCCAAGGTCCTAGCTCTCCTGAGGCTCATTCTGTGATTTGCTATTGTTTCTCCTTGCCCTGGGAAGAGGAGCCAGGACTGTGATGCAGAACCAAGTGTGGGCAATGCAGCAGAGTCCTGCTCCTGGTGCCAGCAAAGGGACCCTTGTAATCTTCTTCTGAGCAGTTGTTTGACTCCTCTGCCATCTGTGGGCTGAGAGGTCCAGAAACCACCACTGCTTCCACTAATTCAGCTATTCCCAAGGCCTACTGCTGGTTTGCTGGCATGTGGCCTTCACTGGGTTGTGTTCCACTTTCATCCTGGTGCAACAGAACTTTCCTACTGACATTTTAAGTTTTCTTGGCCTGGAAAATTGTTTCATCCCATCCTTTTGTGTATTCTGTCATTCCAGAATTCGTTCTGAGTCATTATTTCAAGTTTTTTTGAAGGATTTTGGGGAAAGCTCAGGTGAGTCTTTGCCTTTTCTCATCTTGTCTTTGGCCTCCTAGATTTTTTTTTAATTGTTGTTATTACGTTAGATGATTGACAATATTAAGCTTGTAGTACACTAAAACCTTTCGAGCATTCCTGAAGAAAAGACTAGAGCTGAATAAAAAATTGGACTTTCAAATATAAGACTTAGGAGAAACATCAAAAGGTGAACAGGAAAGAGAAATCATAAGGAATTCAATAAGGCTAAACTGTTTACATTTATATATAGGAAGATGATACTTTTAACTTTTAACGACTTTCTCATTATTAGGTCAGTTAGAAGTAGTACACATAGAGGGGATGGGTGTGAGTTGACTATGATGGGATAATAAAAATAAAGGGTCATAAAGGGAGATACATGGGAAGAAGGGGGAAGGTATAGCAAAAAAAGCAGGGGTAGCAATCATAATCTCAGATAAAACAAGATTTAAAAAAATAGATCTAATCAAAAGAGATAACCAGGGAAATTACATTTTGCTAAAAGATATAGACAATGAAGTTATATCAGTATTAAATTTATATGCACCAAATGATATAGCATCCAAATTTTTCAAAAAATGTTAAGTGATTTATAGGAGGAAATAGTAAAACTATACCAGTGGAGGATTTCCACTTTTTCCCTCTCAGAATCAAATGCATCTAATGAAGAAAAAATAATCAAGAAAGAATTTAAGGAGATGAATAGAATTTTAGAAAAAGTTAGATATGATAGACCTCTGGAGAAAATTGAATGGGAATATGAAAGAACATATCTTTTTTCTCTGTGGTAAATGTCATCTCCTCAAAAACTGACCAGACCATGTATTAGGGCATAAAAATATCACAACCAAATGCAGGAAAGCATCATAGTGCAGTAAAAATTACATTAAATAAAGGACCATGGAAACCTATTTTAAAAATTAATAACACAAATATTGTGCTGATACCTAAACCAGGTAGAGTTAAAAGAAAAAGAAAACTATAGACCAATTTCCCTAATGAATATTGATGCAAAAAAATACCAACAAGGAGATTATGGCAATATATCACAATCATATACTATGACCAGGTGGGATTTATAGCAGGAATACTGGGCTGGTTCAATATTAAGAAAATCATTATCATAATTGACCATATCAGTAACAAAACCAAGAAAAATCATATGATTATCTCAATAGATGCTGGAAAAGCTTTTTGACACAGTAAAACACTCGTTCCTATTAAAAACGCTAGAAAACGTATGGGTAAATGGAGCTTTCCTTAAAATCATAAATAGTATCTATCTAAAACCATCAGCAAACATTATCTGTAACAGGAATGAGCTAAAAGCCTTCCCAGTAAAATGAAAGGTGAAGCAAAAATGCCTGTTATCACCATTATCATTCAGTAATGTCCTAGAAATGCTAGCTATAGCAATGAGAAGAAAAAGAAATTGAATGTATTAGAATACACAATGAGGAAGCAAAACTATCACTCTTTGTAGATGATATGATGGAGTAGTTAGAGAATCCTAGAGAATCCACTAAAATTAGTAAAAATATGTAGAGAAAAAAAGACTAGATTAATTCTTAAGGACCCTCTATATATTGTCCTATGGTCACATACTTAGCACAATCCTGTGGATATTACTTTCTACAAATGCATAGGAATCTAAGACTCTGAAAGTGCTAATTTCATGAAATGTGGAACCATATTAAGGTGAATTGCTTCACTAACTCAGGTGTTTTTTCCCATAGAAAATGAAAGCTTTGAAAGCTTGCTTAATATGAGAGAGTGGCAACACTCTTTGTATTGAAGGAATGGACTGCCTTGAAGGATCATCAATATTCTTTGAAATCTGTTGCAGATTTCAGATACCAAGATTTTATATATACTGTGCAGTTTACCAGAAAGATAGAAGTAGCTAGGGCAACCTTTAACTGTTTAAAAAAAATAAAAACAAAATACCAACTGTTAAAAATCTAGGCCCAAAGGATTAAAATCATTCCAGCATATGGTACAAATATTTTACACTAACTAGCTACTCTTGCTTAAAAAGAATAAAGATAATTTCACAAAGAACCTTAAGCTACACTCTCAGGCACTAAAAGAAAAATAAGTGTTTTAAAGCAGTTTATTGACTGCACAAAAATCCATTTATCTTACTCTATTGCTACACAAATACTGACTTCTATTTTTAGGTGCTTAAAGAAGTAAGACAAGAAGCAAGGTCTTCAGAGACTCATTAGGACTATTAGAAAAATGCTTCTAGCAGTTCCCATCAAAACAGGAGAAATAAATAACCTTTGTTCCTGGGATTTGGAATCACCCCATTTTCTGCAGCCCCATTTCCTGTTGATGTATTACAGTCATTATAGTCACCTCTGTAGGACACTATGTACACAAAGTATGATATAGCCTAACCTCCTAGTTCAGGGTATTTCCTGATATATGATTCATTTGTCATGGTCAGATTGTCCAAGGTGAAAGAATAAAACTTTAAATATGAACCAATTCTAGGCAACACAAGAATATGGAAAGAAAATATTTTGTCTTCTTTTTGTTGGACAAAAAGGAGACAGGAAAAAAGGCATAGGAATAAAACAATTTCATGATGGACTGTCATATAGGTGCCCTATTTGTTCTATTTTTAAAAATATTACTCTTTAATACAAAGATTTCATAAACTCAAAATGCCAAAGTCCTCAATTCTCTGGAAGTTGATTACATGTTTTAGTTATATAGTTGATATCTATATCTTTATGTGTGTGGGTGTGTAGGAGGTGTAAGAAAGAAGGGAGCAACCTGAAAGAATACACTAACATCAGATGCAGTAGCATGTGACATCTCTATATGCCTTAAACCAGAACTCTTTCAAGTCAAAATTAACTTATTCATATATGCTGATACACTATTTTTCACTATCATTTTTCTCTGGAATCAGGAATCCAGTACTTATTTGAAAGCTAATGAATTCTTTGCAACAATGGTTTTCTTGTTTTATTATCTTTTACTTGCTTATTCAACACCCCCCTAACACCACCCCCCCAAAACAAAACAAAACAGGATGTACATGTTTTGTTCACGAACATAAGCAAATTCCAAACATCATTATAATGATTATTATAATTTCAACTATTCAGGGGCCCTCTGATTTCCAAGCTGCAATATCATTGATTGGAATGCTATCAGATTATATAGCTCTCTTTTATCCTCTTGGAGCAAAGTTTTAAAAATACTGTCAATATTATTTAAATAGGGGCTAAATCAAATACCAAGACTAGGCAGACAGATTATGTTCAGATTTTGAATACTGTTACTGATGCTGTTTCTCATTCGTGAATAGGTCTCTATCCATTATTATACCATATAATTTATTGGTTCCAAGGATCATAAATTTAGACCTAGAACAGAAGTTAGAGACCAGAACTTTATTTTATGGATAAGGAGACTGAGGCCCAGAGAGGTCCAGCCGTGGAGATATTAAATGAAGAGACTGTGATTTGAATCCAGGCTTTTTCAGACACGGAGATGAAAATTATGATGGCACATCATGAAGTACATAGGTCAGGTTTCGGTGATTTTTCTTCCAAGAGCTCCTGTGTCTTTACAATTGACCATATTTGTTACAAACTATGTTCTTATTATTCAGGGTTTTTTTATTTTAAGCTTAAATACAAAATAAGAAAAGAAAAAAACTTACCATATACACAGCAGACCATAAGAAAAATAAATTTCCATTTCAAGAAAACCTACACAACAAAGACTATACATTATTTTCAAAACTGCCTAGCTTTTCTTTACTTCCTTGTTGGTTTTCTTTTGTTCTCTGCTATGTATTTTTTACTTTACCACCCTAAAGAAGTCTACAGTTATATGTATATATTTATATATATACATGTGTATATATGTGTATGTATATATATTACATATACACATATATACACATGTGTATATATGTGTATGTATATATATTATATATACACACATTACATGTGTATATATGTACACATATATCTATAAACAAAAACATACCTTTTGTGATAACCCCAGCTCTTTTGCTCTGTGGAATATAGTATTCCAAGACCCACAGTCCTTCAACCTGGTAGCTGCTAGGTCTTGTGTAATTTATTTTTGGTTGCTTCCAATATTTTCTCCTTAACCTGGGGGCTTTGAAACTCAGTTATGATATTACTATAAGTTTTCCTCCTGGGATCTCTTTCAGATGGCAATCTGTGGATTTTTTTTCTATTTCTACGTTGCCTTTTTGTTTTAGAACTTCAGGACAATTTTCCTTGATTTTTTTTTAAATATTGTATCAAGATTCTTTTTGTTTTTAATTGTAATTTTCAGGTAGTCTGACTATTCCTATATTTTTTCTCCTCAATTTTTTTTCTCCAGATCACTTGTTTTACTGATGAAATGTTTCACTTTCTCTTCTATTTTTTCATTCTTTTGATTTTGTTTTATGAATTCTTGGTGTTTAGAAAGTCATTTGTTTCCACTTGCCCAATTCTAGTTTTCAAGGAATTTTCTTCCTTAAGTTTTTGATTATTTCTAGTTTGTTGACTTTCTTTTCATAATTTCCTTGATGTTTTTGGATTACTCCTTTTCCCTAATGTTTTCCTCTATCTCTCTTATTTGATTTTTAAAATCATTTTAAAATTCTTCCAAGAAGTCTTTTTGTGCTTGAGACCATTTAATATTTTTCACTGAAAAAGGAGTGGCCTTTTTTTTTTTTAAGCTCCATTGTCTTCCTCTGAATATAAACCCAGATCTTCTCAATCTCCAGAGTAGCCATGTATGGTTGGGTTCTTTCTCCTTTGCTTACTCATTTTTATTTATTTATTTTTCTTTTATTTTGTTTTTAGCAGCTGTTATTGTGATCAAGTTGTAGTTCTGAGGTGTGAGGAATGATGCCCTAAGCCTTAGGTCCTTTTGTTACTTTCTGAGATCTGTCTCAGGGCTCAACCTTGGGCTCTCCTCTCCACTCCTAAGCCATGGCTAGGGCCCTCAGCTACACTGTCCCACAAATGATCTTGCTCTCAGTGGTCCCTTTGGTGGCTACATACTACAGCTGGCCTCTCTTCCCTGGAATTGAAACCAGCGGTACTGCTTTTCTCCTGCAAGTGCCCATAGCCAGCAGGGTCCCTGTCCCTTACTACTGCACTCTCCAGGTGTGTGCTACCTCCTTCTCCCCGCAGTCACAGCCCAGGACAAGTCTGGTCAGCACAGTAGTGTTTGGTGTCCTTCAATCTTCCCCTACTTAGATGTCAGAACCCCTCCCCCAACACTATTCTTGAGATGAAAGTTTCTAAGACTGAGACTGCCTCTAAACCCAGCTACTCCCAGGGCTTGTTGTTTGTTGATACTGCAGAGTACTCCTGGAGGTGTTTGTACTTCACTCAGGCCAAACCTGAGCCCCGGAAGGTCTGGTCTTTCCTAGGGTCTTCTCAAATTGTCTTAGGAAGACAACTGCTTTACCCTTGTTAATTTCTGCTTCTCTGAGGCAATATTCTGTCTTTTTTGTGGAAGAAATTTGGAGAACCAAAAGTTTTCTGACTTATTCTGCCATCTTCCCAGAATCCCCTTCTATCCAGTTATGTTCTTGAAATTCAGTTATGTTCACTTGAAAGACTTCATGTCTAAGTGGCATAAAGTAGTTTTAGAGCTGTTGTTCCAAGTGCATTCCTTACGCTAGGCTGAATCTACATGGAGCTAGTTATGCATATTTTCAGGATGGGAGTACACACAGGTAGAACAAAAACAGATTTTTTTTTTTAACAAGAGCAAGTTAAAAAGAATAAACCCTGCTTTTCAGGGTTTAAGAGTATTCATGTTTCATCATTTGGTACCTAGCAGTGTGGACCTGTACTGAATCAGTACTGATTTCATCAGTAAAAGGGACTCTCATTGCAGAAACTCTATTGAATCAGATGTGCTATTCATCTGCAACTTATATTTTAGAGAGATCACTGAGGGCAATGAGAGTATGTATCATAAGCAGGACCAGAGAACAAGTATTCTTGAATTAAAATTCAGTTCTTTATTCACAGCCATATATTGCCTGTCCAGTTTGTGCTTAATGGTGAATAAATGTAATCAATGCTTTTTTCATGATCATTGAAGGAGAAATAAAAAGATAACAAACTATGTAATGATATGGTAAAGTAAATGGTCTCATCCTCTACTACAAAATTGCTTTGTTGTCCTTAGATAAGAGACAACTGAAGTGTTATCTAAATGGTTATCTTAACCCACTAGTCTTAGATCAAATGGACTTATTTTACAATTGCAAAAGTATTTTTGGTCAGCTCATCTTTCCTGCCCCTGAACAGAGAAAGCTTTCTCATTCTGCTAAGAAACCCTACTAACTGCATGGAAAATATTCCTCCAGATACTCAGCATTTTCTTTTGAATAATCCCATCTCCTTTTTTTAGTTCTTCCTGTCCCACGAATAGCATTACTTATTTATCATAAATAGCTGGAGAATGTTGCTGAATGGCTATAATCTAATCTGTATCGTAAGAAGCTGAAGCTGCTATCAGTAAATAGTCTTCCTTAGTGCACTGATAATTCTTTTTTCTTTTTGATATGGCCACTAAGGTTATTTGACTCCCTGTCAGAGATTTAGCTAGCAGATGTGATTCTCCCTAGGTTATCCAGGAAGAAAAGGTTGAAAATTCTCTAATTCCAGTAACACCTACACAAAGGATTATAGTCCAGAGTCTGCATGGATAGACCTTCAAAAGCCTAGCCAAAAGGGAAAGCAAAGATTGTTCAAGTGTTATGTACTATATTTCACCAAAGTAGAAAAATAAATAATTATAAATATGATTTAGAGCTAGAAGACACATTAAAGGTCAACTGATTAACTTAAAATGTAAAGATAGCAATTTTTAAGGGAATAAAACAAAATGAAGCAGGAAAAATGAATGATGTTCCTAAAATATGACATGAGCATTTTGTAAGAAATATAGTCTTGATAATCTGCAAATTAATCTTCTCAAAATGGAAATTTGACCCTGTCACCAGCATTATCAAACCTTCCCATTCAGCAGACTCTAGTGGCTCCTTATCACTTCCAAGATCCAATATGATATCTTCTGTTTCCAGCTCTTCTCAACTTGGTTCTCTTCTACCTTTCCAGTCTTCTTCCATCTACACCAGAACTCTGGGATCCAGTGACACCGACTCTTTGACATTCCTCTCAAAAGACATTGAATCGCCAAACTGGCCATTTTCACTGACTGTTCCCATCCCTTGAATATCCTCAGATATCCCTCCTGCTGTCCATCCCCTTGCTTCCATTGGCTTCTTTCAAGTTCCAACCAAAATTCTGCCTCTGTAAGAAACCCTTCCTTATCCCCCTTAATGCTAGTTCATTCCTTCTTTTGAGTCCCTGCATTTCCAATTTAGGGGCAGCTAGGTGGTGCAATGTTTAGAGTACTGGTCCTGATGTCAGGAAGATCTGAGTTCAAATCCAGTCATGGCCACTTATTAGCTAAGTAATTGAGCAAATCATTTAACCCCTCTTTGCCTCAGTTTCTCATCTGCAAATAAATAAGTATTAAAACAACAGCAACAACATTTGCCTCAGTTCCTAATCTCCATTCTGGAGAAGGAAATAGTTAACCAATCTTTGCCAAGAAAATTCCATGGACAAGTCCATGGGCTGATGAATGTAGATATGACTGACAATTAAATAATAACAATAGCGTTTCCAATTTATCCTATACTTATTTGTTTGTTTAAAGTTGTTTTCATGTTGTCTGTTCCATGAGATTGTGAGGTTCTTGAGTGTAAGGACTACCTCTTTCTTTCTACATATCCTGATCACTTAATACACTGTCTGCCATGTAACAGGCATTTACTAAATGCCTATTGTCTGAATGACTGACTTTTTTACTCATTCCTCTTAAGTGGCACACATCTTGAATTCTATGGAATGGTACATCTGATGTTCTAGTCATTTGTATTATGGAATACAAGTCTAACAATGGTGGAAATGTTCACTTTCCTGTTCGTGAGGGGTGGGGTTGAGAAAATGGAAAGAAAATACACATTTTGACTATTTTTATAAATGCATAAAAAAACTAAATAAGAGGAGATGCCTTGACATCTCTAGTTAATAATAAGAACAATAATAATACTTAGCACTTGCGTGGTACTTTTCTTAGCAATGATTGTAGAGCTTCCCTTCATAATAGAGATTATAATGGCACAAATCAAATAAAAGGGGCCTTTTAGTATCAAACCTGTCAAAAGCACTGACAGGTTTTAATTTGTTGCTATTGTTGTCAAACCAGATTTACATCCCTTGTGTGAGTTGCTTTATTCTCAAAGGTGAGGTGATCTCAGCCCTAACTGCACTACTGACCTCTTGTCCCTCAAAGACTTAGAAATTTCCTTTGAGCTAGAGCCGAGTACTCTGCACTAGTTTTGTAAGATGGGAAAGGCTGCAGTCTTCATTTTATATTTAAATCAAACAGAATTTATCTGGTAAATAGGAGCCCAGAGTAAGCTAATCTGCTCTAATAAAGCTTACTTGGGTAGCAATAGCACAACAGGAGGCTATTGGGAATGCCCCCACCCAGTTCATCTAGTGAATAATTAAGCTGAGATTGGTTTGAATTCTTTTATAATTATCCCTCTCAATATGCTGTTGGGCTTGAGAAGTTAATTACAACCATTTTCATGCTTATAATGCAGAAATGATCTCCCAGTTACATACAAATTTGACAAGTCTTTAGAAGGACTTTTGATAATAGTGACTGGCTACAAAAATCTCCTCCCCTTGACAGTTGCTAACTGTCTACTTTGCATTTTCTGATGTTTTGGAATTTTTTTTTCATTGACCATAGGAGAGAAACAGGTGAATTTCTTCAAATACCAAAGTTTCCACAAAAAAAGTTGAGTTTTCAAATAAATTTAGGAATCTTTGTAAATGATTTTGCAAATGTCATTTGTAAATGTACAGCCATCTTTTCATTCTATGGTATGAATGCATGACATATAAACACATACATTATACACACATACATTTTGTAGAGAAAAAATATTCTTTACATTGCATGTTCCTGTAATGTAAATTCCATTATGTCATTGACTGAAAAACCCTATGATATTGAGAATGGAAGGGACTCTGGATTGTCAAAAGTTCTACCTGAAGAAAAGAAACTTAGGTAAGTCATATAGAAAGTTAAAAAATTTCAAGTACAAGCATTTTACAGATCACATGTATCTTGTGTGAGGATTAGATTCACTAAAAATTTAAAGGCTCTAACAGGTCACTAATTAAGTTATTTTTTAAAAAATAACCTGCATCAATTCAAGAAAAAAAAAGTACACTAAGCCATAGGGTAACGGCCTATCTTTCAAATGAAATCTGTGATCATTGTAGTATTAAAGTGAATAGTCAACCATTTCAACTATGTTAATATCAAGAAAATGCAAACTCTTTTTAGATTAGCTTATATTCAGTAGTGATTTTCTAAAATGTCTACCACGAAGCTTCAGAGAAAAATGGCACAGTAGCTATAGCTGGGAAATGTTTGGGGGTTTTTTGGTAGTTACAATAAGAAATTTAAAAAATTATAATATATATATATATATATGCACATATATGAATATGTATATGAAGTATTTATATTATTCTTGTTTTTACTTAGTTGGACCAGTGACCTTAACAGTATAGGTTTATCTTTTATCAATGTATATAACAACTCTTCCATGTTTTATGAACACCATGAACCTGTTTAATTCTTGTCTTTCCACAAATATTCCCTAGAAAATTCATATGGTATACTAAAAATAGTAATTAGATTCCCTTGCTTTTTTCATACCTTGATGTTTCAGTAAAACACTGTGGTAGTTAACTTATTCATGTTACCTGACTGATCTTCTTTCTTTTCCGTTATACGTGTTATTGATAAAACTTATCTCTTTGTCCAAAAATTACTGGTAATTTCCAGAAAGCCTACCAAAACCTAGTACATGCCTTTCTATTAACATCTGGGCTACTTATAAGTTTATCTGTTATGATATTTTGGTTTTTATGATTTATAATCATATAACATTAAGAATAAAATATTAGGATTAAAGGGATGAATTGTTGAGGTATTGAGGAGTTAGAATCATTGATAAAAGTGCACAGTTGACTTCACATGATCCAGAAAATCTATTTTTTAAGTTTGGGCCCAACTTATTTCTAAGGCACATGCCATATATGTATTGTAAATATGTACACACACATATAATATGTGTAAGCACATATAATATGTGTGTGTGTGTGTGTGTGTGTGTGTGTATCAGCTAAGTGGCACAGTGGATAGAGCACTGGGCTTCAAATCAAGAAGACATCTTCATGAATTTAAATCCAGCCTCAGGCACTTACTAGATATGTGACCCTGGGCAAGTCACTTAACCCTATTTGCCTCAGTTTCTCAACTGTAAAGTGAACTGGAAAAAGAAATGGAAAACCACTCCATTATCTTTGTGAGAAAACCCTGAGTTCATGAAGAGTCAGACACAACATAGAAATGACTAAACAACAACAACATGTATGTATGTATGTATGTATGTATGTATGCTAGGCCAACTTTCTATTCACTTAAGGAGGAAGGGAACAGAAGTGGAAAGACATGTATGAAACTAATGAAAACATCTCAGCAAATGGCTTTTTCATCTTCAAGTAGTTCATTTCAATACCAGCAGAGGAAGAGGATAGAATGGAATGATTGTGATAGCTGCTGCTGAAATAACCTTAACAGGAATTTATAACTGATTAGATGTAAGGTAAAGAGCAAAGAAGAATAAAAAAAAAAGATTGTGGACATCAAAGACAGATTAGTGGTGGCACAGACAGAAATAGTGGTCAGATTTAAGGGAAAATGTAATAATCTTGGTTTTGAACATACTGTTTTTAAGGATCATATGGGGCACATAGAGAGAAATAATAGGATGATAGGATTGTAGGTGTAGAGCTGGAGGAGAAGTTAGAGGCCACCCAAACCTACTTCCTCCTTTGAATTCAGTATGTCCTCTTGGTTAAGTGGCAGATATATACTACCCCTCCAGACTTCCAGTGTTGTCTTTGTTTTTTGTTTATTTTAAATATTTTGAAGTTATATTTCTTTTTTAATGTTATTAAGCAGCTGTAGTTATACTGATATTTAATATTATAGTTATAATAAAGCATATTTTTTGTATCTTAATGAGAACTACATATATTCCTTTTGTGCTCCAGGTATTTGTTCTTCCCATAAAATTTTGCATTGTTTAGTCCATTCAGACTGTTCTGCATATCTCTTCATTTTCCCCAAAATTACCTTAAATATGTATATAATATATATATACACACATATATGTGTATATGTGTAAATATATACACACATATGTATATACTTCAAGTGTATTTATTACATTAATGATACCACATTATAGCTTATAACAGGCTGTCTTTACTTGGTATAAGTCAAAGTTAATTTTGGAATAATTCAAAATGAATGACACCAGCTATGTTGAAATAGGAGGTCTGTCCTTCACCGCCTTTTCCCTTCCTTTGTCTTGACTCTACCATTCACAGACAGGTAATGGTGAAGATCAAAGTGTTTCAGAGCTTATGCCCAAGTAACAAAATAGAAAGCGATTCCACTTAAACATATGTGGATGCCATGTTTATCATGGAAATCAGGTTTCTTTTTCTTGAGGTTTGAACTTTAAGTAATTTGATATATGCTTCAAACTGAGAGGTGACTCAGGGCACTCCAGGCAAGGGAAATAAATGCAGAAAGCTTGAAATTGTATTTCAATAGGATCAATTTCATTTATAATAATATATATGTAATTTTTTGCATTTGACATTGTTATGAGTAGTCCTAATGCCTATTTTGAAGTTCTGAAGTCCAGGCTGTCAAAGAAATTATACACACACACACACACACACACACACACACACACACACGTGTATATATGTGTGTGTGTATGTGTATACATGTACACATACACCTATATGTATATATGTATG
Source organism: Phascolarctos cinereus (assembly GCF_003287225.1). Lineage (NCBI taxonomy): Eukaryota > Metazoa > Chordata > Mammalia > Diprotodontia > Phascolarctidae > Phascolarctos > Phascolarctos cinereus. The sequence continues at coordinate 135,038,075 of NW_027556402.1, read as the reverse complement.
TATGTGTCTATGAGTATGTATATATACACATACACACATTGTTCTCTAAGATTATCTGAGAATGTTTTGGTCAGATACAAAGTGTTACCATCTAGAACACTGACAAACTATGAGTTTTGAAAGAATTAAAATATAATAAAATATTTAAAAACAAAAAAAACACTTTAGATGGATTATTAAAAAATCATTTATAATCTTTCCAGTATACCAGGATTATCATGAACATAAAATTTTAATATTCTATAGATGTAGATATTGCCAAAGTAGACCGTTATGCTTTACACAGAAAGTAGCAAAATTATGGAATGAATAATCTCTGCCAAAGTAAAATCTAAGTCCCCAAAAGCTTTTCATTCAATTCTAGATATCATTATTAATAACATAAGTTTTTGAATAAAATTAGGAATACTGGGGAGGGGCAATCCTTACCATGTTAATGATAATATCACCAGTCTAGAACAAACAAAAAAAAAAGGTGCTAGTGAAAAATGGTGCCTTTATTTACCAGAAAGTCCACAGCTGCTAGTTCTGCACTTGGGCTCTTTGAAGATTAAAAAGATCCTACCTGTTTTCTGCCTTGTTACACTGTCTAAAGTTTAAGCCATGGTTACAGATGCACTAAATTTCAGTGATGCATATAAAGCCAAATTTTTTCTTTGCATTGGTGTGTCTAATTTCTCTTTCCTGGTACCCAGGTTTGGTAATTTTTTCATAGTATCTGAGGTCATTGATTTTATTACTAGCTCTTTTCTTGGCTTTGTCCCTTGTGAATTTATTGGTGTTTACACTTCCATTCTTCTCACACTAAAGCTACTCTCAATAGTTTCTAGCTAGAGACATATACTGGTCAGTTTTCTCTTTCCACTCTACTTTGAAGTTCAAGACTCTCTTGAATAGATTTGCAAGATTCTAGTCAAACACATTTGTCATTGTCTTTCTTATATGTACTTCATCTCTGGATAAAGACTTTTCATTTTTATACTTCAAACTGTAATCCAGAAGTTAAATCCCTCGCTCAGATATCATCTTTTTTTGCTAGTATTCTATTTTTTTTTCCCAATTCCATGTAAAGATAGCTTTCAGCATTCTTTTTTGTAAAATTTTGAGTTCCAATATTTCTCCCACTCTCTCTCCATTTCTACCTCTCCAAGACAGTAAGCATTCTGATATAAGTTATATATGTACAAGCATGTTAAACATATTTCCACATGAGTCATATTGTGAAAGAAGAATCAGAACAAAAGGGGATTTGAACTTAGGTTCTCCTGAATCCAGGGCAGTGCTCTATCCACTGTGCCACCTAGCTGCCCCTTAATACCAAATAGTTTTGATGATTGCTGTTTTATAATATAATTTTAGATCTGGTATTGCTGGCCACCTTCCTTTGCATTTTTTCATTAATTCCCTTCATATTCTTAACTTTTTGTTCTTCCAGAAGAATTTTGTTATTTTTTCTAGTGCTATAAAATAATTTTTTGTTAGTTTGATTGATATGACACCGAATAAGTAAATTTAGGTAGAATTGTCATTTTTATTATGTTAGCTTGGCCTACACATGAGGAACTGACATTTTTTCTTATTATTTAGATATGAGTTTATTTGTATAAAAAGTGTTTTGTAATTGTCTTCATATAGTTCCTGGCTTTGTCTTGGCAGGTAGACCCCCAAATATTTTATATGATTTCCAGTTATTTTAAAAGGAATCCTCTCTTTCTACCTCCCGCTGTGGGGGTTTTGTTGGCAATATGATGATTTATGTGGGTTTATTTTACATCCTGAAAGTTTGCAAAATTTGTTAATTGTTTCGAGTAGTTTTTTTGGTTGATTCTCTAGAGTTCTCTAAGTATGCCATCTTATCATCTGCAAAGAGATATAGTTTTGTTTCCTCATTGCTTATTCTAATTCCTCCAATTTCTTTTTCTTCTCTTATTACTTAAGTAAACATTTCTAGCACAATATTGAATAATAGTGATGATAATGATAATTGTTTCACCCTTGCTCTTGATTAGGAATGTTTCTAGTTTATCCCCATTACATATATTGCTTACTGATGGTTGGATAATTCTTAGAATTTTAAGGAAAATTTTATTTCTTTTTATGCTCTCTAGTTTTCTTTTTTTTAATAGGAATGGATGCTGTATTTTGTCAAAAGCTTTTTCTACTTCTCTTCAGATAATCATATGATTTCTGTTAGTTTTATTATTTATATTGTCAATTATGGTGATAGTTTTCTAAAAACTGAACCATACCTGAGATTCCTAGTATAAATCCCACCTGGTCATAGTGTATTATCCTCAAGATTAGTTGTTGTTATCTCTTTGCTAATATTTTATTTAAGCTTTCCCATCAATGTTCATTACAAAAATTGGTCTATAATTTTCTTTCTCTGTTTTGGCTCTTCTCAGTTCAGGTATCAGCACCATATTTGTACCACAAAAAAAATTTTCATAGGACTCTTTTTTTTTTTTGCCTGTTTTTCCAAGTAGTTTATGTAGTATTGGAATTAATTGTTCTTTACATATTTGGTAGAATTCACTTGCAACTCCATCTGTTGCAACTCCATTTTCTTAGGGAGCTCACTGATGGTGTGTTCAATTTCATTTTCTGAAATGGAGTTATTTAAGTATTTTTTTTCCTCTTCTGTTAATCTGGGCAATTTATACTCTTATAAAAATTAATCAATTTCACTTACATTGTCAGATTTATTGGTGTATTAGGCAAAATAGCTATTAATATTTATAGCTATTAATTATTACTTTAATTTCCTCTTCATTGGTGGTGAATCTACCCTTTTTATTTTTAATAATGGTAATTTTTTAATTCAAATCAACCAAAGGTTTATTTCTTTTATTGTCTGTTTTTTTTTCATAAAATCAGCTCTTAGTTTTATTTATTAGTTCAATAGTTTTCTTACTTTTAATGTTATTAATCTTTCCTTTGATTTTAAGAATTTCTAATTTGGCATTGAATTGGGGAATTTTAATTTGTTCTTTTTCTAGCTGTTTTAGTTGCCTGCACAATTCATTGATTTCCTTTTTCTCTGTTCTATTCACACAAGCATTTAGAGTTGTAAAATTTCCCCTTAAGAACTGTTTTGTCTGCATCCCATAAGTTTTGGCATGTTGTCTCATGGTTGTCATTCTCTTTGATGAAATAATGGATTGTTTTTATGATTTGTTGCTTGACCCACTCATTTTTTAAGATTAGATTGTTTACTTTCCACTTAATTTTTAGTCTATATTTCGATGGCCCTTTATTACATATAATTTTTATTGTATTATGATGTGAAATGGATGCATTTAATATTTTTGCCTTTCTGCATTGGATTGTGAGGTTTTAATGCCCTAGTACATGGTCAGTTTTTGTGTAGGCTCCATGTACCACCAAGAAAAAGGTATATTCCTTTCTGTCCCCATTCAGTTTTCTCCAGAGGTCAACTGTATTTAATTTTTCTAAGATTCTATTGATCTCCTTAATTTCTTTCTTGTTTATTTTGTGGTTAGATTTATCTAGTTCAAAGAGGGGGAAGTTGAGGTCCCCTACTAGTATAGTTTTGCTGTCTGTTTCTTCCTGTAACTCCCTGAACTTCTCCTCTAAGAATTTGGATGTTGTACCACTTGGCACATATATGTTTAGTATTGATATTAATTATTTCATTGTCTATGGCACCTTATAGCAAGATGTGTTTCCTTCCTTATCTCTTTTAATTAGATCTATTTTTTGCTTTTGCTTTGTCTGAGATCAGGATTGCTACCTCTGTTTTTTTTTTTTAACCTCAGATGAAGCTTGATAGATTCTGCTTCTGCCTTTTTACCTTTACTCTGTGTGTATCTCTCTGTTTCAAATGTGTTTCTTGTAAACAGTGTATTATAGGACTCTGTTTTTTGACCCACTCTGTTATCTGCTTTTGTTTTATGGGAGAGTTCATCCCGTTAGCATTCACAGGCATGATTATTAACTGTGTATTTCTCTCCATCCTATTTTTCCCCCTTTCACTCTGTCCCTCCTCACCTGACAACTGCCTCCCTCAATTTGCCCGCCCTTCTATCAGCCCCATTCCCTTTTCTTCCCCCTTTCCCCTACTACTTCCATATACGGTAGGATATATTTCTATACCCAAATGAGTGTATATGTTATTCTCTCTTTAAGCCAACTCCAATGAGAGTAAAGTTCAAACAATGCTCCTCCCTTCCCTTCTTTCTCTGTATTGTAATAGGTCTTTTGTCCCTTTTTATGTGATGTACTTTATCTTATTCTGCCTCTCTTTCCTCTTCTCACAGTAGAATCCTTTTCTACACCTTATTTTTAAAACTATCATATCAAAATCAATTTATATCCATACCCTTTGTCTATTTTGACTCTCTTTAATTGCCCTAACAGAGATGTAGTTCTCAAGAGTTACAAGTATCATTTTCCCATGCAAGGAAAATAGTTTAAATCTTATTGAATAATATGTTTGTTTGCTTTCTTTATTTTGTGTTTACCTTTTTATCCTTCTCTTGAGTCTTGTGTCTGAAGATAGAATTTTCTGTTCAGTTCTAGTCTTTTCATCAGGAAAGTTTGAAAGCCTCCTATTTCATGCAAATCAAAATGACCCTGAGGGACCACATCACACCTATCAGAATGCCTAACATGACAAAACAGGAAAATGATATCTGTTGGAGAAGATGTGGGAAAATTGGAAAACTAAAGCATTGCTGGTGAAGTTGTGAACTGATCCAACTATTCTGGAGAGCAGTTTGGAACTATGGACAAAGGGCTATGAAACTGTGCATACACTTTGACCCAGCAATAACATTTTTAGGTCTGTATCCCAAAGAGATCATAAAAATGGGAAAAAGGAACCACATGTACAAAAATATTTAGAGAAGCTCTTTTTGTGGTGGCCAAGAATTAGAAATTGAGGGTATGCCCATCAGTTGGGGAAAGCTGAACAAATTGTGGTATATGAATGCAATGGAATACTATTCATGAAGGCAGATTTCAGAAAAACCTGGAAAGACCTATATGAACTAATGCTGAGTGAAATGATCAGAGCTAGGAGAAAATTGTGCACAGTAACAGTCACATTATGGAATGACTGACTTTGATAGACTTAGCTCTTCTCAGCAATGTGATGATCTAAGGCAACTCCAAAAGACTCACGATGTAAAATACTATGCACATCTAGAGAAAGAACTATGAAGGCTGAGGGCAGATGGAAGCATACTATTTGCTTTCCTTTTGTTTTGTTGTTTTTTGTTTCTTCTTTCTTGTGGTTCCTCCCATTAGTTCTAATTCTTCTTTATATCATGACTACTCTGAAAATATGCTTAGTATGAAGGTATAAGTAGCGCCTATATCAGATTGCATGCCATCTTGGGGAGGAGAGAAGAGAGGGAGGAGGAGAAAATCTAAAACTCAAAATCTTATGGAAGTGAATGTTGAAAACTAAAAATAAGTAAATATTTTTTTAAAAAAGAAAATACCCTATTTCATTGAATGAGCATCTTTTCCATCTTTTCTCCTGAAAGATTATGCTTAGTTTTGCTAGGTAGTTGGTTCTTGGTTATAATCTAAGCTCCTTTGCTTTCTCAAATATCATACTCCAAGCCCTCCCGTCCTTTAAGTTAAAAGCTGCTAAGTCCCACGTGATCCTGACTGTGGTTCCTTGATATTTAAAATGTTTTTTTTTCTGTCTTCTTGCAGTATTTTCTCCTTGATCTAATAATTCCTGAATTGAGTACAATATTCCTTGGAGTTTTCATTTTGGGATCTCTTTCAGGAGGTAATTGCTGGATTCTTTCAATGACTATTTTACCCTATGGTTCTAGGATATCAGGACAATTTTCCTTGATAATTTCTTGAAAGATGCTTTCCAGGCTCTTTAAAAAAAAACAAAAAACAAAACCCATGGCTTTTAGATAGTCCAATAATTCTTAAATTATCTCTCCTGGACCTATTTTCTAGGTCTGTTGTTTTTCCAATGATGTATTTTATATTTTCTTCTATTTTTTCATTCTTTTGATTTTGGTCAAATGATTCTTGAAGTCTCAGAGAATCATTAGCTTCCACTTCCCCAATTCTAATTTTTTGAGGAATTATTTTCTTCAGTTAGCTTTTGTACCTCCTTTTCCATTTGGCCAGTTTTACTTTTGAAGGGGTTGTTTTCTTCCATGGATTTTTTTTCCCATTTGGCCAGTTGTATTTTTTCAGCACTTATTTTCTTCATTTGATTTTTGTGCTTCCTTTTCCAAACTATTGACTTTTTTTCATAATTCTCCTGCGTAGGTCTCATTTCTTTTCCTAATTTTCTTCTACCTCTCTTACATAATTTTAAAGATCCTTTTTGAGCTCTTCAGAGAGGACTTTTTGGCTTGAGATCAATTCATATTTCCCTTTGGCTTAACTTGTTGTCTCTTCGGAGTTTGTGTTTTGATCTTCCTTGTTGCCATAGTAGCTTTATATGGTTAGGGCTTTCTTCTGTTTCTTACTCATTATTTGGTCTATTTCCTGGGGCACAGGGGGCACTATCCCAAGCTTCTTATGCTGGGGTTTAGGGGCCTTGTCACTGTCTTTCCAAACTGGGGCCTCAGGTGCTTGCAGTTTGCCCATCATGCGGGTGGTGGGCGGGCTTAGTCGTTCTTATTTTGTTGGGGCTCCAAGGTTCACAATTTGTCTTCTGTGCTGATGCTAGAGGCCTTGTGGCTGGGCTTCTGAGCCAAGACCAAGGACCTCAGTTGCTGATCTGTGTTGTGGCTAAGAGCTTCCCCCTGTCTTACTCAGACACTGTCTGTCCTGGGCTGTGCTCCTCTTTTACTCAAGTGAAACAGACTTTTCCTGAAGTCCTTCTAAGTTATCTCAAGCTGGAAAATTATTTTACTCCATCTTTTTTATGGGTTCTGTCACTCCAGGATCTGTTTAGACCTGATTTAATGTTGTTTCTAAGGGAAATTTGATATAACTCAGGCAGCTTCCTGGCTTCTCTACCCCATCTTGGCTTTTCCACAGAAGATATCATCTTCTTAACTAGCTGATCAGTTCCTAAAAAAAAAAAAAAGGAAATCCCATCTCTTCTAGTGCATTTGCAATTTTAAAATCTGAAATAAAAAGACCCCATGGCCCCCTATAGTCTTCAATTTCTTGATTATGATCTGATGATTTTTGGAAAATCTAGATTCCTTTTTATTTTATTATATTAACAAAAGTGGGCAGCAATTACTAAATTTAACAGGATTTGGAGAGTTCTCTGTAACATCTAAATATGTCTTGTAGGGAGAGAAAAAGCCATCTATTGTTATGGTTACAATTTTAAATATCCATCTCAGCATCCCTCAGTAATCACTACTTATTTCTTCTTCAGCTGGCACTTACTAGATTATCTTCTACCTCATTGCAGCTGTGAACATTCAGTATTATTTGTAAAGAAGTCAGCTATTTGTTCCTTAGAGGTTTCAACTCCATTCTCTTTGGGAAAACTTGATGGCATTTTACTTACTTCCAAGTCTTTAAGCATTTACACTTCAAACATTTACACTTTAAACATTAATGTTAGGTATTTGATTTTGCCTGAAAAGACAGATGTCACAAAATTTATTCAACTTACTATGAAATTCTCCATGCCTTTCATATTTTCTTAAATCAAGATTACTAGTTATTTTCAGTTCTTCTTAGTAGGTATTATATCTACTTTAAAGTTGTGAAAAGTGGACAAATGTAGCCAATACTTAGAGAAGAAATCCATAATGGGGGTCTAGTAGTTTTAAGGCCATTCAAGGATCGTTGAATGGATGAAGAAATGAAAAAATGAATGATTTCTAGAAATAAAGTGATTACTCTGCACCAAGCACTCTGTTAAGCCCTAGGAATTCAAATAGAAAAGTGAGGTAGCCTAAGTCTTGAAGAAACTTAAATTTTAAAGTGGGATATACCTCACATAGAAGAGTGGTGGCTAGGGAAGTGTGTTTTGTTCTGGAACTTAATGGGATAGTGAATGGAACAATATTATAGTCCATTGAGATTCTCTTTCCGTAGTTGTTGTTAAAGTTGATTTGAATGTAATTCTTCAAGCATGAAGAAATAAAGGTAGGGGTAGGGGATACACACACACACACACACACACACACACACACACACACACATATATAAATACATATCCTCAGAAATTTCGAAGCTCATTGGCTTAGTTCTTCTTGGGCATAGTCACTAAAGTTCCAATTTGCAGCAAGAGGCTAGAAAATAGCTAGGGTGAAGATGAAGTGTCATAGTTCCAGATAGTTCAAAGGTGTATGACTTATGTTCTCTTTCTTATTTTCTCTGGTGGCTAATTTTGTAGGAAGAAGAGCAGCAGAGTGAAAAAAAAAATCAAGACATGAAAAATATATCAAAGAAGGAAAGAGTCCCAGAGAATGGAAACAAGCACAAATTATTTAATTCCTAAGCAAATAGAAATGCTACATACATATTTTCTTATCTCTTTGAAACATATATGAAAATATTGTATTTTTAACATCAATGCTACACTCAATGGAAATATGAAAACGGAACAGTGAAGTTTTTATAGTCATTAAAAAGACCATGCCATTATTAAAATACAATTGCTGAGAGATATAAAAAAATTAAGATAATACTATGTTTTAATTTTTACTGATTTAAATAAAGTATTTTATTTAGTAATAGAAAATGTAGACTTTAAAGTTCTACTCAGACAAAACAGCTCTCATATGTACATCAAAATCATACATGTTCCCCAAATCTTCAATGGCTATATCATGAATTTTGACATCATTTGAGGTTCTCAAATTTTGTCAAATATGCTTACCAGAATAATGGAAGATGGATTAAAGGCCCAGATAAAATAAAAGTTTTCTATTGATTTTGAAATTCTCCAAACTTTTTTGAAACAAATGGTTCAGATGATTCTGGCCTCACACAATCTACTAACTCCAGTGCTTAGCACAATGACTGGGACATTGTTGGCACTTAATACATCCTTGTTGACTGATTGACTGCATAGTAAAGGCTCTTTGCTGAAAATCATAGAATTGCAGAAGAGGCTAGTGTAACCTGGAGTTTTTAACTAGATGGCCATGAACCTATTTTAGAATATTTTAATAATTATAATTCAGTATCATTTGTTTCTTTGGTAATTACATGTGGTTTTATGAATTAAAAAACAAAGCAAAACGCTATATTCTAATAGGAGTTCCTATCCAGATTGTAACAAGCAAAAGGTGGCCATGCCAGAGAGCAAGAGAGAGAGAGAGAGAGAGAGAGAGAGAGAGAGGATAAAAGGTTAAGAGCACCTGGTCTGTTCAGAAACTCAAAGAGGATAACAAATGACTTTTGTACAACTAAATTTATTTCAATCAAGGCATTGTTCTAAGTGGTGTGAATACAAAGACATAGAAAAACAATTCCTGCTCTCAAGAATTAAGGATAGAAATAGTCCAAGCAATGTGTATCACTAAGGAAAATTTCATGGAGGCCATTAAATACTTGGGCTATGCCAAGACTTCCAGAGAACCCATAGATGTAAAAGCCCATGTCTTTAACTTTGATATTTTGCAGTGGTTGGTCAGTAGATTAAAATCATGAGAGACCTTTGTCACAGAAGTATTTAAATAAAACATAACTTACAGATTAATGGAAAGATACATGTTCAGTGCAAAAATATTACAGCATGGGATTACAAAAGCAGCATTAATGATATTAATGAGAAATAACCTGGTAGGGAAAATGACAGCAATGGGCAGCACAAATGGCATATTGAAAACCCTGCTATATTACAATATCAAGTAGAAATTTCAGTCTAATGAGCTAACTTTCTATGAAGGCTTAGAACTATAGGGAACCTTAGAGGTTATATAGAGCTATGGGTTCAAATCCCACATCTGGTACTGTATCTTAGGACTTCTCTTTCTTACCCTTACTCTTACTTACCTTTCTCATGACTTAGTGCTTTCATCTGTAAAATGAGAGGTAGAATTAGTCTCTAAATCCCCTTCTGTCTCTAAGGATTTCTAAGATTGATCTCATGATCTAATCCTACTTTCATTTCTAAAACAATGAAGCAGAAGGTTAGAAAGATTAAGTTTCACTGTTAAGGAGGTAGTTAAAAAAATAAAAAACTTTTAGTGGCCTAAAACACAGCAATGTGACTTTTCAATAAAAAAAAAAAAAGGAAACTAGGCAATCTTGGATTGCAGTGAGATGCATAGCTTCCACTTAAAAAGGAAGTGACAGTTCCTCTGTATTCTGCCCTAGTCAGACCACATTTCAATTATTGTGTTCAGTTTAAATTGTCACAGTTTGAAGATTTTGATAAGCATTCAGGAGTGGGTAATTTGCAGCTTCGAGACCATATGTGACTTTCTAGGTCCTTGGGTGTAGCCTTTTGACTGAGTCCAAGTTTTATAGAACAAATCCTTTCATTAAGGTGATTTGTTCTTTGAAGTTTGAATTCAGTCAAAGGGCCCCACTTGAGGACCTAGAGGGCCACATGTGGCCTCAAGACTACAGGTTCCCCACCCCTGAGCTAGATTGTAGCCAGAGATGTAGAGCTAGTATGGTTAATGTCTTTGAGTCTTGGAATACAAAGGAGAGTAGAGTGAGAGGATTGGGAATGTTTAGCCTAGCTGTCCTCAAATATTTGAAGATTTTTTCGTTAGGAAAAGTAACTAGATTTGTTCTGTTTACTTTAGAGTGCAGATCTAGGACCACCAGGTAGAAGTTACAAAGAAGTAAATTTAGGTTTAGGCTAGAGGAAAAAAATCTCAAATAGTAATCATCATAGATGGAGGTAGTACCTGCATCAATGAAAACATAGATCTATCAATGTATGTTTCGTGGATGATTGCCTTTATCATGTGACCACCAACTGAATAAGACCTCTACAGAGGTAATTGAATAATTAAATAATAGTGTCTCTTTCAGCAGGGACAAGACACCTTATACTAATGAAATATTGATGAACTTGGATTCAGAAGAAAAACTTAAAATCTTCTTCCTTCACTTACTGACTATCTATGAGATCAGGACAAGCAACCTAATGTCTAAGTCTTAGTTTCCTCATCCACAAAATGGAGAAAATTAAACCTGTATTACTTAATTCAGAAGGCTATTATGAAGACCAAGTGAAGTAATGTATATTAAGCAATTTGTAAAATTTAAAGTGCTATTTTGCTTGTTGAATGGTAGCCATTACATTTATTATTATTTCCTGGGTAAGTGAAGGTGTAGAGAGGATCTGACATTTCTATTTATTACAATGCTTTTCAGAAAACATTTTACGAACAGTCTAAAAATTGACTAAGATCCAAGAATTATATTTCATTTTTGTAACATACTTTAGAGAGGAAAAATACCTTTAAAATAATAACCTTTCTCTCATTTGATTTTAAGTATTCACACTCCAGTTCTTAGATTTCTTTCCTTTTTTAGTATTATGTCATTAAAGAAACACTAGGGAAAATCAAGAAGAAAATTCTCAGATTCCTTTATTGATGGAGAAAAAAGGGCACATTTATTTTGATTGCCTAAATTATAGATAGGTAGAATATTGTGTCACAATATTTTATTATGTATGAGCCTATGTGCTAGTGATTAGCTTAAAAAGGAGTTACATGTAGATTTCTCTTAGACTGAAATATATAAATCATTTATTTATTAGGTAGCTAATTATACAGGTTAGAGATTTATGCAAGTCCCTTGTTTCTTCTTCTCAGTAACATTAATGTGTGTGTGTGAATGTGTGTGTGTGTGTGTGTGTGTGTGTGTGTGTGTGTGTGTGTATGGGTGTATGGGGGGTGTGTGTGTGTGCGTGCATGTTGTGGGGGGGCAGTAAAGATAATTTCAGTGTTCATTATTATGTCCACCATTATGATTTGAAAGAAACAGAGTTAAACTATTTCCTATATTCTAATACTCTAAATGGATCTGTCATCTAATCATTATATCCCCTCCAAAAATGCAGAATCTAAGCCATGCATGCCTGTCTCATCCATGTCCTTCCACATATTCAATAGAGAGGTCACTCAAGTATTGTGGATTTTGTTTTCTCTTTATATTGTGAATATAACAGTAGACCATGTAGGTTACACTTTAGTTATCCTTTTTTCACTTGGTAATGTTTTCGTTTTTTGCCTCACATTGTTTATGGAATCCTTCATATCTCCATTGCCTCTTCCTCCTTATATCGCTTGTACTGTAGAATACTTTCTTGAGACTAGTTTGCAGAGGACTAATCCTCAGCATTAGTTTTCACATCGCTCTTTGGATGATACAAAACCTTAATTCTTCAAAGCTCTTGGGATTCCATGATTTACAGGCTTATAACTTCACTGGAAGAATATCAGTGTTAAAAGGATGGGTTTTCTTGATTAGAGGAATGACTTTCTTTTAGGGGGGAAAGGATAAAGATAGAAATATGGGCAATGTAAAAACAACAGATATGAATAAAATCTATTTGATGAAAGAATAATGATGGACTTCGTTACAGAGAGCAACTTGGGGACATAAAAAGCACTGCACTATTTCCTAAATGTAATGCATTCTGGTCCCCTCTTCCTATTTAATTCTAGGCCCATAAGCAGTATATTTCCCAGGCACACATACTGCTGGACAAGCCCTTTGTGTTGTCCATCACACTATTTGTCATAGAAGACAATAGAACCACTTAATAAATTTTTGTTTTGCCTCTGGGAGCAGTGAAGTCAAATTCCTTTGAGTAATCACGTAGTTCATTTAGGAAATTCTATGATATTTCATGGCTTAAAATAGTCAGCATATAATCTCTAAATAGCATATGAAGGATTTAGCATTCTTGGCACATAATAGGCATTTAAAATATTTATCAACTTATTTACATAAAGAACATGCATATTCAATTGTGGAACATGCTCCAAAAAAATAAAAACATTATTTGTGACTGTATGCTTTTCTGTTTTACATATTGTTTAATTATAATTAGAGGAGTTTTGAACATAGTTATCTATGTTGCTATATTATGAAATAATCTTGTATGTTTTTGATATATACATGGGAGTCACCTTGTTGGAAGAATGCCAATCACATATTGATTTGCTTGAAGTCAGCAAACAGTGAAGCCCTGTATTCTTTATGCCTTTATTTAATTGTGTGAATGTCAAGATGTGATTTGCTATAGAATATCCTTTGTGAAAGACTGTCTCCTCTATTCATTAAGGGCATGCACAATTTGTCCTAACTCATTTACTTTAAAATCAAACACAAAGGTATGTGGGGAAAAAATCTAGGAGCAATAATAACTAGAAAGGCAGAGAAAAGACTTGGTTGTGGGGGAAGTGAAGAATAAGATATTTGTCTTCATGTTTTTTAGAGGATGTCATATGAAAGGGGCACCAGCTTTGTTCTGTTTGGTCATGGAGAACAGTTGGAGTCATGGGTAGGAACTGTAAGGATGCAAAGTAGAATTGGTTTTACAGGATGGTAGCAGGTTTGCCCTTACTGGGGCTGTACAAGAAAAAGCTTGTATATTTAATAGGGAAGAGAGAAAAAAAATCTACTTAAAAAAAGTAAATATGGGAGATATTTACCCAGTGTTCTCACCTTTTCATTTTTCTCCCTTTTCTACAGAGGTAATGCTGTTTTCACATATATTTAGTTTGTCAAACTTTGCTACCTTTCTTTCTCTGAGGTTTACTGACTCCATTTCCTTTCTTTCTGTACCTCTAATTTTTGAACCAGTGCTAGGTCTATGTAGTTCTGAAACATTCAGTCAAAAATTTAAGCAAATAAGTTTTTTTTTCTTAATTCTAGAAATACATTAATTGGACCCCTTAAAAAACTAAATTTACTAAATGACCAGTTATTTTGGCACCTTGTAGACAATCATATTCTTAAAATGACTCAGTAGCCACATCTTCAAAAATAATTTTCCCCTGCTTCTGTAATTATAATTGGATGGGATAGTTTTCCTTTGTAAGACATAACTGACCCTGAAAGAAATTTCAAAAAAGAAGCTCAAAAACTGTTTTCATCAATGAAAACATCATTCAGAAAAAGTATACCACATTTAATTTGAAAAGGTAGAACTTGGGGGCAGTGGATAGAGCACTGGCCCTGGATTCAGGAGGTCCTGAGTTCAAATTCGGTCTCAGACACATAACACTTAACTAGCTGTGTGACCCTGGACAAGTCACCTAACCCCATTGCCTAACCAAAAACAAAACAAAACAAAATAAAACCAAAGACTCAAACATTCCCTAAGGTGCTCTAATAATCATCTTGGGGCAGCTAGGTGGTGCAATGGATAGAGCACCGGCACTGGCCTCAGGAGAACCTGAGTTTAAATCCGGCCTCAGACACATAACACTTACTACTTGTGTGACCCCAGGCAAGTCACTTAACCCCATTGCCTAGCCAAAGCAAAACAAACAAAACAAAACAAAACAAAAACCAATAACAAAAAAAGAAAAGGTAGAACTCATGATATTTCATTTTAATATAAAACATAAATTTTACATATTTGTTATTATATATATGAAATTTGTGCATATGCACACAAACTATTTTTATCTATCTGTCTGTCTGTCTGTCTATCTATCTATATGTACATACAGCTATGGTAGCTAGGTGGAGCAGTAGATAAAATGCCATCCTGGAGTCAGGAAGACTTATCTTCCAAAGTTCAAATCTGGACTCAGATGTTTACTAGTTTTGTGATCCTGGGCAAGTCACTTAACCCTATTTGCCTCAGTTCCTCATCTGTGAAATAAGCTGGAAAATGAAATAGTAAACTGCTCCTGTATCTTTGCCAAGAAAATTCCCAAAAGGAGGTCATGAAGAGTCATATATGACTGAAACTACTCAACAACAACAACAAACATAACATCGATATTTACCACATTTTATTTTTATTATTTCCAGAGACTGTAAAGTGCCAATCACAGAGTAGGGATTTAAAGTTCTGCTTCTAAAGTTCTGCCTCTGACAGAGTAACAGTGGATGAGTCATTTAACTTTTCTGTGCTCCAGACAATTCAAATATTTGAAGTTGCAGAAGTGTTGCTGATCTGTATTGGTAATGGGAGTTCTTCACAAAGACTTCTCTACACTGAGAAAATCACAGGTCAGAACAAAATAAAAGCAAGAACATGAACATCCAACCATATTCTTTAGACCAGACCTGCAGAACTTGGCAGTAAGTAGGGGCCAAAATTAAAATAGGCTAAACTTCTTCAGGCCACAGATAGGTTAGATTAGAGACAGACTGATGATGGTTGGTTGTCACAGATCAAGTGACAAACAGGAGAGTGGACAGTGGCAAACCTACATTTGTTGGAGGCCACGTGAAATCATTTGGTGGGCTGCAAGCCGCCCCCAGGTTGGATGTTGTACAGGCCTGCTTTAGACCATGACTATACATTTTTCCACTTGCTCAGACCATGAAATGATGGAGTCTTGTTCCTGTTTCTATTTAGCATCCAATAAGAGTTTACTTCAATGCCGCAGGGAATGTCTCACCTCTTTACTGCGGGCATTTTCTACTTGTTTTTGTTTTTTATTGTAAACCTGACACGCATAAAAATGAACATGTCTACATATGAACAGAAAAAGCTCAAGATAAGAGCATGTATCTCTATTAAGTACAACTTTAAAAAAAATACATATAAATTTGAGTTGATAGTACCATCAATGCCTTTCATAACTGCATCATTTTTGAATAGCCTTTTGCTCTCTGCTGCATATTTTTAAATATGAATAGACATTTTTCTGTATTTTCTACATTTTTTGGTATCAGCATCACTTGCTTCCTACTGTTCCCCTTTCAAAAAACCCTTCTTTTGTTGTAAATAGGTTTGGGTCAAGCAAAGCAAAACCACAAATTGGTTATCTATAAAAAAATACAGTTTACTAGACTAGAGACTATTCCATTTCTATCAAAAGGTGGGAAGCATGCTTCATCATCATTATTGAAGAGACATGATTGATCATTGTAGTAATCAAAGTCTTTAAAAGTTGTTTTCCATTACAATATCATATATCATTGTGTAAATTTCACTCCTAGTTCTTCTCACTTCATACGATTTTAGGCAAGTTTTAAGTTTCTCTTAATGTAATGATATCTAATCACATTCCTATACCATAGTTTGTTCAATGATTCTCCAGTTGATGTGTGCCCATTTTGTTTGTTTTTCTTTGATATACAAGTACTTTTATAAATAATTTTTTGTACAAAGAAGTCTTTCCATTTAATTCAAGTATCTGTAATGATGTCACTATATCAAAGGGTATAGACGCTTAGTGACTTTGGGGGTATAGTTTGAAGTTGATTTCAAATATGTTTGGGTGAATTCACAGTTCTACCAACAATGCATTTAGTTTGCCTTTCTTTCCCTAACCTCTTCAACAATTGCCATTTTCTTCCTTTGTTATCTTTGCCTATAGCAGGAGAATGATGTGGAATTTCAGAGTTGTTTTAATTTGAATTTGTTTTATTAAGGTTTTGGAGCATTTTTGACATGGTGGCTATTAGTTTTTTTTCTTTTGAGAACTTCCTGTTCATATCCTTTCACTTTCATTATTTGGGGGAATTGTTATTTTGCTTCTATATTTGTATCAATTCCTAATTTATTTTAGATACCAGATGCTTATAAAGGACATTTCCTGCAAAGACTTTCCTCCATTTATTTTTCCAATTCTAATTCTTATTTATTATTTTGTCTGTGCAAAAACTATTTAAAATATTACATACTCAAAATTGTCAATTGTATCTTTTTGGATAATCTTTATTTGTTTGCTTCAAGATATTCCCCATTCCATAGCCATAAAGATTAACTCCTTCCTTTCTTCTTTAATTTATTTATAATGTAATCTTTAAGAGCTAGACCATATATCTTTTTGTAGCTCATTGTGGAAGATAGTATGACAAAACCTAATTTCTCTCAGAATTTTCACTTTTTTTTCTAGTAGGATTTGTTGTTTTTGATATTGTTTGTTATTGTATTTGATGTTGAAAAGTGGGTCCTTACCTCAGTAGTCTTTCTGTTTATTGAATACTGTTTTATTGCTTCTGGGTCCTACTATCTAATCTAACTGATCAATTTTCTATTTTTAACCACTGCTATAGTTAGGATGATTGCTGCTTTTTAATATGGCTTGAGATTAAGTATTGTCTAGGCTCCTTTCTTTACTACATTTGAAATAGATATAGATAATTTCCCTTGAGATTCTTATATATTTTTTTTCTTCCAGATGAATAGCCTCTTTTCTGGCAGGCAGGGAATTTGGATATCAACTCACCTCCCATTTCCCAGAAATCTTTCCCTTCTTACTAGCATGAATCAGCACCACATATCAGGTCCTACTTCTTTGCTCCCTTCTTCAATACTTGGTCCTGCTAGAACCAGATAAGAACCTTACAAAAATCTTCTACACTTGATTGCTCTGTATTTGGAGGAGGAAGGTGACCCATTTCTTTCCCAATTCTGCCTCAGTCAGAGTGAGTCTGACCACTTTCTATCATCTTTTCTTCTTCCTTTACATTTTGTGAACATCTCCCCCTCAAAAAAGCTGACTTGTTTTACTATTTTTTGTTTCATTATCGTGAACTTTGGTATTCTCCAAACATTTCTGAGTTAGTGTTAAGACAGGCTGATATTATTGTCCTTATCTGGTTTGACCAAAAGAGTCAACATAGAGTACTTTCTCCCCTTCCTTTCTTTCTTCCTCCAACCTCTATACCAGTTAGAGTCCATGAGGCAGCTTAATGGTAAGAGCAACATGATTGCTCATATATCTTAGGTAAGATGTTAGAAACCAACTACAATTTTTTGGGTAGGAGAAGGGTCCCCTGGACTTACCATTTATTTTACTGCTACACTCTCCAGACCCCTGGGCGTTGCCGTCTACCCTGCCAATTTACCCCAAGGATAGCTGGAACTTTTCATCTGTCCTGGGCTGTTTGTTTAAGTCTTCTGGGCCTTTCCATATTACTGAAACATAATGTATTTTATACTTGGTATCTCTCTCATGTAGAATTTGAGCTTCTTGGAGAATCTGAACTGTTTAACTTTCTCATCCCCAGCACTTAGCATAGTGTTTGGCACTTAATAAGTGATTTTTTCATTCATTCTACAGATTAGAAAACAGAGACTGAATGATGTGTAGGACCATTTTTTTGTTTAAGTAGCTAATAAATGTCCAAGCCAGATCTAAATTCCAAATCTTTCCCAATAAAGTCTACTTTTCACTTCCCTATACAGTAGCACTTATAAAATGAAGGCTTGTAAACAACTTGGATCAAGTCACTCCTCATTTACCTTTGTCTCTTAGAATCCTCATTGTCTTTCAAGGCTCTTCTCACATAACTTCTAAGAGAAGCTTTCTTCAAGCCTCTCAGTTTCTAAAACATTTCAATTGCATAAAATACTGTACTTATCTATATACATATTGTATTTTCAGGACAAATGTAGGTTTTTTGAGGGAAGGAATTTTTATTGTTGTTAGGTCCTCAGAACCAAGAATACAGCATTGTACAAAATATGATTTTAATGAATGTTTTTGAATTAAATGGGATCATATGTTACTTTTTAGATTTTTTTTAGTTCTTTCAGTTAAAAAAATGAAAACTCTGGAGTAATGTTCTACCAATACTCAAATAGGAAACTTATTATGACCACATCATATTCATTTTTTACCATTACATTTAAAATCCATCACAATTAATTTTAGATGGCAAAGTGCCAGATTTAAAATACCCACCACCTACCTTTATCTAGGAAGAGCAAGACAATACTCATTCACTATGAAAATTGGGTCAGATATTATCCAAATTAATTACTTCCTGGAAAAAATGCTTACACTAGGGAGATTAAAGTGATGGAATGTAAAAATAGCTTAAAAAGCTTTAAAAGGCAGAATCTGAAGGATTTGACCTCCGTTATTCTGGAATAGAATGCTGCTGGAAGTGCTAGTAGATAAATGAAATAAGAGTAGGAACTATGTGCATTTTCAGGTACTGGATGATAGTTTTTTTTTTAAATATCATTTCAAAATTCATTTGCATTGTATGTTGTTAAAGTTCTGTGAAATTTATACACATGTACACACCATTTTAAATATTACCATCTTTTTCAAAGCGTTGGTATGATGCTTTGGAAAAAAGATGGAACTGTGTCAAAAGACCCAAGTTCTGGTTTTCTCCCTGTCAGTAGGTAATTTCATGCTCTTTGGTAAGTCACAGTCTTTCTGTATGTCTCTGTAACAATTACTTACCTCAATTTCTTCATCAGTAAAAGGTGAGAGTTGAACCAGCTGATAACCTTCCTGCTCTAAAATTCTCTTTCTAATGCATGTGTATGTAATAAATATCTATGTAGAAAATATACATTAGTATTCAGTGTTTTACAAGGTCCCCAATCCTTATTTATAACACACGGATTCAGAGTAATGTACTGTGGCAGGAAATACATAATAAATACATAAATGAATAATACAAAATCGTTGATCCTTAACCCTTGCCAGCATATTTCATTAACTGAACTGCTAATTCTGAAATGAGCCCAAATCTTCAGTATCTGTTTCATTTAATTTAACTTTTAAATGAAGAACCACCTACTGTGAACATAAAATCCAGCAATTTACAATCTGAAACAATGAAGTATTCCTGAAGCCCTCAATTTCTACTCTGTAATAAACTACATACAATTGTCAGCATCTTGGTCTTGGAGTAAGTGATCTTCTGTACACAAGCCCCTGCTTAAGTAGAACAGAGTATTACCAAGTAACATAAAGGGGTAACCTTAGGGTGGAATGGGGAAAATGCTTCTTGTACAGACAGTATACTCTGCCTGAGTACTTAATAAAAATTAAATTTTGATCAGATTTTTGGAAATGTTTTGAATGAATTAAATAGTTGGCAATGAATTGATTGATTACCTTGACCAATGACACATACAAAACTTATATATTGCAAGCTGAAAAACTGTCAAAATTTAGCTAGCCTTTGCCTCAGATAGACTAGTTAATTAGGGGTACATTTTCTATTCTTAGCATTTAAAGATAGACTAAGCTCAGTTCTTTTATTGTGCAAAGAACTCAACAATATAACCTTTATCCAACACTAAATCAATTAATGCATTTGCCCTGAAAGACACAGAAGACAATAACAACATTATGTCTTTTGAATCAGATTATTAACTTTGTGGGATCCAGATGTTCATTTCAGATTTCCTTTTCTAATTTTGTTAGTTCACATGATGAAATTGATGAAAAAGAAATTAAGGAGATGTAAAAGGATTCCATAGTAGCAGTCATGTGAACTAGGCTAGACTAGACAGTATTGCTATTATAGTCTGAGAATATTTTTTATTTGTTCATAGAATCATCCAAGAATTTCCACACAGTAGCACAGGATAGCCTCCATTCACAAGAACATTATGCACATTAACTTATATATGTAATGTAATAATATTCCTTGATTTGGTAGCATCAAAATTCAACTAAAACATTATCTCTTTTCTTTGATAACTCTGTATTCAAGTAGCATGTTGTCTCTATGCTTTGCTTTGTCATGGCTTTCATGTATTTCCTCATTGTTTACAGAAGGTGCCATCAAGCATTGTGATCTCCAATTATAACTCATTTGTTGCCTAGACCATTCACCCACCCATGTAAGTTGTTGGTTGGGGGTGTAGGGTAAAAGTGAGGGTGCTATTCCTTTGTTCAGATCATTCTATGAAAATTTCCTAGTCTTTGAAACCCTCTTTATCCCTTGAAGTGAGACTGCATTTTCAACAATCTTTAGATCTATATTCATTCAGGTGTACACTATACATTTTCTCAAGGTCAGAAGATCACAGCACAATCTACTTCTCTCCCCTCTTTCTTCCCAATCTCTCTCTCTCTCTCTCTCTCTCTCTCTCTCTCTCTCTCTCTCTCTCTCTCTCTCTCTCTCTCTCTCTCTCTCTCTCTCTCTCTCTCTCTCCCCTCTTCCTCTCTCCCCTCTGTCACTCTTCTCCTCTTTCTCTTTGTCTCTGCCTCTCTGTCTTTCTCCTCTTCTTTCTCTCGTTAAAAATTATCATTTTTATTGTTGGATTTATATATAGTCATAAAATACTACACGCATTTGCACATACTGATTTGGATTAAGTTGCAATTAATTGTTTTCTATCATTTAATAGCAATTAATCACCACCTCCCCCTGAAAAATTTTTAAAATTTCCCATCACTGCACCAGATTATTTCAGTGCTAAGTGTCTGTGATTTCTATTTGTGTGTAAGCAACTCTACATAGATAATTCATTATTATTATTTCCAATGTTACTTATGGTACTTTGAAATAATCAAGTTGAACAGGAATATTTATTTGTAAGAAGTCATTTCTCCCTTTTTCTATCCCCTCCACTGTCTGTAAATTAGGTAGGAGATTGAGTTGATGAGATGTAAGAATTTTGTATCAAGTATATTCCTCCATCCTGCCTTTGGTTATTTCCCTATTAAGTCTAGGTGGCCCATTTAGGAGCAAGCACTGTATCAGAGTGAATTACAACAAGCAAGTGAAGATGAATTGTAAAAGAAGGCATGAGGAAATGGACTACAATGTTGTCAAATCTTGATCACTACCTCATTTTTCTTGTTACTCAGATGAAATAGAGATAGATTGAAAAGGCAGTGAAAACTAATCTATGTGAAGGAATTGCAGTAAAATTTTAAACTGTAACAAAAGGACAATATAACAACATAACAGGGAAATATCATCTGATTCCATTCTGCTCCTTTTGGACAGTGACAGCAATATAGACTAGAATAAGCCTAATAGGCAGCACTTTGTATTTCATTCTTTCTAGTTCGTTTTCTTTATTGAGTTCACAATCATAAAGGCAACCAGTTTTAGGACAGTAATGGATACATTTGGATTCTGATATTATAATATGCAACAAGAATGTAAAAATAGGTTCTGTTGCTTTAAGGTTAGAAAAGGATTCAGCTTTGATCTAGCCAATTTCAGCTTCACAGCAGATAAAGTTTGCACTTTTTAGAGCCCTAAGCATGAAAGGAAAAATATCCAGTTAGAGTTAAATGTGATGATGACTGGTTCCTTAACTATTTCCCAAAAGTCTGCAGCTAGAAAAGAGACATGGAACTTTATAATGACATAAATTGGGGGCAACTTCCTTGATGACATTTTTGGGGCAACACTGCACTTTTCACAGAGAGTATGGCTATGAAGAATCTATAATTTTATCCATGTGTGGGAATTGCTCAACCGATTCCTTAGTAGAAGAGTTGCCTAGTACATGCAAAAGTTAATAACTTGCCTAGAATCACACAACTGATATCAGAAAGATGATTTAAAACTAGGTCTTCTTGACTCTAAACCTAATACTCTATCTTCTAATATCACAATGAAAATGCTATTTTAACAATTTTTATGTATCCAGTTCATGGCATAGTTGTTTGAACAATCACATTTTTTGACTGGAAAGGCTGGCAAGTCGTAAGAATACCATTTTAAAAATTATAGTGAAGTAAACTATACTCCCCCTCCCCAACCATGTCTTTTAGAGATATTAAGATTACTAGCAAGTAAAATACCAAATAACTGAGAACCTCTAGTCTTCATGAGCAATTTCACTGGGTGAGGGACTTTTGATATTTAGATACTTTTGTCCTCAATAATTAAAGTTTTAACCATAGCTCATGTTTCCATAACCTTGTAAAGATCACAAAGTACTCAAAATAACCTTGTGGAGTAGTTGTTATATGTTATTATCTTTATGGTAAAGATGAGAAACATAAGCCCCACTCAAAGAGGTTGTCAGTTATCAGGTAAATAAAATGTTCATACACAGTAGCCCATGAAACTTTAACAAAACATTTCACCTGAGCTACCTCAAACTATAGGGTAGTGATCTGAATTTCAATTGTCTGCAATCCTAAAATTCATTGATAAAGGGATGATCATTGAACACATAGACAGGGATACAGTATTCACTAAGAATCAACATGGACTATCAATTTTTTTTTCTTTCCTTGAAAACTGCATTTCCTTTTGTGAACAGAGTTATTAGGATGGTAGGTCAAGGGAATGCAAAAGATGTAATGTCACAACATACATACGTCACACATGCATATATGTATATATGTATGTATGTATAGATACATACATATACATGTATTTCAGGAAAGCATTTGAAAAAATCTTGTGGAATTATGAATAGAGATGGGCTTAATATTGATAATGTTAAGGGATTTGTTTCTGGTGAAACCACTAGATGTGAAGAGCTGTCATTAATAACACTGATGCCACGATTTTGAGAGTTTCTAACATGATATACCAGCAATCTATTTTCAGCCATGTTTTGTTCAATATATTTCTCAGTGAGTTGTGTGACTGCAAAAATTGCATGCTCATTAAACTTATGTGTGATCTGGACCAGAAACTAACACTAGAGGACAGAATTTGGATCCAAAAATATTTAACAGGCTAGGATGATATCCATGAATTTAATATAAGATGAAATTTAATAGATAAATTTATAGAACAATAACAAAAGAAAACAGCTAGACAACAGATCTCATGGGAAAAAAAGCCAAAAATGACTTCCTGAGCAGAGATAGGCCTCTCAGCTTCCAAATACTCCATTAAAAACTTGAAATTCACACTAAAATAAATAATGATCAAAAATATAAAGAGAAAATATGTTAGCCCAGAACTACACAAAAAGTCAGAAGAGCATGTGCATTGGAAATTAGATGCTAGCATGATTAGCACCAATGAAGGCAGCCTCTGAGAGATACTAAATTTGGGCCAGAGACATGTAGGCTGCAGTTCTCTCTAATTCTCTGTGCTAGGAGGCAGCAAGAGTGGATACCACCCACTCAATTCCAACACTTCCCTCTCTTTCTCTCCCCAAGTCTCCTAAGAAATGCACAGGAATATCAGAAATCTATAGGATAGTCAGAAAACTATAGGAATAACAGTAGCTAAATTAGAAAAGCAGTACTCAGAGTAAGACTACGGGCTTCAAGATCCCTAATACTCTGCCAAAAGATGTCAGATAAAGCCCTAATGATCTAGGGTGAAGGAAAGCTAATCTTGAGAAGCTGAGTTCATTACAGGAACCTCCAGGGAGACCAATCAGGGCCTACAAAATCACTCAAAAGAATAACAGAAGAAAGAGCCTGACCGTACAACAAAGCCTCAATTCAGGAAATAAAACTGGAGAGATGAATAAGTCAGAGAAAAGCCCAGCCATTAAAAATTGTGCATTTAGAATGTTTGTGAAGGAAGAGTAATGACTGCAAGCAATACCAAAAGAAATAAAGCTATTTTTAACAATGACTACATGACTATTTAGAAAAAAAAAGATGAAAAAAAAGAAAAGAAAAGAAAAAGTGCCAGAAAAGGGAATTAAAAGGACAAGAAATAGTTTATAAAAGAAATTTATAAACCTTAGTAATGTTACTAATTCCCTGACAATTAGAATAGAAGAAATAGAAATTGATACTTTTTGAGTCAGTAAGAAATAGAACAAAATTTTAAGAAATTAAAAAAAAAAGATAATGTAACATATTAGATATAAAAACCCCAATGACCTGGAAAACTAGGAAGAGAGGAATAATTTAAGAATCATTGAAAAATATGATTTATTTTTACAAGCTTAGAAAAATATTTGATATAATATGAAAATAGTCTTTATTTAATGTCTCAAAAGACTTAGAGCAATTTTAAGCTACTAAAACTTAAATGTGTCCTAAGACTTTTGGAATATCTTGTATGTATTAGAATCAGAGAACAAAGTAAAGCTAAAAAAAATCACCAATAATTTCATGAAAAAACAAAACAAAACAAAACACAACAAAACAGAGGGATACATTGCAGGGATATCAGAACCAAAATCCTGAGCTCAAACATTGTAGGAAAAAAAAGTACTACAAGCATATTATAATATCACAAGAAGAACTTGACATCTACTATAAACAAAAGAAAACTCTAGAATGCAGTATTCTAAAAGACAAAAGATATAGGCTTAAAACCAAAAATAACTTACTCTGCAAAAGTTAGTATTTTAATTTCATAGGGGGAAAAGAATCATTAATAGAATAAAAGACTTTAAAATATTTCTAATGAAAACGGCAGACATGAGAAGTAAATAAGAGGTAGTAGAGTAAACTGATTTGATCAGTTCAAAGGGACTGCATGATTATGAAGTGTTAATGTTCAAATAGAGGGAAAAAATGTGTCACTTCAGAAACTACATTTTCAAAGAGTATTGAGGCAGTAGAATTTAAAAAAAAGAAACAACAGGGTTTGGAAGTAAGATTAGTTCCATTCTGAAAGTATTAAGAAAGGAAAGAGAAGGGAGAATAAGAGAAGTACACTAGTGTAGAAAGTCAACTCATCAAGCATTTATTAAGCACTTATTATGTGCCAGGCATTATGTTAAGTTCTAGAGATATAAAGAAAGGCATGAACAAAACAAAAAATCCTTGCTCTCATGGAGTCCATAATGGGAGAAATATTATGCCGACACATATGAACAAATGATATTTACAGGATAAATTGGAGGTCATCTCAGAGGAAAGATTACCAAAGAATGAGGAAGGCTTCTTACAGAAAATAGAATCTTAGTTAAATGTTAAAATAAGTGAAAGAAGTTAGGAAGGAGAGAGTCCTCACTTGGGGGCAAGTAGCAAAAAGGAGCAGAATTGGAAAGTGGAGTGTTGTATACAAATGATAACAGAGAGGTCAGTCCTATTTTAGGAAGATGGAAGGGGAGAGAGGGAGAAAAAAATTGGAACTCATAATAAACTCCCATGATTCCTTACTGCCTCCAGAGGCTAACATAAAGTCCTCTGTCTTTTAAAGCTCCTCATAAGTGGTCCCTTCTTGTCTTTCCGTTCCTAAACTTCACTCACCTTAATATACTCTTCAGTATAACACTGACTCATTTGGAGTATTTTGTTTGTTTTTATTTTTATTTTGGATTTAATTCCTTTTATTTTAATAGTATTTTATTTTCCCCAATTACATATCAATAAATTTTCAGCATTCATTTTTGCAACATCCCCTTCTTCATCCTTTGTGCTCAATGTCCCTGACTCATACCTTTCCATACCCCACATTTATAAGGCATGTCACCTCCTTATTCAATAAACTACCTCCAGAGGCTAATATATATATATATATACACACACACACACACACACATATGTACATATATATACACACACACATATGTATTATATTCAGGTTATATGTATATAGTGTATATTCAGGTTATATATATATATATATGTAGAAATGTTCTTTCTTATTAACTTCAGAATAAAAAGTAAAATTGTATTTGTAAAATTTTTTTCCCCTTTTTTACCTTTTTATGCCACTCTTGAGTCTTGTATTTGAATACCAAATTTTCCATTGAGCTCTGATTTTTTCATCTGGAAAATCTGGAAGTCCCCTATTTCATTGAATATCCACTCCTCCCCCAAAAGATTATGCTTAATTTCACTGGGTAGTTGATCCTTGGTTGTAATCCAAGCTTCTTTG
The DNA here is from genome assembly GCF_003287225.1 of Phascolarctos cinereus. Lineage (NCBI taxonomy): Eukaryota > Metazoa > Chordata > Mammalia > Diprotodontia > Phascolarctidae > Phascolarctos > Phascolarctos cinereus. The sequence continues at coordinate 135,011,561 of NW_027556402.1, read as the reverse complement.
TCTTATGGAATATCATATTCCAAGCCCTCTGATCATTTAATGTAGAAGCTGCAAGGTTCTGCATAATCCTGACTATGGTTCTACAGTACTTGAATTGTTTCTTTCTGGCTGCTTGCAGGATTTTCTCCTTGACCTGATAATTCTGGAATTTGGCTACAGTACTCCTTGATGTTTTCAATTTGAGATCTCTTTCAGAAGATGATTGGTAAATTCTTTCAGTGACTGTTTTACCCTCTGGTTCTAGGGCTTCAGGGCAGTTTTCCTTGATGATTTCCTGAAATATGCTGTTTAGGCTCTTTTTTTGTTCACAGCTTTCAGGTAGACCGAAAATGTGGTGGTTTTTTTTTTTTATTTTTGGTTTTTGTTTTTGGCTAGGCAATGGGGTTAAGTGACTTGCCTAGGGTCACACAGTTAGTGTTAAGTGTCTGAGGCCAGATTTGAACTCAGATCCTCCTGACTCCAGGGCCGATGCTCTATCCTCTGCACCACCTAACTGCCCCTAGACAAATAGTTCTTAAATTATCTCTTCTGGATCTGCTTTCCAGTTAAGTTGTATTTTCAAGAAGGTATTTCACATTTTCTTCTATTTTTTTCATTCTTTTGATTTTGTTTGACTGATTCTTAATGTCGCATAGAGTTATTAGCTTCCAGTTGTCCAGTTCTAATTTTTAATGAATTATTTTCTTCAGTGAGTTTTTGTACCTCCTTTTCCATTTGGCCCATTTTACTTTTTAGGGAGTTCTTCTCTTCAATGAGTTTTTGTGCCTCTTTTTCCACTTGGCCAATTCTGTTTTGTAAGGAGTTGTTTTCTTCAATGTACTTTTTTTTCCCATTTTGTCCACTGTGTTCAGTTTTTCTTCTACCTCTCTTATTTGACTTTTAAAATTCTTCTTGAGCTCTTCAAAGAAGGCTTTTTGGGCTTGAGACCAGTTCATATTCCCCTCTAAAGTTTCAGATATGGGTATATTGGCAATGTTGTCCTCTCTTGAATTTGTGTTTTGATCTTACGTATTACCAAGATAATTCTCTATGGCCATTTTTTTTCTGTGTTGCTTCTTGCTCATGTTGTTTGCCTTTTTTCTGGTTTTTAAAGTTGATCTCTGCTTCTGGGGCACAGGGGGCACTGTCCTGGGCTTGTTGTACTGGGGGCTAAGGGCCTGGTTAATGGTTGGCTGAGGTGGGGCTAGCCCCTGGCTTGCTGGAAAACCTCCCTTTTTTATTGGTCCCCTTCAGCCACAGCAACATGGACCTTTCCTATTAATTCCCCTAGTCTTACAAGCTAAAAGACTGTTGTATCTAGTCTTTCTGCTGATTCTACTATTTCAGGATTTTTCCTGGGGCAGTATTCTCTGGGTTTTTCAAGGTCAGTAAGGGAGGGTGAGCGCTTCTTACTGCATACTTCATCATCTTGGGTCCCAGAAGTAAAAATATGTGACTTTCAAATATTTAGTCTGTGGGCTAATAGTTCTAGGAACTGTGCTGCCACTGCTGCTGCTGCTACTGCTGCTGATTCAGTCACTCCCAAGGTCTGCTCCTGGGTTGCTGGGGCCTGGGCTGTATTGGCATGCTCTTCAGCCCTGTGCTAGACTGAGCTTCTCTCTCAGACAGTTCTGACAGACCCCTCCTGCTGACTTGAGTTGTCTCTGGCATCTGTGGGCTGTGAAGACTGTAAACCTCCACTGCTGCCAGTGATTTAGTCACCTGAGGACTGCTTCAGCTTTGCTAGGGCCGGTTGCTGGATATTATGCCAGTGAGGTATAATGTTAAATCTATAAATATCATTCTTGTTTCAAATGCATGTTATTAATTATTTAAGAATATCAAGGTAATAAAAGATATAAAACTAGAAGTGATTAGGCTCAAACAAATATTTGTTAAACATATATGTACATAACTTGCATAATATATATGGAAGGACATGTATATATATATATATATATATATAATCTATATACATATGGAATGGAACTGTGAATATATGCACATGTCTATACATGTATGAACGTATACATTATATATACATATATAAACATATGCATATGCACATATGTGTGTACAATCATCCACTTATTCTTATGCATTTAACATTGGCAAATCTCAGTTTTGTTTTGTTTTTCTATCTACTAGTTGATATAATACTAAATGGATTGAGAGGCAAAGTGACACAGTGACTGAAATGCTTCCCTTGGAGTCAAGAAATTCTAGGTACAAGTCCTGCTTCTGTCTCATAATAGATGTGTTACTGTACATAAGCCATTTAACTTCCCTGACTCCCAGATAAGTCTCTAAGATTATGCTATAGAATAGTTTCCAATCCTCATCAGGGAAGAAAATGTCCATACCATCAGTTCATAACACATCTGAAATCATGGCTTCCAACTAGAACTTTACATGCTGATGAAATTTACATGTCTGGATTCTTTCCACCACCTGCCTTCCATTCCATCACCCTAAAATAGAAAGGTATATCTTGCATGCCTCATGGAATGGTCAATGTGTTGATGAATTTTTTTTGTAACCTTAAAGCTCTATCTATATCTATACATGCTATTAGAGTTTCTGTAATACCAAGATGGCTACTATGTGCAACTACCAAAATAATTTCTTCCTGTTTATTGAGGCTTAAATTATGAGGAAAAAAATCTTCATATTATCTTTTCATAATATTTTCACAGTTGGAGACAAAAGGCAAATTATGAATAGTCCAGAAATGAATAATATGGACAAATTCACAATGAAGTAAAATTCAATGTGTTTTCCTAAAAACAAATTTTAATAAAATAGGAGGGATAGGGAAAGAACATAAAACTTCTGAGCTATGGGGCAAGGTTTGGAGGGGAGAGAAGGAAAGAATTCACAAAACAGAGCCTACAGTTTCTGAATATAACTGTTGTAGCTTCTTGGTTTTGCCAGAGGCTAGTACCATCTATCAATTTCAAGATAATATTTGATATCTTTTCAGTTAATCACATTTTTTGGAAGCAGAAAGACACAGCCTAAAAATAATGTCACTTTGTAAAAGACAATATTTCTAGAAATGTAAGAGAACCTAAAATTGCCTGCATATATCCAGAGAGGCAATCAGCATGATAACTGGCCTTAACTCACCAGATGGACCCCCTTGCTTGGAAGGCACACAAACTCTGCAAGGGGTTGCTTTCAATAGCACACTACCAAGTTGTACAAACAATACATACAACTAAAATTAGGAGAGTAATGACATGTTAAAGGACAAAACCCCTGAAGATTTTGAGAACAGGAAGAGACAACATGCTGTTAGAATGATTTCGTTTTATTATTCTTGATTTGCATAACAATTGAAAACACACTTTTAAGAAATCTAACTGGTTATGTCATTCCTAAACTCAATTGCTATAACCATTGTTATTTGCATCATATTCTATATAGTCTATAACTCTATTTGTCCTTTGTTGCCAAAGTTGACATTGCAGAGCTTGGGGTATTCTTGTGTAAGTAGTACATAAACACTATAATCAGGATAAAAAAAAATGGAAAATGAATGGGTGTTTACTTCTCCAAAGAACATTTGTTTCATATGTGGTGACTGCCTCCTGGTCACATAAGGAAAGTGCTTAAACTTCCGGTGGGAAAAATTGGAAAATTAAATTGTCTAGATTACTGTAGCTTATTTTTAACATTGAAAGAGCAGTACTAAAATCTTCTTTGAAATTTACTTAAAATATAGACTCATTTCATCTTAAAGGCATAAGATGCCTGAGGCCTTTTGTCCCTACAAGAATTAAGAACTCCCAAATATCCTACAAAATGCCCAATATGTGTCACGAAGCCTATCTAAAGACATTGTGAAAGGGAGATAAGTACCCTAATAAAGTATCTCATTCCACTTTTCAGACAGCTCTGATTTTAGAAGATTCTTCCTTATGTTGAGGTGAATCTTTATCCTTTTAACTTCTAACCCTTTCTATTTAGTTTTGCTCTCTGTAATAACAAAAAATACATTTCTTTTATATGAATACTGTTCAGATATTTTGAGACAGTTATCAGGGTCTCTAAGTTTTCTCCTATCCAGATTGAACACCTCTAATTCTTCAATAGCACCTCACATGGATAGATTTTATGTTTTCTTCACCACCCTGATCATCCTTCTACAAACTTATCCCAGTTTCTCTCCGAACTGAATCAAGAAATACAAATATGATCCAAAAATGATACAGGTGATCCAGATCTAATTTAATGAATGCAAGATACAAAAAGTCTATTGTTTTATTTTAATGTGGAAGTTCTATTAATGCAATCTATGATTATATCAAAATGGTGGGCTGCCACATAACTCTACTGACTCTTAATGAGTCTGTGGGCCACTAAAATACCCAATGGTGTGGGCAATAAATTCTTGATAAAGAATAACTTTGAATAATCAAACAGGTTTGTAGTTATGTGTCTTTTTTTAAATGAAGTTTAAATTTTTTTTGAATGATAGAATATATGTGTGCTGTTAAAATAATGGGAATTTATTGGTATTTAAAATCATAGTCATAAATTGCTATTCCTACTGTTTTTAGCACCATCTGTTGCAACACTTCAACATTCTAACATCATAAACTCTTCTTGTTCAGAAAATGAATAGTTCCAGGGAAGACAGTCAATGAGCTGTTTAGAAAAAGAAATTATTAATTTTCCTAAATGAAACAGCTAAAGCTAACAAAATCAATCATTTTACATAAAATAACCATAAATTCTCTCTGAATTATTATTTTTATTGTATAGAAGAGAAAATGTCTTCCAATGAATGTTCTTAATATTCTTTGGAGGTTATAGTGTGAAAGCACTGTTACCTGATATAAGTATGTTCAAGGTATTTTATGGATAAAGTAGTATTTGAGGATCCTTATTGGTCTCTCCAAAATTCTCACAGTGTAAGAAATAGTACAAAAACATGTTTAAATATTTAAACAGATGCCAAAATTTCAATATTATAGCAGCTATAAGAATGATCATAGTCAAAGTCACCTCTGTCAAATGCAATGACCAAACTGGAGCACATATGAAACAAAAAATAAACTCTACTTTATGGCTAAAAAAATGTGACTTTAAGGAAAACAAATACTTCCACAAATCAGCTTTTTCTACCTAATTTTTAAAGATCATAAGAGAGATATATTTTAATTAAGCTGGAGTTAATCAGACTGAGTGGTATAATAAAATAATGCTAGGCCTGGATTCTAGGGTTATTTGTACATTTATCTATATATTTGCATTTCTTTGGACCTACCCTCTTAGAACTTTAGTTTCCATCTTTAAATTAAGAATCTGTACATATATGTATATATATATGTGTGTATGTATATATATATATATATATATATACACACATACATATGTATATATACACACACATATATATGCATATACATACATATGTGTGTATATATATAATATATGTATGTGTGTATGTATGTATATACATACACATATGATACATACATACTCATATACACATACACACATTTAGGGATGTACTAGAGTCAACATACCTCAGGAAGCTCATAATTGAGAAAATCTCATCATCCTTCAAGATGCCATCAGCCTTGCTACTTTATTCCATCACTATCCTTTGTCACTCTGATTGGAGGGTGGAGCCATGTGTATTGAGCAACTAACCTATAGCTGCAAACCTGGGCTTAGTTTATTGATTTGTGTTTGTCTAGAATTATGAAAGTGTTAAAAACAGATTAAACTTAAAAGTTTAGGTGCATTTATGCATATTTCTTTCTTCCAGAGAGTCTGGATGGTAAACATTTATGGGCACATCCTTGTAAAGTTCTCAGAATTTTACTTGAACTCACCAAGGGTAAAATAGAATGCTCAGGGAATGAAGTCATCAACAGACTTGAAGCCTGATGACTAGAGGCTAATAATAATATGATGATGATGATTATAATAATAATAAATGAAAATAATTTACATAGCATTATGAAGTTTGCAATAAGGTTTTTAATCTACTGTCTCACTTTAGCTTCACAAAATCTCTGGGTATAATTTAAATTGCCTTCTAGTTTTTATATTCTAAAGGGCTTTCATCTTGAAACTAGGACTTCAGTATTGAAGTTGATACTTCTTAAAATTGTAACAAGGAAGAGAAAATAACTGCAAATGAATTTTCTTAGCATTCTTTTAATGATATAGCGTGAAATTCAGAGTATCTTACTGGCAAAGAGGTATTTTAGGAACTTTATGAGTCATTTAAAAAGAAGTTGTTTATCCTTTGTTTTCCGGGAGGACCATAAAATCAGGGAGGTGATGCCATGACATGCAAGTGAATTGGATTTAAGTATGGGAGGACTGTGCAAAGTCACCAGCCTTACTTTTTCCTCCAAAGCCATCTGGGTCCAGTGGCAAGGCATAGATCCAGATGACTGGGGATGGTCCTGGATGCAATGGTAGACCTTGGCTCTTTTAAGCTAAGGTCTTTAACAGGTCTCAATTTGACTGAAGAAACTCCGCATTCAATAATTAAGGCTAGATAAGAAATGAGGCAGAGAATGGCCTCCTTTTACCTAGTCAAAAAAAAAAAACAATTTGGGAGGGGAAGACCCTCAAGGTTTCTGACCAAAACAGAAAGAATTGCTATTTACATTCACTCTGAGCCAATCATGGCCCAAACAACAACCAAGTGGGGCTTTCCTTAGGACCTACTGTTGGCCAATCAATGAGAGCCAGAGTGATATGGGTTCAAGGCATGGTCCTTAAGAAAAAAAAAATCTAGCCTGTAAACCTCAAGATATCTTGCCAGGTTTCAGCAATCAAAATTTACATTGCTTTGGACAGAGTGCCCTCAGGTAAGGGTATGATACCCTTTGTGGTTGGAACTAGGAAAGAAAGAAAAAAAGAAGGAAGGAAAGAAGGAAGGAAGGAAGGAAGGAAGGAAGGAAGGAAGGAAGGAAGGAAGGAAGGAAGGAAGGAAGGAGGGAGCTGTATTGCTCAAATGATCAGTTCCTATTGGGTCTCCAGTGGGACAGCTCCTGCTACACCTCACAGAAGTTGTTCTTTGTCTTTCATTCTTGAGGAGGACCACAACATCAGGGAGATGATGACATGACATGCAAATGAATTGGATTTAAGTGAGGGAAGACTGTGGGAAGTCACCAGCCTTACTTTCTCTTCAGGAGACACACACATACACAAACACACACACACACACACACACACACACACATCTAGATAGATAGATCAATAAGTATTCCCTTTCTGAGCCAATGTAGATGTGAGTGAGGCACCCCCCCAACTATTTCCCCTACATTGTAAAAGTTCTTCCTTGTGAAACTCTTTTATGCGAGATATTTTTTCCCTTTCCTCCTCTACCTTCCTCCTTTTCCCAAGGCATCTCTTTCTTGCCTATTCATTTTTTTTTTATAGTATCTCAACATAACTCAGTTCTGTATCCTCTTTCTATGTAGAAAACTTATTTAATGATAAAGTTTTTAATAGATACTTTTCATCTTCCCAAATAGAAAGTACATAGTTTAACCTCACTAAATCCCTTGTGATTTTTCATTCATATTCACCTTTTGATGATCCTTTTGAGTCTTGTATTTGAAAGTCAGATTTTCTATTGAGTTCTGGTCTTTTCATTAGGAATGCTTGAAAGTCCTCTATTTCATTAAACATCTGATTTTCCTTAAAGAATTGTACTCATATTTGTTGAATAGGTTATTCTTGGCTGCAATCTCATCTCTTTTGCATTCTAGAATATTGTATTTCCAAGTCCCCTTCCCATTTTTTAATGTGGTAGCTGCTCTATATTGTGTGATCCTGACTGTGGTTCCACAGTATTTAAATGATTTCTTTCTTGATGCTTGAATAATTTCCTCTTTGACCTGGGAGTTTTGGAATTTTGCTGTGATATTTGTGAGAGTTTTTGTTTTGGGATCTCTTTTGGGTTGTGATTAGTGAATTCTTTTAATTTAATTTTTTTATTTTACCTGCTGGTATTGGAATATTGGTTTAGTTTTCCTTAATCATTTCTTGAAATATGATGTCTAGACTCTTTCTTTGATCATAGCTTTCAGGTAATCCAATAATTATTATCTATCCTTAATCTATTTTACAGGCCAGGTGTTTTTCAAAGAGAATTTTGACATATTCTTATTTTTTTCATTCTTTTGACTTTTTTTGTTTTTTGATGTCTCATGAAGTCATTGGCTTCCACTTGCCTAATTCTAATTTTTAAGGATTTTTTTCATCAGTGAAGTTTTGTACTTTCTTCACCTCTCTCCAATTTAGCCAGTTCTATTTTGTAAGGTATTGTTTTCTTCATTTTTTTCTGCTTCTTTTTATCAAGCTATTTATTGTCTTTTCATACTTTTCTTTCCCTTTATTTCATTTCTTCATTTAACTTTTCCTCTACCACTCTTGTTTGTTTCAAAAATCATCTTTTAAGCTCTTCCAGGAATTCTTTATATTCTTGTGTCCAAATCACATTTTTCTTTCATGCTTTGCTTATAGCTCTTTTGGCTTCATTTTCTTTTTCAAAGTTTGCATCTTGATCTTCCTTGTCACCACAGTAATTTTTTTTTTAATGGTCAAGTTCTTTTTTGATTGTTTGCACATTTTCCCACTCTATTTTTTGATTTGGAATTTTATGTTTACATTGGACTCTGTTCCTAGCAGTTGGGAGGAGGGAAGAGGGAAAGGAGAGGTACTCTGTCTCAAGTTTCATGGTTTTTCACAGTTTTTTTTCTTTTCTGTTCTGTTCTTTTCTTTTTTTGAGTGAAGGAAGCCTTTATTACACTTCTCTCGAGAAGTGGGCACACTAAACTTTAGTAGCACATGGGTGCTGGTTCAGTGGTAGAATGAGCTTTTAAATAGTAAGATCCATACTCCACCTACCAGGGCTAGGTTTGGTTTAGTTCATTTGAGTTACAGTCTTTTTGAGCTGCCCATTCCATGTTCCTCCATGTTCTTCCATGTAATATGTAGTTCATGCATCCCATGTTCAAAAATGGCGGCTATCTCTTCCTTCAGGTTGTGTCCACAGTGGAGAAACGTCTTTGCCCTGTCGAGGCCCTGTCCTTGACCCCGACAGGTTGCAGTCAGTTTAGCCTCGAGGGCTCTTTCTTAAGGAACTAGTTGTTTGCAGAATGTTTGGGGCACGTTCTGATTGGTTAAGGGACTGTCCACAAGATCTTGGAAGTCCTTCTCAGAATCTGCTTGTTCTGTTGTGGAAGCCTAACTCCACTGTTTTTTTCAAAGATCATTCTGGGACTTTGAAGGTTTTCAGTTCTTTCATGATAGGGCAGTCTGGGGAGAGGTGAGGTTTTCTTGGTCTACACTCTGGTTCTTACCCAGAAAGGGTCTCTACTCCCTTGGGACTATAAGTGATACTGCCCCTCAGGGCTTCCACTCCCTCTTCTTTGGAAGTGATTTTCTCTGTCCCTGAACTAAGATCCAGAAGTATAGGCAATGGAGTTGCCAAATAGTGTCGGCTTCTGCATTCATTGCTAGCATAGGGGTACCCTATTATCTCCTTCTGATCAGTTTCCAGGTTCCCTTACCATCTCAAGCTTGAGATCTCCTGAAGCTTCTGCTGCTTCTGTCACTACTTACTTAGTCTCATCACTGCTCTTTCATCCATGTGGGCTGTGGGCCAGCCTCTTCCCTCATATCACATATCTCTTTTTCTGACCTTCTATGTTATCTTGGCCAGGAAGACTATTTTACTCCCCTTCTGTTGGCTTTACCACTCCTGAATTCAATTTGAAGCTTTATTTTAAGGTTGTTTGTAAGGGAATGTTGGGAGAATTTGCATAAACATAAAATTCCAAATCAAAAAATAGAGTGGGAAAATGTGCAAACAATCAAAGAAGAACTTGACCATTAAAAAAAAAATTACTATGGTGACAAGGAAGATCAAGATGCAAATTTGCTGAGTGCTTTGGTACTTCAGCATTAAGCTTCATCCCCTGAATGTATCCATTCTCTAGCCAAGTGCTTGGATTTATGATATATACAGAACTGGTTAGCTCTGTAGCAGTCAGAAGTATAGTTTGTATGCGAATGTTCTGAACATATCCCCTCTGTTCCTATTTCTATACTTCCTATTATATCCTCACAAAGGATTTGTAATATTCTGCTTTTTTTGCTTCAGAGATGAAAAAAATGAGCATATTATATTAAAACATTTAAAACACAATACTTGGAAAATTAAACACCTTTTATATAATGCTTTAAAGTTTTTGGCTTAGATTCTTATAATCTAGCCACTACTTAGATTCTTAAAATCTAGCCAATTGCTCACAGATGCTCAGATTCCTTAAGAGTCTGGCTAATATGGTGAATCTTTAATAAACCTTATCTTTGGCTGAAAGAAGACTTGGGTCAAATTCTTTAGGGCAGGATCCACATGTGCTATTGGAGTCCCAGCACCCCTAAATGCCTAAACCTCAACATTTTCCTGACCTGTACAGGGAAACTGCCTAACACCAAGTTCTTCTCTAGCCAAGACTGGAAGGTATGTCAGCCTCCACCCACCCCTTTCTCTCTGTGCAGTTGTGGTCACTCTCCAAGCACCAAGGCTTTGGAGGTGCTTTTCAGGACAGTTATGAGGCTGTCTCACACTTGGCCTGATGCTCTCTGGCTCTTGGTCCACTGGGTTGGTTGGAGGCCATGGACCTGGGTACACCTTCTGCAGCATAGAGGACAAGGAAGGACTCTCTATCAGGAAGTGAATACCCAATTCTGTCAGTTCTCTTGGTGCTAGGAAATTGGTGAAAACTGCAGTTGCTTTTTGGTTCCCTGAGACTTACTTACTCCCTTCCCTCTACACCCCTGAAAAAGTTAGAACAGTTAAAGATATGGCAGATTTTGGAGGTTTTGTGATTGATCATTAAGGAGTTTTGAAACTCCTCCTTAAACCCTGGTCACTCCTTCCTCCCACTCCCTTCACTTGAGTCAAGAGGGTGTCTGTTAACCACTTTCATAGGAGAAGAGAGTTTCACCCTTTATCTCTCACTTTTGATTTTCCCCTCCCCCACCTGGAAAAGAAAGGGGGGGGGAAGGGCAGTAGCTAGAGCATGGGCTCCCCTGGAAATGGCTTGGGACTTAGGGCAACCTTTGCCTAGAACCATCACCCAGGTTCAGCACATCCTGTTCAAGGTAAAGAAACTAGCCTCTGAACTTGGGTAAGCATGCTCTTAAATTTGTGGTTTTAACTATCAATAATGAGATGTTGATTCTCTGTGTAAAGTAATGTGGAAATACATTTAATAAAACTGAAGTCACTTGATTAGTAATTGGTTTGTTTCAAATTTCAAATTGTTGAACTTTTTGTATCAGTTATGTCAAGCAACTTTTCATAATTTGGTTACCGCTACAATAATTTGGCTATTGGTTATTGTTTTAATGTGTAAACTGTTTGGATTATGGCTTGCTGAGAATTTGCAAGTGTAAAAAAAATCTCTAGTGATTGGCTTTTTATACCAGGACAAATTTATGTTTGAGATGTAAATCTTGGAAAAGTTTTTTTCCTAAGCTGTGATTAGTAAAACTTGCTGTTTGAGGTAAAAGCTCATGGATTTTATTTTGAATTGTCTGATGGATCATAATCCATTGATAATCAATAATCCACCATCTGAGAGAAATTCCACAAGCTACTCAGAGAATGTGATACTGGTGGGAAGTCAGCATCGGGAAAAGCTGAGAGGACAATGTTAGCCTTAGTCTAAGATAGGATCCTCCTGGCTCAGTTTCCCCATTATGTTCCTTTGAAAGGGAATGTTACCCACCTGGGTATTCCTGAGTCTGGCTATGAGGTGGATTTCATACTGCATGGTTGGAAAACTGAATTATTTGAATCCAGACAGAGCTAAGATGTTTTATCCTCTCAAAGTTGGGCACTAAATCTGGCCCCTGATTTATATCTGGGCCCTGTAGTTTTTTTTCTGTCAGATTTGTGTCTCCCAGACTACAGGTCATTCACCTACAGTTGGCAGCAAACAAAGAGTATCAGCCAGTGTCCCCCCATTCTTCCCAGGATTTTGTGTCTTTTCCTGCAATGTAATTTACCCTTGTCTGCCTCCTCCTTTCTCAGTACATTTTCAAAGATGAGATTGATCCACTTCTTTGGATCCATTTAGCCCACTTGATTAGACTTTTTTTTATAATTACATCAAAGTCAACTAATATCCACCCTCTTTATGTATACTCTTTTAACATGGTGTAATAACAGTACAGTTCTCAAAGGTTGCAAGTGTCATATTCCCTTATAGGCGTTTAAACAGCACCACCCCCTTATTAACAACGTATTGTATCTTTCTGCCCCATTTACCTTTTTATGTCCTTCTTGAGTCCTATACTTGAAGATCAAATTTTTTGTTGAGCTCTAGACTTTTTATCAGGAAAGTTTGGAAGTCTCCTATTTTGTTGAATATCTACCTCCTGCTTTGAAAAATGATGCTCATTTTTGCTGGGTAGTTGATCCTTGGCTGCATTCCAAACTCCTTTGCCTTAGGAATTTCATGTTCCATGCCCTGTGGTCTTTTAATGTAGAAACTGCAAGGGTAATCCTGACTGTGGTTCCATGATATTTAAATTGTTTCTTTCTGGCTGCTTGCAGCACCTTCTCTCTTATCTGGTCATTTTGGAATTTTGCTATTATATTCCTTGGCATTGTCAATTTGGGATCTCTTTCAGGTGGTGATGGGTGGATTCTTTCTATGGTTATTTTCCCTTCTGGTTCTAGGACTTCGGGCAGTTTTCCTTTATGATTTCCTGAAAGATACTGTCCAGGCTTTTTTTCATCATGATTTTCAGGTAGTCCAATAATTTTTAAATTGTCTCTCCTGATCGATTTTCCAGGTCGGTTGTTTTACAATGAGGTATTTTATTTTCATCTATTTTTTCATTTTTTTGTTTCTGTTTGACTGATCTTGCTCTCTCATAGAGACATTAGTTTCCATTTGTCCAATTCTAGTTTTTAACAGATTGTTTTCTTCTGTTAGTTTTTGTACTTCCTTCTTCAATTGGCCAATTGTGTTTTTTATGGACTTGTTTTCTTCAGTGTACTCTTCTGTTAGTTTTTGTCCTTCCTTCTTCAATTGGCCAATTGTGTTTTTTAGGGACTTGTTTTCTTCAGTGTATTTTTTTTCCAATTGGCCAATTGTATTTTTGAAGGACTCTTCTACCTCTCTCATTTGACTATTAAAATCCTTCTTGAGCTCTTCTAAGAAGGCTTTTTGGGCTTCAGACCAGCTCATATTCCCTTTTGTTGTTGCAGATGTGGATTTGTTGACAATGTTGTCCTCTTCAGAATTTCTGTCTTAATTTTCACTCTTCTCATAATCTATGGTACGTTTCTTTTTACTTATGGTGTTTCTTTATTCCCTGGCCTTTAAAGAGATTGAGCTCTCCTGCTGGGGAACAGCGGGCACTGACCTAAGCTTCTAGTGTTGGGAGCCTAGGTTTTGGTCACTGGCTTTGTGTGCTGGGGCCTCTTATACTAGCAATTGGAGGCTGTAGGTTTCTGGGACCTTACCTCATGTTGGGCTGGAATCAGCAAGGCTGGAACTTTTAGGCAATTTTAGGTTGCCTGCTTTTCCTTTCCTTTAGCTTTCTTCAGCTCCTTTTAGATGGGTGCTGTAGGGTGTTTATCTGCCTGGGGGCCCCTGCAGTGTTGTCTCCCTTGTTTCTGCTGATGCAGTGGGAGATTTTTCTGGTAGAGTGCAGAGGAACCTGGTGGTTTTCTGAGCTGATTTCCACTGGTTCCCCTGCCCTCACTGAGACTGTTGGAGGTCCAAGTGTTGGTGTTTGCCTGTTCTACCACCTGGGCTTCAGGATTTCTTCACAGTTGTAGGCTGTAGGGCTCTGACAGCTCACCTGATTTTGGGTTGGAACCAGCAAGGCCAGGGCTTCAGGAAGCCTTTAGGTTGCTTTCTTCACCTCCTTTCAGATGAATGCCACAGGGTACTTCTCTGCCTGTGGCCCCTTGTAGTTCTGCCTCCCTTATTTTTGCTGAGGCAGTGGGAGACCTGTTTGCTGGGCTGTTGCACTGTTGCTCCCTGTCTTTCTTCTAGTTCAGCTGTTCCAGGGTTTTTTTCTGTGGTGATATTTTTTGGGTTTTCAGAGGTTGATAGGGGAGAATGAGAGCAACTATCTTTTCACTCCGCCATCTTGGCTCCCGGAAGCGGAAGTTCCCATTGTCTTTCTGTATAAGTTCTGTCTTGTCTCCATTTAAGGTGCTTAGATTCTTATAATCTAGCTACTGCTTAGATTCTTAAATTTTAGCCAATAGCTTACTGATGTTCAGACTCCTTAAGAATCTGCCCAATATGATGGATGTTCTAATAAACCTTGTCTTTGTCTGAAAGAAGGCGTGGGTTGAATTCTTTTAGACAGGACTCATGTGTTGTGATATTGGGGTCCCAGCACCCCACAACCTCTAAACCTCAACACTGTTATTCCATAAGAAATGGTGAGCAGGTGGACTTCAGAAAAACCTGGAAAGATTTCCATGAACTGGTGCTGAATGAAGTGAGCAGAACCAGGAGAATATTGTACACAGTAACAATAACATTGTGTGATGACCGACTTTGTTAGACTTGACTCTTCTCACTTCTTTGACAACAGGACTAATGTGGAAATCTTTGTAATATGATTATACATGCCTATATTGATTTGCATGCTGTCTTAGGGAAGAGAGGGAGTGGGGGAAATTTAAAGCTCAAAATCTTGCTCCCATGCTTTTTAGCGTGATGTTTTCAGCCAAATTGTCAAATGCTTTCAGTGAGGATGAGCATGGCATCAAGGTCAGCTATATCATTGATGATAAATTTTTCAGCTTGAAAAGACTACAAGCCAAGACTAAAGTGGAGAGAGTGTTGGTGCATGATTTTCTATTTGCAGATGATTTTTCACTCAGTGCAGCCTCTGAAGCTGAGATGCAAAAAAGTATGCATCAGTTCTCTGCTGCTTGTACTAATTTTGGCCTAACAATGAACACCAAGAAAACACAGGTGCTCCATCAGCCACCACCACACCATCCATATGTGGAACCATCAGTTACAGCAAGTGGAGAAGTTCTGAATGCTGTGGATAAGTTCATTTACCTTGGTATTGTACTTTCCAGTGATGTACACATTGATAATGAGGTTGATGCATGCATTGCCAGAGCTAGCTCAGTGTTTGGGAGGATCTGAAGGACAGTATGAGAGAGAAAAGGTTCTGCAAAGCTGTTGTGCTGACTTCATTGTTGTGTGCCTGTGAAACCTGGACAGTATACCAGCACCATGCCAGGAAACTGAATCGCTTCCATATGAATTGTTTTAGGATGATACTGAAGATCACCTGGCAGGATAAGATACCAGACACTGAGGTCCTTTCTCTAACTAAACTGTCAGGCATTCAAATTCTGCTTCAGAAAGGGCAACTCCAATGGGCTGGCCAAGTTGTTCGAATGCAAAAGTTACACTTGCCAAAAAGACTATTTTGTGGAGAACTCACACAGGGCAAGTGTTCACGTGGTGGTCAGAAGAACTGATACAAGGACACTATCAAGGTCTCTATTAAGAATCTGGGGATTGTGTGACATGAGAGACACTGGTACACTACCACTTAGCATGGTGTGCCTACATCAGAAAATGTGCTGTGCTGTATGAGCAAAGAAGAATTACAATAGTTCAAGAAAAATGCCAGTTATGCAAACGTTGAGAATCCACCCCAAAGGTTCACACGGACTATTTGTGCCCAATCTGTAGTAGAACATTCCAAGCTTGTATTGGTCTGATTAGCCACAATAGGACACACTAAAACTTGACTTTGGTCCTCTTTGAAAACAAAGGACAACAACCCATCAATGTGGAAATATGTTTAATATGATTGTACATGCATATATCAGGTTGCATACTGTCTTGGGGAGAGGGGAAGGAAGGGAGTGGGGGAAATAGAGAACTCAAAATCCTATAAAATGAATGTTGAAAAGTAAAAATAAATAAATACATTTTTAAAATAAAAAAAGTTTTCAAAGCACTTTACATTCATCATCTCATCTAAAATTCACAAAAACACTCTTAAGTTTGGATTTGGAAGCAATATTATCATGCTTATGTTTCAGAAGAGGAAACTGATGCTTATGCTGGTTAAGTAACTCACCCATCGTCACACAATCTGCCAGAGGCAGATTTGAAGCCTGTTATTTCTGCATCTAAGTCCAGTGCTCTATCTCTGATGCTATGAAGTATCCCTAGTAGAAGAAAAATGTGAGGGTCTTAGATCTCGAATCACAGTGATAACTTGAAACTCTTTGAACATGTTCCATAGTACTCCTGCCCATTCTGAAAAGCTCCAAGTCATGTATTTGAAGATAACAAAACCCTTTTATAACATCCCATTACATCTAAACCTATAAAATCCCCTTCAGGAGGATTTCACTGTAGGCATCTCGTGTGGAACTACTTAACAGCATAATTTCCATCATTATAACTGACAACACTGTAATATTGGTTTTGAAGGATTATGACATTATAAATGTATTTTAAGTAGCCATTTCTTTTGAAATGTATCATTCATTAAAAAAAAAACCTTGTTATCCTGGCATGTACAAAAATACCATTCTAAATTTAAATTTAAATAGACACATGCTAATTTTTAAAAAGTGAAGAACTCTGTCATTTCTACATTATCATAACTAAACTTATTAGTGTACAAACAGGATTTGCAACCTTTTAATTATGTTCACAGGTAATTTACCTTCCACAATGTATTGTTAATGCTGCTTTGGAGCCTGAGGCTTACAATTCTCTGGTGTTAGTACTTAGGAATTGACACACCAGAGGTACTTTTAAACAGTCTCCTGCATACAAGTGTGCACTAGTTGGTTTGACTTCTTACATTTTCTTCGTCTCTTCCAGAAAACTTGTCTTCCTTTGCTCCTGGGTTATTTCCAACTGCGTTTTGCAGCTGTTGGTTCAATTCATGATAAACAAATGATACAGATCATAGAACAAGTTAATCAGTCAGCAGCTATCATAATGAAAAAGAAAGCCTCAGTAAGTTAATATATCAGTTTTTAAGTAGAGAAGATGTCTAAAACTAATTAAGCACAGGTCCCTGAGTCAGTAATGTAAGCTTCACTTTTTAAAGCCTAATGTGAGGGACCAAATTTTCTAATGCTATAGTGTCAAGTCAGAACTTCATCTTGCTGAAACAGATTAATTGATCAACAAGGGACAAGCATGGGTATGTAGAAGGGACCTTGAATTCAAAATTTATAAAAAGTACAGATCATTCTCTAAAGACAGGTGTTTCTGTGTGTGCTTATATTTTTGTCCCTACTATCTCTTCTCTCGGAGGTAGTCAATTTAATAACTTGTTATTTTATTGGCCAAGACACTTTTTTTTAGAAATTTCCTGCTCAGTTCCTTGGAGGGGAAGGATTACCTAGAGCATGATCAGGCCTTAGATTCCGTTTTCTCAGAGAAATCACTCTTCCATATAAGTAATAATAATAACAACAATAACAATAGCTAACATTTATATAGTGTGTACAATTTGCCACCCACTGTGCTAAGTAATTTATAAATGTTATCTCATTCAGTCCAGATAAAATCACTGAGAGGTAGATGCTATGATCATCTCCATTTTGGAGATGAGGAAACTGAGACAAATGGAGGTCAAATAAGGTCACAAAGCTAGTAAGTGTCTCAGGCCAAATTTGAACTTAAATCTTCCCAATTCTAGGCCTGGAAATCTTATCTACTGTGCCATCTAAGCTTCTCCTAAGTGATATCAGTCAATGCTCAGTTTCACACAGCCAGATCATTGAACAAAGGACAACTTGGTCAAAGGTCTGAAGAACATGTCATTGTTTGGTTGTTTTTCAGTCATATCTGACTCATGACTCCTTTTTGTCATTTTCTTGGCAAAGCACTGGGGTTTGTCATTTATTTCTCTGGCTTACTTTTACAGATGAGGAAACTGAATCACACAGGGTTAAGTGATTTGCCCAGAGTGACATAGCTAGTAAGTGTTGAGATTGGATTTGAACTCACAAATATGAGTCTTCCTGACTCCAGTTCCAACACTATTCACTGCGCGATATATTTAGTTTCACCTAACATTCTCTCTCTCTGTTTGAAAGGAGGAACAAGATGTAGCAGTATCTAATATTTTCTCTTTATATAGCCACATGATCCCTTAATCAGTTATTTGTCAACATGGTACTCTATCAACATCTCAAATTTCACTTGTTCAAATGTGAAAACATTATCTTTCTACCAAAACTTACTCCTCTTTCTGACTTCACTGTTTCCTTTTTTTTTTTATTCTAGAAAATTACAGCCATGTAATTTTTTACTCTTGCATTTTCTCAATAGTTTCTTCCTTATATTTACCCTTTTCCTTTCCTGCTTGGAGAGATTTGGCTTTTTGCTCAAGGATCTTTTTGCGATTTTTGTCCACTTTTAGCCTTGTGATAACCACCTGGCTGGGATGAATGCCCACATGGACAGTTGTACCATTAGCTTTCTCCTGCTGCACACGTCAATGTAGATCTCATATTTCTTTTTGTAAACCTGAAGTACCTTGCCAATTTGCTGTCCTTTGTAGTGTCCTGAACAACCTGGACTTCATCATCTTTTCAAATGGGCATGGATTGGACATTGTATTTCTGTCTCAGCTCCTTAGAAAGAGGAGAAGACATAATTTTCCTCCATATGAGGGAAGGGGCATTGAAATGCCTCTTGCAGTTCTTGCTTTGGTCAGAGGTCACAAACGGATTGAACTTCATTTTGACCTTAGAGCCACTGCAGAAGAGAAGCCACTATTTCCTTCTATGCCATTATCTTTCAGCCAGTCTTCTATATTTGAAAACTTATTCCACTTTTGACTCTTCCTATTCCCCACATCACAAGGGGAAATCACTTATCAATTCCTTTGGTTTGTATTTCTACAGTATCTATAAATTCATTCTCCATGAAGGAAGGATAAAATTATCTTCTAGTATTTTGGGAATAGAGAGATATGGGGAGATGCAGAGAATGAAGAACATAAGAAAATAGAAAAAGGCTCTAACTGAACATTATTTTAAATGTAGTATGGAAGAGTCACATTTAAAAGTCTTCTTTTGTGTATATTTTTGTAAAGCTAATCATCACACCCTAGTTTATCTTTGGCATAAACCTGGTTTTCACGTTCACTCGTATTATAACAAGTCACAAGCATCTCTACAGGTATAGTGCCAATGTTGGTACTTCTGAAATGCCACTTTGAAACCTATCTTGATAATGACAACTTCTATCCATTGAATGAACTCTAGGAGAGTAGTAAGTACAAACAGTAGAGGGAATGCTTATAGTCTAGTGTCATAGTTCAAATAAATTCAACTTGGATAAAAATTGAGGTGTGAACAAAGTCATCAGGAAAATTTATATTTATAAAATCAGTACTTCATCTTCTGTGTGAACTTGCTCTTCGCTACCATTTTTAATTCTACCATCATAGAATTTATCCATAATTTAATATCAGTTATGATTTTTCTAAATGTAAATTAAATAGCAATGTTAATATTGCTATTAACTGTTATATCCTTTCAATCAAATACACACTACCAAATAGGAGCCAACAACTCTCTTCCTACTCTACTAAACAGCAAATATGACTATTTTTTTTCTAGGAAGAAACACAATTATTGGAACAGAAGTTCTGTAGGGAAGAAACTCATGGTCAAATCAAAATGGTTCAAAGGAATGGCAACAAGAAGACATTACCCATCTCTTTAATTGTCAGGTTGCCTTGGATCCACATGAATTTATTTTTCAGGTAATCATAGGCTCAATTATATTGGAATTTTAAAATTCTGTTGATTGATCTTAAATATGAAAAATTAAATCTTAAATAATTTTATATTTAGGAGAAATGAGTCAGCAAGAAAGAGAAAGTGAACTATTGTTTTTCTAAGAAAACACACAACCTTCATCTATGTTTAAATATATATTTTTTTCCCGGAATAGATATGAGGATCAATGGAGTCACCTTTATCCTATAACCTTGTCAATCAGCAATCATAGTATCTCCAATAAAGCCTAGGATCATGATTGTTTGGCTCAGCACTTAAATTTAATCAAGGTTCTAAATCAATTCTGTTCAAGTAAATGCTGTTTAGATAATGTCTCCAGGCTTTCTCTGAATATTCTATATTAGTTTGCTAGTCCCTCCACAGTGTCAGCTCAGAAAAGACAGCCATTTACTAAAATTTAACATGACCACTACTTTGCAAAACATTTGTGCCAAATCAGCTAGTGGCACTAAATCGATACAAGGTGATATGAGCTTTGTTTTTTCTTTCCTTCCCTCCTCCTTCCCCTTCCTTTCTATCAGTCCTTCTTCCTCCTTTCCAGTCTCTTCCAATCTCTCCCTCTTCATCCCTCCCTCTTTAGTAAACCCCTCCGCCCCTCCATCTCTTTCTCCCTCTCCCTTTCTCATTCTCTGTCTTCCTCCCACCCTCCCTTTCTCCCTTTCTCTTTCACTCTTCCTTATTTATTCCCTCCCTCTTACCCTTTAACTTTCTGAGCACAGAAGAAATCAACCCACACTATATCTCCATTCTTCTCTGCAGTATTGTCTAAAATGTATTTTTCTCATTAAAATATTACTGGATAACAAGAAGATTAATGAAGAAGAAAAATATTATTTTTCTGAGAGAGAAATATACTTACTCTTTTGGCTAGCTCAAAGAATTCAATAACATCAAGTAACTTCTCACTAAAGGCTCCCTCCCAGAATTTTTTCTCTTGAGTAGGCATCTCATTTCTAGTCCATGTTCATATTTCTAAATAGCTATATAGAATATAGAATATAAACCTAGCTATATAGAATATAGGATGTTTGGGTATTCTGCTTCATCTTCGGATTCAGTGTGTCCAAAGCATTTTAAGGAAGCAGCACAGCATATAGTAAAAATTACTTCAGATGGGAGAACTAAACTCTTTCTACCTATTTTTTAGCCCCATTCAAATACCTATTAGTTATGTTATTGTGGTAATCATTTGTATCTGTTTTCTTATATGTAAAATAGGGAAATTTAGTTTAAATTGCTTTTATCTCTAATACTCTACTGTTGTTCAGTCATTGCAATTATGCCTGACTCTTCATGACCCCATTTGGAATTTTCTAGGCAATGATCCAAGAGGGTTTGCCATTTCCTTCTCCAGCTCAATAGGGCTAAGTGACTTGAGCAGTGTCACATCATTAGTAAGAGGTTGAGTCCAGAATTGAACTCAAGTTTTTCTGTCTCCAAGCCTGACACGCTATCCACAGGTTGAGCTGATATTTTATACTTCTACAAAACATATTTTCTTTCTTTCAAAGTTGACTATTTTCCCCAACTTCTTTCTAAGTCAGTGACAACACTATTCTAGTATCCTGGGCTAGAAATATTGGACTTATTTTTACTTCTTTCTTTTTCACTCATTATATGCAATTTTTCATCAAGATCTATTCTTTCTCCCATCATGCTTGGCCTGACATTAAGGTGACATTGTATAGAGTGTGGAATTGGCATCAGAAGACTTGGGCTTGTGTTATGGCCCTGCTACTTCTTGGGTGACCGTGAACAAATTATTTAGCTTTGCTAAGCTTCTGTTTTCTAATTGGTAAAATGAGGATAAGAATACATTTAATATCTACCTCACTTTCTTATTGTGAGAAACTAAC
This sequence comes from Phascolarctos cinereus, assembly GCF_003287225.1. Classification (NCBI taxonomy): domain Eukaryota; kingdom Metazoa; phylum Chordata; class Mammalia; order Diprotodontia; family Phascolarctidae; genus Phascolarctos; species Phascolarctos cinereus. The sequence continues at coordinate 134,989,877 of NW_027556402.1, read as the reverse complement.
ACTACTATTACTATTGCTACTGCTACTATTACTACCAACAGAAACAAAACAGTGCATATTTATAAGTATTTACATGTACCTCAAGGTTTCCAAACACAAACAAGCAAAAACTTCACATACAGTATGTCATTTGATCCCTATAGAAGGACTGTGTCACTTAGAGTCTAAATGCTAAAAGTTGGGAAGTATTAAGTCAATTAGTTAAGGCTCTGTCTTGTAATTCAAAAAAGAATTGTTATCATAGTAATTCAGAATATTAAACTCATGGGGAGGTGCCACAAATACTTTATCCAAAGATCACTTACAGGAGACCTTGAAATGAGTAGGCAGATTTGAGGTAAATGTACAGGTTCAGGGCTTGAAAAATAAGAAGGTAAAATAATACAGTGGGAAGAGAACTGGTCATCAGAGGACACGTGCTTAAATCATCCTTTTACAATTGCTACCTCTATGACCTCAGGCAAATTACTTTACCTACCTGGCCTTAGCATCTTCATCTGTAAAATGAGAAGCATAGGATTGATGACTTCTAAGGTTTCTTTCAGTTCAATATCTATGATCTGAGTACCCTTGGAATGTGCCTAAAATGATAGGGAGAGGAGCTCTGAATTTGCAGAGCAGAATCAAAAGGATTTCTTTGCTCAAAGACTTGGAGTTTTACCTCATATTTATTTCTGGATATGACTACTGTTCAGGATAGTCTCTTAGCTTTCTGGGCCCTAGCCATCCCCAGGTAAAGAATATCTGTGAGGGAAGTAATCTATAAACTATAAAGCACTTTATAAATGGGGGCTATTACTACTTTTTCCCTCAGATTCAATCTGTCTTCTCACAAACACCATTTTAGTCTAGAGCTTCATTGCAACAAACTCTAAATACTGTGACAACTTCATAAATGGTTTTCCTGGCTCCAGTTCTCCATTCTAATTTATTCTTTAGAATCACTGCAAGACTAAATTACCTGAAGATCTAGACTATTAGTCAATACAAAGTAAAAATTCGGTAAATACGTGATGATTGAACTTTTCAGCAGCCTATGTTTTGCTTGGAGTCTTGTATTCATATAGTCATTTAACCATAATTTTGAAAGCAATTATTTTCTTAATACTGGCAAGGACAGCCTATGATAGAATAAATGTAAAGTCTATTTCTATTAAGGATATTATACAGGGTGTCCCAAAAGTTTTAGTTTAGTTTAAAAAAAATTAATGAGTGCTTTTCATTGTCTAGGTTTTGTAACTCCCAAGTTACAATTTTTCAAACTTACAAGTGATTGTTTCATCCCGCAGGCAGTAAATTTCCATTAAAACAAAAGTGGCTAATGCTTGAAGTTAGTGATTCTTTTCCAGGTCTTCTGAGACTCAAAGTATATTTTGTGGTATTAATATCTTCAGTTACTTGGAAGCTTTTCTATGAATACTTTCAGGCTCTGGCACCATTTGAAATTTCTGTGTCATTGAGATTGATGTGAGAAAAGTGATGTTTGGGGAGTGATTTGACATCTGTATTGCAATATTTTGATTGTAATAAGTGTTTGATGACTATACTTATGCATAAAAAGGTAATATTTATAGGTATAATATGACAGTAATTTTCATAACCATCAATTTCATGACGACAAAGGCATTTTTCAGGTACCCACTATTTTTAAATATTTTATTCACCTAAATAGATTTCTTTACTTCTACCTGTATCTGCCAGTAAAGTTCTCCTCAGATGCCTCATGATGGTATAGAAATGACCCAGGATATTGAAGAATTTACTATTAGAATTAAAACTCTGTTAAGTCCTAAAAAGCTGACAAGACCTCAATAATGTGTCCAGAAGTCAAAATAATGTCCATAATCTAAGTAATAAAATAATTCACTCTCAAGAAAGTCATTCACAAAATTTTAGCTCTCAAGTGATATGTTTTTATGATCTCTTCACTACAGATGCTCACTTCATCCCTTGGCTTTTCAAATTGTAAGCACCTTCTACCCCATGGGATCTCTGACTGGCTTGTCTTTCCACGAATCTCCATTTTAAGGAGGCAGCCACGGCCAGGCATATCTTCATCCCTCTCCAGGCTACAACCCTGAAATTCTCATAATTTCTCTGTAATGCCCCAACATAGAATAACTTCCTCTCTTCTTCAACCCCTGTTTTTCTAGCTTCATTTTATGTGTTGTTTTCTCCCATTAGGATATAAACTCTGTGAGGGAAGGGATTGTGTTCCTTTCTGCTTTTATCTATACTCCTAGCATTTAGTACAGTGCCTGCTATAGTGTAAGCTCTTAAAAAATGCTTGTTGACTTCATTTGATCTCAAATAATCATTTATTTACAGGGTTACATAGGATCATAGATCATGGTTTTAGAATTAGATAACCTCAGAGGCCATCGAGTTCAACCGCTTCATTGTAAGGAGAAGGAAAATGAGTCCAAGAGGGATATTTGCCCTGAATGACGTAGATAGAAAGAGGGACAGATAGAAAGAGGGACAGACAGAACTTGCCCTTTCCTCTAATTCCAAAAGTAGTAGTACATCAGTGGTAGAAAATAATGCATACGTTGGGGGAAAAAGCGAGGCAACCAATTGAAGTAGTAACATTAGCACTGAACTGAAAGACAATATTGTATAAAGGACTTGATATCTAGAAGATCTGTGGTGAAGTAGTACCTCTGACATGTATTGAGTATGTGAGCCTGGACAAGTCACAACATTACAGTGCTCTAGGTCAGAGATGTCTAGGCCAAATTAATGACTCAGGAACCAGATTAAAATATAGTTGGGTAATGTTTGACAAAATGAATATTAACAATGTTAATTTGTGGTTTTCAATGCCAATATGCTGAGCAGGCATCATTTTCCATTTAAGTTTGACACCACTGTTCTAGGTGCCTGTATACAAATGGCAGAAAAGCAATTCTCTTGTGTTGGTTGAGTAAGTTTTCCCCATCCATTCTTTCCCAGTGAAATCACAAGTCCAGTTCTCTCACTATTCTTAATGTCAAAAGGAAGTGGGGAAAGAGTATATTGGAGAGACATTTTGTGACAAGGTAAAGGATGAAAAAAAAAGTTACCTGAACATGTTGAAAAATAGAGTTCTCAGTTCACTTTTACTTAAGATTATAATCCAGAATGCCCTAGTATATGTCTGATTTCTTACAGATTTACCAAAATATATTATCTCACAATGTCTGTACTTGAGTATGGTATGTGTGTTGTGTATGTGTGTGCTGTGTGTGTGTGTATATATGTGTATATATATACATATATGTATACATACATACACACATACATACATACACACATACATATATACATATATATGTATACATACATACACACATACATATATATATATATATATATATATATATATATCTCATTTCAATGTGGATGTATATATGAAGAAGGGTGATATAGTGTGTTATCAAGCCTTGCCTCTGACCAGTACTGGCTGTATGGATATGGGCAAATCTTTTAACTTCTCAGTGGCTTCAGACAACCCTCTAGGACTATGTAAATTGAATGAAAGAGATGAGGATGATTAGGATTAACCCAGCTCTCAAGCATGCAAATTTTCCTTAGACTGGTCATCTTTAGGAAAACTAATAACTCCATTGGAGGTAAGCACCATCTGAAACATAAATAAGGTGATGGATATAGGGGTGGAATATATAAGTGCCACATAGAGAAATCTAGCTATTTTCAAGGAAAGGATTCTAGAAAGGCCCTTTTCTCCAATTTCATACTGGACAGAATCCATTTTTCTTCATTAATTTACTTTCTATAGAAAAGAACATTTACAAAAATTATTTTTTGATAAGAAATCTCTTTGCATATTGCTTTTTGTACTTTATATACCTTGAGCTGGCTAAAAAAATACTATAGTAAAATAACCTAGTAAGGGTTAGAGTTCTACCTCCCTGAGGCAAGCATTAGTACTCTGTTGTTCCCCTCTTTCGTACTAGAGAATGAATGATCCTATTTTTTCTCCCAGATTACCCTTTCCAAAAATCTATGGGAAAACTGACAATGACCCTAAAATAATGCATATAAATCAGTAATTTCTTTTAAATAAAGAAAAAAATATAGGCACCTCAATAATGGGCTGAGAGGGCTAGAGGACAGAGAAACAAAGAACTTAGAGAAAATATTTGTAATATAACTAGGCTTTGCACTGGATAGAGCACTAGGTTTGGAATCAGGAAGATCTGAGTTCATATCTGGTCTTAAACACTTAGTAGCTGTATGACCATTGGCAGGTTGCTTAACTACTAAGTATTTTGGTTGCCTTATACTTAAAATGGTGATAACAATAATATCCACCTTCCAATATTTGTGAGTATAAAGTGATGTATTATTTCCAAAGTGCTTTGCAAACTTTGAAGTGCTATTTAAGTCAGATGCTTCTGAGTGTCAGAATTGTTTTCCTCACATGTTGTTGTTCAGTCATTTCATCATACCCAACTTTTCACGACCCCATTTGGGAGTTTCTTGGAGCTGTTTGCCATTTCCTTCTCCAGCTCATTTTACAGATGAGGAAACTGAAGCAAATAGGGTTAAGTGACTTGCCTAGGATCACATAGCTGGTAAATGTCAGAGGCCAGATTTGAACTCACAAAGATGGGTCTTTTTGATTCCAGGCCTGGTGCTTTATCTACTGCACCACCTAGCTGCCCTTATATAATCTCATTTTCTTTTTCATGGGAATAAGAGCAGAGGAATTTCAGAGTGGTTGCCCAATTACTACTATGATGTCCTTTCCAATCTGAAGGCCAGGGGACTTCAGCAATCATTGCTCATTTTTCATCATGTTTTCATTATTATTAGAATTGTATTGGATCATTATCTTGATCAGAGTAGCTAAGTCTTTCACAATTGAATATATTGCTGTTACTGTGTACAATGTTGTCCTGGTTCTTCTCAGTTCACTTTGCATGATTTCATATAAGTATTTCCAGGGTTTTTTTCTGAAAACGTCCTCATAATTTCTTATAGCAAAATAGCATTCCAGTGTAATCATATATCACAACTTTTTTAAGCCATTCCCCAATTAGTGGACATCCCCTAAGCTTACAAATTCTTAACACCACAAAAAGAGTTTATATAGATGTGTGTGTATGTATGTGTATATGTATGTATGTATGTGTGTATGTATGTGTGCATGTATATACACATATACATATATATGTATATACATATATACGTATACATATACATATATATATACACACATATTTATATATAAAATCTTTTCTCCTCTTCTTTAGTATTTTTAAGATAGAGACTTAGGAGTGGCATTGCTAGGTCAAAGGATATACAGTTTTATAGCTCTTTATGCATAATTCCAAATTTTTCTTCAGATGTTTGGACTAGTTCACAACTCTACCATCAGTACATTATTATTCCGATTTTGCAACACTCCCTTCAGCATTTGTCGTTTTCCTTTTACATCATATTAGCCAATCTGATAGGTGTGAAGTGGTATAGTAGATTTGGTTTAATTTGCATTTCTCAAATCAAAAGTGATTCAGGACATTCTTTCATATGGCTATAGAAGCTTTGAGTTCTTCTTTTGAGAACTGCCTGTTCATGTCCTTTGACTATTTGTTAAGTGGGGGATGGCTCTTATTTTTTTTTAATTAATTTGGCTCAGTTCTGTAGATATTTGAGAAAAGGGACACTTGTCAGAAAAAACATGAGGAGGCAGAGCCAAGGTGGTAAAGGCAGGGACTTGCCTGAGCTCTCCCCCATACCCCTCCAAATGCCTTTCAAAAATGACTCTAAATAAATTCTGGAGCAGCAGAACCCACACAAAGACAGAGTGAAACAGTTTTCTAGTCCAAGATAACTTGGAAGGTCAGCAGAAAATGTCTGTTGTACCATAGTGAGAGCAAAGTACAGTTCAGCACAAGCTGAACAACCATAGCTCTGGCCACAGCAAACTAGGAACAGGCCTTGGGAGCCACTGAATAGGCAGCAGCAGTGACAGTAGCAGTGACAGCAGCTTCCTGAGCTCTGAACCTCATAGATGGTAAAAGGGTTAAACAGTGGTTGGAAGGAGATTACAGGGGTTTGCTAGCACTGAGGCAGGGCTCTGTTGTTCTGCCCATACGTAGATCCTGATTGCAGTCCTGGGGGATGGTCCCAGGGAAAGGAGGAGTATTAGCATAGCAGAGCTTGCAGCCACAGTGGAGTAGGGACCCTCTTCACAGTTCCAGGGCAGAAAAGAATGCTCATGGACTAAAGCTCAGGCTAGGAGAGTAGTAAACATCTCTCTTTAGATCATACCACCTTGGAAGAACTGAACTTACAAGTCCCTAGAAGTATCTCTGCAAACAGCTGCATAAAACTCTTAAAGCTAGGTACAGCGTGTCCTCTACCCTGGAAGCAGAACCCTACTTTAACAGAGAAAATAAGCTGGGAAAATGAGCAAACAATGGGAAAAAATTCTCTGATTATAGAAAGTTACTATGGTAACAAGGAAGATCAAAAGACATACTCAGAAGGCAACAAAGTCAAAGCTCCTACATCTAAAGCCTCTAAGAAAAATATGAATTATTCTTAGGCCATGGAAGAGCTCAAAATGGATTTTGGAAATTAAGTAAGAGAAGTAGAGGAAAAATTGGCAAGATAAATGAGAGTGATGCAAGAAAATCATGAAAAACAAGTCAACAGCTTGATAAAGGAGACCCCCCAAAATACTGAAGAAAAAACATCTTAAAAAACAGACTAGGCCAAATGGTAAAAGAGGTCCAAAAAAGCCAGAAAAACACTTTAAAAAGTAGAATTGGAGCCAACAATACCACTTCTACTTCTGTATCCCAGAGAGATCATAAAAATGGGAAAAAGACCTGCATGTACAAAAATATTTATAGCAGCTCTTTTTGTGGTGGCAAAATATTGGAAACTGAGGGGATGCCCATCGACTGGGTAATGGCCGAACAAGTTGTTATTCATATACATGAATGTAATGTAACACTACTGTGCTGTAAGAAATAATGAGCAAGCAAACTTCAAAAAGATTTGGAAAGACTTAACGTGAACTGATGCAGAGTGAAGTGAGCAGAACCAGGAGAACATTGTACACAGTAACAGTCACATTATGGGATGACGGACTTTGATAGACTAATGCAATGTATCTAAGATAACTGTAAAAGATTCATAATGGAAATTGCTATCTATACCCAGAGAAAGAAATATGTAGCCTGAATGCAAATGGAAGCATAGTATTTGTTTTCCTTTTCCTTTGTTGTTTTGTTTTATTGCTTCATTCTCATGGTTCCTCCCATCGGGAAAATATGCTTAACATGAATGTATATGTAGAGTTTATATCTGATTATATGCCACTGGGGGGATGAGGAGAAGTGGGAAGTGGAAAAAATTTGAAACTCAAAATGTTATGGAAGTGAATATTGAAAACTAAAAATAAATAAATTAAATTAGGCAAACAACAACAACAACAACAACAACAACAACAACAAAAACAGAATTGGCCAAATAGAAAAAGAGGTCCAAAAGCTCACTGAAGGGAATGATTCCTTAAACAATAGAATGGAGCAAATGGAAGCTAATGACTTTACGAGAAATCAAGAAATAATAATACAAAACCAAAAGAATAGAAAAGTAGAAGACAATGTGAAATATCTCACTGGATTTGGGAAACACATCAAGGAGAGATAATCTAAAAATTATTGGATTACCTGAAAGCCATGATAAAAGAGCCTAGACATCATATTTCAAGAAATTAGCAGTGAAAACTGCCCTGATAGTCTAGAACCAGAGGGTAAAATAGAAATTGAAAGAATCCACCAATTATTTCTGAAAGAGATCCCAAAATGAAAACTGCCAGGAATATTTTAGCTGAATTCCAGAGTTCCCAGGCCAAGGAGAAAGTATTGCAAGCAGCCATTAAAAATACCAAACAAAAACAAACAAACAAAAAAACCAATTCAAGTATCATGGAGCCAGAGTCAGAATATTTCAAGATTTCACAGCTTCTACGTTAAAGGATCAGAGTGCTTGGGTCATGATATTCCTGGAGGGCAAAGGAGCTAGGATTACAACCAAGATTCACCTACCCAGCAAAACTGAGTATAATCCTTCAGGGGAAAAATGTGTATTAAATGAGATAGAGGACTTTCAAGCATTCTTGATGAAAAGACCAGAGCTGAATAGAAAATTTGACTTTCAAATACAAGACTCAAGAGAAGCATAAAAAGGTAAATAGGAAATGAAAATCATAAGAGGCTTAACAAAGTTAAACTGTTTACATTCCTACATGGGGATATTTGTAACTCATAAGACCTTTCTCATCATAGGGTGGTTAGATGGAGGGCACAGGTGTGAGTTGAATATGAAAGGATGATATCTTAAAAAAATAAAATTAATGGAGAGGGAGAGGAATGTACTGGGAGAAAGAGGAAGAAAGAGGTAGAATGTGATAAATTATATCACGTAAATGAAGGGCTTTGAAAGTAAAAATGAGAATTCTATATTTCATCCTGGAGATTATAGCTAGCCACTGTAGTTTTTTTTTTTTGATAGAAAGGTGACATGGTAAGATCTGAACATTAGGAAGATTAATTTTAGAGTTGCTAGGCTTACTTAAAAGAATCAATGAGAGAGAATAAAAGTCCTTTATGTACAAAAATATTTCTAGTACCTTTTTTTGTGATGGCAACTAAGTTCATATCTCCCAAATATAATAATGAGAAGCAATATTAAGATAAACAGCTGTGCCAGAATAAATATAAACAAAGCCTATGCCAGAGGTAAAAATGTTTGAGGGTAATATGAGGTTTATTCTTAAACTATATGAAAGAGATGAATCTACCAAACAGGAGAAAATCATGGATGTTTTAACTATCAAAAGTACCATAGAAAATGGGGGCAACTAGATGGCCCAGTAGATAGAGCACTGTCCCTGGAGTCAGGAGGACCTGACTTAAAATTTGGCCTCAAACACATAACATTCACTAGCTGTGTGTCCCTGGGCAAGTCACTTAACCCCAATTGCCTCACCATAACAAAACAAAACAACAACAACAACAACAACAACAACAACAAAAGTGCCCAGAGAATCCTGGACAAATTGGTTCTTCTTGGGGCAGCTAGGTGGTGCAGTGGATAGAGCACTGGCCCTGGAGTCAAGCCTTCCACAAATACACTTGGCCTATTACCCTGTCTCTACAGTCAATAGCATTTATTGATTGCTTTTTATATAACTTGACTGTGTCAAGTCAGTGATTAACATTAACTTGGTACTTCAAATTAAAACAACAACCAGCAGCCACCCACCACAGGCACTGTTGCAACAGTTTAGACTAGAAGAGCAGATGGGGACTTAGTCACTTTAAGAGAAGAGGATAGATGTAATAGTTACATTCTAGTAGAGCTGTCCAGAAGACAAGTGTTGGTACAAGACTCTCTACCTTAGGAGAAATATGGGGGCTGAAATATACACTTAGAAATTATCTGCCTAGAGCTATTAATTTCACTACAAGAGCTTGAGATGACAAAAAAAAGAAGAAATAAACAGATAAATAAGCAAACAAATAAATGAGCAAATGAATAAATTGGTTAAATAAATGAATGAATGAATAGAACAGAACCCAGTAGAGAGCCTTGGGAGACACCTGTGTTCAGGAGATATGGCAATAATAATGACATAGTAAATTAAATTCCTCTTTCTGTGTATCTATTGGGAAAGTAGGGAAGAATCACAGAATTAGTGACTAACTCTAACATTTACTAGAAAAACAGAACAATTACGTTCAGTAAAGTAATTCCCAACTTTTATACTGCTCACTCACTTCTCATTTTTAAAAATCAGAACATTTTTTGTGAATGTTGATAATTTCCATTTCCTTTCCTCTATAGATAAATCACCATATCATGTTGCTTACCTAGCACATCAGTGTGCCTTAATAGTTGTTAGTTTTGATATCTGTTGAAAAACAGCATTCATTTGAAAATTTATAAGATGCCTAAAATTTAGTTATAACAAGAAAGCTCTAAAATTTGTGATTCATCTCAAAGAAATGTCTCTTCAGTTGTACAACTCTGAAGAAAAAAAGAGAAACAACAGAGAATAATTAGTCAGGTGCTATATTCAGAATGAAGTAGAAATATGTAATGTTGGAATCTTGATCTCTTCTGGGTTGAAGAGAAAACAATGTATACATGTGAAGGGATGTAGAAGTCTTCTAGAGTTGTAGGGAGGTAAACATCCCTTTGTAAAAGCTAATTGATGTCAGGTGTTTAAATGGAAAATAGGTATGAGTCCCTGTTCAGTCAGTCAATAAACTCAGGCAATGTACCAAGTATTAGGAATACAAAAAGAGGAAAAAGACAGCTACTGCCTTCAAATAACTCACAAATAGAGAGACACTGTCTAACAGTAGGAGAAACAAAACCCAAAGAATCTGTAGGCAACAATAATAGAGAAAAAGAAATTTCCAAAACCCTATCAAGTGTGGAAGCATTGCTAGACCTGGAATCATCCAGTGTGATTTTAAGTCATTGTTCTGCCATTACTACCCAAGTAATCATGGACAAATAATTTCACCTGTCTGAGTCTCAGTTTTCTCATCTGTGAAATCAGGTGAATACACTCCAGGATATATGAGGTCCTTTCTATGAATCTGATACATGCTAGTGCAGAGTCACAATAGCTAAGACACTATTTTTAGGTGTTCAATGAACTATAGAATTGTAGACCCTAATGACAAGACTGTCAGCACTTAACCAAAGCTTGTCAAAATTTTATAATGTAACAGTAGCCAAGTATGGTGATCTGGCGGAGAAGTGAAACCACGTATAAAATCTTATAAAAACAAAGGGTCACTCACCTCACGTGTTAGAAAGTCTTATTGAACTAATGCTTTGTCATGTTTAAGAGACAATGCAGAAGGAGAGGAATGGCATTGTGGAATAAACACCCAGTGTGGAATTGAAACACTGGGGTTAGAATACAGGCTCTGACACTTGAATTGTGAAACAATAGTCAAATTATGTCATCTCTTTGAGGCTCAGTTTTCTCACTTCTGAAATGAAAATAGTAATATTTATACTACCTAGCTCACAGTGCTAGTTGTGAAAAAAAATTTGTAAACTTTAACATGTTGCATAAATGTGAATTTTTAGTACAAAGAAATGAGTTTATGTCATGTATTTATTTCCACAAATGTATATTACATAAGGCTATTACTTTGAAAAGATTTCTTTTCCCTTAGTATGGAGAAAAACTTGCAGAATCTGGACTAAAACAGGATTCTGACATTCTAGAACCAGATCCCTATCAGAAAAGAAGTCTCCGGCCTCCTTTGAGGAGACGTTTTTAATTCCAAATCCAGAAACTGATACTTGCATCAAATAAAATAATGATAAGATGGTGTCCAAATTGCCCTGTTGCTAAACTAGAATGAAGCATAATCATTGAGCTAACAAGACCCAGACAACTTCTATCAGCACTTTGGGGCACATATCTCAAGATATATGCATATAATTATTACATATAAAAGATTACAAAGGTAATATACTATCAATATTTCATTTCATTAAATGATGAATACCTTTTGCTATCTTTGAAATCATCAATACAAAGACAGTCTATGACTTTATGATTTAATTAGAGAGCAAGAGAAGGAGTTAAAGAACTTGCTTCTTGGGAAGATTATTTCAAAGACTAATACTTAAAATAGGGATGATATTCCTCTGTGGTCTCATATGCATAGATACGAATATCCAAGTATTACAGGAAACCCAGGAGAATGGGAGAATAAATTTCCTTGGAGTCAAAAAGACTGTTGATGATTGCAACCTTGGGCAAGTCAGTTGACCTTTCATTGCCCAAGGAAACTATCTGAGACAGTAGGTTAAAGATGAATTGTCAATCATCATGGGCTAGAGAACATTCCAAAGCAGGTTTTCCTACCAATGAAAGCACATGTATGTCAGTATATATACCTGCATATATGTGCATTACACACATACAGAATATACATATGTATGTATATATGGATGGATCGAATCTGGACCTGTTATTTCATCTGGAAAAGGGAACTCCCAAGAAGAAACTCATTTCGTAGATGGAGATGGGAAATTTTTCTGTAACTTATAGATTTAGTGGCTTGAGGCATTGAGAGTTAAAGTGGCTTGCCTGTGGATATGCATCCAGTAGGTGTCAGGGGCAGGATTTGAACTTTGGTCTTCCCCCTACTATTAATGTACATATTGATAGATATAGAAATAATGATAGAGAGGTGATAGAGATAGTAAAAAGAAAGAGATAGATATCTACAGTCTCTTTGTGTATCTTTATATCTTTCCCTGGAAGTGTCCTTGAGTTCTTGAAAACTATGCCAAAAGAGCCAGTACAAACTTTGGCAGACCCTCTAAAACTTCGAGCTTTCAAATATTCAAACAGACTATCTATGTGTCAACTGAGAATCAATCAACCTATGTTGGCAGAGACTGATTACCAGAAGGCTGACCATCTTGTATGTGTTTTCTTGGCCACAACTACAAATAAGAGATATGCACAGAGGAGATGCGTTCTGCGTCAATCGAAAGAGTATCTATTCTAAAGAAGCAGGGGCTCGATGAGCACATATTGGAGGTGCTGGAGGGAGATTCATCTTTTAGGTATGGGTTTAATGATCTCTGAGGTACCCTGAAACTATGACATGGGATTCTATGAACTATGTGATTCTGTGAAATTGTAGTTTTTTTTGAAGTATTGAAGTATGTGTAGACACGTGCAGATATACACACTTATATGTTCCTACTGATAGATTACAAACCATTGAAATCAAATTAATTAAATCTTTCAACAAGTATGTAATCACACTGAGTCTACTTTTGTCTAGGTTAAAAATAACTCACCTATAAAAGCTGACCGTATTCGAAAATGTGAATGAAAAATACTGAGGTTTGTATTTGGGATCAATCACCGAAATGAAAAAAGGTTCCATTTCAAAATATCAGTTATACACACACACACACACACACACACACACACACACACACACACACACACACACACATATGCACATGCATACCCTAAAACTTATGTTCCCTCAGATGATAGAGCAATGATTTCAGATACCCTGTGGGTGCCTTGAAGGGTGAGGGATGTTGCTATAAATTTATTTAGTGAGTCTCTTAATGTGGCAGATGTTATATGAAATTGTTTCTGGCCTGTTAGCATTTGAAGGTGACTAGATCTCATGTCCTAAAGAGCTGGGGCTAAGGACAGGCCATCTCAGGAGAACAGTAAAAACAAAGGAGAGGCTCATTTGATGAAGGACATTTACTTTTACCCAGAGGCTATCGTAAGACAGATGTTAATAGCAAAATTACTAAAGGGAGATGGTGTATCCAGGTTGCCTTAGCAGTAATTGAGAATAAAATCTTATACATTCAGGAGACCAGTCTTCATTGAAAAAACATTTTCATGGATGATTAAATTGAAATTTAGAAAATAATGCCATACTTTGAATTAAAAAAAAAAGTTACTCTTATCGTAGGAAAAAAAATTCTGGAAGTATATGTTTGCTCTAGAGATGAGATTATTGAGAGCAAAAGATATAGCTGTGGTAGTGGCTTTCCAGGGAAAAATTATCTTTCAGTGACACAAGACATGACTTTCAGTTTCTAACAACTAGAGTCAATTTATTTCTAATCATTCATATGATATATGTGGAAGGCTCTTATTTCTTGTTTTATATAATTAGACATGAATATTTCCCTTTCATTGTATTAATCTATAACCACTTTATGTGAACATTCATAATTTGTTGCCATTTAGATAGTAATGAAAGTGGAAAATCATTCAAAGGGAATAGCTTCTGATAAAAGCTGTCATAACAAATGCGTGGACTGTTGTTTTGAAAACACAGAGCTATACTGAAGTCTTTTTTTAAAAAAAATACTCTTTAGAAGGGTAAAATTTCATAGAAATAGCATCGTTTTTTTTCTTTTATCCCAGGTTGTTAAGCTACTAAAGCATAAAAAAAATCATATTGCATGAAATTTGTACCCATACCATCATTTACCAACAACTTAATCCTTGTTACTATATGTTCTTATGTTGTTTACTATTTAAAAAAAAAAGTTAGACTTTGCTATCCAATTATATGGAAAACTTTTTGAGGGCAGGTCATGGCCGATGTTTCTTTGGTATCATTTATAATGTTTATTATAGTGCTGAGTACATAGAAAATGCTCAGCAGATAATTGTTAATTATTATCATAGACTAATATATTTAAAACTGAAAGGGAATTTAAAAGGCAGTTTAACCTCTTTCTTATTACAAATAAACTAATATACGCAGAGGTTAAATAACTTGTCCAAGGTTACATAGGTAGTAAACATCAAAACTGAGATTTGAACCCATATTCTTTGATCTAAAGCTCCATACTCTTTCTATTTTATTTTACTTTGTTCACAAGACTGAAAAAATGCTTTGGGAAATTAAGCCTTTGTAATCAGTGCATACCTAAGAGTTAAATGTTAGTTGGAGGCTGTGGACAGTAGAGCAATAGAGCAATGGATTTGCAATCAGAATCTGAGATCATATACCAAATATGGAGCTTATTATCTGTGTGACTGTAAATAAGTCATTTGACCCTTCTAGACTTCATTTAAAAGGGTTGAAATAGGTTATCAGGGGATGATTATGTGGACTTTCAAGTGAGAACAATTTTTTTTATGGCAAATCAAACTTTCTCTCTCTCTCTCTCTCTCTCTCTCTCTCTCTCTCTCTCTCTCTCTATTTATATATATATATATATATATATATATATATATATACTCATTAAAATATAGATAGGTAATAGATTAACGGATAGAAGGATGAACAGATAGATATAATTTTAAAATATTTCCTCTTTAAATGTTGCTATCATTCAGTCATCATTCATTCACAAAACTTTTCTCCTTTGGACCTCACAGTCAGTGATGCTCTGCAATTTTCAGAAAATAAAAGTTCTTTTTCTCACTTTTCCCCCATGGAGTAAACAAAGCCATTTCCCAAGATTCTCCTAAATTAATTAAACTTTCCTTATGGTGGCAAAGACAGAAAAGGTCAATCTCCTTTAAATAAGTTCTAATTGACATTTTCTTGCTACATCAAGGGGTTATCAAAGGTTAAGTAACATTTCCCTAGACAGCATATAGATTAATTTTCAACAATGCACATTGCTTTACTCTCAGAAAATTATAGTGGCATTTCAATTACAATAATATTTTTCTGTGTATTTGGTATTTTATTATTACTGTTTCTGAGGACTGAAGGAACACTTGAATCACTGAAAAACTAAAAAGTAAAACATGTAAAACTATAAACAACAAACGTTAAGATATAGTTGAACCCCTTTAGAAATTGGCTTTCAGATCTGAGATGGCTATATTATATCAGGCTCCTACTGTATGAAGATATAGATATGAATGATTTGGTGTTTGATATGTTCTAATACATGTAAGATGAAATATGGTAGGCACATTGCAGCGTAAATTCTTTTTAATTTTGTCAATTAAAAAAACTTATTCTGAACCATCAGAACAAAGTGTAATTAAAAAATGTCTTAATTGTTAAATCTCTTTAAATTTTATATATATATATATATATATATATATATATATATATATATATATATATATATATATAAAGCATATGCCAGATCGTTAAGTTACTAGATATAGAGTCATACAGTAAGGGGTAGAAATCTAATTTAATAAGTAATTTAGTTATTATTTTGATTTCTTTTCTGAAGGATGAGGATAGGGGTGGGGAGATGGCATCCAAATTTATGAATTTATTAGTTTCTAGAACTTCTGTTGAAGTATTTCTTTTTTAATGCAGAAACTGTTCTTAAACTTGCAGCCTTATATTCTGGAATTTTGAGAATTTGAGTGACTTGCTCAATGTCACACAATTAGTACATAGCAAAAGTGGAATTTGAACTCCTGTCTTCTGGACTCTTGAGATTCACTCTCTAACTGCTCTATCACACTGCTTATGAAATAACTAGTTAACACCTTAAATCAATATACTAATAACTTTTGTAAAAATGAGTTTCATATGAAAATATTTTTTAACTAACTTCAACATATCCAATCATTTTGTTTACAATATAAACATATGGAGTGAACATCACTTCTTGCCAAAATCTGTTCAAATTCATGCATCCAACAAGCATTTATTGTCTCTGCTATTATCACAAATTCTAAATTATAAGACAAAACCTTATGGATAACATTGTTTTTCAGTTACAAATAAATGCAATCCTTGCTTTTAGTTAAAGCTTAAAACTTCATGCTGCTATTTTAAGAAACTAACTTGATGCTCTAATAAATGTCTGGATTAAACTCTACAGCAAAATTGGGGAACCTAAGGCCTCAAAGTCACATGTGACCCTCTAGGTCCTCATGTGCCACACTTTGACTGAATTCAAACGTCACAGAACAAATCCTTTGAGAAATCTGTGAAGTTTGGGTTCAGTCAAAGAGTGGCACTTGAGGACCTAGAGGGCCACATGTGACCTCGAGGATGCAAGTTCCCCAATGCTGTTCTACAGTATTTGCTCTTGTTCAATAAATCATAGAAGATCATTTAAAATACTGATGTAGAAGTGTCTACAGAATCTCCTTCATATCCTTTTGTGAGAATAGCTGGTTATATATTTCTTCCTAGTTTTTGAAGATCCTTAATTAAGCAGGCCCTAGAGAATTTGAATAGCTCAGTCCAAGCATCCTGGGAAGGATGAGGGAGAAAAAGAAAGATTCAGTTTTCTTCTTTAAACATACAGGCTCTTTATATGTAATTGCTAACACAAGAATCATATGGACTACACATAGAGGCTTTTATGAAAGGGTTTCCTTGCTGCAGTAAGGGGTCAGCTGGGATTGTTACACAAATTTACAGAACTACTTAGAGTAATTTTATGTTTTTTTTTTCCAACTTCATTCTGCAACATGTAAACCCCAGTCAGGGACTCACTCTCAGGAGAGTAGAACCCAGGTTGGAGTCATTTGTTAGTGGGGAGGGAAGGAGGCATAGTGTAAAAATGGAAAGGAATTAAAAAAGGAAGAAAAGAACATGGTGTTTCCAAAAGTATCCTAAGAGAATGGCAGGGGCTTTGGGCCCTGAGTGCATAATAGAACTTTTATTTATTTATTTTTTTAAGGAAAGAAAGTATTAGGACAGCAAACTTATCCTCAAGATGAATTTTTAAGCTTTTTAAGCTGAATTTTTAAGGTTGAGTAAAGCACCCCAGAGCAGTTGTTTCTTATGGGCCAATGACTAAAGAGCTGTATCATTGGAGAATAAGAGAGAATGGAAAAACCTACTGGAGAATGGAAAAACTTTGGAACTCAGAAAAGAAGTGTTATAGGTATCAGAACTCCAAAGTAACTGTGCTACAAGATGTGCTAGAGGAGGTAGAGCTATAGAAAAGAGTGGTGCTGACTGGTGAGTTGTAGAAGGCAGAGAGTGACAAAAGTAATAACCACTGTTGCCTGCTAAGTCCTTCAGAGTGTGACATGAAGGGATGTCAAAGTATCAAGGCAATGAACCTCTCCTTTACCTTTGTTGGAGCCCCACCTAAGAGACTACTGAAGTGGCCTCTGAGGGCAGGATCTGTTAACTGTAGCCAGGTATGTAATCCATTTCTGAAAAAATGACAGTGTAAATAAAACAATTTCATGTATTGAGCCTTGTGAGTTCTTTTTAAGACAAAGAACCAGTGGCTCAGCTTGAGGGTCCCAAATATTGTCATTATTCCTAGTTTCAGTTGTCTGAGAACACAGACCAAACAACTAGGGACTTATCAAATTATACTTGAATCTTTCATGTCAGAGAGAATCTATAAAAATGATTACTTATGCTAATTTTCTTCATTTCTGCTCTCAAAGTAGTGGTATTTGATTAATTAGGTGCCTGCATTTGTTTATACAGAGTAAATTGTGTGTGACTACTTTAAGGTATCATTGAGATTTTTATGATTAAATATTTTTAAAAAATTAAACCATTTGCTAAGAGGAAATTTCTTACAATCTAATAAGAGTATTTGGAAAATTACTCATGAATGCATCTACCAAGAACCATACATTTCATGTAATACCTTCAACTGGAAATGATCAGTAGGTGATTTCTTAGTTTAATCAGAAAAAAAATTGGCTTCTATTGTACTATTAGGAAGAACAACATTCTTTAGACAATCTACTTAGAAATTTAAAGATTGGACTGAATTAAGAAAGCAATTCCATGGGTAATACAGCCATATGTTTATCAAGAAGCCTAGGGAACAACAGAGTAAATACTATGAAAGCTGTTCCTAACTAACCAAAATTAAGAGGAAAAAAACAAAACATATCAATTTACTTGCTAAGAATTAGATTAGTTTAGATGGCAAAGAGAGGGGCTTCAAGTACACTGACTTTTGATGTTGATAACTGTCTTTTTTCTTGCATGTAACTTTCAAAGATTTAATTCTTAAGAGCAAAATTAGTTTCAAATATTGCTAAAATTGTTGTAAAAATATTTGCATTTTTTCCTAATTCTAATTGGAACAAACAGACTAAGTATAAAATGATCATCTCTCTCTCTCTGTCTCTCTCTCTCTCTCTTTCTCTGTCTCTCTCTGTTTCTCTCTCTGTCTCTCTCTCTCTGTCTCTCTTTCTCTCTCTTCTCTCTCTCTCTCTCTCTGTCTCTCTTTCTCTCTCTCTCTCTCTCTCTCTCTCTCTCTCTCTCTCTCTCTCTCTCTTCTCTCTCTCTCTCTGTCTCTTATTGTACACCTATGTTTCCAGTTGTTAAGTTAGATCACTTCAATAAGAAATGGGTAGAAGAACCCAAGTGGTAATTGATAAATGAAACTATTATACACTTTGTATAGTCTACACTTTGTAGAAGGGGCAGAGTGGTTATTTATAGAGTAAGAAGTGGTATCTCTCTGATTCAGAAAAAAATGGCATGGTGGAAATTGAAGTTATACAGGTAATAATGGAATGTCACTTTCTTTTCTTTTGCAAGAGATCAACAAAGCAAGACACTGGTGAGAAATTGGGGGAAGGTGGTGAGAAAAAGCTTATTAAGAGGAGTTTAGTTTTCTGTTTTAGTTTCCTATACACATGACTAAAAAGTGGAAAGAGAGAGACAGAGGCTCCAGAAAGAATTTTGTCATGAGATTCCAGAGACTAGAGGCTGGGTCCATCAGGATGCTTTTTCCTCTCTTTCTCCCAAAAGCTATTGTCTCTGTCTTCCCTGATGTCTAAAGGAGAAGTGACTAGGACACTAGATTGGATGAGTGGATTATCTCTGGGAAATCAAGAAAGGGCAGTGACATAGTTTAATTCTCTTCCCCCCACCCAACCCCATCTTCTGCCTGATATAGTAGAGATTTATTCCAAAATTTCTCAGTTAAGTTTGTTTAAATTCTTGATTTAACTAGGTATTAAAAGTTGGCTCTCTCTAGATAAAGCATGAGGGCAGTTTTAGATGTTTTTTGTTACGTGTATATTCTAAATTGTGAAGGGGGGGCTACAAAGAAAAGTATTGATAATTGCTATTAATAGGCAGAAAAGATGACAGAGACTTGACTGCTTCTAAAATGCTATTTTTTAAAAAAAAGTCTACTTAAAATATCTGAGCTAAAATGTAGGGAAATTGTATGCATTCAATTACCCATTTTAAAAAAATAAACTTCCTAAAGTAAACTAAAATGCTTTTTTTTAAGTAAATAAGCTAAAAGATTTAGAGAATGATATTTTCTGTCTATAAAAAAGGCTCTTAACTTTTTTTGTGTGTCCTGGACCCCCTTAGGAGTTCAGTAATGGTTATGGAACTCTTATCAGAATAATGTTTTTACGTGAATACAATAAATACAATTACAAAATTTAACAATTCAACAAAATATTAAAAAGAAAATATTCATAGATCTCAAGTTAAGAAACTTTGGTCTGGAAGGTCCGGTTAAGTGTCCTCTCTCATTCAATCTTACCTCTCCCACTTTGGAGACACATATAGAAAGCTCTTTACAGGATAGTTATCAACATTCATTTGGTAGTAGGAACTTCAAGGTGGGATATGAAAAGGTATGCCTGGACCTGGCCCACAGTTCTCCCACTCTGAAGATGTGGGCCAGAGGAATGAATGAGAACTTTTATCCCTTATACTTCACCTTCTACCTCCCAACCTACACACAGGCAGGCACAGAGCATAATATGTAAGAGTTTCAATCATAGGAAACTATTTTTCCCTTAAAATATGGATTGAGGTATAATTTAGGGAATTGACTTACCGCGTTACTTCATTGATTCTCATTCTTCAAAAGCAGAATTTCCAACATTATTACTTCATATATGTACTACAAAAAAGGTTCATTTTGTTTTTTGTAGTATTGAGAATACAGGAAAAATGCTTTGTTATATTATTATTTTAATGAGCAGAAAGAGAGTTTTGAATTAAAGTGAGAATGTTAGGAGTCTATTTAGATTACTTTAAAGTTGAACAAATAAAGATTTTAAATATACTGAAGCATTTCAATTTTTTTGCTATTGTTAATTATCTGAGAGTTTTCATTTCTAGAAAATGCCAGAACAGAGAAAGGAAGAAGCATACAGTGCTTATGCACATAATACCAGAACTCCTTCCAATTTCTTTTTATTCTCCCAATAAAGAGAAAGAGCTGAACTTCCACCTAGAAAGAGGCCTCTAGAGAGTGGAAGAAAACAGACATATAAAAGAGGATACAGAGACATATTCATTTGAAGAATGAAAATTAAAGTAAACAATATTGCCACAAGAAAGCAATATAAATGAAAGAAATGGTTTTGTTGTAAAAGAATGTGCATCTTTATAGCCATACAAGAAAGAGATACAGGTGAAACGTCTGAGGACAAACACAGAAGTAAGTGATCAACAAGGTTGCATTTCAACTCTAACCGTTAGAGCCCTGAGTTAAAACAAAAACTCAGAATTGACAGTTGTACATGAAGTGTCATAGCCTCTTCTTTAACATGGGCAAATGTTTCCCCTTGGATTTATATAAGTTTTGTGTGGCATGAATTTTCCATATAGCAGGTGGATGAAAACAGTTTGTTCCAACAGTCATGAAGGTGGCTGAAGCAGGTGTTTTGGAATGCTTAGAGCTTGTTTAGACATCAAAGACACCAAGGTCATCCATTGCATCACAGGTCATTGCCAGCCATCCTGTTTTTTGTCTTGCCACTGGACTTCAATGACTCTGGAAGAGAGTGAGGCTGATGACTTGGTGAAACTCTGCCTCACTTAAATCCAACTGATGCGCAAGTCAGGATGTCACCCTAGATGTCATTGGTCTTCCTTGAAAATGAAGGACAAACAACAATTATGGATATGCTTAAATATAACTAATATATATATATACACATATATACATGCACATATATATTCTCTGGTATAGATTGGTCTCTCAGGGCAAACAGTTTGCAGAAGGTATTTAGAAAGCAGTAACTG
This sequence comes from Phascolarctos cinereus, assembly GCF_003287225.1. NCBI lineage: Eukaryota > Metazoa > Chordata > Mammalia > Diprotodontia > Phascolarctidae > Phascolarctos > Phascolarctos cinereus. Next base: position 134,968,386 of record NW_027556402.1, on the reverse strand, counting down.
CATCTAAATAAATACTTGTCTCTAAGGTTGTAAATAAGATATCTATATAACTTTGATTCACTTGAATGGTTTTAAACACTGAAGAAAAATTTAATCTATTATTTACATTTAAATTCCATTCCACTCAACATATATTTTCTTAAGCAACTGCCACGTACCAGAGTATACTGAGATTAACTTCATTTTTATTTTATTATTTAAGTCTGTACTTTTAAAAAAAATCAATAGTATTTTCCCCCCAATTACACATCAAGACAATTTTTAGAATTCATTTTTATAAGACTTTGAGTTCCATTTCTTTCTCCCTCCCTCTCTCCCTCCCTCCCTCACCTCCTCTCTTTCTAAAATGTTGGGCAATTTGATGTAGGTTATACATGTACTATCATGTAAAATACATTTCCATATTAGTCGCAGTTGTGAAGAAAAAACAGGTCAAAAGAAAAAAAAACTACAAAAAACGTTATGCTTTGATCTTCATTCAGAGTCCATTAGTTCTTTATCTGAATGTGGATAGCATTTTCCTTCATGAGTCCTTTGTACTTGACTTGGATCACTGTGATGCTGAGAAGAGCTGAGTCATGGTTAGTCATCACACTATGTTGTTGATACTGTGTACAATATTTTCCTGGTTCTCATTTCACTTTGCATCAGTTTGTACAAATCTTTCCAGGTTTTTCTGAAATCTGCCTGTTCATCATTTCTCATTGTACTGTAGTATTCCATTATATTCACATAACACAGCTTGTTTAGCTGTTCCCCAATTCATGGACATTCCCTCAATTTTCAATATTTTATCACCATAAAAAAGCTGCTATAAATGTTTTTTTTTTCACACATAGGTATCCCCCCCCCTTTTTTTCTTAATGATCTCTTTGAGATACAGACTTTGTAGTGGCATTACTTGATCAAAGGGTATACACAGTTTAGTTGTCCTTTGGATATAGTTCCAAATTGCTCCAGAATGGTTGAATCCGTTCACAGTTTCACCAACAGTGCATTAGTGGATGTATCCTCCCTTCTGTAAAACATATATTCAATTTTTTAATCGTTTTCCACTCTTCCACTTTCTGTCACCTTAAAAAAATTAGGATGGATATCTATCTATCTATCTATCTATCTATACACAAACATGCATGCATATAAGCATTTTTTCTAAGCTGTTCACTCTTTTTCATGATTCTCTTGTATCACTCTCATTTCTTTTCCCAATTTTTCTTCTACCTCTCTCATATGACTTTTTTTTTTTTAGCTCCTCCATGAGTTCTTTCTAGGCTTGAGATCACTTCCCATTTTCCTTTGGATTTTGCCCATAGGTGTTTTGACATTGTCATCCTGTTCTGAATTTGTGACTTCATCTTCCCTGGTATCACAATAACTTTTTATGGTCAGATTCTTTTTTTTCTGTTGTTTTTTGTTCATCTCTTTATTTTGGCCCTTTTCCTTTCTTTTAAATTTGAACTCTGCTTCCAGAGTGGAAAGGATATTGTCTTAGATCTCTTGTGCCAGAGGCTGCAGTCTTTGGCTGTTTACCTGATGCTGTACTGTACTGATGTTGCTGTTAGGCCCATGGAAAATCCTCAAGTCTGGTAGTGTGCTGAGGGGGTGGGATGGGAGGTGTCTGGAACTGCTGGAGGCTGTAGGGGTCTGGCGGTTTACCTGGGGCTAAGCTAGGGTCATCGTGCTTGTGTATGCTAAGGGTGATGGGGTGTTATCTGCATTTCTTTGGGGCCACAGTGGAGTACAAGGCAGTCTGGCTGCTCCTGTCTGCCTGTAAGGCCCAATGCTAGTGGCTGCCTGTTTGCTTAGAGACCCACAGGGTTAGCATCTACCTGTTTTCCCAGGGCTATGCTGAAGCACATGTTAGTTCTTGGAGCTGGAGTCTGTTCATTCCCTTGGCTATGCTGAGGCTCGTGGAGGGTCCTAGTGTTGGCATTTGTCTGCTTCACTGCACTGGGGCTCAATATCTCCCACTGGTTTGCTGGACAGGGCTTGCTAGAATGCTTCCTGTCCTGGACTGTATGCCCCTTTTACAACTAAGTGAGACAGACCTTTCTTGCCAATCTTCCAAGTTTCTTAGGCTAAAAAATTGTTTCACCCCATCCTTTTGCTGGTTCTTCTATTCCAGGATTTGTTTTTTGGTCCTATTTTATGGTTGTTTGGAGGTGAGTATGTAAGCCACCATTTTGGCTTACAAAAGTCTGACTTCATTTTTAGATGTTGTGTGTGTGTGTGTGTGTGTGTGTGTGTGTGTGTGTGTGAAAATGAGTTTTTTTAAAATATATTCTAAATGTGATATCTTTATCTCAAGACAATGACTTCCGCAGACTTGATATTCGCCCTAGATAAAAGCAGAAAGAAAAAAGAAAAGTTGTATCTAAATGGAAGTATGGTTCATAGGAGATGAGTGTGCTGAGTTTATTTAGTATTCATCCAAAGTCACATAAAACAGAATCTCATGGGAAACTTAGTCACCTCTTAATCTGATACTTAAAAACTTGTAAAACACCATTGTGAAAATAGTCCCACTTCACTGAATAACAGTTTTTGCAGAAAATGAGAATATGTTTGTTATAACTTACTTCGATTTGTTTATGTCTTGTATATACCTGTATGTTCACATAAATTAGAAGACAACACATTATAGTGGATAGAGTTTTAACATGATGGTAAGAAAAATATTTGTTCACATTCTGCCTCTAACATGTGCTAGCCCTGTGAACAGTATTACTGCCTTAGTAGCTCCAGGTATGTCTTTAAGAAAATAAATTGAAGAAAATTTACTATTCTGCATTGTTAGAGGAAATTCCTCACCCATTGTTCCATACACAAGTGTAGTTCTAAAATGTACATATTATCTTCTCCTCATAATTAAGCTTCTATATGGGGTATGTGGGATGTTCTGCGAGGACTAACACCTCATGTGTGAGGGCTGCCAAGGCCTCTTTAGAGCTGCTTTTCTGTCCATGGTGTCCACTTGCCACCCAACTCTTACTTGTGGCTCCAAGAAACTGTAGCATGCACAGTAAATTGATTCAGTAAAAACTGTCTCAGCAGACAGGCTAAACCAGCTAGAAGGTAAACCATGAGCTTCAAATTCACTGATGAGTTAGAGGAGTACCTACCTCAAACATGGGAAGACTCCCCAGTAGAATAGGCAGATATGAACAATTTGTTCCAATGGGCCATGAAGGTTGTAGAAGAAGGTACTGTGGAGCTTGGTCAGACATTGAAGATGTCACAGTCATCCATTGCATTTTGGGCCATCACAAGTTATGTAGCTTTTGTTTTGCCATTGAATTCCAGTGACTATGAAAGAGAGAGAGAGAGGCTAATGCCTTCATGCAACTCTACTTCCCTTAAACACCATTTACACATCATGTCAAAAGACATCACCCATACTATTTTATTACTTAACCATTTGATTATTTTACTATTCAACTATTTTGCTATGTTACTATTTTATCTACCTCATAATCCTGTGGCAATGGGCAAGTGACAGAACAGCAGGTGAAGATATACTAGGAGCTGTAGTCACAACCCTGCATACAGGCTTAGAGCATAGGGTCATTTTCATACTGTATTAAAGCAACAGAGGGATTCAGCAATCCCCTAAATTTCTGAGCAGCCTTTTTTAGGACCACATTGCTCACCTCCTGGCATGGTGAAAGGGCTAGAAAAAGTAACCTAACGATTGTCTGTTTCACCTAACCCTGGACTGTTTACTATGGAAGACAGGAATCCCACCCTGTGAACAAAATACAAAAAAAAAAGTGCAAAAACTTTTATGAAGAAGATTCTATCCACATGTAATGTGTGCACATATATGAACAACATGAAGTGCAGTAGAACTGAAAGACGAACATATCTTGTGCAAGAACTCAGAAAGTTTCACATCCAAATAGTACCCTTAAGTGAAACAAGGCTGGCAAATAAAGTCCAGCCAGCTTACCAAAGTCGGAGCTGGATACATGTTTTTCTGGAGTGGTGGCTGTGATAAAGAGAAGCAGCTTTGGTATAGGTTTCACAATCATATCTCATCTAGTCATCAAGTTTGTATGCCTCAGAAAAGGAGTGAATAACAGGTTCATGGCAATGCAATTGACACTTGCAGGAAAGTACTATGCTACCATCAGAAGTGCATATGCTTCCACCATGATGAACCCTGATGAGGTCAAAGAAAAACTTTACAAAGACCTGTAGACCCTCATACTCAGTGTGCTGAAAGAGGACAAGCTTATGATTCCGGGTGACTTTAATGCAAGAGTAGGCATAGTCTATCAGACACGACAGGGAGTCCTCGGGAGGAAGAAAGTTAAAAGTAACAACAGCAAATGTAACTTACTACTGAAGACTTGTGTGTCTCATGACCTTCTCATCATCAACACTGTTTTTTGTTTACCTAAAGACAATAAAATTTCATTGATGAATCTTCACAGCAAACACTGACATATGAGAGACTGTTGTTGTAAGAAGAGACAGACAGGATATGAGAGTGACAAAGAAGATGTGTGGAGCAAAGTGCTAGACCAAATAAAGACTCATCCTTTCCATGTGAAACATTCAAATTCAACAAAAGCAGCAGCCGCAAGGCAAAATGACTATCAGAAAACTTAGCCTCAAAAGATTAGAGCATTTTGTGTATGTGTGTGTGTGTGTGTGTGTGTGTGTGTGTGTGTGTGTGTGTGTGTGTGTGTGAATGGTTTGTTGCTAACATCTGCAAGGCATAGAACGGAGGTCTGTGTACAGCATTTGTTCAGCTAATTTGTTGAGTCACGAGGGCTTATCAAAGATCTTGGAGAAATTTGGTTACCTGGGGAAGTTCATCAGTATTTTATGCTAGCTTCTTGATGGCATGTTTGCACAATATCTGGAAAATGGACAATGTTTTTGCACTTTCCCAGTCATAAGGGAGTGAAGCAGGGCTATATGCTTGCTCTCATGCTATTAGTGTAATGTTTTCAGCAGTGTTGTCAGATACTTTCAATGAGGATAAAAATGGCATCAAGATCAGCTACCTCATTTATGATAAATTATTTAACTTGAAAAATCTATAAAACGAGACTAAAGTGGAAGGAGAGTTGGTACATGGTTTTTTGTTTGCAGATGATTGTGCACTCATTGCAATCTCTGAGGTTGATATGCAAGAATGTGGATCAATTCTCTGACACTTGTGCTAATTTTGATCTGAATAATAAGAAAACAGAGATTCTCCACCAGCTAGTACCACACCATTCACACATGGAATCATTTGTTAAAGCAAATGGACATTTTTTGAATGCTATAAACAAATTCATTTTCCTTGGCAGAATAATTTCCAGAATGTACATCTAGATGATGAAGTTTACACATGCATTGCCAGATCTAGTTCAGTGTTTTGGAGGCTCTGAAGGAAAGTGTGGGAAAGAAGAGGTATTAGGTTGCCTACCAAACTGGAGGTCTACAGAGCTGTTGTGTTGACCTCATTGTTGTATACCTATGAAACCTGGACAGTATACCAGCACCATACCAGGAAACTGAATTGCTTCCATTTGAATTGTCTTAGGAAGATTCCAAAAATCACCTGTCAAGATAAAGTACCAGACACTGAGGTCTTTTCTTGAACTGAAATGCCAAGCATTCAGACTATTGCAGAGAGCTCCAATGGGCTGGCCACTTTGTTTGAATGGCAAACATATATTTGCCTAAAAGACTACTTAACTGAGAACTCACATAAGGCAAGCACTCACATGGAGGTCAGAAGAAGAGCTATAATGACACTTTCAAGGTTTGTCTGAAGTACTATCAATTGTGAGACATGGGAAACACTATCGAAGGATTGTCCAGCATCATGTGGCTACATCAAAGAAGGTGCTGTGCTCTATGAACAAGGTAGAATTACAGTAACTTAAAAAATGTGAGATGTGTAAATTTAGAGACATCTCCATCCCAAATATTGTTTTTCGATATCAGCTGGACAGAACTGACCTTTAACCTATGGGTGACTGGAGCCGAGCAAAGCAGTCTAGAGACAGGAGAGTCAGGAATCAAACTGAAGTTTAATTTCAAAGTGAGGGAAATAGCTTTAAAGCAAGGACACCTGTGCAGGAAGCCCACCCCCGGTGTAGGGATGGAGAATGGGTTGAGAGGTTGGCAGCGTGAGGAGATATCAATACATCAACAAATGGCTGTGCAGTGTGCTGTGGAAATGACAATTTGATTCATAGCAGGGCTTCACGAGCAGAAAATGGATACAGCAGGTGTTGGGGATTAGAGAACACCTAGTGTTGGTCAAAGCAATACGATAATTGTATGAAACAATTCTGGGGTTTTGCTATGGCTAAGATCATCCAGAGGGTGAGTGCAAAGGATTGTTGGTATCCCAAGCTCAGGGTGCAGACTGCTTACTGGGCCTCAGCTTTGGAAAACAGTGTGTCTCCTAATATCTTGACACCAATCATGTCCAACTCTGTGCGACCCCATTTGGGGGTTTCTTGGCTGAGATATTGGAGTGGTTTGCCATTTCCTTCTCCAGCTCATTTTACACATGAAGAGGCACATAGGGTTAAATGACTTGGCCAGGGTCAAAAGGTGTTAAGAATCTGAAGTTGAATTTGAACTCAGGTCTTCTTGCCTCCATGCTAGGCACTCTATCCACAGTACCACCTAGCTGTTCTGTCCTATTCCTCTACTGGAGCTGATTATCAGTTAGGAGGAAAGGAATAGAGATCATCTCATACTTACGTGCAAATGACTGAGAAGCTCTTAAACCCTCAGAAAGTTATTTGCTTCCTGATAAGAAGACATGTGGTCACCCAAATGCATCTCTCCTTGGTAGAATTTCAAGTTTTATAACAAACATAAGTAAAAAAACAAACAAAAATTTTTAAAAAATTGAAGATTTTAGAAAAAAGATACATTTTTGAGTATACTTTCACAGATGCAAGCCTCCTTATTGAGGTTCTTACAACAGAATGAGCTCCCATAGCTTCTGTCCTTTCTTTTTCAGAGTGCATGATTCCCTATTTTTTTCACAATGATTTTCATCATATTAAATACTTTATCAGAAAGGCAAAACCAGTAGAATGGAGTCAAAAAGGGTATGGTGAAGTGGGGTGGGCAGCAGCAGTCTGCCTACATGAATCACTTATACTTTGGGCATTTTATATCAAGGACTGCTTATGATCAAAAGAAACTTTATGAACTTTTAGTAAGGTGAAATATTGCATATCTATCTAAAATAAGAAAAAAACATATTATAAAACAAAAGCATAAGTCACCCATCTCCATGTCACAGTTCTTAAATATATGAGAGAAACCTGAGACATAATTTTTATTACTGCTTTTATTAATCATCTTATTGGTCTTTCTAAGCATAGTTCCCAAATGAGCTCCATTTATAACACAGATCTAATTTAAATACATTGAGACAGCATTTTAGCAAAAGTAGTTAGGGGATTGATGTTTTTATCCCATTTTTAGTAGATAACACAGGTATTTTAGAGGGGAAATCACTTCAACCTAATTTTAAAGACATTCTTGCTGTATTTAGAGATAAATGAAAAAGACAAAGTATCAAAATATAGCTATTAGAATGATCCAATTTAATTGAAAGGAAACAAGAATATCCTGCTGATACTGAAATACCTATCTGAATTAAGCCAGTGATTTTCCTAAATTGCCAAATATTATTGAAAGGGTATCATGCTGTGACAGCTATTTTGCATTAAGTTTATTTTTAAAGGTACAAATTCAAAAGGAAATCTACTATATTAGAATAGATTGAATTCTTCTAGATACTTTCTCTTCTTTAAAAAAAAGTGAGCAAGTTGCTCAGTCAATTATTAAACAGAATAAATTAGGTTAAAATGTTTAATTGCAAATTCTATTTATCATCATCATTAGTGTTTACATTGTTATCGTTTATCTGCATATGTATACATACATACATAAATGAGGTGAGAGAGACAGAGAGAGTTACTATTGCCTCAGGAGCTCAGAGTTTTTAATGTTCTTTCAGAATTGCTTTGAAGTAGATATGCATTTTTAAACACTTGACAATATAAAATAAATGAGGAAAGCAGAAATCTCATCAGTATTAAAGTTCAATGTTTAAAATCTCCCATGCAGATTGACTGTGTCCTAGCTATTTTATTTTCATCAGCAATTATATTATCCTGCTGTCTAATGAAATTCAGATTTTAGAAAATGACTGAAATAAATTTAGTAATAGTATATAATAAGTATTTAAAGGTTTCTCGAACCTTTAGATATTTTCTATTTTGTCTGTGTAAGTCAGGAAGAAGACTTGTCAATTAGCACCTGGAAAAAAAATTAGGAAAAAAAAGCTTTAAAATTACCAACTTTTAGCTTGTTCCCCAGGGTAGGATGGTATAGCTGGGTTCAAAGATTCTTGAAATATGGCCCCAAATACATCTATAAGATACAGTTATTCCTGTGTGTGAAACTATATCAGCTTTATTCAATTGCATTGAAGGCTTATACACTAAAGAAAAGAATTGGTGATATATTCTATGTTATAAATATAGCATACTGTATGTGGAGGAGTGTATGTGGAAAACAGACATTTTATTAAGAATCAAAATCCCTTGGTTTCAATGTTGGTTATATTAGTCAGAATATGACTAATCCTTAATATTACAAGCAATAAATCCCATGAAATAGTTAGGTGGATTCAAATTTACACTATTCAAAGTTGTGTTTATGAAAAACATGGCAATTAGTTGTAGACTAACGGAATTGGCAGTGTAAATTTGAGTAATGCTGTCACTTCAGGGGATTGACTAGTCAGGACTTAGCTGTAGTTTTTTATCTTGAGTTTTTTAATCTATTAAATGTGAAGGCTAGATTTGATCTATCTCAAGTTCCTTTTCAGCTGTAACTCAAATGATTCTATATGTAGATTGTGATATTTGCATTGTTTCTAATGGGGAAATTGTAATGAAGTAACATTGTAAAATGACTGATTTCAAGAGCTTACAAAAGAAAAACTGCTTTCAAGTACTATTAGACAAAGAGTAAACAATCAGCATAAATCCTAGCCTCCCACAGCGTGTTTGTTTTTTTTTTTTTTTGCAAGATAAGATTTGTTTGTCATCATGAAATTCCTTAGACCCTGTAGAACAACGTGAAGCAGGTCCTTCAGTATTTTGGTTGAATAAAGTTCTGTTCCATTGAACGTAGAATACATTTATTTTATAGCTTTTTAAAGTACATAGATTTAAAGAAAAAAAATCAAATTATGTTTATTAAAGCTCCCAAAGTGGAAAATCCTTTCAGAAAAACAAATAAAGAAAAAAACCAGAACTATTCTGAATTCCTTATGGCTGAGTAGATAAGCCCTAGCTATTTGTCTGAAGTATATTGAGGTTAAAAATTTAGCAGGAGTTATATATCCAGTACAACAAATGTCTGGGATAAGGATTTGATCCCAAATCTTCTGAAATGGAAACCCAGAATCTTTTCTGCTAGTGATTTGGGCTGCACTGAACATCACATTTACAATGGCATATTTGACATATAGTAAGCACATCTTTTTTAGACTGAGGAAATTAATATTAATTTCAATAATTTATTTTTTCCACTTAATAGAATTTCATTTTTTTCCAATTACATGCAAAGATCGTTTTCAACATTCACTTTTACAAAATTTTGAGTTCCAATTTTTTTTTTCTCCCTCTCTTCCCTCTCCTCTCTCCAAGATAGCATGCAATCTGATATTGGTTATAAATATACAATCATTTTAAACATAGTTCCACATCAGTCATGTTGTGAAAGAAGAATCAAAACAAAAGTGAAAAATCATGAGAGAGAAAATAAAAACAAACCAAAAAAAAGAGACAGTAGTGTACTTTGATCTTCATTCAGAATGCATAGTTCTTTCTCTGAATGTGGATAGAATTTTCCGTCATGAGTCTTTTGGAATTGTTAGTTGCGTTGCTCATAAAAACTAAGTCGAATAGTCAGTCATTGCACATTTGCTGTTGCTATGTACAGTGTTCTGATTTTACTCACTTCACTCAGCATCAGTTCCTATAAGTCTTTTTAGGTTTTTTCTGAAAGTCTACCTGCTCACCATTTCTTATGGAACACTAGTATTCCATTATACTCATATACCACAACTTGTTCTGCCATTCCCTGATTGATGGACATCCCTTCAATGTCCAATTCTTGGTCACCACAAAAAGAGCTGTTATAAAAATTTTTGTGCATTTGAGTCCTTTTCCCTTTTTTATGATCTCTTTGGGATGCAAACCTAGTAGTGGTATTGCTGGGTCAAAGGGTATACACAGTTTTATAACTCTTTGGGCATAATTTCTGATTGTTCTCCAGAATGATTATATCAGTTCACAACTTCACCAACATTGCATTAGTGTTCTAATTTTCCCATATCTTCTCCAACATTTATCATTTTCCTGTTTTGTCATGTTAGCTAACCTGATAGGTGTGATTTGCTACCTCAGAGTTGTTTTAATTTGCATTTCTCTAATCAATAGTGATTTAGAGAATTTTTTTTTCATATGTCTACAGATAGCTTTAATTTCTTTATCCAAAAGTTGCCTGTTCATTTGCTTTGACAATTTATCAATTGGGGAAATGACTTGTATTCTTATAAATTTGATTCATTTCCCTATATATTTTAGAAATGAAGCCTTTATCAGAGACTTTGGGTATAAATAAATAGTTTCCCAGCCTTCTGATTCCCTTCTAATCTTGTTGCATTGGCTTTGTTTGTGCAAAAACATTTTAATTTAATGTAATCGAAATTATACATGTACATTTTATAATGTTCTCTATCTCTTGTTTCATCATAAATTCTTCTCATCTCCATATATCTGACAAGTAAAGTATTTCTTGCTCTCCTAATTTAGTTATAGTTTCACCCTTTATGTCTAAATTGTGTACCTATTTTGACTTTATCTTGGTTTATGGCATAAGATATTGGTCTATGCCTAGTTTCTACCATATTTCTCTCCGGTTTTCCCAGGATTTTTTGTCAAATAGTGAGTTTTTATCCCAGAAGCTAGAGTTTTTGTTTTTATCAAGCAGTAGATTACTATAGTCATTGACTACTGTGTGTTGCGCACATTTTATTCCAGTGATCTACCACTGTATTTCTTAGCCAGTACCAAGTAGTTTAGTTGATTGTTGCTTTATAATAAAGTTTTAGATCTGGTACATCTAAGCCACCTTCTCTTGCTTTTTTTCCCCCATTAATTCCCTTATTATTCTGGACCTTTTGTTCTTCTAGATTTTGTTATTTTTTTTCTAGCTCTACAAAATATTTTTGGTAGTTTGATTTGTGTGGTACTGAATAAATAAATTAATTTAGGTAGAATTATCATTTTTATTATATTAGCTTGGCCTAGTAATGAGAAACTGATATTTTTCCAATTATTTAAATTTAACTTTATTTGTGTGAAAAGTGTTTTGTAATTGTGTTCATATAGTTCCTGGATTTGTCTTGGCAGATAGACTCCCAAATATTTCATATTGTTTACACTTATTTTGAATGGAATTTCTCTTTCTAGCTCTTGCTGTAGGACTTTGTTCATAATATATAGAAATGCCAATGATTTATGTGAATTTATGTTATATCTTGACACTTTGATAAAGTTTTTAATTATTTCAAGTAGTTTTTTATTTGATTCTCTAAGTACGCCATCATATCAACTGCAAAGAGTGATTTTGCTTCCTCATTGCCTATTCTAATTTTTCAATTTCTTTTTCCACTCTTATATTTAAAGCTAACATTTCTACTACAATATTGAATAACAGTGGTGATACTGGACATCTGTGTTTCACCCCTGATCTTAATGGAAATACTTCTAACTCATGCCCATTACATATAATGCTTATTGATGATTTTAGATACTGTTTATCATTTTAAAGAAAACTCCATTTATTCCTATGATCTCTCGTGTTTTCAATAGGAAATGGTGCTGCATTTTGTCAAAAACTTTTTCTGTATCTCTTGGGATAAGATTTTGAGTTTTAAATTTTCTCTCCCTCCAACTTCTTCTCCACCCTCACCCATCAAGACAGCAAACAATTTGATATAGGCGCTACATATAAATTCATGTTAAGCCTATTTCCCCATTAGTCATGATGTAAAGATCAATTAGAATTGAGAGGAACCATGAGGATTAAGCAATAAAACAAAACAACAAAGAAAAAGGAGAACAAGTAGTATGCTTCCATCTGCATTCAGACTCCATAATTCTTTCTCTGAGTATGGATAGCAATTTCAATCATGAGTCTTTTGGAGTTGTCTTAGATTCTTGCATTGCTGTGAAGAGCCAAGTATATCAAAGTCAGTCATCCTAGAATGTGGCTGTTACTGTGTACAATGTTCTTCTGGTTCTGTTCATTTCACTTTGAATCAGTTTATGTAAGTTTTCTAAGTTTTTTGAAGTCTGTCTGCTCATCATTTTTTATAGCACAAGAGTATTCCATTACATTCATATACCACAGCCATTGCCCAACTAATGAGCATCCCGTCAATTTCCTATTCTTTGCTACCACAAAAAGAGCTGCTATAAATATTTTTGTACATGTGGGTCCTTTTTTGGCATACATATTTAGAAGTGGTATTACTGGGTCAAAGGATATGTACAATTTTATAGCTTTTTGGGCATAATTCCAAATTGCTCTTCAAAATGATTGGATCATTTCACAACTCCACCAACAATGTATTAGTGTTCCAGTTTTTCACATCTTCTCCAACATTTATCATTGTCCTATTTTGTCATGTTAGCCTATCTGAGAGGTGTGATGTGGTACCTCAAAGTTGTTTTGATTTGCATTTCTCTAATCAATAATGATTTAGAACATTTTTTTTCATATGACTATAGATGTTTTTAGTTTTTTTCTTCTGAGAACTGTCTATTCATATCCTTTGACCATTTATCATTTAGAAAATGATGTATATTCTTACAAATTTGACTCAGTTCTGTATATATTTTAGAAATGAGGCCTTTATCAGAGACACTGCTTGTAAATCTTGCTTTTTTTAGTTACATGCTCTATTCATCAATATCCTTTTTCTCTATTTTATTCATGTAAGCATTTAGAGATATAAAACTTCCTCTAAGAACCACTTTCACTGCATCCCATGAGTTTGGTATGTTGTCCCATTATTGTCATTTTCTTGGATGAAGTTATTGATTGTTTCTATGTTCTGTTGTTTGACCCACTCATTCTTTAGGATTAGACTATTTAGTTTCCAATTAATTTTTAGTCTATCTTTCCTTGGTCCTTTATTATATGTAATTTTTATTGCATCATGGTCAGAAAAGGATGCATTTAATATTTCTGCATTTCTGCATTGGATTGTGAGGTTTTTATGCCCTAGCACGTGGTCACTTTTTGTGTAGGTACCATGTATTACTGAGAAACAAGTATATTCCTTTCTATCCCCATTCAGTTTTCTCCAGAGGTCTACCATATCTAACTTTTCAAAAATTCTAGTCACCTCTTTAATTTCTTTTTTGTTTATTTTGTGGTTAGATTTATCTGTTTCTGTGATGGGGAGGTTGAGGGCCCCCACTAGTTTAGTTTTGCTGTTTATTTCTTCCTGTCTTTTAACTTCTCCTCTAAGAATATGGATCCTCTGCTACTTGGTGCATATATATTTAGTATTGATATTATTTTATTGTCTATTGTACCTTTTAGCAGGATGTTGCTCCCTTCGTTATCCCTTTTAATTAGATCTATATTTTGGTTTTGTATTGTCTGAGATCAGGATTGCTACCCCCATTTTTTTTTGAACTTCAGCTGAAGCATAATATATTCTGCACTAGCCTTTTACCTTTACTCTGTGTCTATCTCTCTGCTTCAGATGTATTTGTTGCAGACAACATATTGCAGGATTCTGTTTTTTTTTTTTTAATCCACTCTGCTATTTTTTTGTGCTGAGACCAGGGGCCTGGTCACTGGCTTTGTGTGCTATGGCCTCCAGTATTAGCAGCTGGAGGCTGTAGCAGTCTGAGCTTACCTTGTGCTGAGCTGGGGTCCTGATTTTGGTGTCTGGCCTATGCTGAGGCCAGGTGGGTCTTTTCTGTATTTTCCCAGGCTACATTGAAGCCCATGGAGGTCTGGCCCCTGGAGCCTGTTTGCCTTGGACTATTCTGAACCACCTGAATGTCCAGCAGCCAGAGAATGCCTGACAGCCCTTGGCTACATTGAAACACATGAAGATCTGGCTCCTTCAGGATGCCTATTCACCCTAGGCTGCAAGGAAGCAAGGGAAGTTCTGGTTGCTGGATGATGTCTGCCCAACCCGGGCTGTGTTGAAGCACATGGTGGTTCCTTGAGTAAAGCCTACTGGTTCCCATGACTATGCTAAAACATATGGGGGACCTGGTGTTATCATTTGACTGCTACACCACTCTGGGGCTGAGGATCTCCCACTAGTTTGTTGAAATGGGGCTTGCTGCTGGCTTGCTAGGATGCCTCTTGTCATGGAATGCACTTCCCTTTTACCCAAGTGAGACCAACCTTTCTTGCAATTCCTACAAGTTTCCTGGGCTAAAAGACTGCTCCATGCAGTTTTTCTGCTGGTTCCACTGTTTCAGGATTTGTTCTGAGGCTGTTCTGAGGTGAATATGAGAAAGAGACAGTGATTTACTGCTTACTCCACCATCTTGGCTCCTGAACACATACTGAAATTTCAATATTTAAAAAATGAAATTTATACACAGTTTGTATAATCATTTTGGTAGTACAACAATCTCTGCAATTTAAAAATGCAACACTGAAAATAATGATGTATTTAATTAGTATTTTTAAAAATTCCTTTACCTGTTGCAATCTTATTGTTACCTCAAAGCTCTTCAGGTTTAACCTCAGTATTTTACATTTCTCCTAATCTCTTTTGCTCTATTTTTTTTCGGGGGGGGGTCTATTTACTAGTAAGTCTATTTTCTATAGCCAACTACACTTCACTGTTTTTCTAATACTATTTCTGGAGAATTTTTATAAGATTATTGTAGGTGGAATTTGGCTTGCCCTGTCCATTTTTCTAAACTATATTGGGGGAGGGGGAGAAACATTTTTTTTAACTTTCTGAAGAGTGTTTGTAAATGGGTTATGTTGAAAGGAAACAGAGAACAAGCACTGTTGTCATCCCCCAGTATTCTGACATTTTCAAGCAGGAGCTGCAGTGAACAATTTCCATGCTGTGGTAAGGGATGATTAAGGCATTGCTGAGTCAGCATAGAAGCAGGGAGAAAGAAAGAGAAATGGAAATAGGAGGTACAAAGAATCATGTACTTCTAAGGAAGAAGGAGATTTGGGGTAAGCAGTATGGATGGGAAGATAGGTGGGACAGGACAGTCACTGCATTTTCTCTTTTAAATTTAGTTATCCTTAAGTATAACTCAATCAATAAAAAAGAATTTATTCAGCACCAACTTATGCATCAAGTATTAAACTAGCTATTAGGGATACAAAGACAAAATGAAAATAACACTTGCCCTCAAGGAGCTTATATTCTACTAGGGGAAACACATATGAGTGAATATATGTACATGCATATATGTGTCTGTTTTCTCCCCTTCTCCCCTTCACTTTGATTTCATTTTTCTAAGTAACTTCTCAACCAATAGGGACAGCAACTCCTTTGCATTCCAGTAGTCTTAGATAGCTGTCTGGGTCATGAGAGGTTAAGTGACTTTTCTAGTGTTAAATAGAAAATATGTGTCATATGTAGTCCTTGAACCCTAGTCTCTTCCTCATTCTGAGGCTAGCTTTGCACCCATGATGCAACACAACCTCTCACAGTTTACAAGAATAAAACAATGTAAACAGAGAGTTAATTTTAAACAAGCTGCTGGTGGAATGAGTATTTAAGTAAAATGTAGATATTTATTTCCTCATTAATGGAATGAGAGAAGTGGAGATAATGATCTCTAAAATCCATTCAATCTCTAAAATTTTGTGCTTTTAATCTAAGCTGTTACTAGCTTTCATAATGTTTCTGGACAATCTCATTGGAAAATGTGGTCAAAATAACTTATTTATGCCACCAGAGAGTCTGATTAGTTCTTTAGAGGAATCAGAGATGCATCTGGAATATTGGTGAATAAACCTAAAAAACAAAACAAAATAAAACAAAGCAAAACAGGTCATTGAGCCATTTTTCAATTGCATCCAACTGTTCATAACACCATCTAGGGTTTTCTTGGCAAAGATACTGGAGTGGTTTGCATTTCCTTCTGCTCGTTTTACAGTTGAGGAACTGAGGCAAACAGGGTTTACTTGCCCAGGTTCACACAGCTAGTAAGTGTCTGAGGCTGGATTTGAACTCAGGAAGATAAGCCTTCTGGACCACAGGCCCATCACAATATCCACTGCACCACCAATTCCCAAACTAATAGATTAAATAATTTCTCTAAATATGTTAAAAGCTTATAAGGAGTCTTGAATGAATGGTCAAGAATTCCACAATTACTTCTTTCATTAAAAAAAAAAAACAACTTAATTCCAAATATAACAAAGATAGGGATAGGGATGAGGACTGGATTTGTGTTTACATTATTATTATTTGAAGATCCTGGTGAGGAACTCCTCTCTCTGAAGCTGATGGTACTAGAAAGGTGCCTAGAAGATTGATAAGTTATGTGCATGCCCAAGGTCACATTTAGTATGTATGAGACAGAACTTAAATCTAGTTCTTCCTGGCTTCAAATACAGTTCTTTATCTACCACAGCCCATTGCCTCTCAACAACAGAAAGAAGACAATATACCAGACCTTTAACATAGATTCACAGTATGTACTTATTTCTCTTGGACATCTTTGCTACAAGCCCAAATCTAATCAGTTTGTCACAGTAGACTATAAAGTAGTAAATAGTTGCAGCCAAGTAGTAGTTTGAGATATAAAATATCATCAGAAAGCCAAGAGTTATTATAAATTGATAGACAGGTGCCTCCATGAGACTAACTGATTTATGTTGAGTAAAAAGTGATAAAAATCAGTTGGTGTAAAATATTTCACAATATGACGTATTTAGTAGTTTCTAGAGTATAAAACTACCTCAGAAACCTGTGCAAATTGGCCTTTTCTTTTGACAAAAGTGGACATTTCCTGAGCCTATAGAATGTCTTATTGGCTATCAAAATAACAAATTTTGCAGAACTATTTAAATCCAGACCTGGTGTGTGAAATCTAGCAATACTTCATGTGGAAAATAGACATACACACATAGCTCATCTTCTCTTCATTTGGGAGTCAAATAGACTTTTATTGAATAAAAATGTACACATATAGACACATCACTTTTCTGAGAAGCAAGAGCACAGGCCAGAACAACCATAAATCATTGAGGAATCCAGGCACTCTTCTCCTCCTTTATTTTAGTCTTGAAAATTTAACTTTCTTGGCAAGTTGGGCCAAGTGGAGCTCTGAGAGGGGATAGGGAGGCCTGCAGAACAGTCCACTTAGATAAAGTGAGAACTGGCTAAGTCTTCAATGCTACTAACAAAAAGCTCTCATAACATATACATTATATATGTATAACCATCTCTCTCCACATACTATATATATATATATATATGTGTATGCATATATATGTATGTATATATATATATGTAAGCATATATATATATACATACATACATATATATAGAGAAAGCTATAGCTATTTTAAGCATGATGTGAATAACTTAGTGACACTCACATTTAAGCAAATAAAACCATGAGCATTAAAAGAAAAAAGAAGCAGACATGCCTACTAGAGTCATCCTTGGACACTGTGCCACATATGAGATAGCAAGCTTTTTATATATTAATAAATAAAACACTGAGTGGACATTCAACAAGCATTTACTATGGTGTATGTATGATTTGAGACAAGCAACAATGTTGATAAAATTTAATTTTAAAATAGAAAAATATTGTCATAGACAAGACAATATAAATACTGTAGTACTGAATATTAATAAAAATGGAATATTCAATGATAAAAAGTAATTTTTAATGATAAAGTAGCTAGCACATAAGATCTGAAGAATTTAATCTGATCAGTGGTAATAGAATTCTTAGAACTAATTACAGGATGAACTTGAGTGCATATATTGGCATTCTGAGGTAGAGAATTGTTTCAGAATTATAGAAATTTTCAAATGGAAATGGAATACTTCAATATAACGTTGCTCTATTTCACTTTATTTCACTATTTCACTCTACCCACTTTCACTGGATATATATTCAGAAATATATCCAAGAGATGGAGACTAAATATACTTCAAAGTCATTCAAAATCACCTGGTTTAAAATCCATTGAAAATGTATGGAATACAATTAAGGATAGACTTGGAAAAGTGGATGAGTTAGGGAGATAGGTGGCACAGTAGATAGAGTCCTGGTCCTGAACCTGAGTTCAAATCCAGGCTCAGACACTTGACACTTAACTATCTGTGTGACCATGGGCAAGGCACTTAACTCTGATTGCCTCACCAAAAAACAAAATGGAAAATGGATGATGTATCAATGGCACAATTGATATATAATATGACAAAAGTCTGGTTTCATGATGCAAAATTAAAGAATGTGTCAAAATCTTGTGAATACAATACCTAAGTATTTAAAACAAGTGACTGTAGCAAAAGGAAGAAATATTTCATAATAACCTTTTTTGAAGATATAAAAATTATAAAGTTTATTCTATGTCAATAAAAGTAGTTATTTTATGTTGTCCCAAGAAATTCACATTAACATCCATTGCAATGTCTGCTATATGCCAGGCCCTGTAGATATAAATACAAAAGTAAACAGCTCCTGTCCAAGAGGAGTTTACATTCTATATTTAACACATATAACCACTATCAATCACTTATTTGTATACTGAGGGAACAAAAGTCACCTATAAAGGTCATTGACAAAGAGGAAACTTAAAAACAAAGAATAAACCATGATCAAGATGCACAAAGCAACAAACAGACCCTGCTGTGTAAGCTGCTGAGCTGAGCTTGTCCCATGTGCAGACTCAGCAACCAGCTGCCTCTGCTTCAAATTGGGAGATTTCTGTTACCACAGTGTTGATTGCAGAGGGGTGGGGAAAGAAGGTAGAAAATGCTAAATATCATGAAGTTTTTAAGTTTTCACTAAACTTTAATTTGCCTGCTACTGTTCCACATGTAAACCCTTATCAAGTAAACAGAGTATAAACCTCTTGCTGGAGGATATATCAATATTGATCATCTTTCCAGGGGCTTTACGCAGGGGTCTGAATGGCCTGGGGCAAACAAATAAATTAACAAACAAATAAATGAATGGATTGGTGGATGAATAAAGAAATAAATAAACAAACAAGTAAGTAAATGACTAAATATACACACATATATGTACAAATGCATATGTCTGTATATTGTATTATATCATACATCACATCTCATCACATCATTTTGATGTTCTGTTATGTTGTATTATATCACAATATGTTGTTTTTTGTTGTGTCATATTGATATATGCATATATTCATAGATAAATTGATTAAAATCTATTATAAATTTCACCTACTTGTTTGAGGTATATTTATTTATTAATAAAGATCTAGAACAAATAGCTTATAACAGTCACATTTTTGTAAAAAGTATTGTCATTTAAACTACTAAACTTATAGAGCTGAAATAATGGTCTAAATTTGGATTACTATTGTAGTCCATGTGATCACTCTTGTTACAATTTCATACTTAGTCCATGCCCTAATAACCACTGATTAAGATTATTGCACTATCCCCCCGACTGGTCTCTCTCCCTTCACCTCTTTCTTTTTCTAATCTGTCCTCCACAAGGCTGCTTAAATGATACTCCTGAAGTGCAGGCCTGACCATATCATTCATTGTCTAAAGAAGTTTCCATAGCTTTCAAATGCTTTTTGGATCAAATACAAAGCCTTCTGTTTGGCATTTGAAACTTTTCCCAATTTGATTCTGGCCTATATTACCAAGTAGGTTACACATTGGTTTTACTTGTACACTAAGCACTCCAATCCCATTGGCTGCTCCCAATACATGACATTTTATCTCCTTTCTCTATGTCTTTGTACAGGCTCTTTCCCATGACTGGAATTCTCTTTCCTTATTTCCTCATGAGTACCTCTTGATAACTTACTACCTTTCCAGCCTCATTTCAAGTTCTACCTCCATCAGCAGAACTTTTCTGATTTCCCACTTATTAGTTCCAATCCAAATCATTGTGCATGTATTATGTATATAAACTTTACTTACTCATCTGTCAACATGTCCCTAGTAGGGAAGGGAGAGTAATAACACATATTAGATACTAGGCACTGTGTTACATGCTTTACAAATATCAGCTCATTTAATCGTCACAGCAACCTTATGAGGTAGGTGCTATTATCACCCCCATTTTATAGTTGAGGAAATGGATGCAAACAAGGTTAAGTGACTTGCTGAGTGTCACACAGCTAGTATCTGAAGTCTGATTTGAACTCCAGTCTTCCTGACTCTGGGCACAGCAATCTGTCACTCTGTATCAACTTAAATATTAACTGCTGATGTGAAGTTGTTCCTCAAACAGATTCAGCAACCATCTACCTCATGTCCAAATCAGAAGATTTTCCAGCCTCTTCTACCATTAGCTGTCCTGTGGTACTGTCATTCTGTTGTTTTCAAATCACCATTAAACCACATAATCCAGGAGAATTGGCTCTCTTAATTTAGGTTCATTCAGGTGTCATAGAATACATTTCATTCAAGTAAGATAACATTCTTTTGGTTGTTAATGTCTTCTACAACCATTTTGCCTTATTCTGCTTTTCCTTCATTTTTATCATATTAATTGTAGTGCCTTTAATAGGTGGGGATCTTTAAAAAAATTGGTTCCTTGAGAGCTGATTCCTGGCTCTGAGGTCAGTACTCAGTCAGTCAATAAACATTTATTAAGCACCTAGTATATGCCAGAAGCTGTGTTAAACAATGAGGTTACAAAAAAGTCAAAAGATTAGTTCCATGCAAATGATTTTATATAAACAAATTATATGAAAGAAAAACATAATCAATAGAGGGAAGTCATTGGAATTAAGTAGGATAAGGAAGACTTCTGGTAGAAAGTGAGTTTTAGAGGAGATTTGTAAGTAACTGGGGACAACAGGAAAAAGAAATGAGGAGAAAAACAATTTTACGCATGGGGGAAATCAATTTAAAATTCTTTTTTTTAAAAATTTTTCTTTTTTTTATTTTTGCTAATCAATGGGGTTAAGTGACTTGCCCAGGGTCACACAGCTAGTAAATGTTATGTGTCTGAGGTCAGATTTGAACTCAGGTCCTCCTGAATCCAGGGCCGGTGCTCTATCCACTGCACCACCTAGCTGCCCCAATTTAAAATTCTTAACGTAAAAGATTGTGTCAGTTCTCCTGGATTATGTGGTGTAATGGTGATTTGAAAACAACAGAATGACAGTACCATAGGACAGCTAATGGTAGAAGAGGCTGGAGTTGACATGATCAGACTTATGCTTTGGGAAGATCATTTTCATAGCTAGATGCAATCTAAACTTGAGAGAGAAAAAACTGGGAGACTAACTAGCAAGCAGTTGTAGTTCAGGCATGAACTATTAAGTGCCTGTGTCAAGGGCCTACACCAGATGGGTAGTGTCAGGGGAGAGAAGGAGATATATACGAAATATATTATGAATACAAAATTGATATTGCTTGGCCATAGATTGTATATGGGAAGGGTAAGAGATTCTGAGAAGTCAAGGATTACAAGGTTGTTATCCTGGGTGGCTGGGAGGGTGGTGGTGCTTTAAACAGTAATAGGGCATTTTAAAACACTGAGGGATTTGGGGAAAAGGAGAATCAGTTTAATTTTGGACATGCATTTTAAATGTCTACAGAATATCCATTTTGAAGTGTCAAAAAGGTAATTGGAGACCCAAGATTGGAAGTCAACAGAGATTTTAGGGCTTGATAAATAGAACTGAGATTTATCAAAGTAGAAATAAGTATGGCTTTGTGCT
This sequence comes from Phascolarctos cinereus, assembly GCF_003287225.1. Taxonomy (NCBI): domain Eukaryota; kingdom Metazoa; phylum Chordata; class Mammalia; order Diprotodontia; family Phascolarctidae; genus Phascolarctos; species Phascolarctos cinereus. The sequence continues at coordinate 134,946,402 of NW_027556402.1, read as the reverse complement.
GTATATAAAACCAGAAGGAAAAAGAAAGCTGCAGCTACCTTGAATGATGGTGAACAGATACTCCTTGGAGAGACAAAGATAACTATCAGTGCAGAAGATTTTGTCATATGTCAAAGCAACAATAAATAATATTCATGGAATATTTGGTCATCTCATATTGCAGTACTAGAGATAAGTATGAAAATAGTTGCTGTTCATAAACATTAGCTGGGGGGATGAAGACATACAGAAATGTAATGAAGAATTTGACAAGAATCTAAATCAGCAGAAAAACCCCAAAAAACAAAGCAAAAAAACTCCCTCTGATTTTGATGACTTCCATGCAAAGATTGGAAAAGGCAAAGTAGGGAAGAATTACAGGGAAGATTGGTCAGGGAGAAGGAATGATTGAGATTTGAAGACTACATAAAAAATGTTGTGCTTTTATATCATGTTATTTCCTTTAAGAAAATATTAGGCACTGTATACAACAACAAATGGTATTAAAATGAATTCGGTTTTATTTAAATGGACAATAAGAGAGTTGTTATTGATGTGAGACATGTAGTTGGGTCAGTTTTTTGTGTACAGCAAGACAATTGCATTGTTAGATCTATAATCAGAATTAATAAAAACCAGAAGAGTAATGTTAAGAAAAAGTTGAGGCATATAAATGAAATAACTCAATCTCAAACTATTTAGATAGTTAATTAATGATCAAAAATAAGAAACAGACAACAGAAATGACATTGGCACTAACTAAAATAATTTTATTCAGAATTTTAATGAATATAAATTAACTTGCAAAACCAGGAGACTGAAAGAGCCCAGAATACATCTTAGTCAACAAATATCCAACTTACTTGCCAAATGTAGTGAGATGGCTGCCAAGGTCAGCATCTGATGCAAATATTAACTCACTTATAAAATATTATGAAAAATGAAGGACAATTACCAGCAACGTCAACTCATAAAGCATAGCAAGGAAGGATAAAACCAGTTTAGAGAATGTGTGGTGGCATAGACTCAAGATGGCAGATTGAGCAGCGGCAGAACAGCTGAGTTCTCAACCACTTCAGCAAAGATGGAAAAAGAAAGTGGGGTAGAGATTTGAGGCTATTTAGGGAGAAAAGAGAGTAATTGCATTTTCCAGTCCAGATCTCTACAAACAGATAACCAAATGCATGAAGATTCTAGACAAGTGACTCATCAAGAAAACCTGACCTAGAAACATTAGGTTAACAAGCCTCACACATCTCAGAACAGTGGCAAATGAAGGAAACCTCAAGATTGCTTCTTTGTACCTTGATGAGTAGGAAAGGGAGCCAGCCAAAATAACAAGCCAGGGAACACAGCATGAAGCAAGTATTCCAGCTTGAGTGAGCCAAGGAAATCTGCAGACAGAAGCTATGAACCCTGCAGATCATGGATAGGGATATGGCCAGAAAATTGCAGGGCATTAAGCAAAGCCCTCATTGATTAGAGTGAGTCAAGGAAAATAAGAATTTTCAGGTGAAATCCCCTGAGATTGAGTGAGGAACAAGGTTAATTAAGTGATATTTAGAGTCTGTCACTTTGACCCCTTACTGGAATCAGGAGACTAGAAAGCTTGGACTTTGAGGAAAGCAATCATAACAAGATATAACTCATAATTCATACTGAGCCTTCTGTTAAGCAATATCCTATGGCACTAAAAGTCAGTTGCTCACTGGCCTGAGCTGTACTTGAAGCCATTGAAAAATATAGCATTCAGTACTGGGAAGAAACAGTTGCAGATTCTGAGATAATATGTGGTAGGAACAAACAAGACCTCAAATATTTTTTCCAGGTGTTAGTAGAGGGAAGCACACAAAGTCCCAATTCAGGAAGTATGGCTAGAAAAATAAGGAACAAAAATAAGACCCCATTTAAAAAAAATAAGGGGGTGGAGCCAAGATGGTGGAGTGAAAGCCATGATTTGCTTGAGCTCTCCCCCAAACCCTTCCAAATACCTGTAAAAAAATGGCTCTAAACAAATTCTAGAGCAGCAGAACCCAGAAAAAGACAGAGTGAAACAAATTTCCAGCCCAAGACAACTTGGATGGTTGATCAGAAAAGGTATATCGCATGGGGTGGGGAGAGGACTGCAGTTTGGCATGGGTGCTCAGACAATGCAGGCCTCAATGAACCTTAAGCAAGCCACACAGGACTGAATCACAGGCAACTCTGGTGGTTTCCAGACCACTCAACCCATGAACACCAGAGACAACTTAGATAGTCAGTGGGAAAAGTCTATTTCTGCAGTGAGAGACAAAAAATAGGTCCCAGCTTTAAATCCCGAGCACAGCTCCAGGGTGGTGGCTGCCTCTGGAGCTTCTGGCCCACTGACTGAGGGGAAATTGAGTGGCTGATCAGAGGGGAATTGTAGGGATCTATTTGCCAGTGCTGAGGCAGGAATCTCTTGCTTTGTTCATGCTTGGATCTGGGTCACAGTCCTGGGTGGTGATCCCGGGGCAAGGAGGAGCTGGCATGGTGGAGCATGCAGTAGTGGTAAAGAGAAAATCCTCCTCACACTTCCAAGACAGAAAAGAGTGCTTGTGGTCATTCATAGACCAGAGCACAGAGCAGGAAAGGAGTAAACACTTTGCCCCTTATCATACCACCTTGGAAGAATTGAAAATTTATAGGTCCCTAGAAGTATCTCTGAAAAGAGCTGTACAAACCCCCGAAGCTTGGGACAGTACATTCTCCATATTGGAAGTAGAATCCTACCTTAACAAAGAGTTTAAAAATCAAGTAATTGTCTGGGATCATGAGCAAACCTCGCAAAAAGAGTCAGACCATAGAGTCTTTTTTTAGTAACAAAGAAGATCAAAACATACAACCAGAAGAAGACAACAAAATCAAAGCTCCTACATCCAAAGCCTCCAAGAAAAATATGAATCAGTCCCAGGCCTTGGAAGAGCTCAAAAGGGATTTTGAGAAGCAAGTAAGGGAAGTAGAGGAAAAACTGGGAAGAGAAATGAGAGTGATGCTAGAAAATCATGAAAAACAAGTCAACAGCTTGCTAAAGGAGACCCAAAAAAATACTGAAGAAAATAACACCTTAAAAAATAGCCTAACCCAAATGGCAAAAGAGGTCCAAAAAGCCAATGAGGAGAAGAATGCCCTAAAAAGAAATATTGGCCAAATGGAAAAGGGAGGAATACTGAAGAAAATACTTCCTTAAAAATTAGAATAGAGCAATTGGAAGCTAGTGACTTTATGAGAAATCAAGGCACTGTAAAAACAAATCCAAAAGAATGAAAAATAGAAACAATGTGAAATATCTCATTGGAAAACAACTGACCTGGAAAATAGATCCAGGAGAGAGAATTTAAAAATTATTGGACTATCTGAAAGCCATGATCAAAAAAAGAGCCTAGACATCATCTTTCAAGAAATTATCAAGGAAAACTGCCCTGATATTTTAGAACCAGAGGGCAAAATAGAAATTGAAAGAATCACTGATCTCCTCCTGAAAGAGATCCCCAAAGGAAAACTCCTAGGAATATTGTAGCCAAATTCCAGAGTTCCCAGGTCAAGGAGAAAATATTAAGCAGCCAGAAAGAAACAATTCAAGTATTGTGGAAACAATCAGGATAACACAAGATTTAGCAGCTTCTACATTAAGGACAGGGCATGGAATATAATATTCCAGAGGGCAAAGGAATAGGATTACAACCAAGAATCACCTACCCAGCAAAACTGAGTATCATCCTTCAGGGGAAAAAATGGTCATTCAGTGAAATAGAGGACTTTCAAGCATTCTTGATGAAAAGACCAGAGCTGAATAGAAAATTTGACTTTCAAATACAAGACTCAAGTGGAACATGAAGAGGTAAACAGGAAAGAGAAATCATAAGAGACTTATTAAGGTTGAACTGTTTACATTCCTGCATGGAAAGATGATATTTATAACTCATGAGACCTTTGTCAGTATTAGGGTAGTTGGAGGGATAAAATATATGTATGTATATATGTACATAGATAGACAGACAGACAGACAGACAGATAGATGGCACAGGGAGAGTTGAAGTTGAAGGGGTCATATCTGGAGAATAAAATTAAGGGTGAGAGAGGATTATACTGGAGAAGAGAAAGGGAGAGTAGAATGGGGTAAATTATCTCACAAAAACAAAAAAAACAGAAAAGAAAAGGGCTCTTACAGTGGAGGGGAAATGGGGAAGGTGAGAGGGAATGAGTGAATCTTATTCTCATAGGATTTGGCTTAAGGAGGGAATAACATACACACTCAATTGGGTATGGAAATCTATCTTACCCTACAGGAAAATAGGGGGGGAAGGAGACAAGAGAGCAGGGGGGATGATAGAGAGGAGGGCAGATTGGGAAAGGGGGCAATCAGAAGCAAATACTTCTGAAGAGGGACAGGGTCAAAAGAAAGAATAGAAGAAGTGGGAGGGGCAGAATAGGATGAAGGGAAATAGAACTAGTTTTTCACAACATGACTACTATGGAAGTGTTTTGCATAACTGCACGTGTATAACCTATATTGAGTTGCTTGCCTTTTCAGTGAGGTTGGGTGGAGAGGGAGGAAGGGAGAAAATTTGTAACGCAAAGTTTTAAAAACACATGTTTTAAAAAAATGTTTTCACATGCAACTGGGAAATAAGAAATACAGGAAATGGGGTATAGAAATCTATCCTGCCCTACGGGAAAATAAAAGGGGAAAGGGATAAGAGAAATGGTGGGAGAGATAGAAGGGAGGGTAGAGTAGAGGAGGGGTTATTCAGAATGCATGCCATCTTGGGGTGGGCAGAGGGGCGAGATGGGATGAAAATTTGGAACTGAAAATCTTGTGGAAGTGAATGTTGAAAACTAAAAATAAATAAATTTTTAAAAAAGGGAAAAAAAACCCATTAGGACTCTAATCAACACAGTGATAAATTATCTATCCAAAAGAATGAAGATGAGCCTTGCCATGCATCTTCTCACTGAGAAGTGATGAACTTAAAGTGCAGAAAGGTGCATTTTATGACCAGAGTGGGAATTTGTTTTGTTAGACTATGCAGCTATATAACAAGGACTGAGAATTTTCTTTTTCTTTTTTAAAACATTTGCTCAAAGGGAAGAGGTTAAGTATGAGAGAGAGATTAATTTAAAAAAGAAACTAACTAAAATAAAAATATAAAATATGTAGGGATACCCATGCTACAAATCCAGAAGAAGGTGGAAAAAACAAAATACCAAAACATCTATAAGCAAAGCTTCAAATGAACAAACAAACAAAAAGAATACAGATTGTCCACAAATTCTACTCAAAGACTTAGAAATAAAAATTCAATATTATAAAAGAAATAAAATCTTAAGAGAAAAAAATTGGAAAATAAATGACTCAGTATTTAAGAAAAAAAAATTAACCAAATGAAAAATTATAATGAACTAAATAGAAATCAATGATGGTATCAGGCAACAAGAAATAACAACAAAAATAAATGCAGGAAATAAAAACAGAAGAGAACATAAGATATTTTCTGTCAAATAGGTTAAGAAGAAATAAACTAAGTATCATCATAATACATGGAAACTATGATTTTAAAAAATCTTTTATTCTATATTTAAAGAAATCATGAATTAAATTTCTTAGATCTATCAGACTAGAACACAAAGTATAAATAGAAAGAATATAACAGTTGCTCCCTGAAAGAAATTCCAAAGTGAGACCTCTAGGAATGATAATTAAAATCACATTCTTCCAGGTCAAAGGGAAATTACTTCATGTTTATAGAAAGAAGTTCAAAGAAAAATAAATTACAGTCAGGATCACACAAGATTTAGAAGCTAATTTAAGATGAGAATTTGAAATACAGTATTCCAAAAGGCAAAGGACAGAAACATATAAGCAAGAATTACCTATCAGGAAAAAAGAACAAAGCAAAACAAAACAAAAACAAAACAAAACAAAAACTGAAAATGATCCTATGGGGATTGGTATTTAATGAAAGTTATGTTTTCCAGTCATTATTGATGAAAAGACCAAAGCCGAGTAGAAATTGTGAAATGCAAGCACAAGACTCAAGAAAAATGTGAAGAGCAAAGTATATTTATTTCATCAATTGAAAAGTAAAGTACAAGGATGATTTTTACTTTACATTCTAATCGGTAGAGGAGAAATCTTTCCTCTTAGAACTCAATCAACAAGGAGTTAAATAAGATAAGTATCTTGGGCTTGAGATTGTTAGTATTTTTTATGTTTAAGGAAAGAAAGAAATGTAATACCTTTAGGAAGAAAAGAGGAGTGAAAGGGATAAAAACATTTTCCACATAACCAGGTTTATGAGAGGATTTCACAATCCTGGGACAAGTAGTAGAGGTAATGAGAATCACATGAACCTCACTTTTATCTGAACTGCATAAAGGAAGGTTGAACATGCACACAAACAACACTAAATATTTGGCATATATTTCTATCAGAAAAAAAACGTGGAAAAAAAGAAGAGGGAAGAGTTGAGATTGGGAAGGATAATAAGGTAAGAGACAAATCATTTATGAATGTAAGAGTGTAGATCATTGCATAAAACAATCAAATTATCCCACCTAATATAGGTAATAAAATGCTAAATTCTTATATCTTAACTGGGTAATATGTCAATTAATCAATCATGTGCTTTCATTTAAGTGGTAAAAAAAAAAGTCCTTAATTGGCTGGAGTGATGGCAAAGGAAGAGTGTCTGGGTTTATTGAGAAAATTTAATGAAGCCCTTAGAGTATATATAAAACCATTATTCCAGTGGGAGCTATTTCAAAACATGAGACATTTCAGCAAAAAAAGAAGAGAAACCATTTTGAATAAACTGCTGAAAAGGAATAGATTGGAAGAGAGTAGCAGTGCCCTTGGTTTTCACTTTGATGGAGGAGGCCTTCATGAACTTTAGAGGTTGAAAGAATTTCTATTATATGATAATCATCCAAGCAATGTCCCTTCATCAGCTGATGCCAGTGTCTGCACTGAGTTCCAAAGAGAGATTTGATTTAGCCTGAAGAATCTACCATGACCCCAGAAGAAAAACTACAACATATCTAAGAACATATCTTATATAGGAAACACATATAGAACACATCTTATAAAGGAAAAAAAAAGTTGATATTCATCTAGAGGAACAAAAGTCAAAAATCTCAAATTAGATAATGAAAAAAAAAAGTGGAAATGAAGAGGTCCTAGCAGTGTTAGATCTAAAACTATAATAAGTAGCAGTAATCATCAAAGCTATTTGGTCCTGGTTAAAATTAGAAAAGTTAATCAGCAGAATAGATCAGATGAAAAGCATACAGAAAGAAACAAAAATATGATCATGCTTTATAAAGCCAAAGACTCAAACTTCTGAGTTAGAAATTACCCTTCTTTAAAAACTTTAAATCTGGAAGAAATTTAATTTAGACCATCATCTCATAACAAATGCTAAACTAAGGTCCAAAATTGTTACATAACCTGAATATAAATATGTGACATAAACAATATGGAGGAACAAGGAAGAGAATATTTTGTATTTTTCCCTTTATGTAAAGAATTAATGTATGACCAAACAAGGGATATAGATAAAAAAAAGAAGATAAAATGGACATTTTTAAAAAATTTTACAAATTTATTTTTTTAAACAAATGAACAAAAAAACCAGCTGAAATTATAAGTGTAGTAGCTTACCAGGGAAATGTCTTTGTAGCAACTTTCTCTGTTAGAAGTCTGATATCCAAAATAAATGGCACTGAATCAAACATATAAGGACAATAGATACTCATTAAAAGTAAATGTTCAAAGTATATAAAAAAGCCTTTCTCAAAAGAAGAAACCCAAGCTATCAATAGCTACTTGAAGAAAACATTACAGATCACTGAAGAAGAAATGTAAACTAACATAACTCTAAGGTTTCAATTCATACTCCCCACCCCCCACCTCATCTAACTGGCATTAACAACAACAGAAATGAAAGATGATAGTTGTTTAAGGGGCAGTGGGAAGGCAGGCATAATAATGCAATATTGGTGCAGCTATAAATTAGTCCAATTATTCTGAAGAAGAATATGGAAACACTCCTCCAATGTCATAATTCTGTATATCTTTCACCTGGTGATAACAAAAAAGCTTTATGTCCCCAAAGAATTCAGTGATGAGGAAAAAGACTTACTTATTCTATTTGTGCATCATTTTATGAGAATTATTTTAAATAATCTGATAGTGTACACAACATGGATGTTAGGAAGGGAAGAGCAGGTTAAGCCTATCTTTACTATTATAAAAATATATGAAAGAGAGAATGCCACCATGTTTGTTTGTTTTTTGTTGTTGCTTATGAAAAATAATTTGATACAATATAGAAACAAATCTTCTTATGGGTTCTTTTGTAGAAAAAGGTCTCCCAGTCATGTACCTATATCAAAATAACTTAATCTTTGAGAGATATAAGAAAAAAAGCCTTGAAATACAAAAAAAAAAATTCCAAGTTGAACATAAATTCCCTGTGGACATTCAGTTCTTCCTAATGCCCATATTTCTTGATGACATTATCTTAATTGCATTAAGCCCTTATATGGAGCAGAGTGTTATGGACTAGATGTAAATTCTCTGAAATGAGTTTAGACTGACCATGCCCACAGAAATGGGCAAATGGATAAAGAATGCCTGTAGCCTAAATTATATTAAAATTTGGATGACCAACTTATAACATTTGTTCATTAATACATATATCAGGGGAAAGAAAATATAGATAAAGAGTTATGCCTAGAATTGAACAGAATCTGGAGGAGACACAGAAGAAGAACAAGTTGGACTTCCTTCATTTAATTTCAAAGCTTCTTTAATGACCTCAAACTTTCAATGAAAGCAAAGACTTATCTATGTAATACCAATATTCTTTCACTATTACTTGAACAGCACTAAAAGAGAGAATATAATCTCTAAATTCTTTAAAATGAATATAACAAGGAAAATAATGGTGCAGAATGTGGTAGTCATGAAAGAGCTACAATTTATAATCAATGAAAAGATTATGCAATTTGAACAACACCTATAACAACTATTCAATAAACAAGACACTACACCTCTGGACTCTTGGCATTTTCCCTGTCCCCCAAGTATGGAATGCTCTACCTCTTCAACTCCATTTGATTCCCAAGTTCAAGTATCTTTTCTCTGTTTTTTTGTTTTTGTTTTTCTTTATTATTAATCTCACATATAGCTTGCTTTGTACATATTTGTTTTCATGTTATTTTATTCATTAGATTGTAACCTCTTTGAGGAATGGGACTTTTGCCTCTTTTTATATCCTCAGTGCTTATCACAATGCCTAGTACATAGTAGATGCTTAATAAGTGCTTTCTTATGATCTTCAAAAAGGAAATAAAATATGTTATAAAGTAGTTAGTTATATAATAGGAAGAAAAAAAAGATGGGCTGGTAAAGTGTCTAGGGTAAGAGATGATGTTGTCTGGAAGGGTGCTTCACTAGTAATCTTGTTATATCCGATGAAAGCAAGGGATACTGGGTAAAGACCTTATTTCAAACTTATAAGAAGACATAGTCAAGAGCCTCAAAGATGGGCAGGCATGGACAGGCAATGATTTGCATCACTAAGAAGAATTTCAAAATCAAAAAGATCATGACGCCATTTGAATATTGTTTTACTCACCACCCCCCCAATGCTGATGTCCAATACAATTAAAATACTTTATATAGGTTCTCCTCATCCTTCTTAATCCAACATCAGACTCCAGAGATTTGTATTATTATTCTTTGATTTTGTTTTTCTTTTCTTCCCTCTTCCCATTTCTTATGTTCTGTCCATATTGTGCCAGAAAGCATAGGATAATGGACATAATATTGAATTTGGAGTTAGAAGACATGATTTTAAACATTGGCTCTACTTCTTGCTACCTTTGTGACCTTGGTCTAAATTTCCCTATCTTTAAATTGAATTAAATGTATTAGACTGAATGACCACTAAGGTTCACTGATACTCAAAATCTAAAACAAAAGTATGAAAAGTGAAAATTATAGTTAGTTGCTTTAGCTACACTGTATCAGTTGCCTAGATTATTAATTGGTCAGTTCATGTTCCTTAGTGTTCAGCATTTAAGTCATAATTATTCAAGATAAGTCCCATTGTTAAACCTATATACCAAGTCTTATTTTCTCATTGCTAGTGCAAGTCAATATGTATGCATGTTTTAAATAATAATATAGTACTTGAGAATGTATGTTGATAGTTGTTAGTATACTATTTTATAGAAATCCTTTATTTCAATATTATTTCAATTTGGATGGAAATATTCCTTAACATTCCTAACAAATTCTCATTCTTTTTCATGTATTCTTTTCTTTTCCCAAACCTAAGCAGTATTCTTGCTTTATTTTCAGTAGGCTTTTAAACCCATGATATGTCTTTCTCATGACTCAATCCCATCATACTCAACATCCTTCTCTCATGCCTTATAATCCTATTATTGCCTTGTCACGGATGCTTTTGTTGTATGACATCCCTATGCACTTATGAACCACAATATTCCTTTTGATATTTCCAATTCCTTATATCCTGAGGCTTCTGCAGGGCTTCTGTTGAATCGAGCCTTCACTCCTAGGGCTCTTTTTCGTCATCAGTGAAATGAAGGATGTGGACACAATTTGTTTTCTTTTCCCCTCAAACTGTATTCTACAAACCTTAAAATTCTCTGAAGCAGTCCAATGGTCTCAAAAAAAAAAAAGAGTAATGGTGACTCAGCATATGCATCGAACTCATCTGTTTTATTCTTAGCTTTGTTCAGGGAGTATATAGACTTCAAGCCAAAGATAGATGGGTAAAAGAAAAAAAATGTATTACACAATTACTATATGCCAGGTATTAAGCTAAGCACTGGGAATAAAATACAAAATTGGCTTTCAAGAAACTTATGAGAGAGAGAGAGAGAGAGAGAAAACAAAAAGGAGATTAATAACTAAGGGTGTTTTGCTCTCATAATACACAGTATTTAGGTTGAGTCATAGGCCAATCTATTGATGCACCCTTTTCAGAAGCAGGTAATATTGATTTCATTACTATTCCTATAGTAAAAGATTAAGGGGATGTACATACTTGGCAGCATGGTGGAAAGATATGGTGATCAGTAATCTGGAGTTGGGTATATAAAGAAGGACACATCCAAGTTTAGCTGCTACATTTGCCAATAAGAACAGCAAAGTTTCAAGGTGGGGATTCTAAAACTTTACTAGGTTACATGTAGAAGGGCTGGACTTGTCAAGAAATAAGGGTTTGCTTACTATCAGAGACTAGAGAAAAGAAAGAGGTAAGGGGGTGTATAGTTCATGTTAATGGTTTAGAGATCATAAAGAATAGAAGAAGTAGCTCTTAGCAAGAGCTTGGAAGAGGTATAAAGAGAAAATGTGAAAAGTTTGAGGAAAGAAGAGAAGGTTTTAAATTGTTTCTGTAAGGAGTGGTATGGAAAATCAATTAGAGAAATATTGTAGGATTTCTTTTCTGTAGTGAGGGCCCAACTGAGCCCTATGTCACATCAACATGGCAGCATGTGTATAGACACAGAGAGAGACAAACAGTGGGAATGATCCAGTGTTAGAGTTTGTCAAGGGCTGATTGGTGAAAAGGATGAAGGGTCAAGATATTTAAGAGTAGAATATAGTGTGGAAATGAACTAGTTGAGAATAGGAGGAGGAAAAAGTATCAACAATGAAGGCTTAATGTTCTGAGAAAATACTAAGGGGTGAAGACAGTGGAGATCATGATTTAAGGGAAAATGACAGGAGAGAAAAAATGACAAAATTGTTTGCATATATACATACCTACATACACACGTATTATTTATGCGTGTACATACATACACAATATATGTATACACATGTACATTTTATATATACATACATATATACATACACATACATACACACACACACACAGATTTCCTGTGCATATTAGGTCTTTAACCTTTATACACCCCTTGATCTTTTGAACCTTTTTGATGAATTGATGAAAAAAAAAACATCGTTTCTTAATCCTTTGGTATATGCAAAGAAATGTGCTAAGCACTTCTCTCAAGGAACTCTCATTCTAATATAGACCATAACAGATATGTATTTATATACACTTTCCTTATATGTGTGTGTGTGTGTGTGTGTATGTGTATATGTATATATGGGTATATACACACATATATACATTTATATGTATATAATCTCTCCATATTAGAATTATATATATGCATATATGTTTCTGTTTATATTTATGTCTGTGTGTGTTTATGTGTATGTTCAGCTTCATGGGACATGGAAAGCCTATTAATTCTCAGAATACAGAAGAAGGGCTGATGTGCAAGATGGTTCCTTCTCTCAAGGAGCTCACTTTCTAATAAGGTGAAACAATTATTTAGGTGGTTTCAACTACAATTAAGATGTAAGAGCTCAGGGGCCTTAGGTATAGCTATGAATCATATGGTAATGCATCTCTTTTAATATATTTCCATAAATAAAACCATATGTATTTTTATTACTGAACCATGTCAAGGTGCCAAGGACTTTGAAAGCAAGAATTTTATTTTTTAAGTTCTTAGTAGATCTATTTGCTGAGGCAGCTGCAGGACCTGTGGAAGTGGTTAACAAGTCAGATCTCCAAAAGGATGGCTTTTCTGGGCAATGGCTGTGGGTCAGGTTGGTACCAGCATAGATGGTCTGGGGGCACAATGCTATTCCTCAGATCTCATTGCTTTACCTGCATGGAGGGTTGGTAGCTGATCATTTTTGATGATGGCATTATTAATACTTTAAAAAATTTTAATATAGGTAATACTCTCCATTTCTAATATAGCCTATGTCTCATCTTTCTTTCAAGGTCATAAACTTCTTGAGGGTAAGTATGGGTATTATTTTATCTTTTATCTGCATTGCCTGTAATGATACATTGTACATAATAGAAGTTTAACTGTTTAATTGAATTGAGTTATTTATTTCCTAGACCTCCTCCATGTATCTATCAAGAGGGTCAAAAACCAAAGGTTTTGAAGAGGCATGTGCACTTGATACTATGCTCTCCCTTCTCCTATAGATTACATTCTTAATCATCTCCATCATGTCTCATGCATTTTGCTTTTCCATAGAAATTGTTTTTTTTCTCTACTAACTTGAAATATGCAGAGTTCTTTTTTTATCTTTAAAACAAAATAGAAAAAATCATTTCACTTGACACTACCACATCCCTCAAGAGATTGTCTTGTATCTCTTCTTGAATTCTCAGCTAAACTTGAAAATGTGTGCTCATTCTTTTCATTCATTCTTTCATCCTTTGTAGTCTGGCTTCTGACCTCTGTATGAAACTGAAACTGCTCTTGCCAAGTGGCCAAAGATATCATTGAAAAATCTGATGGTCCTTTTTCAGGCCTAATTCTTTTCAACCTATCTGCTGCTTTGACATTGCTAACCCTCCTCTCCTCCTGGATGCTCTCTCCTTTCTGGGTTTTCATGACAGCACTCCCTTCTAATTCTCCACTATCTGTTTGTTGTCTCAACAACCCCAACTAGGGGTTTACCCCAAAGTCCTAGGCCTTCTTTTTTCTCCTGTTATACTCTATTTTAAAGGATTCAGAGAAACTTTGAAACATTTTATTACTTGATGCAGATTGAAGTGAGCAGCTAAATAATTTAAATGATTTTTAAATGACAGGAGTTATATATATATATATATATATATATATATATATATATGTATATATATATACATATATATGTATATATATGTATATATATACATATATATATGTATATAATATACACACACACACACACACACACATATACACACATATATGTATGTATATATGTGTGTGTATATGTATATATTTATATACACATATGGTATGTTTTTTTATATTTATAGTTTCTTTTCCTTTTCTTTGATCTCTTTGGGGTATAGATCTTGTACTACTATTGCTAGGTCAAAGGGTATGTAGAGTTTTATGGCCTGTTGGGCCTAGTTCTAAATTGTTCTCCAGAATGATTGGACCGGTTCACTACTCCACCAACAATGCATTACAACATGTATTTTTTTTTGCTCATCTCCACAACCATTGGTCATTTCTGATAGATGTGAGCTGGTTGCCCAGAATTATTTTAATTTTGTTTTCCCTAATCAATAATGATTTAGAATTTTTTTTCATATGACTATAGATAGCTGTGGTTTCTTCTTCTGACAACTGCTTGTTCATATCGTTTCACCATTTATCAATTGGTGAATGGCTCTTATTTTTATAAATTTGACTCAGGTCTCTACACATTATGTATTTGAGAAATGAGGCCTTTATCAGAGAAATCAGCTGTAAATTTTTTTTTAGATTACTTAATTTTCCATGGTAACTTTTTAGCAAAATGTAGCTTTCCTAATTACCCCTCTTAATTAGGTCTATTTTTGCTTTTGCTTTTGCTTTATCTGAGATCATGATTGCTACTCCTGCCTTGATTTTTTTCATTCAGCTGAAGCATGTTGTATTCTGATCCAGCTTGTTATTGTAAATATTTAAATATAAAATAAAATATTTTAAATAAAGAGCTATTTCAGCCCTTTATTTTCAGGTGAAGGCTATTAGTTTCTGCCCCAGCTCTTTATTTTAACACATCCCTCTGTGTGTGTTTTTCTGTTTCAAGTGTTTCTTGTGTGAACAACACATTATTGAATTACCATTCAAATTCACATGTATGATTATTTTCTTTCATATCATTTTTCCTGTTTATTCTCCTTTCTTTTTATTCAGTCCTTCTTCAAAAGTCTATTTTGCTTCTAACTACTGACTCCCTTAATCTGCCTTCCCTCTCTCTTTTTTTATCACAACCCACATTACTCTTATCCCCTTCCCCTTAGTTTACCTATTGGATAAGTTATATTTCTACACACAATTCTGGTATACATGAACACACAAAGAAAGATAGACACATACTTTTATTCATTCTTTGAATTAATTCTGATGATAGTGAGGTTCATGTATTGCCTGCCCTCTCCATTTTCCCCTCCACTATAAAATCTTTCCTTGTGTGCTTTTTTATGTAAGAAAAATTTCCCCATTCTACTTCCCCCTTCTCCTTTCTTTCAGTGCATCCCTTTTTCTTATCCCTTCGTGTTTTATATCATTCCAATAAAACTGACTCATATTCATGCTCTCTGTCTATTCAAACTTCTTTTAATTGTCCTAATAATGATAAAGTCCTTAGGAGTTACATATATCACCTTCCCATGTAGAAATGTAAATAGATTAATTTTATTGAGATCTTTATGATTACTCTTTCAAATTTACTTTTTGATGCTTCTCTTGAGTTTTTGGTTTAAATGTCAAATTTTATATTTAGTTCTGGTATTTTCATCAGGAATGCTTGAAAATCCTGTATTTCATTAAATATATATTTCCACCTGAAGAATTATGTTCAGTTTTGCTGTGTAGGTGATTCTTGGTTGAAATTCTAGATCCTTTGTACTCTAGAATATCGTATTCCAAGTCCTCCATTCTTTTGAAATGGAAGCCACTCAAAGACTTGGAAATTGAGAGGATGCCCATCAATTGGGGAATGGCTGAGCAAGTTGTGGTATGTGAATGTAATGGAATACTATTGTGCTATAAGAAATGATGAACAGGCAGACTTCAGAAAAACCTGGAAAGACTTGTATGGTCTGACACTGAGTGAAGTGAGCAGAACCAAGAGAATGTTGTACACAATAACAGCCATGTTGTATGATAACTAATGTTGATAAACTTAACCCTTCTCAGCAAAACAAGGATCTAAGACATCTCCAGAGGCCTCCTGATGGAAAATGCTATCCACGTCCAAAGAAAGAAAGATAAAAGTTGAACCCCTTTCTTTTTTTTTTCCTCTTCTGTTGAGTTTTGTTTTCTCTTTCTGATGGTTCCTCCTATTGGTTTTAATTTTTACTTACAACTTCACTAAGGTGAAAATATGTTTAATAGGACTGTAAATGTGTAGCCTATATCAGATTGTGTGCCATCTTGGGGAGGGTGGTGGGGAAGAAGGGGGAGAAAAATTCTAAGCTCAAAAGCATGTGGAAGTGATTGTTGATAAATCAAAATAAATTAATAAATAAATAAAAAAAATATAAAAAAATAAAATGGAAGCCACTAAATCTTCTGTAATCTTGATTGTGGCTCAACAGTATTTGAATTATTTCTTTCTGATTGAAATATTCTCTCTTCGACCAGGGAGCTCTGGAATTTGGAAAACTCCTAGGAGTTTTCATTTTGGGATCTCTTTCAAGAGGTGATCTGTAGATTCTTTAAATTTCTATTTTACCTTGTGGATCCAAGATGGGTCAGTTTTCTTTCATAATATCTTGAAATATGATGTCTAGGCTCTTTCTTTGATCATGGCTTTTGGATAGTCCAATAATCCTTCATTGATCTCTCCTTGACCTATTTTCCATGTCAGTCGTTTTTCTGATGACATATTTCACATTTTCTTTTATTTTTTATTCTTTTGACTTTGTTTGAATATTTCCAGATGTCTCACTGAGTCATTAGCTTCTACTTGCCCAAATCTAATTTTTAAGGAATTATTTTCTTCAGTGAGATTTTGGACCACTTTTTTCACTGGACCTATTCTGCTTTTTAAGGAGTCCTTTTCTCTTGTGAATTTTTGTGCCTCTTTTACCATAAGACCATTTCTGTGTTTTAAGATGTTATTTTCTTCAGTATTTTTTGTGCCTTTTTTTTTTAACCAAGCTGTTAATTTTCTTTTCTTGGGATTTATGGGGTGGTTAGGGTGGACTAACATTTCTAATGTGAAGCCTTCCAGAGTCCTTTTCAGGGCTGCTCATCCACTTTTGATGTCCACCTGATTCACCCAGCTCCTATCTGTGGCTCCACGAAGCTGTAGCATGTGCAGAAGTCACACCCCAATAAAACCATATTGGCAGGCAGGCTAAACCATACTGAGATAACTCATAGGACTCAAACTTATAAGTGAGTTACTTCAAGCGTGTGAAGACTTCTGCCAGTGGTATAGGTGGATGAGAATGATTTCTTCCAAAGGTCATGAAGGTGGCTGAATCAGGCACTGTGGAGTTCTTAGAGCTTGGTCAGACATCAAAGACACCAAGGTCATCCACTATATCCTGGGCCATCTCCAGTCATCCTGACTTTTGTCTTTGCCATTGGACTTCAGTGATACAAGGAAGAGAATGAGGCTATTTTGTGCAGCTCTGTCATACTTAAATCCAGCTCACAAGGGAATTAAGACATTGACCTGTAATATCATTCGACCTCTTTTAAAATTGAGGAATAACGACACCAATTCTCTTTTCATAATTTTCTTGCATCAGTCTTTATTCTTTTTCTAATTTTTCCTTTCCCAGTCTTATCTCTCTTTTTTTAACTCTTCCAGGAATTTTTGTTTATCTTGGGTCCAATTAGCATTTGTCTTTGAGGTTTATTTTTTGATAGATGTTTTCATGTCATTGTATCCTTCTGAGTTAATGTCTTGGTCTTCCATGCTACTTAATATATTCACATTCATTTTTTGGCTTAATTTTCTTAACCTATTTATTGACTTTTATCTTTATATTAAAGTTAGGCTTTGCTCACCTTGGTTTACATAGCACATTCCTAAGCTTCAGGCTTTTAGGTGTTGTTGTTTTCAGAGTTACTTTTAGGTGTCTGCAAGTTTTTGTATTTCCAAGGTTGTGTGAACATGGAAGAGCTATAGTCACTGTTCTCCTGTTTTATACTCTGGTCTTTACCCAGGAAAGGCCTTTGGTCCCTTGCAGCCAAAAACAGTAGTGCTCTTTGCCTTAGAACTTAGGCCCTGACTCCTGTTCTCCCATGACTAACCCCCAGCACTCTTCTTCACACTGGAGCTGTGACCTAGAACTATGTATGGGCAATAGAATTACCAATCAATGACAGCTGTACACAGTTCCAGAAAAAGATCTTCTGTAATCTCTTTCTGACCATTGTCTAACTTCCTTAGTCTCTCTGGCCTGAGATATTCTGAAGCTGCTGCTGGTGCTGGGGGTGGTGCTGGAGTTAACCATCAATGCTACCGTCTGTGGGCTCCAGACAGGCCTTCACTGCTGACCTCCTAAGTTTTCTTAGGTCATAAAAATGTTTCACTCTGCTCTTTTGTTAGCTCTGCTGCTCCAAAATTTTATTTGAGTCATTATTTTAAGGTTGTTTAAAGGTGAATGCTGAGAGAGTTCAACTGGATTTCCTCTAATTTGCTAAGTTATTTTTTAGTGGTCAGTTGTACATTGCAAATCAACATTAATAGAAATAAACCTGGATTGTTGATAACAATTGTAATATTTGTGAGCTTTTCTGTATTTAAGATTTCACATTTGAATGAGATACAAAGATGGTTGTTTCATTGTTAGAATCATGTATTATCAATATTTTCACTCCTCTCCTCCATTATCCATAATGGTCATGTGTGTCAAGATACCCAGAACTAAGGCCCAGCAAATAAACTGTGCCCTGAGATTGGCATAACAACAATCTTTTGCACTCACCCTCTGGATTGACTGGCAGTCCCTGAGCTCCAGCAAGCACCAACAAGTCTCACTGTTACTATTGTGCCTCGCTACTATTGCTACACCACATTGTTTGACTCTTTGTCCAGCCACAAGTATGTAGATCAAGGTTCAGCCACACTAAATCACTCCCCTCCCCACTAGGGGCAGGGCTCTGGTACATGTGTCCTTGCTTGCAAGCCATTTTCCTCACTTTGAAATTAAATTTCTGTTTGATCCCTAACTCCAGCTGCTTTGTTTGTCTCTAGCTACCCATAGGTGACAGGCCTGTTCCAGTCCAGTTGACATATGTATATTTAAAAAAAAATTGAAATCAAAACAGCCCCAAATATAGATTGAAATTGATTTTTTTATATTAGTTCTATTAAGAAAATCAATAGATTTTCACAAATCATTTGGAAAATTCAATAACCAATATAACCTTTATGATATTCCTTTGAATCCCTAATATCCCTTTTCTCAAATTTTCTTAAATCTCATGAAACAACTCAACCATACACAAGGATTAAAACACAAAATACTGTCATTACCCCAAAGTACTCTATAACCATTCTCAAAAATACTGTTGCGTCCCTTTATCCAAACATAATTGCCATATTTCAGTGCATAATCATCATGGATTTTATGCCAAAACTTTTTGCAAAAAAGTAGGGTGCGACCATTATGTGAAGTTTTAAAAAAAAGTGCCAGTATTATTTAAAATCATTTATTACTAAAGTGCTTTGGTGCAAAATTAGGATGCCCAGAATACTCATGAATATCGGTTAAAATTTAATACTGACGATGCATGTGCTGAGAGTTCTAGGCTCATAGCTCACAATGTACAAGAGAAAAGTGCATATCCATATGACATTTCTGTTCTGTTTACCTTTTAAGTGGCATGATGAACAGAATTATGCCATGTGATGATTACGTGATGAAAGGCTGTAAGTCAATTTTTGGACTAAAAAAATAGAGTGCAATGATTATGTGGTGACAGCGATCATGTGATGAATTATGGTAATCTTATTGAATAATCCAAGAAAAGAGAACTTAAAAATTAAACAAATAGATATTAAATACCTTCTATTTATAGGGCACTAGAGCATGTATTGCAGATAGAAAAAAACAAAATAACCTGAATTTTCTCAATTCCAACAGTATATGACCTAATATGATGAGGGAATAGAGGTAGGATGTATAGGAAGTGAAAAATACTAAAAGTATTTTAAATACCTAGTTATTAAGACCATTAAGCAGATTTGTAAGAACCATAGGCATTTCAAGGTTAAAGAGATGAATATGCACCTTAAGGCTTCATGGGTCCCCATAATAATCTCTTGTCAATCAACCAGTCAATAGGAATTTTTAAAGCACCTTTTATTTATCATGTATCACTGGTGATTTTTTAAAGTGGCAATGACCAAACTGGAGTTGGGGAATAAAGGAGAAATAAAGGAGAAAACCAGAATAAATGTATTTTAAGGAAAATAATGTGGGTTAAATGAAAACTAGTAAGAACAGTTCTTGAATGTGACCATTTGGGTTTCAATTTAAAGATCTCTTGAGGAAAAGACTAAGCTTTTCATGGCCCACAACATGTAAAGGGAACACTAAAGATCTAATTCTGCTCGATGATGCTGGCTTGGTTCCTGGTAGCTTAACTGGACAAGATAACTTTTTCAACTCTATATTGTATAATGGAGAAAGAGCACATACATGCATGGCATTAAATGAATTCCATACTATAGTTGTCTTAAAATTGTCATCAATATTGATCTCATCCCTTATCTGTGAGTGGCCCTAATGATTTGTTTGCACACTGGCATTTTGCTTTTATTCTGTTCTCAAATGAAAATGTGGAAGCAAAATTCTGGAAGCATAAACCCATAGCAGAATGTTCTATGAAATAAGATTATGTAAATGTCAAGGATTTGTTCTGAAAGGACATTTAAATTGGTCACTGAATCCTGTCAGGTTGTGGAAGCCTGGTTTACAATAAAAGAGGGCAATAGAAACTGTAGTGTTGAATAAATTGTCAGAAATACTAATCCGTACAGATTCTGCTTACCTTGCCAGACAAGATTTAAGTACTTTTCTATGAATCTGGAAAGCTTGTAGAATGAAAATTCTATGAGTGAGTCAAGCAGGAAGAATGAGCTTATATTTGCCTTGGATCAATTGTTGCAGGGAACTGCACTAACAGACTACATAAAGGGAAAAAAAAGAAGACTAAGTTCTAAAGTTCTGGCCCAGACACCTGTAAATGACTTAGCTGCTAGCAATATACCACTTTCTCACACTCACTTTGAAAATTAAAACTCCATAGGTTGTTTCTGGTGTTTCCTATCACAGGAAAATCCAAAATAGTTCAACTTAATTTGATGAATTTTAATTAAACATCTCCTGTATGAAAAAATAGAAAGCTTACTGTAATGGTAGAGGGATGACTGTAGAGTCAAGGAGATTGTTTTTTAGTACTAAGTCTTACAAATACTGTCTGTGTGACCTCAGAAAAGTCACTTAGTTTCTCATAAAACCCTGTAAGACTATAATTTGCAGTTAGAGACATTTGATCTGTTTCAGTGGTCAGAGTTTCTTTACTTGAATCATAGATCTAGAGTTAAAAGCAGTGGTAATCTAAACTACCCACAACACAACAGAGGCAGTTGTAAAGATCATGTGATATAATACTTGTAAAAGTGCTTAATACTGTGCTGAGCACATAGTAAGTGTTATGTAAATGCTGATTCCCTTCCAACTCAGTTTAAAAATGAGGGATCGAGGTCCAGGGAAGTTAAATGACTTACACAGAATTACACATATCATATAGGAATAATCATAAGAGGCTGAATTTGAAATGATGTTAGTCTTCAGAGACAGTGTTGTTTGAAGCTTCTAGGTGGCATAATGGAATGAATTCCGGAATTCGTATCAGGAAAACTTGACATTAAGTACTGCACCATACAGTTTTATGACACTGGGCAAGTCATTCAAACATAGTCTTTATTTCCTCTTCTGTAAAATGGAGTTAATAATAATACCCATCTCACAGGGCTGTTGTGAGATTCAAATAAGTTTTTTATTTTGTGGTTTGCAAAGTTTAAAGAACTATGTAAATTTTAGTTTTTGTTAATATCATTATTGCACTCAAGATGATCTCCAAGTGCTCTACACCAATAAAATCATAGGTTTGGGTTACTCTTTCAATGCATAAAATGTTTAAGACTCTGTGCTACATGCTGAGGATACCAAGATGGAAAATGATACATTCCCTTTCCTAAAAGAACTTAAAACCAAGTAAGGGTGTTACACATTATGAATTCAAGCATTACAGAAGGGCAAAGAAGAGATATAAAAAAGTGCTCTAGGAAAACTTGAAGGGAAAAAGATCACTTTCTGCTGGGGATATGAGAAATCAGGAAAGTTTATTAAAAGATTAATGCCAGATGTGGACCTTTGAAGGCAAAAGAATCTAACTAATGAAGGAAGAGTGTATGGGCAGGGATCCAATTGCAAAGAGGAGGGGGAAAGTGATGATGAAAGCATGGAAGTAGAAGGGAGCAGAGCACAAATAATTCTGCTCTTTAGGATCTCTGCTTAATTCTAAACCAATCAATTTGTCATTGATAAAATCACCTAAATCCTCTGTGCTTTGTACTGTATTATTAACTATTGTTATTATTTTCTGATGTTCCTTAAAAAGAAATCCTAATTCTATGCCAATTAGTATGTAATTATTATGATAATGGACTCCACAAAAACCAATTACAGAATGAGAAGAGAAGCCATTTCACATCAGTAATTGACTCGAGTTTTAAGATCAAAATAAGAGAATCAAAATGAAACCTTAGGATCATTAATTCACTAGCGCTAAAGATTGAGATTTTATTCTTAGCAAGACATTTCCCCTTGCTAAATGCTAATTTAACTTTCTCCATAATCACTTTGATAGAAGTAAAGACATACAGTTTGCTGAAGAGAAACTGGCTAGTACCATTTTGGATGTATAGACTCAAGACCACCTTTAAGAATAAGTATTATTCAATCCCACTGCTATTTTATCATGGCCTCTCACTTCTAGAGAAGATAATAGTGAAAACTGTATTATTAAGAAACACGATCAATATATTTAAGGGTAACACACATAATTAAACAATACTGACAGAATCAAGGGCAGAGCCAAGATGGCAGAGTAAAAGCAGTGGCTTGCTTGAGCTCTCACCCAAATCCCTCCAAATACCTATAAAAATGGCTCTAAACAAATTCTAAAAGAGCAGAACCCAGAGAAAGACAAAGTGAAGCAAATTTCCAGCCCAAGACAATCTGGATGATTGATCAGAAAGGTATATCATACCAGGTGGGGAGAGGAACGCAGTTTGGCATGGACTCACAGGCCACAGTGAATCTGAAGCAGGCCTCAGAGGACTGAATCTTGGGCAGCTGTGGCGGCTTCCAGACCTCTCAACTCACAAACATCAAAGAAAACTTAGAAGGTCAGTGAAAAGTCTGTTTCTGCGGTGAGAGAGCACTTATGTCTCAGAGCCAGTTCCAGAGCACAGAGCACTGAGCTCAGGCGCTGGGGTGGTGGCTACATCCTGAGCTTCTGGCCCACAGACTGAAGGGGAATCGAGGGGCTGATCAGAGAGGGATTGCAGGGATCTCTTTGCCAGTTCTGAGGCAGGAATCTCTTGCTTTGCCTGTGCTTGGATCTGAGTCACAGTTCTGGACGGTGGTCCTGGGGAGAGGAGGAGTGCTGGCGTGGTGGAACTTGTAGTGGAAGTGAAGAAGAAACCTTCCTCACAGTTCCAGGACATAAAGGAGTGCTTGTGGTTGCTAATAGACCAGAGCACAGGCCAGGAAAGGAGTAAACACCTTGCCCCTTTTCATACCACCTTGCAAGAACTGAAAATGTGCAGGTCCCTAGAAGTATCTCTGAAAACAGCTGTATAAATCCTCGAAGCTTGGGACAGTACATTCTCCACACTGGAAGCAGACTCTTACCTTAACAAAGAGTTTAAAACTCAAGTAATTGGCCGGGATCATGAGCAAGCAGCTCAAAAAGAGTCAGACTACATTATCTTACTTTGGTGACAAAGAAGATCAAAATATACAACCAGAAGACAACAAAGTCAAAACTCCTACATCCAAAGCCTCCAAGAAAAATATGAATCAGTCCCAGGCCTTGGAAGAGCTCAAAAGGGATTTTGAGAAGCAAGTAAGAGAAGTAGAGGAAAAACTGGGAAGAGAAATGAGAATGATACAAGAAAATCATGAAAAACAAGTCAACAGCTTACTAAAGGAGACCCCAAAAAATACTGAAGAAAATAACACCTTAAAAAAAGCCTAACCCCAATGGCAAAAGAGGTCCAAAAAGCCAATGAGAGAAGAATGCCCTAAAAAGAAAAATTGGCCAAATGGAAAAGGAAGTCTGAAAGATTACTGGAGAAAATACTTCCTTAAAAATTAGAATAGAGCAATTGGAAGCTAGTGACTTTATGAGAAATCAAGACACTGTAAAACTAATCCAAAATAATGAAAAAGTAGAAGACAATGTGAAATATTTCATTGGAAAAACAACCTGGAAAACAGATTGAGGAGAGATCTGAAAGCCATGATCAAAAAAAAAGAGCCTAGAAATCATCTTTCAAGAAATTCTCAAGGAAAACTGCCCTGATATTTTAGAAGGAGAGGGCAAAATAGAAATTGAAAGAATTCACCAATCTCCTCCTGAAAGAGATCTCCAAAGGAAAACTCCTAGGAGTATTGTAGGCAAATCCCAGAGTTCCCAGGTCAAGGAGAAAATATTACAAGCTGCCAGAAAGAAATAATTCGAGTATTGTGGAAACACAATCAGGATAACACAAGATTTAGCAGCTTCTACATTAAAGGACCGCAGGGCATGGAATATAATATTCCAGAAGGCAAAGGAGATAGGATTACAACCAAGAATCACCTACCCAGCGAAACTGAGTGTAATCCTTCAGGGAAAAAAATGGTCATTCAGTAAAATAGAGGACTTTCAAGCATTGTTGATGAAAAGTTCAGAGCTGAATAGAAAATTTAACTTTCAAATACAAGACTCAGGTGGAACATGAAGAGGTAAACAGGAAAGAGAAATCATAAGAGACTTATTAAGGTTGAACTGTTTACATTACTGCATGGAAAGATGATATTAATAACTCATGAGACCTTTGTCAGTATTAGGGTAGTTGGAGGGGGGAAAATTATATGTGTGGATAGATAGATGGATAGATAGATAGATAGATAGGTAGATAGGGGGCACATGGTGAGTTGAAGATGAAGGGGTCATATCTGGAAAAAAAGGGATGAGAGAGGATTATACTAGAAGAAGAAGAAAGGGAGAGGTAGAACGGGGTAAATTATCTCACAAAAAAAAACAGAAAAGAAAAGGCTCTTACAGTGGAGGGGAAATGGGGGAAGGTGAAAGGGAATGAGTGAATCTCATTCTCATAGGATTTGGCTTAAGGAGGGAATAACATACACATTCCACTAGGTATGGAAATCTGTTTTACCCTACAGCAAAAAAGGCAGGGAAAGGGACAAGAGAGCAGGGGCATGATAGAGAGGAGGGCAGATTGGGAAAGGGGTAATCAGAAGCAAATACTTCTGAGGAGGGACAGGGTCAAAAGAAAGAATAGATAAATGGGTGGGGGCAGGATAGGATAAGGGAAATAGAGTTAGTTTTTCACAACATGTCTGCTATGGAAGTGTTTTGCATAACTGCACATGTATAACTTATATTGAGTTGCTTGCCTTTTCAGTGAGGGTGTGTGGGGTGGGGGGAAGGGAGAAAATTTGGAACCCAAAATTTTAAAAACACATGTTTAAAAAAATGTTTTCACATGCAAGTGGGAAATACGAAATACAGGAAATGGGATACAGAAGTCTACCCTGCCCTACAGGAAAATAGAAAGGGAAGGGAATAATAGAAGGGGGGGAGAGATAGAAGAGAGGGCAGACTAGGGGAAGGGGTATTCAGAATGCATGCCATCATGGGGTGGAGGAGGGGCAAGATGGGGTGAAAATTTGGAACTCAAAATCTTGTGGAAGTAAATATTGAAAACTAAAAATAAATAAATTTATATTTAAAAAAAACAATGCTAAACTTGATTTAACATCTCATTGATTTTAATATTTCCTTCAATAATACAGGCCTCATTTAATGAATATCTGACCATCGTATGCCGTTCTCATCCATGTCCTCCAAAAAAATTGTCATATTACAAAGAACCAATGGAACATGTATGCTGTTAACTTGTACCATTGTTTGTTGAATAGTTTACCTTCTCTTTGATCATTAGTGTCTTTGCTGATATACTTTACATAACCTTTAATTTATAATTTTTATTTGTTTTGTGTAATGTTTTGCATCCCACTTATGCCCATAATGTGCTGTTCTGTTGGCTGTGATTGTCTGTTCCCTTTGTTTGAAAACCACTGTTCTCTAAGACACAACATAAAGAAAAGGAAAATTAGTTAATATAATGTTTAAATAGCTATGTACCAGAAAGTGTAACAACAAAATAGTAATGAAAAGTATAACAAAACAAAAAAAATTGGAAATAAAATGATAGTTTTATGATATTTCAACTAGCTTCTTGCAGACCTAGGGATGGCTAACAAAATCTTATTTAAAAAGAAAAAAAGAAAATATAGATATAAATAAACTTTCAAGAAAACAAAATATTGTTGCTATCAAAGACCTCAACATTTTCAAATGGTTCAACATGAGAAATTGATATGATTTTTCAGTGGAAATGATATTAAAGAATAGGCATTAACATCTGCTGTGCTGATGTGCTCTAACTGCCATGTAACCTTCTCATCTGATATAGAGCTGACAGCTTCCATGAGTGTATTTTTTTTTAAATTTTACCCCATTTCAATCTGAGGTGCTTGAGATAGGGAATTTCTTACTTTACTGTTTCAATCACCATTGCTTAGCATAGTGATTTTACACAGTAAGAGTTGACTCAATGACTTATTTATTTATTTATTTATTTGTTCATTTATTATTATTAATGGGATTCTCCACAAGTATGTCTATTGTTATTTTATATTGCTATATCTATTGTAAGTGTTATTATATATCTGTTGTACCCTGTAAGTATATCTAAGACCGGAGCTGAACAGAAAATTTGACCTTCAAATTCATGACTTAATAGGAGCATAAAAAGGAACAATAATATTTTTTTAAATGTTATTTTGATTGATGTGGCACTGAATAAGTAAATTAGTTTAGGTGAAATTGTCATTTTTATTATATTAGCTTGGCCTACCCTGGAACAACTGAGATGTTTCCAGTTATTTAGATCTGACTTTATTTATGTGAAAAAGTATTTCATAATTGTGTTCATGTAGTTCCTGGGTTTGTCTTCAGATAAACTAAACATTTTATATTGTCTATAATTGTTTTAAAAGGAATTTCTCTATATCTTGCTGCTAGGCTTTGTTAGTAATATATAATAATGCTGATGATTTATGTGTGTTTATTTTATATTGTGCTACTTTGCTAAAGTTGTTAATTATTTCAAGTACATTTTTGTTGATCTCTAGGATTCTCTAATTATACCAAAATAGCATCTACAAAGAGTGATAGCTTTGCTTCTTCATTGTCTATTCTAATACCTTCAGTTTATTTTTCTTTTTATCATTATTTGGAGTTTTCAACTTGGGTTCTTTTTCAGGAGGTGATTGGTGAATTCTTTCAGTGACTATATTACACTCTTGTTCTAGACTATCAGGGCTGTTTTCCTAGATAATTTCTTGAAAGATACTGTTTAGGCTCTTTTTTTCTTGATGATGGCTTTCAAGTGGACTATAATTCTTAAATTATATCTCCTCAATCTATTTTCCAGATCAGTTGTTTTTTCAATATGGTATTTTATATTTTCTTTTGTTTCTTCATTCTTTTGATTTTGTTTGACTGATTTTTGATGTTTCATCATGTTATTAGCTTCCATTTGTCCAATTCTAGTTGTTTAGGATTGTTTTCTTCAGTTAGCTTTTGTACCCCCTTTTACATTTGGCCAATTCTAATTTTCAAGTAGTTGTTTTCTTTGGTGGATCCTCCCCAACCCCTAATTTGGCCAACTGTATTTTTCAGTGAATTGTTTTCTTCAGTCAATTTTTGTCCTTCCTTTTCCAAACTGTTGACTCTCTCCTAGATACCTCTTATTTCTTCTCCAATTTTTTCTTCTACCTCTCTTACTTGACTTCTAAAGTCCTTCTTGAGCTCTTCTAAGAAGGCTTTTTGTGCTTGAGACCAATTCACATTCCATTTTGAGGGTTTGGATGTTGTTATGTTGACAATGTTTTCTGTTCTCAATTTGGGTTTTGATATTCCCTCTCACCATAAAAATTTTCTTTGATCAATGTTCACTTTTGCTTTTTGCTCATCTTGTTTGCCTATATCTTGGCTTTTGAAGTTGAGCTTTCCTGATGGAGCACAGTAGGCACTGTTCCAAGCTTCTTGTCCTGGGGGCCAGGGACCTGGTCACTGGCTCTGTATGCTGGGGCCTCAGCTGCTGGTAGCTGAAGACTAAGGATCTGGCAGCTTACCTGTTGCTGAGCTCGGGTCCTAGAGGTGGTGGCTGTCATTTACTGAGGCCTGGTGAGGTTTTTCTGTGTTTCCCCAGGGCTATACTGGAGGACATGGAGGTCTGGCTGCTGGAGGATGCCTTCCTGTCTTGGGCTTCACTGAAGCATGTGGTGGTTCTCTGAGCTAGAGTCTGTTGGTTTTCCCAGCCATGCTAAGGTACCTGGCAATCTTAGTGTTGAAATTTGCCTCCTCCACTACACTGGGGATAAGGTTCTGCTGCTGGTTTGTTGAGGTGGGGCTTGCTGCTGGCTTGCTGGGATGCTTCCTATCGTGGAATGCACTCTTCTTTTGCCCAAGTGAGGCAGACCTTTCTTGCTGATCCTCCATGTTTCCTGGGTTAAAAGACTGCTCTATCTCATCTTTCCTGTGGCTCAGCTGTTCCAGGATTTTTTCTGGGGTGCTATTTTATGGTTGTCCAGAGGTTGATATGTGAAAGTGACAATGATTTGCTGCTTATTCTGCCATCTTTGCTCCTAGAAGTTGGAAAACTGATTCAACCATTCTTGATTTTTTCGTGAGGCAATTCGGGTTAAGTGCCCAAGGTCTCAAAACAAGTAAGTGTTAAGTGTCTGAGCTGGATTTGAACTCAGGTCGTCCTGACTCCAAGGCTGGAGCTCTATTCACTGGGCCCCTGGCTGTCCCCAATTCAACCATTCTTAAAAAACCTTTGGAATGATACATACCAAATTGTTCCCATTCTTTTACCCAAAGATTTCTCTACTTGTATTCTACCCCAAGTAACTTATTGAGGGAAAGAAAAGAGTAATATATACAGAAATATTCATAGTAGTATGATTTTTAATGATGAAAATCCAAAAAAAAAGTATAGGCTCAGCAATTAAGGAATAGCTGAACAAACCTGTCAATGCAAATTATAATTAAAGGAGTTATTCATAAGAAATGAATATTATGAATTCAGGACACAAGAGAATATTTTTATGACATAATACAGAATAAAGAAAATGGACCCAAAATAATAGTATACAGAGTGATTTCAGTAGTATAAATGAAATCAATATCAAGAAACAGCAAAAGTATGTTCCAAAACACGGTCAAAATTAATACTATACTGTTAAAGGGAAGGGCACATTCTTATTTTTTGCTAATATTCAATGACTTTTTATGGAATTTATTTGGGTGTTTATTGGGAAGTATTTGCTATATGAAAAAACCAAATTTGTTAAAACATGGAACAATAAAAAGAACTAAAATGAAATAGAAATCAAAAGGTGGACATAGAACAGTAGAAGAAAAGTGGATATGTGCTAGAAAGGGGAGATGAGTACACCCATTTACTAGTTATTAAACTTTTTTTGAAATCAGAAGCAGAGCTATTGGGTATGCATTTGTAACAGAAGAATTTCCAATAAGCCCCAGCTTTTATGTCCCATGGAGGAACATCAGTTTGTTCAAGTGATTCAATTTATCATGAAGAAAAGGCTGGGAAGGCCTGCTTTAATAACAGTTTTGATCTTATGTAAGGGAAGGGGCTTGAAAGACTTGGTTGCATGTTTACACATTCCGTAAGTAGTTCTCATCTTTTCACAATGTGATGAGTGCCAAACTTTTTTTGAGTGAAGTTATGTAACCAGAACTGGAGCCATTGTGAAAAGGCCTTATTGACTACAGTCTTAATCTTTCTTCATCGGCCCTCACTTATCTTGATTTGGTTCTTGTTCTTAAGCTGTTT
The DNA here is from genome assembly GCF_003287225.1 of Phascolarctos cinereus. Classification (NCBI taxonomy): domain Eukaryota; kingdom Metazoa; phylum Chordata; class Mammalia; order Diprotodontia; family Phascolarctidae; genus Phascolarctos; species Phascolarctos cinereus. Next base: position 134,916,575 of record NW_027556402.1, on the reverse strand, counting down.
TCCTGTCTTCTTCAGGTGAGAGACAATGAGAGCTGAGGCATAAGGCCCTCTCACACTTAAGCAGCAATGGTCTCATGCATATAAAGCCTAATTCTTTGCTTGTTTTGATGTTTGTTCCTTTGTTTTAGGAGAAGGCAGTTGGAGAGGATAACCTAGGGAATTTAGAAAGATCAGGAGATGAAGCTGCTGAGGTTTAGACAACTGTGCATATAGGAGGGAAATTTTATAGCCAGTCTAAAATCAATGCCATAAAAAGTGAATAGTCACCTTCAGAAAATAGCCTGTAATGATACTGCATATGGAATTTGGTCGAACTAATATCATGTAAATAACTTTGAGTGGAGTCTCGCCAGATGGTGTAAGGGAATAAGCCACAAAGTGTTGGAAGCGATTATTTGTACTTTTATTCTTATTAGGCTTTCAAAGAAAATATCCCTTCAGAAGAGCTACTTGATGGTTAGTGGTTAAGTGGAAGTGGGGTGCTAGTCACAGACAGCTAACAGTGGAGAGAATAGATGCAAAATGGAACACACACATCAAATAAGAGACATTATAGAAGAGACACCCCAACTCCACAGAAGTACCCATACCATTCAAGGAGGATGATATAATTAGTGCAACTCTAGGGTAGTGAATTTTGTATCAGATTTTAGATACATCTGACACTTTTGATTATAAGAATCATATCCATTCAAATAATCTCTTCTATGTTTGAAAAATATCTTGTAGTTCTATGTGGGAAAAATTCTCTAGCTTCCCAAACTTTATATTTGGAAAGGGTTCTGACAAAGAAACATATACCAAATGAGTCATAGTCTTATCCTCATCAAAAAATTCTGACATAGAAGGAGGGTAGGAGTGATGGTACCTACTTATTATTTTTTCTTCTAAGAAAAGCTCCACATTTGCAGTTCATATTTGATTATCTGTGATTACCATCCACTTTCACAGTAAATATAATTCATTATTAGTAAAAGATGTTATGAGTTTGAATCTGGAGAGATAAACAAGAGAGATGTGGATTTGAGTAAATGAAAGGAAAGTTTATAGGACATATTTTCCTTGTAACCATGGTGGCAAAAGTATAGACAACTTCAGTTGCAATAGACATTCCTTAGAGATGCTGCTTTTAGGTTTCAATTAGTTCATCTCTATCCCAAATGAAATATTAATTCATTGTGGGTTCATTTTCCTACAAATGCAAGCTAGTTTCCTCTGCATGAAAAGAAAATGTAACACATAGTTACTTTTGCGTTTAACTGTGTTCACCCTAGTACAGTAGAATTTTGTAATTCTAGTTTACAAAATTCTAAGCTAAGAAAACTGATAAATCAAATATTCAGATAACTAACATAGGGCATCATACTTCTATGGCTAAGAAATACTGATCTGAAGTAAACGTTTGTTGTTTCCATCTGTAGAACATCTATCTTATAGAAGCATCCTTTAATCAATTATTTGAATTACCATAATCAAATACTAGAAATGCAGGGTGGCAGAGTGAATAGAGTGCTATGTTGAAATTGAACTGACTAGGGGAAGCTAGATGGTGCAATGGATAGAGTAACAGCCCTGGAGTCAGGAAGGCCTGAGTTCAAATCTGGCCTCAGACAGTTACTAGCTGTGTGACCCTGGGAAAGTCACAACTTCTCTCAGCCTCAGTTTACTAATCTATAACTTAACCCCAATTGCCTAAAAAAAAGAAATTGGGCTGACTTAAATTCAAATCTAATCTCAGACATTTGCCAGCTGTGTGACTCTGAGCAAGTCACAACTTCTTTCAGCCTCAGTTTACTAATCTGTAAAATAAGAATGATAATGTGCCTACCTCTTAGGGTAATATATGAGGTTAAAATGACATATTTATAAAATGATTTGCAAATCCTAAAGCATTATATAAATCTAAACATTACTATTATTATTAATGTTTAGCAAGACATTTGATTTTTTTATTCAATGATAAAATGTATTAATAATATTGAACAAGGAAATAATAAGCCAACCATATGTATGTGTGTATCTATCTATCTAGGAAGATAGATTTTAAAAATCAATTTTGTTGATATCCTTTCTTTCAACATCATATGTGTCTTAGTATATTCCTCTTACTTCCCCCTCAGAAAATTAGACTCCATAGCAAAAAAGTAAGAATGGGTGGGGGAGTCCAGCAAAACTAACCAACAGGTCAAAAATAAATGATTATATCTGTATTATTTCATGCTCAGTGTCTTACCTCTCCAAGAAAGCATACTGATGTGTTTTCTGAGATATCTTGTCAGGGTATTATATTTGGTCATCATATTTTTGAAGAATTCAGTTTTGACTCTTTTTCTGGAAGTGTAGATTTCCAAGTATATTCTTATAGCATACATACATGCATACATACTGTATAAATATATAGGTACATATATAAGTATATATGCATATGTATATGTATATACATGCTGTATATATATGTATGAATATATGTATATGTATATATACATATAACATGTATTCCTGATTCTACTTCTTTTCATGTCAATTTATATGTCTTCCTATGTGTTTCTGTACTGATCATATTCATCATTTATTCCAGCAGAAAAACATTCCATTACATTCATTTATGAGAATTTATTTAGCTATTTCCTAAACAATGAGAACTCATTTAAATATAATTTGGTTTTACAATTATTTATGTTCCTAATATGTTCCAGATATCATAGCAGGAATCATGAATACAAAGACACACACACACACACACACACACACACACACACACACACACACACACATCTTTAAGCCCTCAGAAAGCTTGCAATATACTAGATTTTAAAAGGATGTTACTCTAGATCACATACTGAGAATGACAAATTTGTCAATCAGTTTTTTGGTTCAGAGTTCCCCTTTTGTCTCTTCTTCTCTGACTTAAATTCTTCCTGACACTGTACTTCTTCTGAGTACTATTGCTACTTTCCTTCTCCTGTGCATTATTCTGCCCTGAGCTTCCTAGCCTTTATTTCTTCTGCAGGCATTGCCAGGAGGATCCTGATTCTATTTTGGATCTTTGTCTCATACTCTAACCACTGTTTGGTTTACAGCCATTCCTATTTCCAGGGTCATGCTCTGTCATCCGTATGAGGTGACTGCCCCATGCATTTTAATTGTTTGGCTGATGCCAGTTGATTAAAATTGATGTTTAGCCTATGTATGCTTTATAAAATTTTGAATCACTGATTTCTTTTATTTGATAAGATAATATATTTAGTAAAATAATATATTTAATACTTAAGAAATATTTATATTCAATTTTGTTAAAAACATTTATTAAAAATTTATTACATGCAAAGACTGTACTTAATGTACCGATAAATGTAGTTGCAAGGGAAACAAAGATAAAAAAAATAAAATGTCTGCATTCAATGGAGTTTATAGTCTAGTATATAAGATACAACCTTTATACAGCAGAAGGAGTAGAGAACTCAAAGAAAATGAATAGTTGAAAACCCACGGTTTGTAGCAGAGAACAGATCATCTGATGTGACCAGCAGCACAAACATCTGGTAAAAGAAGCTTTCAACAACACAAATATCCAGTGGTAAGCATTCTGTTAGAGAAGACAATGAAACAAAGGATCCCAGCTCATTGGAATAAGCAAATTACTAGGTGTTATCACCATAGGACTTTGCAACATGAAACAAGAATTACCTCAGAAATTAAGGTGCCCTGGCCAGATATGTTCTTTATTTGTAGATTTTAGCGTGCACATTCTTTGCTCACATATGTCCCTTATGTCTATCCTATCACATAACTGGTGACAAAAAAAGTCTGTTTATTTTTTATAAATAGGAAAAAATCTTGTTATTTATTTAGCTGTGCTGTTTAATTAAACATATTTCACTTTTAAATAATGTATAATTTGGTTGGGCAAAAGAAATACAACAATGAAGATTTGTAAGCTACATTTAGGGGTGGATGTTGATCCAAATTCAGCATTCAAGGAGCCAAAGTCAGTGGGGACATAGGGTGTGAGTTTGGGGGCTTTAAAGAAAATGCTGTGAAGAAAAAGGTTAAGTTCTATAGGGCAGATTTAGAGGGGAAAATAACCCTTAGTATTGGACATATTGAATGGGAATAAGACATGTAAGTGTTTTGAAGAATTCTTCATTCTGAGGCACAGCCAAGATGGTGGAGTAAAGGCAGGCACTCACCTGAGCTCTCCCTCCAACCCTCCAAATACCTTTAAAAATGACTGTAAACAAATTCTAGAGCAGCAGAACCCACAAAAAGACAAAGTGAGAGAAATTTTCAGCCCCAGACAACCTGGAAGTTCAACAGGAAAGGTCTGCTGCACCAGGCTGAGAGAGGATCACAGTCCAGCACAGGCCACACTAGCACAGGCTAGGCTCTAGCAAACCCAGAGCAGGCCTCAGGGGACTGAATTACTGACAGCAGTGGCACTTTCCAAACTTCTTAGCCCGTAAACCCCAGAGACAACTTAGAAGGTCAGTAGGAATGGTCTGGCAGACCTGGGTGAGAGAAGAGCGCAGTCCAGCCCCAGCATAGCCCTGGCCCCAGAAAAACAGAAGCAGGTCTTGGGAGTGACTGACTCAGCAGCAGCAGAAGCAGTGACTGCTTCAGGAGTTCTCAGCCCACAGATGGTAAAGAGATCTAACTGTCAGAAAGAGATTACAGGGGTCTCTTTGCTAGCACTGAGACAGAACTCTGCTGTTTTGCCCCTCCTTGGATTTGGGTTGCAGTTTTGGGTGGCAGCCCTGGGTGAGGAGGAGTACTAGCATAGCAGAGCTTGTGCCAGCAGTGCAGAGGGAAACCTCCTCACAGTTCTAGGACAGAAGAGAGTGCATGTGGTCACTCAGAACAGAGCATAGGCTAGGAGAGGAGTAAACACCTCTCCTTGTATCATACCACCTTGGAAGAACTAAAAACTTAAAGGTCCCTAAAAGTATCTCTGAAAACAGCTGTATAAAACCGCTAAAGCTTGGGACAGTTCACTACCCACACTGAAAGCAGAGCCCTACCTTAACAAAAGTTAAAAAGTCAAGTAATAGGCTGGAAAAATGAGCAAACAAAGGGGAGGAAAAAAAAAACTTTGACTGTAAAAATTTACTTTGCTGGCAAGGAAGATCAAAACTTACACCCAGAAGAATTCAGCAAAGTCAGAGCTCCTACATCCAAAGCCTCTAAGAAAAATATGAATTGGTCTCAGGCCATGGAAGAGCTCAAAAAAGATTTTGAAAATCAAGTAAGAGAAGTAGAGGAAACATTGGGAGTGATGCAAGAAAATAATGAAAAACAAGCCAACAGCTTGGTAAAAGAGATCCAAGAAATACTGAAGAAAATAGCACCTTAAAAAATAGACTAACCCAAATGGCAAAAGTCCAAAAAAGGGTTCTGTTTGCCAAATGCACAGCTTAGTCACTTCTGGGTCACAGTTCCAGGGCAAAGAGGAACACTCCCTTTTCCAAGAGAGCAAGGGCCCTGAGGCACAGTAACTTCTGCAGTAACAAAAGAATATAAGGAATTAGGAATAGTATATTTTGATATATTTTGATAACAAGGTAATAAAGATTCTGAGGAGCAGTTATTACTTTTAATTAAAAAGGGTATAGTGACCACATCTCTCCTGGATCATACCACCTTGGAAGGACTGTGAATTCCTGAACTCCTAGGGCTAGCACTGAAAACAGCAGTATGGAAGATGTTAGAGTAAAGGCAGGGACTCCCCTGAGCTCTGCCCCCAAACTCTTCCAAATACATTTAAATAATGACTTTTAAAAAATTCTAGAATTGCAGAACCAACAAAAAGATGGAATGAATCAATTCTCCAGTCCAAGACAACTTAGAAGATCAGTAGAAAAAGTCTGTTGCACCTAAATGAGAAGAGCACAGTCCAGATCAAGCCCCACCAGCTCAGACTTGCCCCAGCAAACCAGGAGCAGGCCTCGAGGTGACAAAATCTGTAGCAGCAGTTGTGGTTTCCAGGCCTCTCAGCCCACTGACAGTAAGGGGATCAGACAATGGGTGCAAAGGAGATTTATAGGGGCTCCTTTGCTGGAACCAGAGGCAGGACTCCACTGCATTGCCTATACTTGGATCTGAGTTGAAGTCCTAGGTCTTAGTCCCAGTATTAAGAGGAGCACTAACACAACAGATCTCACAGCCATGTGGAGCAGGAGCACTGTTCACATTTCCAGGGTTGAAAAGAGTGTTTATGGTCACTCACAAGCAGTGCACAGTACAGGGCAGTAGTAAATACCCCCTTTCCCTAGATCATGCCATCTTGGAAGAGCAAAAAAGTTACAGGTCCCCAGAATTACCTCTGAAAATAGCTGCATACAAATCCTGAAACTTGAGACAGTGCCCCCTGCACTTGAGAAGCAAAGAGCCACTTTAGCATAGAATTAAACTTCAAGAAATAAGCTGGAAAATGAGCAAACAACAGAAAAAATTCTGACTATAGAAAGTTACTATGGTGACAAGGAATGTCAAAACACACATTCAGAAGAAGACAACAAAGTCAAAACTCCCGAATCCAAAGCCTCAGAGAAAAATATGAATTGGTCTCAGACCATAGAAGAGCTCAAAAAGGATTTTAAAAAATCAAATAAGAGAGGTAGAGGAAAAATTGGGAAGAGAAATGAGAGTGATGCAAGAAAATCATGAAAAAAAAGTAAATAGCTGGGTAAAAGAGGCACACAAATCCAGTAAAAGAGAAGAATGCCTTGAATAGCAGAATTGACCAAATGAAAAAAGAGGTACAAAAGCTCACTGAAGAAAATAATTCCTTAAAAGTTAGAACTGGGCAAGTGAAAGTTAATGACTTTATGAGACATCAAGAAACAACGAAATAAAATCTAAAGAATTGAAAAAAAAATAGAAGAACATGTTAAATATTTCACTGGAAAAACAACTGACTTGGAAGATAGATCCAGGGGAGATAATTTAAGAATTATTGGACCGCCTGAAAGGCATGATCAAAAAAAAGTGCCTACACATCTTCTTTCAAGAAATTATTAAGGAAAACTGTCCTGATATTCTAGAACCAGAGGCTATTGTTAGTCCTTAGTTCTCAAAGAGTACCATGACATCAGGAAAGTGATGCCATGATTTGCAAGTGAAATGGATTTAAGTGAGGGAGGGTTGTGCAAAGTCACCAGCCTCACTTTCTCCTCAAGGGGCGCTTGGGTCCAGTGGCAAGCTGTAAATCAGGACACCTGGAGATGGCCCCACAGAACCAGAGGGTAAAATAGAGATTGAAAGAATCTACCAATCACCTCCTGAAAGAGATCTCAAAATAAAAACTCCCAAGAATATTGTTGGCAAATTTCAGACCTCACAGATCAAGGAGAAAATATTGCAAGTAGGCAAAAAGAAACAATTTGAATATTGTGGAGCAAAAGTCAGGATACCATAAGGTTTAGCAGCTTCTACATTAAAAGATCAGAGGGATCAGAATATGACACTCCAGAAGGCAAAAGAGCTAGTATTATAACCAAGAATCAAATACTCAGCAAAACTGAGTATAATCCTTGCAAACAACATAGTGTAAGGTTATGGTTTCTAATCCACTCTGCTATCCACTTCCATTTTATGGGAGAGTTCATACCATTAACATTTACAGTTTTAATTACTGTGTTTTTCTCTCCATCCTATCGCTGCCATCTATAATTTTCTCTTTCCTTTCACCCTTTCCCTCATCACCATTGTTTTGCTTCTGATCACCAGCTTCCTCAATTTGCCCTCACTTCTATCCACTGTATTCTCTTTTCTTCCTCCTTTCTCCTCCTACTTCCCTACAGGGTAAAATAGATTTCTATAACATCTGAATGTGTATCTTTGAGCCAAATCTGATGAGAGTAATGTTCAGACAATGCTTGCCCCTCTCCATTCTTCTCTCTATTGTAATAGGTCTTTGTGCCTCCTCATGTGATATCATTCACCCTAATCTGCCTCCCCCTTTCCTCTTCTGCCAGTACGATCTTTTTTTTTACCCCTTAATTTTTTTTTAATCATCACATCAAAGTCAATTTATACCTATCCCCTCTGTCTGTGTATACCCCTTCTAATTGCCCTAAATTCTCAAGAGTTAAAAGTATCATCTTCCCATGTAGGGATATAAACAGTTTAACTTTATTGAATAACATTTTTTTCTTTCCTATTTACCTTTCTTCCCCCTTGAGTCTTGTATCTGAAGACCAAATTTTCTGTTCAGCATTGTTTTTTTTTTCATCAGGAATGATTGAAAATCCCTTATGTCATTGAATGTCCATTTTTTCCCCCAAAAGGTTATGCTCAATTTTGATGGGTAGTTGATCTTTGGTTGTAATTCAGGCTCTCCTGTGTTATGGAATTTCATGTTCCAAGCCCTTCTATTCTTTCATGTAGAAGCTGCTAAATCCATGTAATACTGACTATGGTTCCATGATATTTAAATTGTTTCTTTTTGGCTGCTTGCAGTATTTTCTCCTTGACCTGGTAATTCTAGAATTTGGCTACAATATTCCTTAGTTTTCATTTTGGGATCTCTTTTAGGAGGTGATCTATGTATTGTTTTGGTGACTGTTTTACCCTTTTGTTCTATGATATCAGGACAGTTTTCTTTGAAAATTTCTTGAAAGATGCTTTCCAGGCTCTTTTTTTGATCATGGATTTCAGATAGAGCAGTAATTCTTAAATTATCTCTCCTGGACATTTTTTTCAAACTGGCCAATTGTTTTTACAGTAAAGCATTTTACATTTCCTTCTATTTTAATTATTTTATTTTACTTTATTGATTCTTGATGTCTCATAGAATAATTAGGTTCCACTTGCCCAATTTTAGTTTTTAATGAATTGTTTTCTTTAGTTAGCTTTTTTTTTTAAACTTCCTTTTTTATTTGGCCAGTTCTACTTTTTAGGGAGTTCGTCTCTTTATTGATTTTTTTGTACTTCCTTTTTCATTTGACAGTTCTAATTATTAAGAGTTATTTTCTTCAATGGATTTGTTTTTGCATTTGGCTAATTGTATTTTATAAGGAATTGTTTTCTTCAGTCAATTTTTGTTCTTCTTTTTCCAAGCTGTTGACTCTCTTGCATACCTTTCATTTCTTTTCCCAATTTTTCTTCTACCTCTCTTATTTGGCTTTTAAAATCCTTCTTGAGCTCTTCCCAAAAGCCTTTTTTGACTTGAGACCAACTTATATTCCTCTTTGAGGTTCTGGGTATAGGTATATTGACAATGCTGTCCTCTTCTGAATTTGTGTTTTGATCTTCCCTGTCACCATAGTAACTTTCTATGGTCAATGTTCATTTTTGCTTCTTGCTCATTTTTGGCCCATTTCCTGTCTTTTAAAGTTAAGCTCTCCTGCTGAAGCACAGGGGGCACTACCTCAAACTTCTTGTCCTGGGGCCTTGGAGACTGGTCACTGGCTTTGTGTGCTGGGGCCTCAGTTTCTGGCAGCTGTAGGGATCTGGCAGCTTACTTAGTGCTGAGCTGGGGATCTAGTGGTAATGTCTGGCATATGCTGAGGCCAGGTGGCCTTTTTCTGTGTTTCCTGGGGGCTACACACTGGGGGCATGTGGAGGTCTGTCTTCTGGAGGATGGTGTAAAAGTGGCAGTCTAGCAGTTGGAAGATGCCTGACCAATCTGTGCTGTCCTGAATCATATGGAATCTGGCCACTGGACAATACCTGCCCACTGGGGCTATGCCGAACCACAGGGAGATCCAGCAGCCAAGTCTGCCCTGGGCTATGCTGAAGCATGTGGAGATCTAGCCCCTGGAAGATACCTGCTCAAATTGAGACTGCACTGAAGAACATGGAAGTCCAACCACTGAAGGATGCCTGCTCACACAGGGCTACAATGTAGTATGTAGTTGCTCTCAGAACTGGAGTCTGATAGTTCTCCTGGCTATGGTAAGGCCTGAAGGGTCCTAGTTTTGACATTTGCCTGCTCTACCACGCTGTATCTCAAGATCTTCTGCCGTGCTGAGGTGGGGCTTGCTGCTTGCTTGTTGGGATGCTTTCTGTCCTGGACTATACTCTCCTTTTACCTAAGGGATAGAGACCTTTCTTGCCCAGCCTCAAAGTCTCCTGGCCTAAAAACAAACAAACAAACAAACAAAAAAACAACTGTTCCACCCCGTCTGTTTACTGGCTCCATTGTTCCAGAATTTGTTCTGGCATGCTATTTTATGGTTGTTTGGAGGTGAATATGGGAGAGCTATGGTGATTTACTGCTTACTCCACCATTTTGGCTCCAGGAACTGAGTATAATTCTTCAGGGGTAAAAATAGACATTCAATGAAATATAGGAGATTCAAGCATTCCTGATGATCAAGACCAGAGCTGAACAAAACATTTGACTTTCAAATACAATATGCAAAAAAGCAAAAAAAAGGTAAACAGTAAAGAAATAATAAGGGATTTGATAAGGTTAAAATGTTTATATTCCTACAAGGGAAAATGATATTTAGTACTCCTAAAAACTTTCTCATTATTTGGGCAATTAGAAGGAGTATACATAGAAACAGAGGTATGAGTTGAATGTGATGGTATGAGAATCTAAAAATAATAAAATAAAATTAAGAGATGAAAAAGAAGAATGCACTGGGAGAAGGGGAAAGGGAGACATAGAATAGGATAAGTTATCTGACACAAAAGAGGCCTGAAAGAGATCTTACAGTAGAGGGGAAAATAGAGGAAGTGTGGAGGGGAACACATGAACCTTACACTCACCTGAACTGGCTCAAAAAGGTAATAATATATACACTTAATCAGATGTAGAAATCTATCTTACCATACAGCAAAGTATGAAGGGAAGGAGATAAGAGTAGGAGAAGCTAATAAAAGTGAGGGCAATTTGGGGGACATACAAGTCAGAAGAAAAATACTTTTGAGAATGGATAGGGTAAAAAAAAGAGAGAGAGTAGGATAAACAGGGAGAAAATAGGATGGAAGGACATATATAGTTGGTTATCATTAATGTGGGAAAAAAATACAGTGAGTACCTCTGATAAAGACTGCATCTCTCAAACATAGAAGAACTGAGTCAAATTTATAGAAATAAGATTCATTCCTCAATTTATAAATGGTCAAAAGAGATGAACAGGAAGTTTTCAGATAAAGTAATCAAATCTATCTATAGTCATAAGAAAAAAATGCTCTAAATCACTATTAATGAGAGAAATACAAATTAAAATACCTCTAAGCTACTATCTCACACTTGCAAGACTGGCTAATATGACAGAAAAAAATGACAAATGTTGGAGAGGATGTGGGAAAATGAAAACACTGATGTATTATTGGTGAAGTTTTATACTGATTTAACCATTCTGGAAACCAACTTGGTACTTATCCTGAAGGGCTATAAAACCATGCATACCTTTTGACCAAGAAATACCACTATGAAGTCTGTCTGTATCCCAAGAGGAAAAAAAAAAGGAAAAGGGCCTACATGTTGAGAAAGAATTGGAAATTGAGGGGATGTCCATCAATTGGGGAATGGCTAAACAAGTTGTTGTACATGGTTGTGATGGAATACTATTATACTTTAAGAAATGATGAGCAGGATGCTTTCAGAAAAACCTGGAAAGACTTACATAAACTGATGTAAAATGAAATAAGCAGAATCAAGAGAACATTGTGCACAATAACAGCTATATTGTATGATGATCTACTGTGGATAATTAACTGTTCTCAGCAATATGATGATCCAAGACAGTTCTGTAACACTTAATGATGACAGGTGCTGTCCATCTCCAGAGAAACAAATGGAAGAGCCTAAATGCAAATGAAAGATACTTTTTTCTTTGGTTGCTTTATTTTTCTTTGGAACTTTTTTTTGTCTTTTTTTTCTTTCACAGAATGACTTACGTGAAAATGTATTTTACATGACTCCACAGATAAAATCTATGTTAAATTGTTTGCCTTCTCAGTAAGGGTGAGCAGGGGAGGTAGAAATAGAATTTGGAACTCAATATTTGAAAAAAAAGGAATGTTAAAATTTTTTGTACGTGTACTTGGAAAAAAAAAATTAAATAAGGAAACAGCAATGTGAAAAAGCCTGAGCTTGCTACAGACAGTATTTCGCCACCTCCAATTCAAGAACAATGCCCACCTTTAATATAAAGTTCAATGACAAGAAATAAGCTGGAAAAGTGAGCAAACAACAACAACAAAAAAACCAACTACAAAAAAGCTATTAGGGTGACAGGGAAGATTAAGAAACAAACTTAGAAGACAATGACATCAAAACAGGTAGTAAGCAAAGCCTTGAAGAAAAAGGCAAATTTAACATAAGACCAACACGAATTCCTGGAAGAGCTAAAAATGATTTTCAAAATCAAATAAGAGTGGTAGAAGGAAATTTTGAAAAAGCAATGAGAAAATTCAAGAAAATTATGAAAGGATAATTAACAGCTTGGGAAAAAAGAGACACAAAAATACTGAAGAAAATAGCATGTTAAAATTGTTGTTCAGTCATGTTCAACTCTTTGTAACCCCATTTGGGGTTTTCATGGCAATGATACCAGACTGGTTTGCCATTTTCTTCTCTAGCTCATTTTACAGTTGAGGAAACTGAGACAAACTGGCTTAAGTGACTTGTTCAGAATCATATAGTTTGTAAGCACCTTAAGCCAGATTTGAACTCAGGTCTCCCTGATACCAGGTTCAAAACTCTATCCACTGTGCCACCTAGCTGCTCAATTTAAAAAAAAAAAAACAGAATTGACCAAATGAAAAAAAGAGGTATGAATTTTCACTGTTGAAAATATCTCCTTAACAAGCAGAACTGGCTAAATTAAAAAAAAAAAAAGAGGTACAAAAGCTCACTGGGGAAAAAAAAAACTTCTTAAGATTAGAATTGGGGAAATGGTAGTTTACGACTCCAAGAGATCAAAAAACAATAAAACAAGGTCAAATGCAGAAGAAAATGTGAAACATCACATCAGAAAAACAACTGACCTGGAAAAAAAAGTAAGAAGAAATAATTTCAGAATTATTAGACTGACTGAAACTCCAGATCAAAGAAAGATTCTGGACATCATATTTCAAGAAATTATAAAGGAAAACTTCCCAGATATTCTAGTACCAGTGGGCAAAATAGAAATTGAAAAAAAATCTACTGCTACTTTCCTGAGAGATCCAAAAATGAAAACTCTCAGGAATATTAGAGCTTAATTCCCATAGTTACTAGTTCAGAGAGAATGCGTCAGAGAGAAAGAAAGAAACCATTCAGATATCATAAAATCACAGTTAGGATCACCCAAGATTTAGTAGCTACCTGGTTAAAGGAGTAGAGGGCTTAGAATATGATATTCCACAGACCTATGGAGCTAGGATTACAACCAAGAATGACCTAACCAGAAAAAAACTGGGTATAATCCACTGAGGAAAAATTAGACATGTTAGAAAATAAAGGAATTTTAAGCAGTCCTATTAAAAAGACAAGAAATTAATAGAAAATTTTACATTTAAGCTCAAGTCACAAGAGAAGCATAAAATGTAAGGAAGAATGATTATAGTGGAGGGGAAAATGGTGGAAGAGGCAATGCTTGAACCCCGTTTTCTTTGAAATGGGTTTAAAGAGGTAAAAAGAAATAAAACCCCCCATTGGGTATAGAAATCTACCTTACCCAATAGAGCAATAGGAGGGGAAGGAGATAAGATAAAAGATGATAAAAGGTAGGACAGATTAAAGGAGGCAGTCATCAGAAGCAAAGGTTTTGCTTTGAAAGAACTACGAGAGCAGAGAATGAAAGGGAAGGGAATAGGATTGTTGAAATACACAGTAATCATAAATGTGAATGTGAATGGGATGAATTCACCCATAAAAAAGTGGATAGCAGAATGGATTATAAAACTAGAATCAAAAAGAAATATGTTATTCAGAAGAAACACATGAAACAGAGAGACACACACAGAGTTGAAATATGGTGCTGGAACAGAATCTATAATGCTTCAACTGAAGCTAAAAAGAAGGCAAAAGTAGAAACCATGGTCTCAGACAAAGCAAAAACAAAAACAGATATAATTAAAAGAGATAAGGACACAAAATACATTTTGCTAAAAGTAACCATAGACAATAAAGTAATATCAGTATTAAACATGTATGCACTAAATGGTATAGAAGCCACATTCTTTTTTTTTTATTAAAGCACACATTTTAATTAATAATACTTTGTTTATGAGACCAATCTCATAATGAAATTATATAGAAAATATTTTTTAAACCACTAGTTGATCTTGATAGAATACTGTAACTCAATTTTATAGTTTTCACAGGAATTTGTTTTTATTTTACTTTGTTCTTTCAGAATATAGCATTTAACTTCCAACGTGTAATACTTAATTCAAAAGGAATCCTGAAGAGTCTACTAAAATTATTTCTGTATGTAGCAAATGAGTAATTTTCCTTTAAGACATTTTAAGAAAGATAGCTGGAAGGCTTCTAGATCTTATTTAACCTGAACAGCTCCTAAAATCCATTCAAACATTGTGTTACTCTGAGTTACATAAATTCACTGTAATCTCAAGAGCAATCAATTTACAATACCAATATTTGTTAATAGCTATTTTCATTGCAAGACAGAATTGAGGGCAAAGCAAATCTATATAGGATTTCTTAACTTAATAAAATTCTAAAAGGATCTTATGTGGTGTTTATAAGGTTTTATCCCTATTTCATTCCCTTGACTATGGCTTACACAACTAGTAATAAAGCATTTTTAGAAATGTCTCAGTAACAAAGCTATGAAGAGAATTCAAGAAGTACTGTATCACTACTGCTGCTGCTTATACAGACTTTAAAATAACTTTGTCAGAAAATAATCATTGGAGTCTTAGAAAATCATGTTTTATCCTATGATAATTAGGAACAAAATTATAATAATCTTAAAACAATAACCAATTTTGCACAATTCAAATAGAGGATAGGAACTGAACTTATGATTTAGTAGTTATAGGGAACTCCCAGACAGGGAAATTTCTTCTACCAGTGCAGGCCAGTACCTTCTCTGAAACTTACGGTTTTAAGAGAGTTACCTAGAATATTGAGAAGTAAAATGATTTGTGCAGTTTTCTACAGTATATATATTTTGGGGTGAAATTGAACCCAGATCTTCTTGTCCCTTCTACCGCATTATCCCTTATACCATTAAAGATAATCACTCTTTATACTTTTCAAAAGTACTCAAAATACTCAAAAGAATTGTTTTTATAACACTTTAATCATTAAATATTTTATCCTCCATTATATTAAGTTTTGAAGAAAAAAAATATTTTCAGTAGTTTATATGATCTTCCCTTCCCATGGCTTCCTTCAAGAGATTTTGGAAAGACCAACTAAAAAAAGCCTGAATGGCCCTGTTTGCTAAAAACAAGAAAATATAAAGAGTTAAAGAGCATTGTAGAATGAGTAAGATTATGTTCTGATACAGAAGCTGAAATCATGGAATCATCTGGTTAATAAGGATATTAGGTTATTTTTTCAAACCCACAAATCTCCTCTTCCTTTCATTCTATAGATAAACCACTGATTTTTTTTTTAAAGGGAGTGGAGAAAGAATCATAATAAGGAAGAAATTCAAATAAAATGGATAGAATCAAACTTAGGAAAATTCATATGCCTGTTTGATTCTATACTATTGTCATAGTAATTTCTTCAGAGTCTAGCTTTGTTCCTGTATAACAAGCACCTCCCGCCCCTCTCACTCCCCATCTCTTGCCCATATACACACAGTCACCACACATAAGCTGATTAGCTGTGTGGAAGCTCCATTTGGATTTAAATACTTCATTTTTCCTTTTTTGGCAAGATTCAGGCACATTCAGTATATGGGCAAATTAACCCCTTTTCATGCTGTTCAGATAAAACTATAGAGGCCTCAATAGGTAGTGAATAGTAGGTTTAGTGGGCAAAAAGATTTCCAAGAATAAAGGACCCATGCTGAAATAGCTTCCAATCTCAAAGGCCAATTGACATTTGCAACTTTCATTTCTGAGAAAATCAAAGGAAAACTAATACTTCATGGAACCAGGATTCTTTAATGATAATTCTTTTAGAAAAACAAAATTTCAGAATGTCATAAAATACTTAAATCCTTTTTTTGTTTTAATTTTTTTTTGGTTTGTACAAAACTTTGCACAGAAAAACTTTAAGTTATTTCTCTATGTATCCCAAGCAAAGTGACTCAAGCATCTTTACAGAATTGATCAATTTCTTTCCATAATGTTGGTGTGTGTTTTTTTTTTTTTGGTTTCTTTGTTTGGTTTTTGGTGAGGCAATTGGGATCAAATTACTTGTCCGGGGTCACACAGCTAGTTTGGTTGTTATAATATTTTTTGTTTATCACTGTTTTGGTTCTACCAAAGTACTCTATGGCCCAGATGTCTGTTATAGCCAATTTGGCAAAAAAGAAGTTATGATCTAAAGGTCATGATTCCATTTTAGGATGACACACATGAATAATGCCTTTTTGAAAAGGCCATTTCTGTATCATTCACCTTAGTGACTGTTCCTCATACCATTATGGGAACACAAAAAGGATTGTGAGGATCAAATGCATTTTTCTTACAAAAAGTGATCTGTGCCAAAGACATTGTCTAAGTGGCGTTTGGATTCAGATGTAGGTCCCCCACACACCTCTGAAGCAGGCTATAGTAGTAGTAGGGAATAGAGTTGCTCTTGCCCACTGCATAGTCACTGAAGGGAAAGACATAGACTAAGGGTTGCCCATACACTACTGACACTTTGAAAATGGTGCCCAATATTCCCCAGTTGCATTTGTGCCACTTCAAAGCAGGGCAGCAATTCCAGCACCTGCAGATACCCCAGCAAGGTGGGTGTTATTAGAGACTGCAACAGTGGTAGCAGAGTCAGGAGCATTGTTGTGGGAAACTTAATCACCCCAGGGCCTAACTAGAGCTAGATTAGCAATCAAATTCTCAAAGAAAATAGAAGTAAATAGGCAGCAAAATTATACTAGGAAGGAAATCAATTTTTCCTTCTCAGAGCTAGATAATTATAACCATATAATAAATTAAATATATATATATATATATATATATATATATATATATATAATAAATTAAGGAGATGAAAAGAATCTTAGAAAAGTTAGATGTGGTAGACCTCTGGAGAAAAGTGAAAAGAGTTTACCTTCATAAAAAAATTGGTGATGTGTTAAGGCATAAATAAAATCAATGCAAAAATATTTTTTTTTTAAAAATACATACCTTTCAGAACGTAATTCAGTAAAATTAAATTCAATAAAGGGCCAAAAAAGCATAGATTAAAAATTAGTTAGGAAATTAAATAACCAAATCCTAAAGAATGAGTAGGTTAAAGAATAAATTATGGAAACAATAATTTCATTAAAGAGAATGACAACAATAATGCCCTGATATCTTAGATCCAGAGAGTAAAACAGGAAGTGAAAGAATTCGCTAATCACCTACTGAAAGAAATCACTATATGAAAACTGATGGGAATACCATAGCCAAATTCCAGAGCTCCCATATGAAGGAGAAATATTGTGAGCAGTCAGAAAGAAAATATTCTATTATACCATGAAGCTACAGTGGGATAACACAAGATTTAGCAGGTTTCACACCAAATGAGTGGAGGGCTTGTAATGGAATATTCAGACAGGTTTAAACAGCTGGGGAAATATTAATTGTTCATGGTTAGACTGAACAAAGTGATAAGAATTATAATTCTAACCAAATACCACACCAATCAAATTACAAATAAGGATAAGAATAAAAATGGAATGCTGGGAGAATCCAAATAAAATTTTATAGAATGACAGCAAAGGGAGTAGGTTTCTCTCTTATCTTTTCTGTCTTTTCTGTGTTTTGTGCTAATCCCCACTGGAAGGTGTTTCAAAGTGTTTGTTTTATTCTATGCTTTTTTCCTCTGGTCTGATAAATCCAGGAGAAATGACTATAAAAATGAAACCTTCAAAAGTCTTCAGAAAAGTCTATCAATTCTCTCTAAATTTCCAGCACTGATTATGTCAAAACTTGCAGAGATGAAAGACAGACACAAAAACTAATTGGAAACTAAATTTTGATTTAAAATTTCTCCACTGAAACTTTCTAAATTATGATTTGATTTTTTTAGTATTTTAATGAGTTTTTTGGTGTACCAATAAACTTTTTAAAGTTTGATGAAAATAAAAGTTGGCAGATCTATTAGGTTACTTCACAGAAAGGAGGGTCTTTAGGATGACTTGAGACTGCTTTTAAAATTGTAACCTGGTATTCAAGAATTTTTTATTGATCATGAAATCTGGAGATTCAGTAAGATTCAGAGAACTGTTAAGATGAGAGGAACTTAAGAAAAACAGTACAATAGAAACTGGAGTAAAACTCCTGTGAGTTTAAATAATTCTGTGAATAAGAACTAAAAAAAAGTTTGCTATTTAATATTGCAGTAATATATTGGAGAATTAAAGTGTGAGATTAGAACTGGAACTGTTGAAACCAAGAGAATGTTGTACACAGTAGCAGCTACACTGTAATGACTAACTTTGATAGTCTTAGCTCTTCTCAGGAATGCAAAGATCTAAGACATCACCAAAAGTCTCATGATAGAAAATATTACATTCAGAGAAAGAATTATGGAGTTTGAATGCACATCGAATCATACTATTTGCTCTTTTTTTTCCCCTTCTGTTTTGTTTTATTTCTTCTTTCTTGTGGTTTTTCTTTTTTTTTTAATGCTTCTTTACAACATGATTAATGTAAAAATATGTTAAATTGGAATGTATATGTAGATACTATATCAGCTTGTCTTGAGGAAGGAAGTGGGGAGGGAGGGAGAGGAAATTTAAAACTCAAAAGCTTATGGAAGTGAATGTTGAAAACTAAAATAGATTAATAATTTTTAAAAAAATAAAAAAAACCTCTAACTGTTCAAGTCCCACTTAAATAAGTACAGTCAGCCTCAGCAATAGCAGTCAGTCCCATTTTTTGATCATCAGAATAATTCCAAGGCAGTTTCAGTTTGTCAATCTTTAAGTCTGAAGTTTTCAGTGAAATGATACATTTAAAAACTACACTTAAGAAGAATGAAAAATTTATTACAGGATGGAAATGAAATTATTTTTCTGATTAAAAGGTAGAACAAGACAATTTTAGACCACCTACAGTTTTTCCCATTTAAAAGAAGAAAATTAAGTAAAGTTGAGCTTTATTTACTCTTCTGTTGCTTATTGTTTTTGAACAACATACCTTAAGATACCAAATAAGCCCTGTTTTTGCCTGCTATATTAGGACTCCCAGATTACAGGTGAATCCCAAAGTCTCTCAGAGAGAGAGAAGCTTGTTTTGAAATCAAGAAGCAATTTAAAATGAAGTAAAATTCAATGCTTTTTTAAAAGGTTTTTTTAAAAAAAAATTGGTATTAAGTTAATACATTTGCTAATACTTTTCAGAAATTCAAATTACAACTGAAAAATTAAAAACTAAATGTTATAAAGTATTACAGAAACGATGACTGTGAAATTGGGACAGGATGTAGCATGTGTTAAACATTTTATAAACTTTAATATGTGACTGTATATAAATGGCAGGGGTGATAAGATAATGCATTTGGCTGAATTAATATCACAACTGGTAATAAGTTTCAAGTAAATGGCACTTTGTATGTTCTTATTTATTTCTAAAACCTTTCTTATATTGTAAAATTTGAGTAACCATTGTATCAGAAATTTCACTAAGTAACTTCCCTTTTTATTTGGATGCAGTTATAATTTGAACAGAATGTGACAAAAATGTTTGAAAACTCTTAAATAGTTAATGTTTTAAATTAAAAAAAATAATATCTCAATGTTGGGAGAACTTCCTGCTCAGATTGGGTCATAAGAATTTATCAGCACACCACAATATAATAGCTGTTCAACTGTTCATAGAAAGAATCAGATCACAGAGTGGGATTAGGAAATCAGAGGACTATGCTATTAATCTTCATATGTAAAAATATATTAGAGGTATAGGATGAAATTGTTTATTTCAAGTGATTCTATCTTTTTTTGGAATGAGTGACATTGCTTCTATTATGCTTGGTATAATGTGAAATTCACCTTTTTTCTAATAGTATGATATTGCTTCCCTCCCAGCATCAAATGTTTCCATTACTCAGGCTGCTAAACTGACACCTTACCTAGCTCACCACTATTGGAAAAGCAGGTTTTACAGATATAAAGAGCAACACTATTGGAAGCGTGTGTAACTAAGTGAACCACAAGAATAAGCATAGACCAACTTTTTATCTCCTTAAAAATAATCATGGTGGATAGAGCACCAGCCCTAAGGTCAGGAGGACCTGAGTTCAAATATGGCCTCAGACCAAACACTTGACACTTACTAGATGTGTGACCCTGGGCAAGTCACTTAACCCCAATTGCCTAAAATAAATAAAATAATCATGCATTGTAAATAGTGTAGAATAAGCTAGTATTCTCATGAGAAATTCAACAAAAAACTTTTCACCTATTGTTTCTTTTCTAGCTGGTTTTCATAGGTTTTTTTTTTTTCAGGAATTTTTAAACAAAACTTATACTGAGAAGACATTTTCCCACTTACAAACAAAACCAACTTATTATTTGCTTAAAAAAATCAATGCCTTTGAGCGATCAATATAAATACAAGACAATAATAGAATGATAACCTTTTGCCATTGTCCATTTTCTTATACTCTGTAAGTTTGTTTCTGAAAATGTAATTTTCAAGGGGTGTGGGAGTGTTGGAGAGTCAAACAAAGTATGTTTTATAAGCACCTAAATTATATTCATGACACTTGTCAAAAATGAATCTTTGCTTTAAGGTTAAATCAATAAAAAGAAGCAGGATTTCATATTAACCTTCTCTTGGCTATTTCTATCGCTCCTCTACATGTCTGTCAGTCTGAGTTGTAAATACTGACAGTAGTGAAGCTTCTGTGGATCAATGAATTTTATAGTGATTTTAATAAAAAAAAATCTATGTGGTCACAAGATTAAAAGTGTGTTCAAGTTTCTTTATAGTAACATACATTGATGTTTTCTCATGACATCGTCTCCCAGGAGTCAGAGATGGATTGCTGCTCCCTGGAAACTACAGATAAGAGTCTGGCATTTCCACATATGTACCATGAAGCAAGGACAAACAGAATTCAAAACTGTTGGTTGGCATAAGAGGAGATTGAGATGAGGAAAGAACTGAGCACTAATGTATACCCCACAGAGTGAGATCACAGAGTGGGATTTGGCAATCAGAGGGCTATGGTATTAATCTTCATATGTAAAAACATATTAGAAGTATAGGATAAGCATAGTAGAATGAAAGGTTCAAAGCCTTCTGATACTTTTATTTCTAGAAAGTGTTCATTATATATAGTCCTAACTTTATTTTTATTTTTTCACTTTCCTCATCCACCCACTTTGACTTTAGAAACAGCAGGTATTAAGCTATAGATGTTGATATGCTCAGGAGGATGTTGTCAAGTCCCTTTAGAGTGTAAAGCAGAAAAATTTCAAAAAGTAAAATTATCTTTAAAATATTTATTTCACTCAAAAGAGATCCAGTGGTATATTAGATATAAAGATGACTACGGCTTTTACACCACGTTTTGGTGAAACAGGTGTTTACATTTACTGCAGGAAGCTGAAGACTTAAGGGTATGTAAAATAGCTATCCTTCTTATTTTACCTTCAGAGTGCTCTGTCTCTGTCTCTTGATCTATCTGTCTATCTATCTATCTATCTATCTATCTATCTATCTATCTATCTACTTACCTATCTCTCATATAGATAAATGGAGAAATAAATTTAGAGATGGATAGTTAGTTCTATGTAGATAATTCCAGCTATATATCATGATTTTAACCTTGAAAAGGATAATATGTGAAAATATTGCAAGGTTTTGAGAAGTGAGTAGTGGGTGAATACATGGCAACATCCAATGTACTTAGTATTCCTCGGACTTTGAGAAAAAAAAAATCCAGAGCTGCTTAGCAAGAAAGCTTTATGCAATCTTGGGATCCAGAATATATCTTTTACCAGGATGTAAACTGGGTGGTGTACTCGAATGCAATAAAACTCAACAAAGAACATTTTATTTAACGATGGTATCAGGGGGAGGATCTAGAAGTAGAAGGGAGGTGCAAAGAATGTGTAGTAACCTTTCATGCCTCCTGTGGTGGTGGTGGTGAAGGTGAATTGGTGGGAGGAGAGAACAGAAGAGAAGACAGGGAAATTGTACACTGGACTCAAGTCAGAAAGACCTGTGTTCAATCCTATCTCAGGTATTTACTAGCTGTGTTACATAGGGCAAAACACTTAACCCATGGAAACCTCAATTTTCTGAGTGTTAAAAAATTAATAACATCTATCACACAGATTTTTTGATGATATGAGATTATATATACACATATATATGTATATATACACATGTGCATATATGGACAAATGTGTGTATACATATGCCTCCACCACACACACACATGCTTTACAAAACGAAGTACTAAGTGAATGTTACTGTATCCCCATTTCCATAGCCCAGTGGTATGGGATATTCTTCTTACAGTTCCATGCCTTCCTTGAAGTCTCATATCACTGGGCTTTGGGACTGGGGTTAAAGCAACTATGTTATCCAGTACTGGAGAGAATGATCAGGGTCCCAGTATCTCCATCAGGGATGAGTATGGAAGTGAATGCTGAGATAGGAACCAGGCTTCTATAAGATTTAATCCACCTCCAATTTTTTTATTCAATATATCTGTTGAAGTAATGAAACTAAATTTCTTAATTCTTACATTGGCAATGGCAGAAGTAAATATATAGGACATATGAATATAATGGCACTAGAATAATGATATTTACTTGTCTTTTAGCAATTTTGGATTTTTTGTCAAGTTGGTTGAGTATTTGAAAATTCACTTAAGAAAACTTTCTCTAAGTAAATTCAGTCAATTAGCATTTATTAAACAGCTACTATATTCAGGCAGTGTACTGAGCCCTGGGTATACAAAGGTTAAAAACAAAAGCAAAAACAAACAAACAAACAAAAAACAGTCTCTACCTTCCTTTGAGGAGGAAATCACTCACATTCTGACGGAGGAGGCAATATGAAAACAATTACATATGAAAGCAATATATTTGAGGTAATTTCCAGAAGGAGGGGACTAGCATTAAGTGGGATCTGAAAAGGCATCTTGCAGATAGTGAACCTTTAGTTGAGACCATAAGAAAATCAGGTGAACCAGGAAATATAGATGAGGAAGGAGAACACTCTAGGCATGGGTGACAGTCAACAAAAATTCTCAACATTTAGAAATGAAGTTTCTTATAGGAGCAATATCAAGCAGAGCAGTAGCACTAGATTGGAGAGTACCTGGGAACTGGGGTGTGTGTAGTATAAAGCACAAGAAGACTGGTAAGGTAGGGAGGAGTCAGTTTATTGAGGCCTTTGTAAGTCAAAAATATTTCTATATTTGATTCTGAAAGTGGTAGGTCGCCACCGGTACTAAATGATAAAGTGGGGGAAATAAGGTCAGACTTGTGTTTTAGGAAGAGCAGTCTGGGAATTGGACTGATATGAGTGGAGTTTGAGAGTTCTATGGTAGAAAGAGACTTGAAGATGAAACAGAAGTATATAGTCCAGGTATGAGGTGATGAAGTCTTGTATTAGGGTTGTGAAATTGACAGAGAGTAGAGATTATATATAGGAAAGATGTGAAGGAATAATTGACAAGAATTGTCAACAGGTTGATTATGATGGTGAGAAAGTGAGAAGTCAAGAATGACACCTAGATTGGCAGCCTAGGAAACTGGAAGGATGGTGGTAAATGGGAAGCTGGAAAATGGGATGGTTTATGGGCAAAGACAAGTTCAGTTTTGAACATGTCGAGCTTAAGACATCCATGAGACATCCAGTTCAAAGGAAAAGTAATAGTCATCTATGCAATAGCTTAGCCTACATTTGTGTAAACTTTTTACTTACATAGTACTTTATATAGATTATCTTTTATTCCTAAAAATAAACTTCTGAGGTCTATAGTACAGATACTATCTTTCTTGACAATTATATATATGTGATTAGAAGATGTTGAATGAGACATATATTTTAGATATGGAAACTCACGATTTAGATTTGGTTGACTGTGCATATTTGTTACACAAGATTTGCTTTTATTTCCTTTTTTTCTGTTGGGGATAGAAGAGAGGAGGAAAAAAGTGTTGGTTAATTGAAAATACAATTTTATTTAAATAATTTTATAATTTTATTTAATTTATTTAATAATTTTATTTAAAAAAAGAAACAAGATGAGTGAGATTAAATGATTTACTTAGATAATGAAAATATCAAGGAAAGGATAATGTGGCATAATCAATAGAAGACAGGATGCAGAGGCAGGGAGACCTGTATCCACACATGACTTGCAATAAGTATCATTAGGCAGAAATGAATATGGAGAAAGAGGCAAGCTGTGAAGTTTTTGGTACAGAAAGATCACATTATTGACAAAAACATTTCTGTGTGACCCCAGACGTATCATTTGAACTTTTCATAATCATTTTCCTGAATTGTACAATAGGGACATTAAAGAACACCTATTTTCTTTACTTCACATGGTTCTTGGGGAGTTCACATGGGATAATGTATATAAAGTACTTTGCAAACTTTTAGGCACTATATAAGTATACGTGATTATTAAATGGCAAAGGAAGGAACCCCTGTATTCTCTCTTCATACCAACCTTCTTTCCAGTGTTTCACTCCATTACCTTTAGGCTGCTAGACTTCAGTCCACTAGGCATTACTTATTTCTTGAAATAGGGAGTGCCAATGGACTTAAAATAGGAATCAAAATATATAAAGGCATGGATGGGAAAATGAGATTGAAACCCTTTAAGGAAACTGCTTCAGAAAGAGAAGAGTGGATTGAAATTAAAAAAAAAAAAAGAATGCATAATCTTGTGGCCAGACTACAACTGATGAACCTATTAAAAAAAACCACCCCAAGCAATGATAATTATCAATCTCAGTTCAATGCACTATTCACAGAGTTGTTCCATTAGTTACTTTATGTTGGACAGACAGGATAGAAAATTAATTGAAATCCAAATTGAATAGGAGGAAGATTGAGTTGTATGAAATTTACAGAGTTATTTAATGTATTTGATTATTTAAAATATTAAATAAAATGCTTATTCTTTAATATATAATAGCAAAAAAAAGCTTTTGTAGAATAGCATAAAACATGGATTTCAATCTTTTCTAGATTTAATTTTAATATATTTCAATTAAATTCAATTTAAAAGCACTTTTGAGCATTTACTATATGTAGAGCACTGTGATTACTACTAGAAGATGATATGAATGGGACATGGTCCCTGCTCTCACAGGTAAAAAGTAGATAACATGTACACAGGACTGTGAGATTTTCAATGTACTTTAAATACATCATTGCCCACAATGACCCTTATAGGCAGACATTATAATTATCTCTCTTTTAGAAATGAAGAAACTGGGGTTGAGAGAGGTAAGTGATTTGCCCAGGATCATAAAGGTAATAAGTGTCTCTGGCAAAGTCGAAAGTCAAGTCTTTCTGACTTTAAGTTGGGTGCTCTATTCACAACAACTTGCCTCTAATGATCTTACAATGCTTCAGTCAACAAGAAACATTTATACAAATAATGGCATTAAATGATAGATAGAAGTTAAGTGCTACAAGGCATAGAGTTATGAACAATGAGAGTATAAGACTAATGAGTTATCATGTAAATCTTGTGGAAAATAGGAAGAGCCTCACTGAAGAAGCGACAATTGAACTGCATAGGTTTTTACAGGTTACCATGATTAGATGTACATGCCAGCAATACAGAGAAGTCAAATATGACCAGCACTTTAAGCCTGGATTACTGAGAAAAATTAAGATTCAATTAATCTCAGTAAGGTCATGAAGAGCAAAAAAACAGGGAGGTATGGAGAAAAAAAGATAATATAGATTAATTCCACTTGATAACTAGATAACCAATATCTTCTCCCTGACAGTTAGAAATGTAAACATGAACCTCTTGGTAAAGGATGAATTTAAAGGTATAACTTGGGAAGCCATACCTATAAAATCAATAGATCTCAGAAATGCTAAGACTAAGTGAGATTTTATTATATTTTTATGGTTTTGTTTCCTTTCAAAGACTTGACTTGATTTTAAACTATGGAAGTCTAGGATTGTTTGTGATTGAACTCAGTCTGTGGTTATGTGGTGAGGTAGGGTAAAGAGGGATAAGTTTATTAATAAAATGATTAAAATTGAGAAAATATTGACTCATATAAAGAGTGCAAAAAAAATACATCAAAAACCCAAGAAATTTTGGCAAATGCTTAAAAAAAAGTGGCAAAGAGAAAGGACACAGCAAGAAACAAAGAAGGAAGACTGAGAGATCTGTGAGAACCAGAAAATACAAAGGACAAAAATCCACTGCCAAGATTTATTTGTGATCATATAAAAATTTTCCTATCAAACAAATTATTATTGACAGAGAAAGAGGGCAATTTCTGACAAAATATTGGATGACCTAGGCCTTCATTCTCTTTACTCAATCATTTTACCTAACACTGCTTTATTTAGGCTCTACCTAGTAGTGGAAAGGAGTTATTATTGGAAAATCATTTGGTTATACATAAAACTATTAGTCAAAAATACTTGCCTTGTTTATCTAATACACATTCTCATCCTCAGAGATTTTTGCCTCAGTCCTTGTCCATAAGGATTTCCTTAGATAGAGATAGTTGATAGAAAGTCTACCCAAGACAGTGTCTCTTAAAAACTTTGGAATTGGTTGTATGACATAGGAGACCCTGGCACAGGACCACTCAGCATGGTGTGCCCTCATCAGAGACGATGCGGTGCTCTATGAGCAAAGTAGAATTGAAGTAACTCAAACCAAACGTGAAATGCGCAAATTTAGAGAATCCACCCCAAATGTTCACATGGACTATTTGTGCCCAACCTGTGGTAGAACGCTTAAGTTCATATTGGTCTGATCAGCCATAGTTGGACACACTATAAGTTGACTCTAGAATAGTGATATTATTTTGGTCCTCTTCAAGAATGAAGGACAAAAACCAACCAACCCAAGATGCTGGAGAGTGACTTTTCTTTCCATCATTTAAGATTTTAGGGTAACTTGTGCAATACTCAAGGCTTCATTGCTTTTTTTTTTAATATCTCATTCTTGATGCATGATCAGCCCCTTCCAAGTCATTGAAAAGTATACTAATAATCATAAAATGAAATTCTCATTAAGTTGAAATATGAGGCATGGGTGGAAAAAGAGTAAGAATCTTGGTTGATAGTCCTATCAGTGATCCAATCTGTGTTTTTTCAAAAATTTTATCAGAAGATGAAGAATACATATATATATAATATATACACACAAACATATATATATATACATATATATGTGTATATATATGTATATATGTGTATATGTGTGTGTGTGTGCGTGTGTGTATATATGTGTGTGTGTATACATATAGCTGAGTGTGTATTTAATTCCAAATTTTGAAATTTAGGGTAATTCAGGTTGGAGTTAAGCTGAACTTTATCTTTGATAAATACAAATATAATTTCTGGAAGGACATTTAAAATATTTAAGAGCATACACTTTTTTTAATATATCAGTAATCAACCTCAAGAACTTTCAAGTGCATAGTTACATGTAAATAACTATATTAATTACAAATCTTTGATCTCAAACCTGTGCTGAGCCACATAACTATTATGTGAAATAATAAAACTGTATTTTTTTAAAATGGCAACGTAACTTGCAATTTTCACTAATTCAAACTGGGCTTCTTTCCAGTTAATTTGGATTAGTGAGGGTTCACCACATTTAGCTTTGTCTTACATTTTGGCTATACTATAATCTGTAATTTGAAGTTTTTAATATACATTCTTCAGAAAGAACTCATGGGGGGAAAAGTTCTGGCAATCAAAATATGTAAATGCTTTTCACTTTTCAGTTCTTGACTTCACATTTTAGGAGGACAATATATTAGATGGGGAGTAACCAAAGGAAGGTCAGCAGGATGGGGAGATGTGTCAAGTTCACTTAATATAATTACCTGAAAGAAGTGGGGAATTTATGTTGTAGAAAAGAATACTTGGGTGGTTTATTATTGCTGCTTTCATGTATGTTAAGGGCTGTCCTATGGATAAAGGATTATTCTAATCTTGCTTGACCATGGAAAGCAAAACTAGAACCAGTACTTAGAAAATACAAAGATTTACAAAGCAAAGATATTTTAAAATTATAACTGTTCTAATGCTAAAGGCATGGTGGTATAAGCAGTGAGTTTGTCATTCCTGGAGGCATTTATACTTAGACCAAGTGGGCTACTTGCCAAAGATACCCTAAAGGAGATTTGTGCTTCAAGACGGTTTGATGAAGATGTTCTCTATGGTCTTTTCAGACTTTGAGATACCATGTTTCTAGTCATATAGTTGAAAACTGATTAACAACAGGGTTTCCAGCCTAAAATGTTATTCTTGGAAAGAGAGGGACATAATGTGGGCTCCAGCTAGCCAGTGATAGATCTATAATGAAGTGCTTTTTGTCCAGTCCCTCCACTAGGTGGCAGCATATCATTAATGTAAGCTGGTGCCCCTGGTGACTGCAGGAAGTTTATTTGATAATATAAATTGGAAGCTTTTTAAACCTATATGTATTGTTAGCTTTTGCCTGCAAGTTGTCTTTTCACTGTAAGGCAACTATAGCTAAGTCAAACTTTTGGTTTATGGGATGTTAATCTAAACAGGAAATATGCCACTATTTTCAAATGTCTTCACTAAATTAGATTCAAATATATATTTTAAAATGTGTAGAATTTTCACACTAGAGTTAGCTTTATTCAAATATAATATAGATTTTTCATGATTATGGGCAAATAATTTAATGTATGCTATTTTATTCCTCATTTGAGATACAAACTTAGTGAGACTTAGTCATTATGCAGAAGGAAAAGAAAGATGGCATTAATTTTCCATACACATTATTTACCTAAATCTATATTTTACTATATATTCTTATTTTATCTTAGTATGTGGTACTTCTAATTGCTGAAACATAAAGTTGGCATTTGTGTTCTTATTTTTATTCTTATTCGTCCATATAGTGGATGAATGTTAACATTTATCTAACATTCATGCCCTGCACCATAAAAAAGATGGTGTTTAAAACATAATCTTTGTCTTTTCAAATGAAATTTGAATTAGGGTCAATGGGATTATATAGAATCTTGGTAGCACATTAACAAATTGTCAGGTTTTAATGAATTTTGCAAAAAGTATAATTTCATCAAGTCTGATGATTTATGAGCTTAGATAGAAACAGAGTACAACTCAGTAGCTTTTGCTATGTCTGCCATTAGTCATTCAAACCCAAGTTCCAAATGAAGTTCAGTGTGAGAAGCCAATCTCCACATGGAGCCACAGTCCCCTCAGCAACACCCTTGTGATATGGAGCAATTTTTACAAAGCATTCGTGGCTATGAGTGAGAATCCATGATAATCAGCATTGGCATTTAGGCAGAAATGGGCATGGAGAAATAAGTGAGCTATAAAACACAGCTATAAAAAAAAGGTCATGTGATTGACAGAAATTCTGCAAGGTCTCAAGTGGTCCTTCTAGGTATTGAGGTTTTTGTTTGACTTTTTTTTTTTTGACAGTTTGAACATTTGACAGCATTCTGTTATAAGTAAAAAACTGTTTTTTCTCTGTGGAAAGGGAGAAACAACTATGTTCCACATTTTTATGAAGAAAACACTACTGATTTAAAGGCCAATAAAGTAGATAAAATGTGAAAAAAGATCTTTACCTGTCCACCTTCCTTCCCCCCACTTTCTTTTTCCTTCTTTCTTAGTAGATATTAGTAGTTATGCATATCAGAATGAGATCTGTGTTCCCAAATACTAAAGGGTCAATATAAGCATTTAAAAAAAAATAGACATATCCTTTTAATAAAATAAACTGCTAAATAAAGAATCCAATGTCCCTTAAACAAAATAATTAAAAATAGGTAAGTCTTATATTTAGTGGGAAATTACATTATGCAATGTAATATAATTTGAATGATATAAATCTAGTATGAGGAGATGTGCTTTAGAACCTGAGTTTTGCTACATTAATTTTATGATCTTGAGCACATCAGTTAACTTTAGTTTCCACACTGACAGACTATAGGGTTGCACTAGATAATCTATTTCAAAATTTCCTTATCAATCTAAACCCAAAAGGCAAATATTGTTCTCATTTTCTAAAAAAGTGAAGAGATTAGAGTCTGAAAACTATAGACTAATGGACTTGATTGAATCTTAGTAAAATTCTGGCATGTATAAATAAAGAAAAAGAGGTGGTTAATAAATATCTAAAAAGGAAATGGTGATCACGAAGAACCAACAGAGTTTTATTAAAATAAGGTCATCTCAAACTACCTTCATTTTTATTTTCACAAGGTAGATTAGGGGAAAAGTTGATATATTGATGTATTTTACATGTAACTGTAGATTAAGCCTTAAGGTTTTACATAAATCTTCAGTGATGGAATGATAACTCCATGTCACAGGTCTGCATGAGAGGTGGAGTTGATGTGAATATTGGTACAAGAAGCAGCATTCTTCTTCCTTCTTACTTCAAGAGAAGCCACATGGTCCAGAAATCCACAGAGAAAAAGAAAATAAAATTTAGGGAAGCAGCATAAATCTAGCAGCTAGATGGCACAGTGAATAGAGTAGTGGACTTGGAATCAGGAAGACTCATCTTCATTAGCTGGAATCTGACCTTAGACACATACTAGCTGTGTGACTTTACGCAAGTCATTTAATCTCTGTTTCTTCCTCTGTACCATGAGCTGGGGAAGGAAATAGCAAACCACTCTATTATCTTTGCCAAGAAAAAAAAACCAAATGGGATCATAAAGAGTTGGACATGACTGAGAAATGACTAAACAACAACATAAATCTATAGAAGCCATAATCTCAACATTTTCCTGAATTCTGATTTACCTCCTTAGGGGATTCTGGGGAATTTTCACCTACCCCTTCATTCTTGTTTTATGGACTTTTCATGATCTAATCATTATTATAGTTATTTGTGCCTATCTCCCCTCAAAAGGAGTTTTGTGCCTTACCTAAACTTTCTATGTTTCCCATCAACTATCAATGTACTCTTCACCTAGCAGTTACTTAATAATTATTTCTGTATTTCATATAAAGGAAATTTTGAGAGGAAATCCATGCGTGTTTTTTTTAATCTGAAGCTTAATTCTTTTCTATGAGCTAAAATTCATTTTGTACAATCACTTCTACTGAAGTCATTAATATCACAGTGCTTGTGTGTTCAAAACAGGCATATAACATTAAGAATTTTATTTTGCATGCCTTGGCCTGCATGTCTTAATCTCCTCTGTTTAAGCATGTGCATAGTCATAATTTCACCATGTGATTTTGGTCAGAGCAGTGATACTAGGTCACTTCCATGCCATTCTAAAAATGTCACATGTTTTGTTAAAAATCATTTCTTAGTTGCTAAAAGGCCATTTCTAAGAGTGACCAGAAAAAAGCACATAGATCTTAGACGCAAGAATTTCTGAAGGAATGAAAGCAAATATAATTGGTGACAGTCCTTAAAGATACTTTTTCAACAGAAATGGTCATGATAGCAACATTAGCTCAGTCACTAAGTTTGCACAAGGCACTAACCAGGGAGTATTTGTTATTCTAAAGACTCAGGCTATAGTGTTCAAGGAAAAGCAATTTTAGTTGTGTCCTAGTTCCACAAATTTATTGTCAAAACAATTTAGGCTAAACAATACAGTCATATCTTTGTTCCAGGGCAAAAACAGGCCACTAATCTAATTCCAGAATGGAATCTAAGGGAAAGAAAATTGAATTAAGTAAAAGTGTTTTGCATAGCAGTGATTTATAGCCTGCTTTGCTCCTTTTATTAGTGGGATGTGTGAAACCCTCCCATACTAACATATGAGTTTAAAAATTAAAAGGCAACTTGTTTTGATGGCAACTTGCACCAATTCTGTTGTTTTCAGCAAACATGTAACTTGACTAGAGTTCTTGAATATCACTTTTGACCATATCAAATGAATGAATTTCTATGTGATTTTCAAATTTAAGGCCACTAATCGGATGGGGATGTATAGGGTACTCAGGAAAGATGAGTACTTCTTGTGTGAGGACTTGCTGAGCCCTTTTTTTGGGGGGCTGCTCATCCACCTTTGGTATCCATCTCTTACTCAACTCTCCCCTGACTCCAAGAAGCTGTAGCATGTGCAGGGGTCATGCCCTGGTAAGACTTTGGCAGACAAGACTGAACCAGGTTGAGGGTAATTGACAGGCCTCAGACTTCCCTTGGTGGGCTTCATGAATGAGAACAGTTTGTTCCAGTGGCCATGAAAACAGCTGAAGCAGGCACTGGGGAGCACTTAGAGCTTGCTTAGATATCTAAGTCACCAAGGTCATTCATGCTGAGCCCCTTCTAGTCATCTTGAGTTTTGTCCTGCCACTGGGCTGTGATGAGTGAGAGTGAGGCTGATGTCTTTGTGCAACTCTTGCTCACTTTAATCCAATTCACATGGTAGTCAAGAGATCCTCCATGATATAACTGGTCTTCTTGGAAAATGAAGGATGAACAACAACAGTAGATCAGAATTCTGATAGTTGATGCAGATTATTTGTGCAGAAATAGGTTTATTCTATTTTGTCTCTATTTTAATGTTACATTGTTTTTTCCCCAAAAAGACTATCTCAATTTACCACCTCAATGAAGTAAGCCTTGTATACTTGAATCTGAATCCATTACCTCTGAAAGATTGCTTTTAAATTAGGTTGATTTATTCCATCCTGACACTATGCAAGGCCATGAATATATTAATACATGAATATATTATGAATGACTGATGCATTATTTCCAAGTGTATTACACATGGAAGTACTGGTGGTTGGAAGTGGATTTTCTTAATAACTTTTACAAATAACATATTAGAGGGAGTTTCCTCACTGGAAGTTCACTATAATAAAGAAATTACTGTCATGGACCCCTCAAAAACCTTTTTAAAACTTGGGAAAAATAGACATTTTGGAAAGATCAATATAAGAGTTTTATATATGAAATGATTCAATTACTCAGAAGATAATCTTTCTTTGTATCACCTCAAGAGTCAAATGCAAAATCTTCTGATTGACATTCAAAGCCCTTTTTAATCTAGCCTTTTCTTTCCAGCCTTCTTACAGCTTACTGACTGGAAAATACTTTTTAAATGAGTGACACCAGCCTCCTTGTTGTTCTGTGAACAAGACAGCATCTCTTGGGTCCTGGTATTTTCTCTCTCTCTCTCTCTCCCATACCTGGAACAGTCTCTCTCCTTATCTCCACCTCCAGGCTTTCTTCCTAAAGAAATTCCTAGGTCCCAACTAAAATCCCACCTTTTCTAGAAAGCCTTTGCCCCAACTCAGATGGCTTCTTCCTATTATCACATTTCTAATTGGTTATTAATTCAAGCTTCTATCAGTCCCTATATACATTAACAGACTATTTCCCAGAGAAACACTTCAATCATAGATTATAGAATTATTGAGAGTTGGAAAGAGTGTTGGAAGTCAACATCTCATTTCATTCTCCTGTCTCCAATTTTCCTTCTACTTATCCTATATATTGCTTGTTTGCACATAGGTTTTTTTTTTTTTTTTATGGTTTCCCCTATTAGATTGTGAGCTATGTGAGGATAGGGACTTTCACCTCTTTTTGTATCCTTAATACTTAGCTCAGTGACTGGGACATAGGTGATTAATAAATAAATATTGATTGATTCATTGACTTATTGCATCTCTCCTTTCCCTTGGTGTCATTGCAACTTAAATATTTTCTTTTCCCTAATGCCTAAACAGCATACACAAATTTTAGTTTTTGTACCTGTGTATAATTACCCTTTCATTTATCTTTACTAAAGTCTTATTCAGATTCCCTTCAGCTCGTATTCCTTTTTCAACTCTTAAAAAAAAATGCCCCAACTCAATTTCAATATCACTTCTTATTTTCTTGACCACATTAATACCATCTGAAGCTCTTCAATAAACTGCTTCTAAAACTCGAACACAGACTCCATAAATTGTTACCTAGACATAAATTATTTTAAAAACCATCATCATTTTTGTAGTTGTTGTGTCTTGACTCATCCTTCCCACACAACTGTACCTTAAAAGAAAAGAGAGCCCTTTTGGGTTTTGCATCTTTTCTCCTGTTACCAGTAGCCAGATAACACAGTTGACAGAAGTGGAACTAGAGGCAGGAAGAACTAACTGCAAATCCTGCATCAGACACTTACTAGCTGGGTAAATCTGAGCAAGTCAACTAGCATCTATCTGCCTCAATTTCCTTGTCTGTTTTGAACATTGTTGTGAGGAGAAAATGAAATAATATTTATAAAGCACTTTTCAAATTTTGAAGTACTATATAAATGAAACTACGATTATTATTATCATCTTTTCTCTCTTATTATTTAGTTTATCTGATTCCAAGAAGTTTTTTTAGGGCAGAGACTTTTTATTTTGGGATATATGTCCCTGAAACATAGTAAAATGTCTTTCATCCTTCTTTGTCAGTGATGCTTCAGTGCCTGATTTTTAATTCAAAGCAACATCAGTGCACAAAACTAAATTACATTGAAATAAATATGACATATTATACAATACACATTTTAGTATTTTTTTTTCTTTTGTCAATCTGTTCCTCATACTACATTCACAACCCCCACCTTTGAAAAACATGAAACAGAAAATAAACCCTTAACTCCTCTTCCCCACAAAAAAATCTCACTTTAATCATATCAGAAAGTCTATTTTTTCCCCTGCATTTGTTATGTATTTCACCACTGCATTTATCAGATTTCTAAGGTCTTTCAAAGTTGTTTTTTTCTATAAAGTTGTTGTATAAATTGTTTTCTTAGTTTTGTTCAGTTCACGTTCAGCTCATAAATGTCTTCCTAATTTCCCTGAAATTATCCATTTTGTTATTTCATATGTAATATTTTCATATTTCATAGGTAATATTTTACTACATTCATAATGTATGATTTCTTTAGTCATTCCCAGACTAAGGCTATCCCCTTAGTTCCTAATTTTATGCCTCCATAAATTGAGTTGTTATAAATATTTTTATGCGCTTAGGTCCTTTCACATTTTCTTTGATTTCTTTATAGTATAGACCTACTAGTGGTGTAATAATAACAAATGGTTTATAATGATTAACCAATTGATTATTAATTCCCATTGAGTTTATGAACATAATATGATTTCTATCCATCCCATCCTCTTGATGCCTATGTGTAGTACTGAAATTTAAGATTTTCTCACTCTAAACTTCATGTCCAACTCAGATGGCTTCTTCCTGTTATCGCATTTCTAATTGGTTATTAATTCAAGCTTCTATCAGTCACTGTATACATTAACAGACTATTTCCAAGAGAAACACTTCAATCATAGATTATAGAATTATTGAGAGTTAGAAAGAGTGTTGGAAGTCAACATCTCATTTCATTCTCCTGTCTCCAATTTTCCAAGCTGTTTTATGGACTAATAAACCTCTCTTCCTATTTAGGAAACTATTGTTTCAACCAGAGAATTCAATTTACTCTTCTCAGTACATATCATATTTATCCTATTTTCCCCACCTCTTCAAGTTTTACTCATCTTTTCAGACTAGTTCAAGTTCTGCTTTCTTTGGTAGATGCTGCTTTTCATCACCTCTTGCTTTATATGTTTGTGTTATTACTATACTCATACAGTTGCTATTCAAGTGTAGTACCTCCCCCACCCCCCACTTCATGGGATGCATGGAAAAACTATCCAAGGATTGAGGTACTCTGTAGGTCAGTACCCACTAAAAAAAGAATAGCTCATGAACCACCATTGATGTCTTTATCTTTATTTATTTACTTATTTGCTCCTTTATTCATCAATTTCTAACCAGATGGTACATTGACCTAAAGCACAAGTCATTTAACCTTGTATCACAGCAAATACAGTTAGAAGGAAGCATGCCACCAGTAAGAGACAGTATCAGTAATGTCTCTTCTATCAGGTACTGGAGTATAGCAGCTAAAAAGTCTCTGCTGGCATAGAAAGCTGTAGCTCTTTATTGAACACCTTAAGACTATGAGTAGACCCAGCCAACTATGTGTAACAAGAACTGTGGAATTCTCTGGGCTGATTTGTTGACTGTCTTTTTCCTGGCATAAACTGTCAAACTTCATTGCAATAAAATTGTATAACTTGTAGGTTAGAAAATTGCCTTTAATTACTGATAAATTTATGATTGTGTGCTTGGATCCTGAAGCCCTTCCCTTCATTCCACCTGTTCTCACAAAACAAAGAGAGAAACAAACAAACAAAGGGTTGTTTAGGGGTTTGCTGATGAGGCACCTCTTACTCCCAAGATTCCCTCTGATTTCCATACAAATTAACCTATGGATGAAAACAAAAAGCTTGATGTAGTAAGAAGATCAATCAGCCTCCACTCATGTTTTACCTCCCTGATTTATTGGCAATATCTGCAGGTACAAAAAAGCTCTCAATCTTTTTTTTAACTTAATTTTATGTATTTATGACAAGACTCATGAACTCTAATATAAGCTCTTTGAAAGAGGAAACCTTGGTTATACTTCTTCAAGCATATTAGAATCCTTATTACCAGTTTGTGTTTTCCAGGTTCATAAAGTGCTTTCCTACAGATATATGGGAATTATTTAGTACAAACAATAATTTTGATATGCTTTCATTTTGTTACAGCAGTTTTGTGTATGTATATATATGTACCTCCACTGACACAAGAATGAGTTTAATCAAATGAAATTTGATTGTATTGGTTTCTAATGCCATAGTCAGTTCTCTGTCAGGTAAGTGCTGTATTTGGTTCCATATGGAGGTATTTCATTGATCTATTTTGTTGTATTTTATTTCTTTGATTTTCTTTAAAGAATGGATATTACTCTAAGGAAACA
Organism: Phascolarctos cinereus; assembly: GCF_003287225.1. Classification (NCBI taxonomy): domain Eukaryota; kingdom Metazoa; phylum Chordata; class Mammalia; order Diprotodontia; family Phascolarctidae; genus Phascolarctos; species Phascolarctos cinereus. The sequence continues at coordinate 134,879,532 of NW_027556402.1, read as the reverse complement.
TGAAAAGTTTGTAGCTCTTAAAGAGTTTACTACAATGACATTAAAGATATTTAATGACTGTTGATGTGAGGAAGTCAAGCATTTCAAGGATAATTTAACCCTACTAGAAACAGGGTCAGTTGCACTGAAACATGAAGAAAAGTATGATTTTAAATCAAAAACAGCATTAAGAATTGACTTATTATGGCAAAAACAGCTTGATCTATTCACAGAATACATGTAAATGCACTTAGTGGGACTTAAAAAGCTAAATTTCTCTACAATACAGCACAATCCTCTTCAAGAATATAAAAAAAAAACCCACAGTTTTGGAAATCTTCTACATTGCTATTAAGAAGGAAAATCACAATTCTGGGGTAATAAAGACTGGAATAAAGTGATTTTTACTGATGAAATTCATCTTTTAATTCCATACTACCAAACTACTGTCAGAAGTTCAGATAAATCAATAGGACCTGTATATTTTTGTGAGATTGTGAATCATTCACTTGAAAAATATTTAGGATATTAAAAATATTTCCAGTATATATTATCACCATTTTGGGAAGGACAGATACTGATAAATGTATCGATATTTAAGAAGCAGACTTGTCTCAAATTTATAGAAATATCAAGATGGAGATGGTGACAGAATATTGCAGCAGAATTTTACATCATGCTACGTGTTGCAGAAAAAGAGCAAGAGATTTAACTAGATAAAGATAAAAGTGCTTCTGTGGCTTGGGAACTTGCTTGATTTAAATATTATTGGAAACCTGTGGAATGGTTAAAGTAAGGATTTGGTTTTTTGACTATATATGTTTGTAACAAGGACTTTGAATTTATCTTTTATTTTCAATATTGGATAAAAATGAAATGAAGCCATTTTTATTCATTTTAATGAATTAAAAATAAAATCTCTGGAATATTATTAAGAATAGACAGAAATGATCTGTTCATTAAATATATCCCTAATATCTCAAAGGACAAAAGTTTATTTCTTCATTATTTTTAATAAAGAATTAATGTGTGAAAATCTGGTGAATACTTAAAAAAATTATAAAGCAAGTTGTTGTAGTGAAAGAAAGAGATATTGCACATTAAAAGTTTTTTAAAAGGTAAACAGCTTGAATAAGTCTAAATTTATCTTTGTCCCCAGTTAATTTTCACACCACTATCTTTTGTAAATTACCAGCTATTAGACCTATCCCGTGCTACAGAGCTAGTATTTGGTATAGGTGGAATTCAGAACCTGAATCCTGTGACTCTAAATGCTTGTGACATCCAAATATTGCTACTCTTGTTTCCCTGTGGATCTATGCATAAGACAGGAATACAATAAATATTTTAGGAATAAAATATTTTGAATAGTGCAAAACACTGTTGTAATTTTCTAGGGATATCATAATAGACATGTAAGAAAAAATAAATGCCAGACTATAGTAAATCAAGTATTTATACCATTTTGGTAATCAATATTGTTTTCTTTTTTATAGATACTAAAATATTCTAAAAGAAAAGTTCTGATTGGATCACTGGTGATAAAGTAACAACATGTAGAGAGTGTTTATTATGAAAGGTTTTTCAGCTGCATTTGGATTTAAGTGAGGCAAGCTCTTTGCAAATGACCCAGCTACTCTGAAGTAAAGGATAGTGGGAAGAGGATTTTCTTTTGCCCAGTCCCGATGCTGCATGGTTTTTCTATTACCCTAGAGTCCATGTGAAAATCACACAACGACTTAAGCAGCTCTATCCAGGGGCAGATCCATTTGCACCTAGGGAATGTTCCATCTGGATGAAAACCTGTATATGAAGTAAAAAAAAAAACCAAAAAACAAAAAAAAAACTATTTTACTAGCAACTTTGAAACCAACTGGTTTTTCTCACATCATTTCTACTGTTGATATAAATCAAGCCACACGCTGAGCTAGATAGTCCCAAAAATGCTAATTACCATCAGCTCATTTACTAGGTACTTCGGAGCTCCCATACATATTACACTTTAGGCAATGAGTAGTTTGTTTTCTGGAAGAATCTAGATAATCATGTATCTTTTGAACACCAAAATTTTAATCTTTCTAATTGTTACATTCTTTTAATAATAATAATAACAAATACCATTGTATTGATATCATGAAAGGAATAACTATATCTATTTTAGGTAAGAAATTTATACTTTCAATTATTGTCTTCTTCCTTATGTATTTTTATCCCAGGTTATGGAAGATTTTGCTCTTTGTGAATGTCCGTTTTCTATGCTAAAATATACAGTAGATGTTGGACATTTAGGAATTAATAATGAATGGACAACTGGCTTAAAAGATAAGTCCTGGCTTCAAATCCTACTTTTGAAATACACCTTGTGTGATCTCAGGCAAAACAGCCTCTCAGGATCACCAAGCAACTGCTTAAGGCTTTAAGTTGCAGAATAGTTATCTACCAGCGCTGATAGAGTATCCTCACTGGGAGTTCCCTGTATCAATGAGAGATAGTATTATAGCCTCACAGGACTAAATGTAGAAAGGTCCTCAGGATCCTTTCTCCTTTTACAGATGAGAAAACTAATATATGAAGTAATTTAAGTGATTTATTCAACTTTACACAAGAATAAGTAGAGGGCTAGTAGGAATTAAACTAAAAACCAGTATTCACAAATCTAGCTTGACCATAATTTACTCTCTCTCTCCATTCTCTCTCTCTCTCTCTCTCTCTCTCTCTCTCTCTCTCTCTCTCTCTCTCTCTCTCTCTCTCTCTCTCTCTCTCTCTCTCTCTCTCCCCCCCCCTTTCTCTTCTTCAGAGTCTTTACCATGAATGAGTGCATCACACTACTGGGTGGTCACACTATTGGGTGAGGGGGTCAGAAAAGAACAGCTTCTGTACAAATGACCCTTAACCACTAGCCTTAACCAGAAGCCTCCAATGAAGTGCTCTCTTGGGCTTGCACTCCCACCTTCACATTGGCACAAGAAAGAGAATGTCCCAGAAAGCCAGAACTTCAATAAAGTTTCTGGTTAAGTTTAGGGCTATTTGAACAGTCTCTCCTCTGCTGACTCCCTCACCAAATAATGTGATTCACCCATTTATAATAAACACTTGATTGGAATGGAGTGAACTGCAACTTATCTTTCTCTAGAGAACACCATTTCTAAAAGTGCAACCAGTAAATAAACCAAATTTAAGGGCAAATAAATTTTTTCCAGGAAGCTATAAGGTAGGAGATAAGGAGGAAGGAGAAGGGGAGGGATCCATTTACCTGGTCCCAGTGCAGTAGTAAACTCTGTCCAGGCAGATAACTAATTAACCTGATCAATGAACCAGACAAGGCTCCAACTGCTCTTAATGATATTTGGTTCTAGGTAGTAGCACCCTTCCCTTACAATTCATGCTGTATCATCTTCCCTTCATTCTGAGGTTCCAAAATCCCCATGCTTCTCCTTCACTTGATATTTTAGTCCCTAGTTCCAGCTCTTAAAACTAGAGGGAAATATGTGTACCATCAACCTCTGAGCTGATAAGGACTATGAGTATGTGTACAAATATGCATTTATCACTTTTTTTTAGTGTGGGAAGAAAGTGAGAGAGAAAACAAGAGGGAAAAGGAGAAAGACAGAAAGAGCCAGAGCCAGATAGACCTTATTGACAACCTATAGATTGCTTATGTGGGGAAAAACATAGATAAGTTTGTTTGAGCAATTACAGAAAAAGTTTATGATGATACAGAGATAAGCTTCCAATAGCAAAAGAAGAAGTGTGGCCCTTTGGACACTTAATTTCATCAAGGAGCATTGAGGGAATTTAATTAAAAAAAAAACCCACAAAGATCCTAGGGGTACATTCATTCAATTCTGAGGGTTTGAATAGATAAAGAAAAGAGGTTAAATGGAATGCACTGGCATAGAAAGGAGGAAGAAGAGGATAAAATGTGCTATTTCTCATAATTAGAGTGCATGAGTAGAATAATACAAAAGCATTGAGGAAATGAATGGGAATCAGATGAACCTCACTCAACTGAAACAAACATAGGAGGACTGAACACAAGTACACATAATTTGACACAAAAATACATGGATCTCCACCAAGAAACAGGCAAGATGTCAGTGAGGATTATTAAGAGGAAGGGAGGGAAAAGCTGCAATCAGTACAAACATTCTGACCCTCAAATGGGAAGGGAGATAAAAAGAAGGGGGATGAAAAGAAGTAAAACCTAAACTGAGAAATAGCTGAATAAATTGTGGTAAAAAAAAATCCTGGAATATTATTACGACAGTAGAAACTAAGAAAGAGATGATTTTAGTATGTCTCATATAGTAAAAATTGATACAGAGTGAAGTGAATATGACCAGAAAACCTATATAAGGATGGCAAAATGGTAAAGAAAAACAATTTTGAAAGACATAAGAGCTCTCATCAATGCTTTGACTAAATAGTTCACCAGAGGACCTATAATAAAACATGTTATCCCTCTCCATATATGGGGGTGATAAAACAAAATACAAAAATAGAGACATACTTTTTCAGATAAGGTTAATTTGTTGATTCAGTTAGATTGACTTTTATTTTTTGTTAGAAGCTTGTTTTCATTTTTATTTCTTTCAATGTTTAATGGAGAGGAATATGTAGGTCTGAGTGAGGGAGGGTAGCAATAGGGATGCCACCCCCAAAAGCCAAAGGAAACATTGAAAATATGCAGAAAAGAACAGAATGAACTCCAGAAAGAATTATTATTATATTATTATATTATTATTATTTATTATTATTATTATTATTATTATTATTTGGCTAGGCAATGGGGTTAAGTGACTTGCCCAGGGTTACATAGCTAGAAAGTGTTATGTGTCTGAGGCTGGATTTGAACTCAGGTCCTCCTGAATCTGGGGCCAGTGCTCCATCCACTGCACCACCTACCTGCCCCCAGAAAGAATCATTTTAAAGCATTGTATAGAATTCATTATATACTTTTTAAAGCAAATGTTATAAAATGCAGATTCATGGTTTCATAGAGCATCTTTTTATGTTCTTCTATAATTATAAAAATGCTTTTTTACTTTTGGAAAACAAACTAAACCCAACATATATTTATTACTTATAGTTAGATTATATATATACATATATATATATATACACATACATATCTACATATATATATATATGTAGATACAGACATATATAGATTAGGTAGATAGGTAGATAGATAGATAGATAGACAGACAGATAGATAGACAGATAGACAGATAGATGGTGTTACATCCCAGATACCACTGACCTTGTCTGGCAATGTTACCAGGTAGAAAATAGCTTAGACTGATGTAGTTGTAGTTGTTGTTGTTCTTCTTCTTTTAAAACTACAAATCTTACTGTATTTGATCCTATAATAAGACGAAAGGGCAGGTAAGTGGTACAGTGGATAGAATGCCAGGCTTGGAGTTAGAAAAATTAATCTTCCTGAGTTCAAATCTGGCCTCAGATGTCTACTAGCTGTGTGACCCTGTGCAAGTTACTTAATCCTGTTTGCCTTAGTTTTGTCTTCTGTAAAATGAGCTGGAGAAGGAAATGGCAAGCCCCCCTAGTATCTTTGTCAAGGAAACCCCAAAGGGGTCATGAATTGTCAGATGCTACTGAAAATAACTCAACAACAACAAGAAAATATTATGAAATAGCTGGAACAAGTAAAATTGTTCCCATTTTCCAAATGATGAGAAGGTAAGTAATTTGTCCACCGTCCCAAAGCTAGTAAATGACAAGAATCAGAACTTTAGTAAAATTATTTTGATAATTGGCCCAATCTTTTTTTTTTAAACTAAATCATGCTACACAGAACAAATATATTTAGCGTAGGCTAAGGCCAACTAACATCCTCCTCCTCATCATCATCATCATCACCACTAGCATTTATGTATACTTTTAAGGTTAACAAAGTCCTTTACATATTGAAATTAATTTGATCCTCATAATAACTCTATAGAGAAGGTGTTATTATACATTTTACAGACATGGTAACTAAGACTCTGAAGATTATATGATTTGTCCAGAGCTAAATAGCTACCAAGTGTCTCAGGCAAGATTTTGTCTCAGAGCTTCAGTACTGCACTCTATCTAGTATGCACCTGGCTCCCTCAACATCAGCTAAGTGAGATTGGGCCTCATTTCTGTAATCACATTTATAAGCAATAGATATCAAGATCAAAAGTCTTTTGAACATGAAATATTTTTAAAGAGACTGTTGGTCACTTGAATTGCAGGGAATATTACAGTTAATTGCCCAGCCTTCTGTTCAGTGTTTTGACTTTTATTACAGTATTTCCCCTTAGTTCCTTTAGGCAGGGAGAGAGGAAGAGTAACTAATCAATGTGAGAATGGAAAAACAAACCGCCAGCGGTACTGTCAAACTCTGACTTTTCCTCAGGTTGGCAGTCAACATCAATGGTATTCAGTTCTTCAGGAGGTGTTCTTTTGATAAATGGAACCCTTGTGACCCTGGCAGATTGGCAGCATGCTCTAACTCAGATTTGATTGATCAACCAGAGGAGCATATGTGAGGTCCAGAATAATGGCTTGAGCTGTTATGCTTTTTATGTTTCCTTTCAAATTTAAACCTTTGCTGAACAATTCTTCCATTTTAACAGGTATGTATTTTTGCCTTATAATTCATTCCGAAATAGATTTGTGTAGATGTGTTTCTTTATATTATTGATAGTATATCATTTAATTATACATCTCGTGCTATCCTTTTAATGTTTTAATGGTCTAATGTTTCTCACTCTAAAATATATCAGTTGTTCAATGAAAACAAAAATATGAAAAAAAGATCAAATATTACTTACAGATTGTAAAATAAAACTGTGCTTGCTGTGCAGGGGGAAAAAATCATATGAGAAGACAATAAGGAAGCTTCACTTGCCTACTTTAAACAATATCCATAAAAGCTCTCTGAGAATATGCATTTGCAGAGGAAAAATTGAAACTTTTCTAAATAGTTACCTGAGGGAAAAATGAATATATTTAAAGGCTAACACTTTAGAAAATGTTTGTCCTTATACAACAATTTCAGAGGGATGTTGTGATAATCTTTTGTATATCGATGCTCGAATTTTAATAGTATAATACTTAAATGATTTGGCATCTCTTATAAAGTCTCAATTCTGGTAGCTGCTTTTTCCCCAACCCTTTTTTGGTTATTGAGAGAGTGATTAGGACACAAAATAATTGAAATGAAGGTAAGTGAGGGTCTATCTTTTTTTCTTCGATGACTGAAAAAAATACAATTCAATTCAGTTCAATTCTAAAAAACACTTAAAAACACCTACTTTTGCAAGGCACTGCGATAAGTGCTAGGGAAATAAATACAAAATTGGATATATCCTTATATTCAAGGAGCTTAAAATCTACTGGAGGGATACATCCTGCAGTGTGTTGTGTCTGGAATCAGAGGATCTTGGTTCATATCTTAGCTCTGCCATTTATGAACTGTAAGGCCTTTGGCAAACCATTTACCCTCTCTAGGAGTAAGTTTCTTCATTTGTGAAATGAAGGTGTTGAACTAGATGACATCTGAAGTCACTCTTAGTTCCCAATTTATGGTAATGATATACATGGATAAGTAAACATATGTTTATTTAAAGAAAGGAGTGAATCAGGGGCATTGTAAGACTCTGATGAGATAATGGAAATAAAGCATTTTTTGAACCATGAAATGCTATATAAATGGTGGTTTTCATTACTTTATCACTATTATTATTATTATTATTATTATGCTACAGTCATCAGGTTGTAATATCTTCCTGAACTATAGCAATGTTTACAAAGCAATGGTACATATTTAGCAAACAGAATCTCTAATTATATAAATATTTATATATGTATATTGTATATATATACATATATATATAAATTTTAAGTGTTTAAACACAGTATTTTAAACACTTTTAACTTTAATATGCATTATTAACCATTAAATCTATACAATCAACAAAACAAGATTACCCTGAAAAATTAACAATCAACTAGCAAGTTTAGAGCTGGCTCCCACATTCCTTGGAAAGAGTACTAACCTTTGGAGGAAAGCAAGAAGGTCATGTTAAAGAAATTTTACCTGAGCTGGACCTTAAAGAAAGCTAGGATTCTCAATGGCAGAAGCAAAAACAAATTGTATTCCTCTGGGGAAAACCAACAAAAAAGGATTAATATGAGAGAGAGAGAACGGTCAGTTCAGAGAAGAGTCAAATCAGTTTAGGTGGAAATGAAATTCATAAAATTAATTAACAGACAATGCATATTTAAATAGAGGTTGAGGCTAGATTACAGAATACTTTAAGTAAATTTAATTTTTTTTTATTCTAGAGATAAATAGATATATGGAGGCATTGAAGATTTTGGAGTGTGGAAGTGGCATAATCAAATAGCTTAAAATTCAACATTATATTTTTGAAAAAAAATCATTATACTAACCCTAACTGAAATATAAATTATAAGAATTACGTGGGGGGAAGAATCTATTCCAAATTTGTTCATGTGTTTCATCACACATTCTCTTAAACATAGGTACAAAGTGCTTACAAAGCAGGAAACATGGGGCTAGATGCTTAGGAAGAAATGTGTAGATGCAGTACAATTTTTGGACTCATAAAATTTAGAGGCAGTCTATCATTATATAGGTAATGATGATAATAAGTGATAAAAAACAAAGTGTTTGGTGAGGGGCAAGATGATTACTGACTTTGATATCAGAGACACCATCATGGAGGTAGGAGGAATAGATTTGTGCTTTAAAGGATAAATAGGAATTCAACAGGGGAGCTGGAAAAAGAACATTCCATACTTAGGGAATAATTTGCACTCTGCAATTAGTCTAAGCTTCCAATGTCAATCAGAGATGAGGTCCCATGTCCCATTCCAGAGCTCATTTGATTAGATGATACTTCCCTTAAGTATTTGGCAGAGAAGAAATTCAACTTTATAAAATTGAGGACAGGCAGTACAGTGACCTACAGAATTCACTTAGTTGTCTCAATCATAGAAGAGTTTATCAGCTCATTTAACATGATGTGAATATGGTTTTCCTCATGTTTAATGGCCCATATCTTATCCAGTGAGCAAGCATTTCCCTGAGTGTCAGTTTAGTAACTCATGCCAAACTCTTAAATTTCCAATTTCCACTACATTTTGCATGAACTGAACCTTTTCTCTTTCAAGCTACCATTTAGTGAATGAATATGAGTAAAAATTTGGCAAATGTTATTAAATATTCAAAAACAATTAATAGATGGATAATATAGATATCTGCCTAAATTATTGCTAGTGAGGAATTTACTTAGGAAAATTTAATCTGTTTTATTTTCTTTTACTTCTTGTAAAACAGTAAATCCTTTAAATGTTATCACTTCAAGGAACACAGGTTTGTAAAGATTTTAAAAATTCCACTAAAATTGAATATATAATTCCTGTTTAAATGGAAAATTTTAAAATATAGTGAATACCCTAATGATGTTTATATTGATTAATAAGATTAATGTTGAGCTTTACAGACAAACAATTTAAATCAAGTTAGTTAGGTTTTTTTTTTTTTAATACATTCCATTATATATAAGACCATGGTTTATTCTATGAAATTTCTTTTTATACTCAATCTGTATATGGAGGTCCTGGGGAAGAATTTTTGTCTACCAAAGCAGATTAGCACTATCTCTGTAGGGAGTTGACTGGGGCATTATGAATTAAAGTAGTAGTAGTAATAGTAGTAGTAATAGTAGTAGTAGTAGTAGTAGTAGTAGTAGTAGTAGTATAAGTAGTAGTAGTAGTAGTAGCAGCAGCAGTAATTGTAGTAGTAGTAGTAGTAGTAGTTGTCATTGATCCTTCATTTTCAAAGAGCACCAGTGACATCACAGGGTGATGTCTTCACTCCTATGTGAATTGGACTTAAGTGAGTCAGAGTTGCACAAAATCATCAGCCTCACTCTCTTGCAGAGACATTTAAGTCCAGTGGCAAGACAAAAATTGGAAAGATGGCAATGGCCTGGAATGCAACAGGTGACCTTGGTGTCTTCAGTGTTTGACCAAGCTCTAAGCACTCTACAGTTCTGCATCAGCTGCCTTCATGGCCACTGAAAAAAAAAATTGTTCTCATCTCCCCATTCTGCTGAGAGAAATCTTTACATTCTTGTAATAGGCACTCCCCTAATTCACTGATTGATTTGAAGCACATCGATTAGCCTCAACCAGGTTTAGCCCATCTGCTGAGGTGTGGACGCTGCACGTGCTATAGCTTCTTGGAGCTACCAGGGAGACTTGGGTGATAGGTCAAAGGTGAATGAGCAGTCCTGAAATGTTCTTAGAAAGCCCTCACAAAATAGGTACTAGTCCTCCTTGAAAACTTCACCAAGCAATAACAAAGGCTGTTTACAAGTATACCCCATTGTACTGATTTGCTGAATATGTCCAAAAATGAATTAGATTGCAATAGAGATCATAAAATGATTTAGATCCAAGAGGGATCTAAAGGCCCTCCAGGGACAATAACTGAGAGATCTCTGCCAATAGTATGTCAAAAAATGCCTGAGACCTGTGGGTTTAACTCCATACCAGGTTATTATCACTCAAAAAGCTAACAAGGTAATCCTTAAGAAAGTCAGACAGTGATCAATAGTTTATGCAAAGAAATGCTAAAGATAGTGTAACATACTACTGAAGGCTATAAAAGTTTAACACCACTGTAACCTAGCAATATGTGACATGCTGTTTAGAATTTTACCTCAAAAATGGGTTATCTTTCATGCACCGATGAACAACAAATCCCTATACTACAAACACAGATCTTTAACTGTCCTAGAGAACTAAACCCACAAACTGTACTAAAATAAGTTCATTATGACTGTTGTCTATAATCACATGGACATAACATTGATTCATAAAACTTAAGAACAATATTTTGTGATGGCTATTGCCATCTCAAATGTCTGTCATCTCCAAGCTACATTGAATGAACAAGTCTTCCAATTATGGTAATCTGGATGAGAAAATCAAAATCATGTTAGAATAGGATGAGGTCCAACATGTTGCCAAGTCTATTTTGGGAGATGTAGTAGACATACTTTCAGTGAACTTACTGATCAGTCTACAGCCAAATCCATTTATTCAACTACCAAAAGCAGTTGTTTTATACCCTTATCTAATAGCCTGAGAACTCTAAATATACCACCACCACTACTATTACTGAACTAATAATATAGCATTTAAAAGCTTTCAAAAAGCTTCACATCAGTCATACTAATAACTTATAAATATAACTAATAACTAATAAATTAATAGCTAAGGTTTATAAAGTACTTCATTTGCAATAATGATAATAATAACAAATTAATTTTAATAAAGAATTTTTAGGCTTGAAAAATGCTTCATATGTAATGATGATGATGATAACAATTATTTGCCTAGCATTTTAAGCTTTGCAAGGCACAATATTTTTTTCTTTTTCTTTTTTTTTTGCTCGATCCCCACAAGATCCCTATGAGTTAAATGCTATTATAATTCTTATTTTTACAGATTAGAAAAGTGCTGTGCCCAAAGTCAGAAAGTTAGGAAGAATCTGGAGCAGGATTTGAATTCAAATCTTCTGGTATTATTTCATTTTATTCTCACAGCAACCATGTGACATAGATGCCATTATTATCCCCATTTCCCAGATGATGAAACTACTGAGGTAAAGAAGCATAGGATTACATAGCTGTAAATATCTGAGAAAAGCCTGAAAAACAGATATTTCTGACTCTGAGACCAATTCTCAATTCCTGATCCTGCCTGCTTCTCAAACACACACACACACACACACACACACACACATACACACATACATTCCTGTACCCCTATTATAAATACCACAATTGAACAAATGAGCCTTTTTTTTGTTGTAATCATCTGTTTAGAAAGATCAAATCATCAGACTTTCATCACATACAAGGTCTAGTACTGTGTCTTTATATGCAACATGACATTTTTTTCCTAAATTAGTTGCTTAGTGATTAATTATTAGTAAGTAGTTGGTACTATCTTTTGATTGAATTGATGAGTAATTGATGATTTCAAAGAAGGCAGTAAAGCCAATTTTGCTTGTAAACACAACATGATTACTATGAGACATGACAGACATGGAAGCAATTTAGGCTTTCTAAGCATGACACTGAACAAATAGAACTACTTGATCAAGCATGAACCTGAAATAATCTTTTCTTCTTAAAATGATATCATTATTTGTTTAGAACACCATATGATTACTTGTGTATTTTTCAAACATTTTCCCCCAAATGTCTTAGTGCATTTGGCTACATAATGATAAAAGCTGCATGTAAAAATTATTTTGGCTAGAATCAGGAGAAATAGTTTAATTTGGTGAAAAAAAAACACTTTCCCCCCCTCTACATGAGGCCAAATACACATTTGGAATGTATTTTCCATTTTACAACAAGTTGCTTTGGCACCATATAGACATAGCCTAAAGCTTCTACCATCTTTTTAAAAAATTTTAATGTCCTGTTTTGCAAATGACTGTAGGATACCTGATATTGAAAAAAAAGTTAATCATTCTATTGCTTCAAAATACCAATTATTACATACTGTGAATGTTAGAATAGCCTTTATTTCCAGTATTAATCATGTGAAATTAGGGCCTGTCAGAAACCCGGGGCTAATGCCTAACCTGCTTCACAAAAAGTTCATTTTGCTAACTTCCTGGTCCAAAATGTCTTCAACAAACTCTTGCGTCAGCCATGAATTTGAAGTAACTCTTATGTAAGTTGGTTGTATAAACTGTCATTTCCTTCTAAGTTAATTTTCTTGTGAACCATGACCTCAAAGAAAACAGAAATGGCATACCAACTACTTGTTATGCAGCTGAAGAATGACAATGGCAGAAAGTTCAGCTAAGACATAATTAGTAAGCTGACAAATACTTGAAGTGATCTCTAATGTATGGAAAACTGCAACATTTTCAGACTTTAGGTTATCAAGGGCAAAGAAATGATTTGATATATTGTTAAGAGATAAGAACTGCTCACAGATTTGCAATTCAGTATTGGGCTAATATCAAATCTCTCCAGGATGAGAAAGGAAGACATTACAAGCAGAAGATTCTGCTTGACAGTTAAAAAAAATTAAAAATATTTTGCTCAACTTACTTAGTGTTCTTTGAAGTCTGATGTAGGTGTAACTAAAAACTGGATTTTCTTTTAAATGGCATTTATGAGAAATTATCACTCTACATATTCTGAGATCTAAATGAATTTGTGATTTCTGTTATCATGTTGATATGTCTGTGATAAACCCAGACACATTTGCATAAATAGGCCTTCTTTTTCCCCAGCCAAAATCCATCTTCAAATTTAATGAGTGATCTCCAATGATTCCCCAAGCCAATCAAAGCAAAATCCCATTTCTCTGTTTTCCCCCATAGACATAAGTTTTATCAGCAATGGCAAGTATGATGATAGCCACATGCAGTGGTGTGCTAGAACCAACGTGAAGCAGTACATGAGAGATGGTTACAAAATTTTCAGTGTGAGCATTGCATCTTGGGAATTTTCAGGTGCCATAGGTCAGTGCTAGATTTATTGTTTTTTTGGTTTTGTGTTATTATTATTATCTAGACTCAAGAACGTGATGGAGAAAATGTTGATGATGTACTTAATAAATTAAAATAAATGTTAATAATAAACTTAAAAGTATACTATACATGCATTTTATTTTCAGAGAGTTAGTTATTAAGCATTTAAAAGCACACCAGTGGACACGTGACAAAAACAACCAATATCCTAGACCATCCCTGTTCATCATAACAAAATGAAGCTAAATCAGCCAAACAGCAGATAGTTCCTCAGTTTCACAGTGAGTCACATTCCCATACATTAGTGTTCCTATGATAGTTCTTCAGGTTCACAAAGAATGGATTCAAATAAAACAAATAAACCAATAATATAGATTATTTTAAATAAAATTTATATAATGATATGTACATGAAAAAAGTTTTATACTAATTATAACAGTTGCACTAAAGATTTTAAAACTCTATCATGCCTACCATGGTATAATGGGGGAAAATACTGGATTAGTTAATAAATTGAGGTACTTGGTTATATTTGGAATGTAGAGAAAAATATGGTAGTATTGGTAAAATGTAATTTTTCTAAAGTGTAGAAATAAACAAGGTTTTATTGTGTGGGCCAGTTGTTCATTACCTTGAGATGCTATTTCTGGAATCAAGACAAGACTTTAGTGACTTAGTGGGCAAGAGGAAAATTACAAGCAAATTTAAAAAAAAAACAAAAACGAATGAGAATAAGAAAAAAATTGTTGGACTCCTTAAATGGTTAACTTTCTTTCACATTCTAATATATCCTACATAAAAATTATAGGTTAATCATCATTCTGAAATATACAGTGAATCATGTTGTCCCTTCACTATTTTTTCAACAGCTATTTTTTGACTATCTTCTCTCTGCATCTCATCCTAATACTTAAACCTGATATTCAAGATCTTCTAAGATTTAGTTAAAAGCTACTTTTGAGGTTGTATCTCCTGTTTCTCCATTTCATACATGCTGTACTCCAGCTTATCTATACCATGTAATGTTTCTCAAACATACCCTGTAATTTTACAGATGTGTGTAATTGTTTGCATGAATTACTCCTCTTCAAATGTCCTCTCATAATTCCACCTGAGTAATGACCAGCAAAAGATAATGAAAATGAAACTTAGAAATAAATGATCTTGTATGCAAGAGGTGAATAAAAATTCCTGTACTAATGATAAGAATTCCAAAAAGCTTTGAGTAAAATAAATCTTAATTGACTAACAATATGGTATTTTTACTATTCTATAAAAGGTCCACTAAAGTTTTCAAGGTCCTAGAATCCCCATAGCCTACTAGGAGGTTAGTACACATTCCATGAACAGAGTATATTCAGGGGATGGTGTATCTTGAGATCCTTTCTCTTTTGCCATTATTGGTCAATTGATAGTAGACTAAGAGCTGGAAGGGATGTTATCTCATCCTATTTATTTGCTTATGAGATCCAGAGAATTTAAATGACTTACATCATGTTGCACAAAGTTAACTCTGAACTCTGAAAATCCTTTATCTGACCATAACATTTATCATTCTATATTTCATTATGCCTTATAACCCCCAACCCTGTTTTTCATCCTCATAATTACCTTCATTTGCTCTATCCCTCATTTCTGGCCCCTTCCCCTACCATGATTACCTTTTCACTAACTACATTTTACTCACTTCCTTATCACTACCTTTTGGTGAGCCATTTCCACCCTACACATTGTACTCTACTCTCAGATATTTTGTACTTTTTTCCTGTTACTAATTGTATACTGCCAAATACCAATTCTAGATTATTCCAACCATTCTACTCTGTACCTACTTACTTGCTGCTTTACTGACCTGAAGGAAATCAACAATCTGCAGACCATTTCACTACAAATTTAATTTATCTAATCTCAATTGGGATTTCATTGAAACAAGGCAAACATTCTATTCTTTTCTAATCATTTCACCATTCCACTCCAAACCACAGTTTTTCCAAACCTTCACACTTTTTCAAGAACCTTTAATGGCATCCTCTCCCCCCAAACATCTCTGCAGAAAACTGTTCTTCTTGCTTTGCCGATAAACATTGAGATCAAATGATCTCAAGATCAGGGGTTCCTATCTCTTTCCTCTTCCTCATCTATCAAACATCACTCAGATATCTTTCCCCACAATCACATTTACTCTGGTCTTAGATGAAGAAATGGCCTTTCCCTATGCAAAGACCAAATCTTCTATATGCATTCTTGACTCCATGTCCTTACACCTTTTCCAATAGATTTCCCTTACTATCGTCTCCATTTTATCTCTAATCATCTATATCTATTCATTCGTTCCTGATGACTACAAACACACCTATATCTCCCCTATCCTTAAACAGTTCTTACCACTATTATTCCCAGGTGCTATCATCTCATATCTGCCCCCCACACCCCACATGCTGTTTGACTAAATACTTTGAGAAAGACTTCTGCACAGTGTACCCCCATTTCCCCTCTTCTGTCTTTCAGAACTTCTTTAATGATTCTGATCTTATCATTCAACAGAATTTTACTTAGAGAAAATCACTAATGAATGCTTAACTGACAACTTTAATATTTTTTCCTCAATTTTCATCCTTTTTGATTTCTGTATAGTATAGGACATTGCTGATTGACCTCTATTCCTGAATATTCTCTCCTCTAATTTTTCGTGACACTGTTGTTTCTTGGTTCTCTTATTTGTTGGTTCCTTCTCAGTCTTTTTTTTTTTTGAGGCAATTGGAGTCACACAGCTAATGTCCACAGCAGGATTTGAACTCAGGTCCTCCTGAATCCAGGACTGGTGTTTTATCCACTGTATTACCTATTTGCCCCTCTTTGCTTTTTCTTAGTCCATGAGAAAACCTGGGCCTCTTCTGTTTTTCCTCTTATACAATCTCACTTGGTGATATCATTTACTCTAATGAATTAAATTATCATCTTTATGGAAAAGATTCCCACATCTATACCTTCAATTCTAATCTGTCCCCTGAAATAAAATTCCACATTACTCATTGTTTTTGGGCAACTCCGATATGTGCCCTATAGGTATCTCAAACTCAACAAGACAAAAGTAGAACTCTTTATATCCTATCCCCTTTACTCCAAGTGAATCTATCTCATCTGATTTTCACTATTACTATCAAAGATATCATTATTCTCCCAGTCATCCAGGCATAAGAATGTTGCCATCCTTGAATTCCCACTCTTTTGCCTCATAGGTTCAAAACCGTGCCAAATTATATTGGTCTTTAAATTTTTTTTGTATATGTTTTCCTCCTCTGTATTCACATAGCTGTAATCACCTCCCATCTGATTTTTTAAAGTAGCCTTCCAATTGGGCACCTATTTTAAGTCTCTCCCCATTCCATTTCTCCATTAAGATGCAATAATTATTTTTCTTAAGCGTATGTCAAACCACATAATCCCCTACATAATTGACTCCAATGGCTCTTTCTTAACACCAGGATCAAATAGCACCATTTCTCTTTGGCATTGGAAACTTCACAAACTTCCTGTTGTATATTTTTCCCCAATTTTCTTGTTTTTTACTTGTCTCCATGAACTATACTCTCCAGCTATCCTAGTCTGCTTGCTGTTCCTCCTAGACAGTCCTTCATCTGTCATCTTCATACCTTTGGTCTCCTATGCCTGGAAAACTTACCTTCCTTTTCATCATCTTTTAGTTTCTTAAGCTTTCTCTAAGTCTTAGCATGTATCCTACTTTTGCAGAAGACACACACACACACACACACCTAATAATACATTTCCTTCTGAGATCATATCCATTTATTTTCAGTTTATTTTACTGTGCTTACATTATATACATGCTGTTTTTCCCACTAGAATATCAGCTCCTTGTGTACAAGAGCACTTTTTTGCTTTTTTTTCATATGCCCAGTGCTTAGCACAGAGCCTTGTCTGTAATAGATGCCCCCAAATTGTGAAATAAATCTCTTGCCAATAAATGCTAATACTACAAGATTTTAAGCATCTTTAGTTTTGATAGGAATTAACTATGACAAATACTAAGTAAGATTCAACATTTTATGAGGCAGAATGTTAATAACAAAATATATGTAAATATTTAGAATGTGTTATGTAGCTCTCAGATTTCTGAAGCTTATCATATATGATATAGGGGGTCAGTCATCTTCCTCTGCTCTGTAAGTCATGACAGTACTTAATCTGCCTTTCCATAGTGTACAGAATTCCCATTTGCTCTCACCTTCAGAATTTTGCACTGAAATGGACAATCTTCATTTAAACATTTTACTCTTCACTGACATATTCTATCTATTCTTTTGTTGAACTCTGACTTACAATCATAATGGCAAACATCAAGCTTGCTATAAAAATATAGTTGTCAATCTCCTGGTTACTAATGATATCTGAATGAACCAAGCAGACAATCTTACAAACACTACAGAATTCTACTGAGACACCCAGTATTTCATAATGATCATTGTGTTTGTAACTGGATCTTATGTAACTTGATATAATCACTTTTTTAGTGGCAGGAATACAAGCTTTCGTGACTTATCACCTTATTGTGCTAATCAATTAATTTGTAAATTTCACCTCCAGTGAATTTTCTAGCATCCATCAGAGATCATTATCCTCATGAACTCTCTTGGAACACTTGGACTATATAATGGAACTTATTTGCTTGGGTTTTGTTTGCTCTTAATGAAACATAGCAGAAATAAACTAGGTTGTCCTCTATTTACTGTAGAATTAATATTCTTTCTTAATTATCCTGTTTATTATTGGAGAAGGACTGAGACAAAGGCTTATCGTACAATATACCGAGACCATTTCACCTCTCAATGCCTCATCCTACATGCACATATATTTCAATTTAATTTACAGTAGTTCTTGAAAATATTTTTGAATTATTTCAACTCTTTTAAAGATCACTGTTTATTAAAATTAATATTTTTTTAATGTTTGGGGAGTTAAGCTACATCAAAATTAAGTACATTATATTTCTAAGCTCTAAAAGACTTCTTAAACTATACTTTATGCTTTCAAGTTTGCTTTAGTCTAGAAGAAATGTATATATTAGCCTATAAGAAAAAGTGAGCCACTAAGAAATTTTAAAGGGAAAGAACATAAATATTATTAGTCAACGATGTGGATGGATTGAAGAGAGAAGAGAATGAAGAAAACAACACCAATTCGAATGTTATTAGAATAATCTGGCCAAGATATGGTGAGGGCCCGAAACATGGCAATGGTTTCAATGAAAAGAGAAAAAGAGACATTTAAGGGGAAAATGTAAATTTTTAAAAGACTTAGCATCTGATCAGAAATGGTGAGGGGAGGATGAAAAAGAGAGGAGCAAGGATGATTATAAGATTGTAAACCTGGGTAAAATAAAGGATTATATTGTCCACAGAAATAAAGAAGTTTTGTTAAGTGAAGGCATGGGAAGAGTGAAAACTATGAATTCTATTTTGAACATAGTGAATTTGAGATGGTAGTGGGGCATATGAGAAGTAGGTGGCATGAGACTGGAGTTCAGGATAAATATGAGGGCTTAATTATAAATCTGGGATCATTTTTGGAAATACAATTCAACACATGAAAGCCGACGGGATCACAAAGAGACACACAAAACTGAATATGATGGCACAGTACATATCATATGGGGCACCCATGATTGGGAGGTGATTGATGAATACTAAACCAGCAAAGGAAATAGAAGAAACAATCAGAAAAGTTGTAGAATCCAGAAAGTGTTAGGGAAAAGAGCATCTTAAGAAGTGGTCAAACAGACTCAGGAGCACCATAGATGTCAAGTAGAATTATGACTGAACAAAAAAATGGATTTAAGAATTAAGATATCATACATAATAGTTCAAACTACATAAATTCAAAATGAGTATAAGACCATATGGTATATGGCTCTTCATGAAAAAAAAAAAGAGAACCAGATCAGGTATCTTTCATATGACTAGGAGAAGAGAATCACTTACCAAACAATGGGAAGAAGAAATCATAGAAGATAAAAGATTTTTTTTTGGTTATATGAAACAGAAAAAAAGCTTTTGCGCAAACAAAATCAACATAACTAGAGCAAAAAAGTTAAATTAGTCCATTGAGAAAATTTCTTTGCATCAAATATCTTCTGTAATTGGGCTATGATAATTTACTAGTTTTCTGGGATTTGTAGCTCAGAGAGAAAAGTATTTCCTCTTAAACCTGAAAGCAATTTTGAACTATTATGATTTTTGAGCCATTCCAAGAATTTCATAATGGAACACATAATTTTAACAAGCTGCCAGAAAGATCAGGGGCACAGGGTAACAGGTAAAAATAAAAAGGGAAGGTCAAATAAAAAAGCAGAAAGATGGCTAAGCTACATCAAAAAAGGAAGAGATGACTGTAATTTTGTTTCTCAGCATTCCAGGGCCAAGAAATAAGAGCAA
This sequence comes from Phascolarctos cinereus, assembly GCF_003287225.1. Lineage (NCBI taxonomy): Eukaryota > Metazoa > Chordata > Mammalia > Diprotodontia > Phascolarctidae > Phascolarctos > Phascolarctos cinereus. The sequence continues at coordinate 134,859,513 of NW_027556402.1, read as the reverse complement.
AGGAGAAGGTGGGGATAACCCATGGTGGGGTTTAGCAAGTTCTGAGATTTGATAGGACAATGTGGCAAGGCATTCAACAATAAAATATAATGGGTAGTTGAAACAGTTAATAAGATCATGATTGTAATGGGAAAGAGGTTGGTAAGACCAGATCATTTAATGGATGTGATTAGGAGGAAAATGGCAGAGGGAGAAATGGCAAGATAGGAGATTATGAACAGAAAGAGGAATTTCAGAGTTCATGATGATGGAGGTAACAGTTACAGGCAATTGAAGAGAATAAGGACTGAAGACAAGAGAGACCAGGATGTTTAAGGGAACATCAAAATATATACTTAAAGTCCCTAAGTATAGGTATAGAGAGTGAGTGAGAGGAATCCTGTTAGTCAAATGGTGAATTTCTTGAGAAATATGAATGATATGGTCACCAGTCAATGAATGTGGCAAAGAATAAAATTTAGTCGTATAAATAGATGGAATGAAATTCTGAAAAAGAGAAGCTACTGAGTAATAGTGGGGGGGAAAAGGCTTGTCTACATGTGGTGGGGAAGAGACAAGGAAAGTGCCTACTTCTTCTGGCTTAGTGGGTGTAGGGGCACGAGCCAAGGAGCACCCAGGAGTAGAAAGTGAGGCCAGGAAAAAGTGTCAGTTGAGTATTAGCACTAGAATATTAGAAGAATATGTGTTGAAAATAATATAGGATAAAAGAAACTTTGTTATACATAGGATGGGGAGACAGAAAAGGACATGGGCTGTTTGGCCAAGTTGGATAGAAATGCAAGTATAAGAAGTCTGCAAAGAGGGAAGTGATTTTGCCATATTGCAATTCTTAAATACAGTGTTGCAGGGGACAGCATATGACGTACTTTGTTGGGATTAAGACGTGAAAACAAAGAAATTGCCTATCAATTGGGTAATGGCTAAATAAATTATAGTATATGAATGACATGGGAAATTACTGTCATGAAATCACAAAAAGTATGAATTCTGAGGAACCTGGGAAGACATGTAAAATAGGGGTATAAAATGAAGTCAGTGAAACTTGAAGAACAAAAATGATGCAAATAGAAAAAAAAAAACCAAAGGGCTGAAAAATTCTGATAAACATAATGAACATTCATGACTCCAGAAGCCTGATGAAGCATACTTCCTAACTTTTGGCAGAGAGGTGATGTATTATAGGTATGGAATAAGACATAGATTTTCAAACACAACATGTGTGAATTTGGTTTTGTCTGACTCCATATATACATACACATACACATACACACATACACACACACATATATAATTAGAAAGGGATTTTTAGGGGGAAGAAAGTTCTGAGGGGAATAGAAGAATAACGATAGAAGTGCAAAAAAAGAAAGAAAAAAGGTGCCAATGAAGATTTTTTAACAAAGAGAAGTTCAGCAGGTGACAGACAAATAAGGTAGCACTCGTACTACTTGGTTAAAGTTAATATAAATTAAATGCTTGACCTTGGCCAAGTCACTTAATCTCATTATCTAGCAAAAGAAAACCCCAAAATTAAATGTTTATGACAGTCATTATTTCATATAAAAGCTTTTCATGAAAAGCTTCATGAATGTATCGATGTATAATTAAATATTACAATACTTACACATGTATATATGTATGTATGTATGTGGTTTTGTATATATATGCATATATACATATATATGTGTGTGTATATATATATATGTATACATGTATATATATATATATATATATATGTTGCTTATGTGTACACGATACACATTCTTGCTATATACACACACACACATTTATGTATGTGTGTGTAATTTCCTGCCAGGAGGTGTGGGATAGAGAAACTGTGATTTTTGCCCAGCTACCAGTGAGGAAGACCAAATTGTTTTGAGCTTCTTCCCTTCAGGGTCCTGTGGTGACTGAGCTTCATCTTTCTCTAATGGATTTACAAAGACAGGATAGCTTGGGATGTAGATGTTACTGAGTTATGGCCGGGAATATACCTAGTGTTCAGTTCCTTAAGACTTGAATGAACTAATATTCAAGCCTGTAGTTTCTTCCCAAGGTTAGAAAGGAATGATAAGCAAACACTTGCACTTTAAATTCCAGAAGTTAATATATTTGGTGCCTTGAGGTCTGGAATTTCTGGTGAATAATTTTTAATGAAGACCTTCTACCCCAGTGAAATTCACATATTAGTTCATGTTTTGGTTGAAATGAATTTGAGAAAAAATGTGTAGATGGAGAAAATTATTAATTTTTTCTGAAGAAAAAAAACCACTAAGGTAGTAAATGTAAATTTTAGAGGGCTGGTTATAATTCCATAATTACAAAGAAGCAATATTTAGAATGATCAATTTTAAAACATTTTATCCTCACAGGTTGGAGACTAAATGATTTCAAGAAGATGAAAGTGTGAATGGCTTTTAAAGTAGGGAAATGTTCCTTTCCAAAAAACTAAAAATGTAATACACACACAAAAAAATGTTTCTGTGAGCTAGAGCTTCTGCTACAGAGAAATGTAATTGTCATTTTCAAGTCTAGCTCTATACTTTGAAAGTATCTTCTTTAGGAAATGTCTGTATTGTTCTATGATTTATTTATACAGTCTACATCTGCAATATTAGTAGTGAAGGGTCTAACTGCTTGCAACAATGCACATCAGTTATTGAGGGGCATAGCTTCTCTTGTGGCACTGAGTGATCATTTGAATTACACAGCCAGTCACCTAGCCAGTGCTTGAGTCAAAGTGAACCTAAACTGTCCTGATCCCAGTAACCAATCCTCTATTTCCCAGTGCTGCCTTGTTCAAGATCCATGATTTCAATTTTTTATATTTAATTTTATTTCCCAATTATATGTAAAAACAATTTTAATGTTTAAAAAAAATGATTTCAAAATACCTTCCATCCCTCCCTGCACACCCCTCACCCCACTGATAAGGTAAGTAATTTGAGACAAATTATACATATACAGTCTTGAAAACAGATTTCCATATTATTCATGTTGTGAAGGAATACACAGGAAAAAGAAACAAACTAAAAAAAGCAAAAAAAAGGTATGCTTCGATCTGCATACAGACTCCATCAATTCTTTCTCAGGAGCTGTATAACATTTTTTTTTCCATCATAAATCCTTCAGAATTCTCTTGTATTGTTGTATTGCTAAGAATAGCTAAGTTATTCACAGTTGGTCATAGTACAATATTGGTGTTACTATGTACAGTGTTCTTCTGGTTCTATTCCCTTCACTTTCTATCAATTCATTTAAGTCTTCCCAGATTTTTCTAAAAGCATCCTGCTTGTCATTTCTTAAAGCAAAACAATATTCCATTGCAATCATACACTAAAACTTCTTCAGCCATTTCTTAATTGATGGCTATCTAGTTTTCCCATTCTTTGCCACCAAAAAAAAAAAAGAATTGATTTAAATGGTTTTATGCATATATGTCTTTTACCTATTTTTAAAATATGTCTTTGAGGTAAGAACTTAGTAGTGGTAATGAGGTAAAAGTGAATGCAGTTTTTTAGCCCTTGGGCCATAGTTCCAACTTGCTCTCCACTTCATAAATCCAACTATAGTGAAGTAGTGTGCTAATTTTTTCACATCACTTGTGGTACTTCAGAAGTGTTTCAAATTGCACTTCTGTAATTAATAGTGGTTTAGAGCATTTTTTCATATGACTAGAGATGGCTAACTTTTTTCTTCCAAAAACTATCTGTTCACATACTTTGAACATTTTTTCTGTTTTTATTTTTTTTTCTGTTTTATTTTTAAATTTTCTTTACTCTTAATTGTATTTTATTTTTTCCAATTACATGTAAAGATAGTTTTTAACATTCATTTTTATAAGATTTTGAGTTCCAAATTGTTTTCTCTCTCCCTCCATTCCTTTCCCCAAAATAGCAATCAATCTGATATCAGCTATACATGTACAATCATATTAAGCATATTTCAACATTTGTTATATTGTGAAAGAAGAATCAGAACAAGAGGGAAAAACTGTGAGAAAGAAAAAAAAACTGAAAATCAAAAGAGACAAAATAGTATGCTTCCATCTGTATTCATACTCCATAGTTCTGGCTCTGGATGTGGATAACATTTACCATCATGAGTCTTTTGGAATTGTCTTGGATCACTGTATTGCTGAGAAGAGCTAAGTCTATTATGCTTTATGGGTGTGAAAAGTTTTGTAATTGTGGTCATATAGTTCCTCAGTTTCTCTTGACAGGTAGACTCCCAAATATTTTATATTGTCTGTTATATTGTATTTATATGTACAATATATTATATTCATATCATCTATAGTTATTTTAAATAGAAGATCTGTATTTCTTACTGCTGGGCTTTGTTGGTAATATATAGAAATGCTCATAATTTATATGTGTTTATTTTATATCATGCAAATTTGCTAAAAAGTATTGTTTCAATTATTTTTAGTTGATTCTCTATGTATACCATCTTATATGAAAAGAATAATAACTTTGTTTCCTCATTGCCTATTCTAATTCCCTCCATTTCTTTTTCTTCTCTTATTGCTAAAGCTAACATTTCTGGTACAATATTGAATGACAGTGGTGATAATGGACATCCTTGTTTCATCCCTGATCTTATTGGGAATGTTTCTAGCATGTGCTTATTACATATAATGCTTACTGATGGTTTTGATGGATAATGCTTTTAATTTAAGGAAAACTCCATTTATTCCTATGCTCTCTAATGTTTTTAATAGCAATAGGTACAGTATTTTGTCAACAGCTTTTTCTACATGTATTGAGAAAATCATATGACTTCTGTTAGTTTTGTTGTTGACATGATCAATTATGCTGATAGTTTTCCTAAAATTGAACCAGCCCTGCATTACTGGTGTAAATCCCCCCTCATCATAATGTTATCCTCATGATAAGTTGCTTCAATATCTTTGCTAATATTTCATTCAGAATTTTTGCATCTATATTCATTAGGGAAATTAGTCTATAATTTTCTTTCTCTGTTTTGGCTTTTCCTGGTTGAGGTATCAACACCATATTTGTATCATAAAAATGATTTGGTAGGATTCCTTCTTTGCCTAGTTTTCAAAAGAGTTTATATAGTATTGTAATTAATTGTTCTTTAAATGTTTGGTAGAATTCACTTGAGAATCCGCCTGGCCCTGGAGATTTTTTCTTAGAGTTCAGTGATGGTTTGTTAAATTTATTTTTCTGAAATGGGGTCATTTAAATATTTTATTTCCTCTTCTGTTAATCTGGGCAATTTACATTTTTGTGAATATTCATCAATTTCACTTAGATTGTCAGATTTATTGGCATAGTTGGGCAAAATAGTTTCTAATTATTGTTTTAATTTCCTCTTCCTTGGTGGGGAATTCACCTTTTTCATTTTTGATACTGGTAACTTGATCTTCTTATTTCCATTTTTAAAATTAAATAAACCAAATGTTTATCTATTTTATCATGTTTTTTTAATAAAACTTTTAATAAAAGCTCTTACTTTTATTTACTAGTGCAGTAATTTTCTTAATTTCAATTTTATTAATCTCTCCTTTGATTTTCAGAATTTTTTATTTGATATTTAACTGAGGATATTTAATTTTTTTGTAGCATTTTTTAGTTGCATGCCAATTCATCAACCTCCTCCTTATCTATTTTATTCATGTAAGCATTTAGAGATATAAAATTTTCCCTAAGAACTGCTTTGGCTGCATCCCATAAGTTTTGGTATGCTGTCTCATTTTTGTCATTCTCTTGGATGAAGTTATTATTTTATGTGATTTGTTGTTTGACCTACTCATTTTTTAGGATGAGACTATTTAGTTTCCAATAAAATTTTAGTTTATGTTTCCATGGCCATTTGTTACACATAATTTTTAACATATCATGATCTGAAAAGGATGCATTTAATATTTCTGCCTTTCTCCATCAAATTATGAGGTTTTTATGTGTGTAGTATATGGTCAACTTTTGTGTAGTTCCCATGTACTGCTGAGAAAAAGGTACATTCCTTTCTATCCCCATTCAATTTTCTCCAGAGGTCTAAAATATCTAACAGTTCTCTCTTTTCATTTTATTTTACTTCTTAATTGAATTTCATTTTAGAATCAAACACCAGAACATAAATACAGAACAGATAAAAGGAAAAAAAATCATAAGCTTAAATATTGGAACTTAATTATAAAGTAAGAAAAGAAAAAAAGCATGTCATGTGTATAACAGAACATAAGAGAAGAATCTAAATATGTAATGATAAATTTTCATTTCAAGAAAGCCTGTACGATAAATACTACACTTTATTTTGAGAACTGTCCATCTTAGCTTCATTGAAAGTTTTCTTGTGTTCTCTGCTGTGCATTTTTAAACTTTTTTCTTTTCTTCCCTCCCTCCCCCAGAAGGCTGCAATTGAGCTTAGATATATTTCTCTTTAGCTATAGATATATACATATAAATATATACATACATATACACACATATACTTACATACATGTATATATGTGTGTGTGTATACATATATATATATGTATACACACACACACACACACACACACACACACACACACACACTTTCCCAAACAAATTCTATTCCTGATCTTTGTTTTTGTGTTTGTGCATATCTCTTATTTCCTATGCTGCTTTATTCCTCTACCTACTTTACTTCTACCCACTACCTTGCTCTTCTATTACTTAGCCTGCCTCCAAGGATCTCTCCCCTATCTTCCCATTCTCATAAATCTAAATTCCCTTTTATAATCCCCTATAACTTATTCCCTCACCTTCCCCTCTAGAGATTTCTCTTTTGTCCTCCCCCCCATCCCTTCATCATTTTATTTCTTCTAAATTTTAAAGGCTATTATACTTTTCTAAATATATATGTATTGTTCACTCTTAAACTCATTCCCAATGAAAGTAGGTTACCAGAACTACCAGCACTCCTCCCCTGTATAACTCCTCTGAAGTGATTCTTCCTTTTGCGCTTCATTTGTATAAAATAATTACTCATTTTAGTTGTTTCTAAGTGGTTTTACTTTTTAAAGTCTTATCATAGTCTACCCCAGTCTTTCTTATGAGCTACCCAATTATTAATAAGAATCTTAGACCTACCTTTTTGCACTTTACATATATAAAAAGTAAATAGTCTGGGGGGCAGAGACAAGATGGTGGAATAAAATCAGTGACTTGCTTGAGCTCTCTCCTCAAACCTTTCTGAATATCTATAAAAATGAATCTAAATACATTCTACAGCAGCAGAACCCACAAAAAAGATAGAGTGGAAGAAATTTCCAGCCCAAGAAAACCTGAAAGGTCAACAGGAAAGGTCTGTTGTGCCAGATGGGATAGGAGCATTGTTCAGCTTGGAAAGCACAGACAAAGACAAAGTTTCAGGGAACCTGGAGCTGGACACAGGGGACTGAATCCGTGGTGGTTTCCAGATTTCTCAATCCAAAAATGCCAAAGATAACTTAGAAAGTCAGTGGGAAAGGTCTGTCAGACCTGGGTGAGACAGCAGTGTAGTCTGGTCCTAGCATTGGCACAGCCCCAGGGTGGTGGTGTTGGTGGTGCCTGCTTCTGGAGCTCTTGGCCCACAACTCTGGAGTTATCCAGTTTCTGATCAGAGGGGAGTGGTAGGGATCTCTTTGCTGGTGCTGAGGGAGAATTCTCTAGCTTTGTCCATGCTTGGATGTGGGATGTAGTCCAGGGGATAATCCTGGAGTGAAGAGGAGTGTTGGAGTGGCAGATCTTATGGCAGTGGAGAGGGAAAATTTCTCACAGTTACAAGACAGAAAATAGTGCTTGTAGCCACTCATAGACCAGAGCACAGACCAGAAAAAGTGTGAACACTTCACCTTTGATCATACCACCTAGGAAGAATTGAAAATTTACAGGTCCCTGGAAGTATCTCTGAAAACAGCTGTACAAAACCCTCAAAGCTTGGGACAGTACATTCTTCACACTAGAAGTAGAGCACTATCTTTTTTTTTTTTAACAATTTGTTTTTATTAATACATTTTGATTTATCAACAATCACTTCCATATGCTTTTGAGTTTAAAATTTTTCTCCCCCTTCTTCCCCACTAACCTCCCCAAGATGGCACAAATCTGATATAGGCTATACATGTACATTCCTATTAAACATATTTTCACATTAGTGATGTTGTAAGTAAGAATTAGAACCAATAGGAGGAACCACCAGAAAGAGGAAGCAAAACTCAACAGAAGAGAAAAAAATAGCTAATAGTATGTTTTGATCTGCTTTCAAATTCCATAGTTCTTTCTTTGGATGTGGATAGTATTTTCCATCACGAGGCCTTTGGAGATGTCTTAGATCCTTGTATTGCTGGGAAGGGTTAAGTTTATCAATATCAGTCATTGTACAACGTGGCTGTTATGGTGTACAAAATCTCTTGGTTCTGCTCAGTTCACTCAGCATCAGACCATACAAGTCTTTCCAGGTTTTTCTGAAGTCCACCTGCTCATCATTTCTTATAGCACAATAGTATTCCATTACATTCATATACCACAACTTGTTCAGCAATTCCCCAATTGGTGGGCATCCTCTCAATTTCCAGTTCTTTGCCACCACAAAAAAGATCTGCTATGAATATTTTTGTACATGTGGATCCTTTTCCCATTTGTATGATCTCTTTGAGATATAGCCCTAGAAGTACTATTGCTGGGTCAAAGGGTATGTACATTTTTATAGCCCTTTGGGCATAGTTCCAAATTGCTCTCCAAAATGGTTGGATCATTTTAAAATTCCATCAACAATGCATTAGTGTTCCAATTTTCCCACATCTTCTCCAACATTTATCATTTTCTTGTTTTGTCATTTGGCAATCTGATAGGTGTGATGTGGTACCTCAGAGTTGTTTTGATTTGCATTTCTCTAATCAATATGATTTAGAGCATTTTTTCATATGACTGTAGATGGCTTTGATTTCTTCATCTGAGAACTTCCTGTTCATATCCTTTGACCATTTATCAATTGGGGAATGACTTGCATTTTTATAAATTTGACTTAATTCTCTATATATTTTAGAAATGAGGCCCTTATCAGACTGGTTGTAAAAATACTTTCCCAATTTTCTACCTTCCTTTTAATCTTAGTTGTGTTGGCTTTGTTTGCACAAAAACTTTTCAATTTAATGTAATCAAAGTTATCCATTTTGCTTTTTGTAATGTTCTCTATCTCCTGTTTAGTCATGAATTCTTCTGTTATCCATAGATCTGATAGGTAAACTACTCCTTGCTCTCCCAGTTTGCTTATAGTATCAGCCTTTATATCTAAATCATGAACCCATTTTGACTTTATTTTGGCATATGGTGTGAGATTTTGATCAATGCCTAGTTTCTGCCATACTCTTTTTCTGGTTTTCCTAGCAGTTTTTGTCAAAGAGTGAGTTCTTATCCCAGAAGCTGGGGTCTTTGGGTTTATCAAATAACAGATTATTATAGTCATTTACTACCATGTCTTACATACTTAACCTATTCCACTAATCCATCACTCTATTTCTTAGCTGGTACCACGCAGTTTTGATGATTGCTGCTTTATACTACAATTTAAGATCTGGAATGGGTAGGCCACCTTCCCCTGCATTTCCTTTCATTAGTTCCCTTGATATTCTGGACTTTTTGTTCTTCCAAATGAATCTTATTATTTTTTCTAACTCTATAAAATAATTTTTTGGTAGTTTGGTATGGCACTGAATAAGTAAATTAGCTTAGGTAAAATTGTCATTTTTTATTATATTATCTTGGTTTACCCATGAGCAACTGATGTTTTTTCCAGTTATTTAGATATGACTTTATTTGTGTGAAAAGTGTTTTGTAATTGTGTTCATATAGATCCTGGGTTTGTTTCAGTAGGTAGACTCTGAAATATTTTATAATGTCTATAGTAAGTTTAAATGGAATTTCTATTTCTATCTCTTGCTGTTGGGCTTTGTTGGTAATATATAGAAATGCCAGTGATTCATGTGGTTTTATTTCATAGCCTGCAACTTTTCTAAAGTTGTTTATTATTTCAAGTAGTTTTGTACTTGATAGTCTCGGATTCTCTAAGCATATCGTCATGTCATCTGCAAAGAGTGATAGCTTTGTTTCTTCTTTGCCTATTCTAATACCTTCAATTTCTTTTTCTTCTCTTATTGCTAAAGCTAATGTTTCCAGTATGATACCGAACAACAATGTTGATAATGGTCATCCTTGTTTCACCTTTGATCTTTTTGGAAATGCTTCCAGCTTGTCCCCATTGTATATATTACTTGCTTAAGGTTTTAAGTAGATGATATTTATTATTTTAAGGAAGACTCTATTTATACCTGTGTTCTCTATTGTTTTTAGTAGGAATGGGTGTTGTATTTTGTCAAAAGCTTTTTAACAGAGCCCTATCTTAAAAAAGAGTTTAAAACTCAGGTAATTGGCTGGGAACACAAGCAAACAGCATAAAAGAACTCAGACTATAGAATCTTACTTTGGTGACAAAGAAGATCAAAACATACAACCAAAAAAATACAACAAATTCAAAGCTCCTACATCCAAAGCCTCCAATACAGTTATGAATTGGTCTCAGGCCATAGGAGAGCTCAAAAAGGATTTTGAGAAGCAAGTAAGAGAAACAGAGGACAAACTGAGAAGAGAAATGAGAGTGACACAAAAAAATCATGAAAAAACAAGTCAACAGCTTGCTAAAGAGACCCAAAAAAATACTGAAGAAAATAACACCTTAAAAAATAGACTAACCCAGATGGCAAAAGAGGTCAAAAAGGCCAATGAGGAGAAGAATGCCTTAGAAAGTAGAATTGACAAAATGGAAAAGGAGGTCCAAAACTCACTGAAGAAAATAATTCCTTAAAAATTAGAATGGAGCAAATGGAAGTTAATGACTTTATGAGAAATCAAGGAATTATAAAACAAAACCAAAAGAATGAAAAAAAATAGAAGACAATGTGAAATATCTCATTGGAATAACAACTGACCAGGAAAATAGATCCAGGAGAGATTATTTTAAAATTATTTGACTACCTGAAAGCCATAATAATAATAAAAAAAGAGCCTAGACATCATCTTTCAAGAAATTATAATGGGAAACTGCCCTGATATTCTAGAACCAGAGCACAAAATAGAAATATAAAGAATTCACCAATCACCTCTGAAAGAGATCCCCAAAGGAAAACTCCTACAAATATTATTGCCAAATTCTAGATTTCCCAGGTCAAGGAGAAAATAGTAGAAGCAGGGGGAAAGGAACAATTCAAATATCGTGGAATCACAGTCAGGATAACATAAGATTTAGCAGCTTCTACATTAAGGGACTGGAGGGCTTGGAATATACTATTCTGGAGGTCAAAGGAACTGCGATTACAACCAAGAATCTCCTACCCAGCAAAACTAAATATAATCTTTCAAGAGAAAAAATGGGTATTTAATGTAATGGAGGACTTTCAAGCACTCTTGATGAAAAGACCAGAGCTGAATAGTTTCAAATACAAGACTCAAGAGACAGACACAGACAAGTACTATGACTTAACATGTGCCTATGCCTATGCCTAGTGCAACTGTTATGACATTGAACCAGTGATGCTAGTCTGAATTTCCTCATATACACCCCACATAGTAAGTGCTATATGAATGCTCTTTTTTCCATTCCCATTCATCATTAAAAAAAAATAGTTGGAGTAAATTATACCAAAACTGCCTTTCTTGATCCAAATATAAAAATTATATAAAAACTATGATAAAACACACACAGTCACACACATACACACACACACACATACACACACACACACGCACACACACAAAACACACACGCAGAAAGGATTTCTCCAAAGGGTTTAATAAAAATTTTACTAACTGCTCAAAAACAACAACAACAAAAAAGTAAATGGTCTGTCATTGTTGAATCCCTTTTAGTCAGTTTTTGGTATGTACTTATGATTCTCTTGAATTTTGTATGTCAGATCTTCTATTAAGTTCAGTTTTTGTTTTTAATAACATATTGAAAGTCTGACAGTTCATCAAATGTCCTTTTGTTTTATGCAGGAATATGCTTAACTTTTCTGGGCATGATATTTTCAGCCTAAGCCCAAGATCTTTTGCTCTTCAATATACAGACTTCCAAGACCTGCAGTCCTTTAATATTTCTGCTGCTAGATCTTGTGTGATTCTAATTGCAGCACCATCATATTTATTTTTTTCTTGTTCCTTTTAATATTTTATCCTTGAACTAGGAGTTTTGAAAATTGACTATAGTATTCCCATGAGTTTTCCTCATAGGATCTTTTAAGTGGTGATCGACAGATGTTTTTTCTATTTCTACTTTCCACCCTTTTTCTAATCCTTCAGGAAAGTTTTTTTATATTATGCCTTGTATTACTATATCAAAATTCTTTTTTTGATCTTAGCTTTCAGTTAATTCACTCTATTATCCATTTTTTTAATCATCCTCTCATAGTCAATTTTCACACATGTCCTCTGTCTATGCATACTCCATAAAGTTAGGAATTAAAATTATCATCTCCCCATATAGGAATATAAAATTTATCCTTATTGGTTGTCTTCCGATATCTCTTTTATGTTTACATTTTTATGCCTCTCTTAATTCTTGTATTTTATCTTCAGCTCAGGTCTTTTCATTAGGAATTCTTGAAAGTCCTGTATTTCACTAAATGTTGACTTTCCCCCCTAAAAGATTCTATGTCTTCATTGTGTAGGTGATTCTTGCTTGTAATCTAAGCTCCTTTCTTCTTTGGAATATCAGATTTCAAGCTCTCTGCTCCTTTAATGTAAAAGCTGCAGAATCTTCTGTTACCTTGATTGTGGCTCTATGATAGTTGAATCATTTTTTTTTCTCTATCTGCTTGCAATATTTTCTCCTTGACTTGGTAACTCTATAATTTGACTGTATTATTCCTGATAGCTTTTTTAAACTTTGATCACCTTTGAAGAGGTGATCAGTGGATTCTCTCAATTTCTATTTTACTTTCTGGTTTGAGGATATTAAGGCAATTTTCCTTTAAAAAATTTCATGAAATATGATGTCCAAATTAGGTTTTTTGATTATGGGTTTACACTATTTCAGCAATTCTTAAAGTCAGTATCCTTGATCTATTTCCAGGTCAGATATTTTTCCAATGAGATATTTCGTATTTTCTTCTTTTTTTTTTAAACTTTTTTGATTTTTTTTTACTCTTTCTTGATGTGTCATGTAGTCATTATCTTTAAATTGCCCAGTTCTAATTTTTATAGAAGTATTTTCTTTAGTGAACCTTTTATTAACCTTCATTTCTACTTGGCTATTTTTGTTTTTTTTTTAATGAGTTCTTGAATGGTTTGTGCATCTCTTTTACCATCTGGCCAATTCTGGGTTTGTTTGTTTGTTTGGTGCTTTTTTCTTCAGTATTTTTTGTGCCTCCTTTATGTAGCTTTATCGCAGCACTCTCATTTATTTTCCCACTCTTTCTAGTACTTCTCTTATTTGATTATAAAATCAATTCTTCCAGGAATTTGTTTTGAATTTGTCACCAATTCACTCCCCCCCATTTCAGGCTTTGCATGTAGCTATTTTGACTTCACTGTCTTTATTTGAGCACGTGTCTTGATCCTCCCTGTCAGTATTGTGATTGTTTATGGTCAGGTTCTTTTGTTATTATTGTTATTGTTTGCTCATTTTCCCAACCAATTTCTTGACTTTTAACATTATAGTAAAGTTGGGTTCCACTCCTGAGGTGGAGGGGGACATGTTCCCAACAGTCAGGTTTTTCATGCTGTGCTGCATTATACTTTAGGCCCAACCACCACCTTTCCAACCATGTCTTAAGTTCTCTTGAGAAATCAAATTGTTTCACCCTAATATTTTGTTGGTTCTCCTACTCCAGAATTGATTTGAGACATTTTTTTTCATAGTTTTTTGAAGGTGAATAGAGGAGAGTTCAACCGTGTCTCTGTTTTAGCTCTCTTTACTGTGTTCTGTAATTTCGGTACTATGGAAGTCTTCCAGTGTGAAAACCCCCTCTATTTTTTGAGTGGTAAATTGTCTATAACATAAAATCACAGAGAGTTGTGTTAAGTATTTAGAGGTGAATTTACTTGCTCAAGGTCACTCAGTTAAGTGTGTATCAGAAGAAGAATTTGAACCCAGGTCTTCCTGAATCCATATTTCTTCTCTATCTCTATGTCATGCTGCCTCTCATTTTGAAACTATCAATTTTCTTTTTCTTTCTTGTAATTGCTTGACAGAAAATATTTTACATAGTACATCTTATTTTAATGAATTATGCAATGCATGGGAAGACTTGGATTGAGCATACTGTTCCAAGCATTAAAAATAATGTCAGTGAAACAGACTTGGGTTGATATTTAATGTTTCCCCAACATATACATTGTAAGACCATTCTAGGAAATAGACTTGTCATGTGATTTGTCTAATCAAAGGCACATACTTTGTTAAAGGCTTTTTAAATGAGTCTAGAATAAAGATGTTTGTTGTGGCAATTGGGCTAATTTTTTTACAAAGAAGTCCAGTATGAGATTCAGCAAAAGAGGGGACAATGCTACCTGAAAGCTAAGACAACAGCTTTTTACTTTTTTTTTCTTGCATTAGCAGATTTCATTATGCTGTGTCTTTCATTTGTGGCAACTTTCCCTTCAATCATATCTCCCTAGAAATTCTTATATAGTCTGTTTTCTAAGGGAAGGTTCTATCAACCCTTCATCTTCTTCTGGTACCTTTTTTTTCAAAAGCTTGAATTCTTTCCTCTTATAAGTTGTACTTCTTGAACTCTGCCTCCCAAAGGACAATTACTGCATCACAAAGTACCTTTTTTTGGTGTTATTGTTGTTGTTGCCTTTACCCTTGCCCAATATAATGTATAATCTAGGTGTAGCTACTACCTCTGGAAATTTCATTCTTTTCTCCCTTTATTGTTTCCTTGACTTTTTTTTTCACTTCCACAACTTATCCTTCTTTTACCTCCTCCTCTCTCCCATCTATTTTATAGTTTATGATTATCATGGCTTCTACTTCTGGAATAGTGTCCAGTGCTGATGCACTTCTCTCAGCTCTGTATTGTCCATCACTTGTTTTCTATTCAGGTTTCCTAATTGATGAATACTAGTATCTGATTTTCTTTTTTACGGAATTTCCTTCAAAACTTGCAAAATGTATTTGACATTGCCCTCTTGACTTAGGCTCACAAAATCTGAGTCAAAATGGATCTCTGAGACTTTGAGAAGAAAGCCTTCTACAGCATCCCTAAACAGTAATTATCCCACTATACTTAAAATAATAAGAAATGGCTGATTTTAAAACACCCAAACATCACATTTAATTGTTAGCCATTTTTTCTTATAACCTACTGAAATTCTACATCTGGGTCACTTTCCTCCATTGTTTTTATTTCTACCCTGTGGGTCCAAGTAAATCAAGTTGAATTCTACTTCCCATTTGACAGTTTTTGAAATACATGAACACTACTATTATGTTCTCTCTTGAGTTATCTCTTCTCCAGGCTAACCATTTTTAATTCCTTTAGTAAGTCCTTATGTGGCCTGATTTTAAATCCTCTAACCATTTTGGCTACTCTAATCTGGACATGATTTGTCTTGGCAAAGCCATTCCTAACATCATACTCTTCATGACAGCTAACATCAACATCATACTCTTCATGAGAGCTAAAAAGGATAGAGCTCATTGAAGCTACTGTCTCTCTCCTTTTGGACACTATATTTATGTTAATGTGTCCAATTATTGCCTTCTGGGGCTGGATACTGTCAGTGAAATATCTTCTATAAAGATAAAAATATGAAGGATCTTATATTGATAAGGAAGCCCTTATCCAATTGGGCATTTATGCAAGGACGTTTTCTAAGACTGAAATTGTTGTTTCTCCTTTGTTCTTGAAGGGGACCATGACATCAGGGAAGTGAAGCCATGACATGCAAGTGAATTAGATTTAAATGATGGTGGGCTGTGCAAAACCATAAGCTTCATTTTCTCCTCCACAGCCATCTGGGTGCAGTGGCAAGATACAGATCAGGATGACTGAAAATGGCCCTGGATGTAGATATAGATCAGGATGACTGAAGATGGCCCTGGACTTTCTAAGCTAAGGTCTTTCCCAGATATCAGTTTGACTGAGGCAGTGCCCATTCAGTGATTAAGGCTAGGTAAGAAATGAGGCAAAGGATAGGCTCTTTTATCCACTTAAATCAATTTGGGAGGGAAAGACCCTTAGGGTTTCTGGCCAAAACAGAAAGAATTGCTATTTGCACTCACTGTGAGTCAATCAGGACTCAAACAATGAACAGGTGGGACTTAGCCTGAGGCCTATTGTTGGCCAAGCCAAGAGAGCCAGAGTGATTGGGTTTAAGGCATGGTCCTTAAGAAAATAAAATATTGTCTGTAAACTCCAAGATATCTTGCTAGGTTTCAGCCATCAAAATTTATATTTCTTTGGGCAGAGCACCTACAGGTAAGGTTATGATACCTTATGTAGACAGAGGGAAGAGAAAGGAAGAGGAGGGCAGGGGAAAGAAAGAGAGAGGAAGGGTGGAGAGGGAAGGCGCCATTTTACAATTGGCAGAGAAAGTTATTTACCAGGACTTCCCTATACTAAAAGATAATAGGTTCAGTAAAAAAAGAAAAAAAATCATTATTAGGAAACTATTTAACATTAGTATAATGGCCTCATAGATTTAGAGCTGGAAGGGATCTTCGAATTTATCAAGTATAACCCATTTATTTCACAGGTAGGGTCACTGAGGCACAGAAAGTTTAAATGATTTGCCCAGGGTTACATAGTTAGCAAGTAATTGAGGTGAAATTTAAGCTCATGACTTCGTTATTTCCAGTACCAAGGAATGCTTCTTCTCATCTTTGAGATTGCATTTATCTGGGGTTTCATCCAAAATATAGGCATTCACTTATGTAATTCCCAAAGGCCTTTCTAACACCCATGGTCAAGTTCAATGAGATCTAAGGGCTATTTATGAGAAATTGACCTGATCATCTACCTCAAGCAAAGCAAATAGTCAAAAAGATTTATTGCCCTGATTTTGCCTTGTATTTAGACAGGTAGTCCTTTGAGTTAGTCCAAGCTGTGGAAAGAAATTACAGTTGGTCAAAATTCATTGGGCCTGTAATTGAATTTTAGAAACTGAGTGTGAGAAATTAGCTATACTTGCACTGATTCCCAAAGACTTTCTCTCATAAAATTCATCTTATTTACATCAACATTCACCTAGCGATAGGGTATAGTTGCAATTCATTTGATGGTAACTCTGTCATCCCTAAAGAAGTTGCAGGTGACCTAGAAGGTAATGGAAAAATGTGTTAGGCATATGTAGGTTGTAATATATTGTCAATGATAACTTTACATACAAGCAACATATATGAAAAACTCCAGAAAAAGAGGAGTGATGGTCAAATTCCTAGGTTGCCCAAATATTGCATTTGTATCCATTGACCTTAAAAGTCCTAAAAGAACACTTCAGCAAACTTGATAGATGCTCTACCAATGATTAATGGAAAAGAATCGTGCAGGGGGAAAAAAAGTTAATGGGAGAGTTGTGATCTGTACTATTCAGAAGAATGTATCATCAATGGTATTAGAGATCCTAACATACATTGAAACATAGTTTTCTTTTTCTGCTCCTGATTTGTACTCTTGGATATTGCAATGCCTAACCATAGTTCTCTATAAACCTAGCCTCTTATTCATTATTGCTGAGTTTCTGGTTCCCCAAATTCCTATCCTAATTACCCTGTGGATAATTTCCTATATCAATTCCAGATTTTTCAAGTGGAGATTTTCATATCTATGTTTCAAAAATTATGACTCTATTCTTGTGATTTTTATTTGTGTGATGTATAAATTGTCTTACTTAAACTTTTAATGGGAGGCAGTGTAGTTGGAAGGTAGGGAGTGTGTGTGGTAGAGTAGAAAGAGTATGAAACTTGGGGGAAATAGGAACTGAGTTTGAACCTCAGCTTCATCAATAATTAGGTAACCTTAGGCAAGTCACCTCAGTTCTTGGCAAAATTGGCAAAATGGACTAAGGTGACTTTCTAATATCTCTTAAATCACTAAGATGTGTGTACCTATGAGCTATTCTTGCACTCCTTATTAACCAGTGTTTTCTTTTGTTGAAGGATTTTGCTGTTTGATGTCTCTTCTATTCCCTTTTGTGTCTCATTATTACTGTCCAGCTTTAGCTACTCAAAACTCAATAATCACAGTTAGTTATGGTGTTACAAGAATGATTTTGAAGTTCATTTAAGTAAAAAATCAGATAGTGATTCTAATCATTTTGTCAGTAATTCACTAAGTTCTCAGCTTGTCTCTTTTATGTCAAACATACCATATAGATAGATGGATAGATAGATAGATAGATAGATAGATAGATGGATGGATGGATAGATAGAACAACCATGGAATTTGTAAATAATAATAGGAAACTTCTTTACTCTATCACTGACTCTATTTTCACACCTTCTAATGGGATTATGCGAAGTTTCTCTTTGCAACCTCATCTATGTAAGTTCCAGTTTGACTCTGTGGGGAATTTTGAAAAGCTATGCACAACATTACTCTTTTAAATCAGCAGTTTAGCTACTAATTGATTCAATCTGTTTTATGTAGTGAATTGTGGTAATTTCCAGCCAAAATAGTCAAAGCAAATAAACATTTCTCTGAAACGTTTTACTAGATAAATCCAGGTTTCCTATTAAAAAAAATTGCCAATGTAACTTGTTGAGCCTTTCCCCTGAGATTACCTTCCATTCTGTATATATCTTATATACACATAGCTGTTTGCATTTTGGCTCTCCTATTAGAATATAAGGTCTTTAAGAGAGGGACTACAGTGACTTTTCTTTATGTCCTCAGAGGTTAACACTGACTTAACATTGCCTAACAAACAGTAAATGCTTTGTAAATTCCTGTTGATATTTGACTGACAACTGTGCACAATCCTATTCTTCCTGGCATGGGCATAAACTCATTCAAATATGACTCTAAAATTCTATTGAAGAAGAATTTTCATAATTCTTCATGGTAAGGAAATGAACCCGCATTCTTAAAGGTTATACCAAAAAACAATGCAAGTTCTGTCAAGGTCTACCATATTGGAAAGTCTTTAAATACATTGCCAGTAATAGACAATGCCTGTTTTCCAAGGACCAGGCTAGGTAAGAATGCAGTTCATCTCAACAGGCTGGATGTGGCAATTGAGGAAATAAAGTCTAAACATAATTAAAAAAAAACCTTAAAAAAAAAAAGCAGAAAGAATGACCACATATTCTCCCTAAATCACTACAAGGGATGTGGAAAATAAAGGTACAATAATAAGACCTATGTTTTCAGACAAAATAAATATATTGATTAAATTTGTTTGACTGTATTTATCTGTTATGAGACAGGACTCCACTGGGGGCAAGGGAGGACCAAAGGGAAAAGATAGTGATGAAAACCAAAATAAAAAGAAAAACAACTATATATTTTTAAAGAAAATAATGATAACAACAACATCAAAGAATGACTTTATTCATCCGGAGTAAAAGGTCTGGGCTACAGCTTTGGTTCCATTTGGCGCTCATATTATAATGCAGATAGAGTAGAAAATAAGAAAATCTCCTAAAAAACTCAAATTCCTCAGTGTACTCATGTTTCTATTCTTCACGCCCCAGCTACCTCTTGAAATTACTATCATTTTATCTATTGATTAAATTCCCCTGTGTATTTTTAATTGGGTATATAAAAATGATGAAGACAATGAAAAATGAGCAAAATATGCGATTATATACATTTAAAATCTATTTTTTAAGCATGGTTTGTAATACCAGATTAATTATGAGGTGTTTGCTACTTTGTAGTTTTCTCTAAATTTCTGGAATAGTACCAAAAACAATGATTGATAGGTAGGTAGGTAGATAGGTGGATAGAGAGATAGATAGAGAGATGGATATAGAAAATTAGTGATGATGTAGTATAGGTAACTAGATATCTATATATCTATATCTACTATATCTGTTTCTGCTTATCTATATGCATATATACATGTAAGCATATATGTTACACACCTATTAATAATGTATATAACTATGTATATATAATATTTGCATGTGTGTACATATATGAGTATATATGTACATATGTGTATATATAACATTAGCAAGACCTGAGTTTATCCCATTACGTATTACTTCAAATAGCTATATGCATAAATTGTAAGTTATGTCTTATTTGTTGCTCATAATTTTTGCTTATGTGTATTGTTTAAAATTCCAAACAAATTAGCAAATATACATTGAGTTCCTTCCATTTGCAAGGTGGTATATCGGTTTATTAAAGGTGAAAAATAATAATGTCCAGCCAGTCTTAATGGCTCGAGGCTTAATGACAGAGCCATTCTTATCATAACAGAATTCCCTTGATATTCTCTTTCAAAGAGATAATTTCTAATGAACCTGAGTTTAATATAGTGCTAGTCTATACATAATCCATTTTTGCACATATTAGAATTTCATAGGTTCTATCTACACAGTATTATTGAAGTGATCTTTGCTAATATCAAATCAATAAATGCTGGCTAATATTATAAATCCACTAAGGAATGGAATATTGTGTAAAAATCCCTTTTCTCTCAAAAGAAACTATATTACATGGCTTTGGGAGATCAAAGGATAAATTTTCTCATAAATGTCAACCATCAAAGACTTCACCAAACACTTCCTGTATAATCAAACCATTGTACAAAGAAGTAGACCAAAAGCACAATTTCAGTCTTCAGACACTGTGTTCAGAAGCAATAATCCAGAATATTCTTTAGGGAGACTGGGTATTTGGAAATGATGCTCAAAGAGAAACAAAGACAATATTTTGTGATGTGTCATTAATCAAAACTTTCTACTTCAAAAAGCATTTATAAAGGAATATAGTAGACATGTTAAACTCAGTGAATCTCTCTTATTTCAGGTCATGTAGATATTTTTTGGCCTTGGAAGACTGAAGCACTTTTACTAAAAAACCTTGCTAAAGATAAAGGTCTCATACTACAATTTGGTTTTCATAGACAGCCTGGGAAATAATCTTACACAAATTTAAATATTTCATTTATAATAATAAGAAAAGTGAGCAAGGACATTTTGAAACTAGATATTTCCATTCCCTTTTACCATAGGCCTTGACCTTTAAGTCCAACATATATATGGGGTTCATTTCAACTTTGCTTTAGGTTTTAAATTTGTATTTTATTTATTTTTCATTTTCTTTCTTCAGGAATTATTTTTGAGTAACCCCACCTAGCATTATATCCCATGGCTGAAGCATAGGCTTTAGAGCTGGGGGGAACTTTGTGTTATTTATTCCACTCCCCTCTTTTTATAGATGAGGTAACCTATACTGAGATAGATTAAGGCCCTTGTCCAAGGTTACCTAACAAGTAGTAGAGATGGGATTCAAGCCCAGATCTCTGAACTCCAATCTAAGTTGGCTCCACCATGTCATGTTCTTGGATTCATTTTAGGGTCCATTCTGTGACTGAAATATGGAAATTTGTAACTAGGAAAATAATTTTTCAAATTTTTTTAATTTTTTTGTCCTGGAATGAAACTGTTCCCATGTAAACAAAACTATAAATAATTTTGTACCTTCTCCTGAAGTAAGGACTGAACTGAGCTTCGATCTTAATTCCATTAATGCTTATTCTAAACATTTAAAATCTATTCCTTCACACAACAATTATCTTTTATCATCCTCCCATCCCCACCAAGGGCAATTATTATTCTTTATACAGGAATATCATTCAATAATTAATCAAGGAACATAAAATCCATTGCAGTATCTGTTACTGAACTTTCTTGGACTAGATATCTCATGATATTCCTATTTTCTCAGCCACATTCTCATTTAATATCAAATAGTTAAACTAGTCAAGGTTATTGCTTTCTTTAAACTTGTTTCTTTCATGATTGAGGGATTAATGACTAGTATGTGTACATTTTTAGCCATCTAGATGGAGAGAGGTATTAAACGTGTGATTTCACCGGTAAAGGGAATTCCCTGCATTGACAGTTTGACGTCTCTCTGAAATTTAGTGTGAGAGAAGTTAGAATAGAGTTATTAAATTCAAATAGAAATGATGGCCACCAATACTTATATAGGTATCCCTATGGGCTGCATACTGATAGTCTTAAGATGCAATATCATCTATGTTTCATTATATTTTATGTTAAATATTTCCCAATTATATTTTATCCAATTTCTCAACTGACACCTCTGGCTTAGAGCACTGGCCAGTACCACAAACCTAGCAAGTATCCTAGGTGAGATTTGAACCCATGCTCACGATCCCAAGGCATGATCTGTATCTATACTGTCTCTCTTGAGAAGAATGCCTAATATAATTCTCATCTTGTTAGAGTCTAATTGCCCAAATCACTTGTGTGTTCTTAGAAAGAATGTTCAGGGCCTCAAATTATAACTCCATTGTCCATCAATAACCATGTTTGAAACAAGGGAGACTTCACTTGGCTTTCAGAAGAAGAAGCAAAAAAAAGGACTCTATTTAAAGGAAATTCTCTTAGCTACATATTCTAATTCTAATTAAAATGCATTAATTTCCATTTTTCCAAACTAATTGAAAATATGAATGACTAACATACTCTACTCAGACTGAAGGAAATAATCAGCATTTAATTTTACATTCAGAAATGTATGATCTAGACTGCAGCAGCACCATTTAGTGTTACAAGGGCTATTGGCTTCTTTATTAAAGATGTGCAGCATTGTCTTTATCAATTTGTGGTTCTCCATATTGTCTGTCACATTTTATTTCTCTTCTAAAAACAGCACTAATTAATCACTCCTTCTCATTACAAATTAATATGGGTTTCCTCTCTTCTCACAACTCCCCCTTTTTAATCAAGTAGCTACTGTGAGGCTTTTGTAGTTTGAAAGTTAACAAAAATATCACTCTGTATTTACATAGACGTGTGAGTATATTTATATACATATATATTATTGTACACATATAAATATATTATGACATATACATTCCATATATGAATATGTATAGATGCACATATACATATTCATATGTGTATTGAGAGAAAAAAATTATTTCCGTCTCATATTAATAGCCAGTTATTAAAATTGGAGAGACCTCAGCTTTTTTTCCCTGTCCTGTTTATTTCCTTGTTGAATCTCTCAAGGACAGGGCTGATGGAACATGGGATTAACATTCTCTTCATTCTGGTTATCCCCAATCTAACTCTAATCTAAGGTGAAACTCCCTTCTGCTTAGGCTTGGGTGTGAAATAAATTATTTGAATAGATTACCAAGGCTGGGGGTAATTTATTTATTTATTTTTTTTGTAATTTTTTTGTAATTTTTTTTCATATGCTTTTGAGTTGAAAATTTTTTTTCCCTTTTTCTCCCCCCCAACCTTCCCCAAGACGGCGCACAATCTGACATAGGCTTTACGTTTACATACCCATTAAACATATTTTCACATTAGTGAAGTTGTAAGTAAAAATTAAAACCAATAGGAGGAACCATCAGAAAGATGAAACAAAACTCAACTGAAGGTAAAAATAAGTGAGAGCAATTCGACTTCCATAGTTCTTTCTTTGGATGTGGACAGCATTTTCCATCCTGAGTCCTCTAGAGATGTCTTAGATCCTCGTAATGCTGAGAAGGGCTCAGTTTAACATTCTTAGTCATTGCATAACATGGCTGCTATTGTATACAAAGTCCTCTTGGTTCTGCTCACTTCACTCAGCATCAGACCATATAAGTCTTCCCAGGTTTTTCTGAAGTCAGCCTGTTCATCATTTCTTATAGCACAGTATATTCCATTACATTCATATACCACAACTTGCTCAGCCATTCCCCAATTGATGGGCATCCTCTCAATTTCCAATTCTTTGCCACCCCAAAAAAGATCTGCTATGAATATTTTTGTAATGTGGGTCCTTTTCCCATTTGTTTGATCTCTTTGGGATATAGCCCTAGAAGTGCTATTGCTGGATCAAAGGGTATGCACATTTTTGTAGCCCTTTGGGCATAGTTCCAAATTGTTCTCCAAAATGGTTGGATCATTTCACAACTCCACCAACAATGTATTAGTTCCAATTTTCCCACACCTCTCCAACATTTATCATTTTCCGTTTTGTCATGTTGGCCAATCTGATAGGTGTGATGTGGTACCTCAGAGTTGTTTTGATTTGCATTTCTCTAATCAATAATGATTTAGAGCATTTTTTCATATGACTATAGATGGCTTTAATTTCTTCACCTGAGAACTGTCTGTTCATATCCTTTGACCATTTATCAATTGGGGAATGGCTTGTGTTCTTATAAATTTGTCTTAATTCTCTATATATTTTAGAAATGAGGCCTTTATCAGAGAGACTGGTTGTAAAAATTCTTCCCAATTTTCTACCTTCCTTCTAATCTTAGTTGCATTGGCTTTGTTGTGCAAAAACTTTTCAATTTAATGTAATCAAAATTATCCATTTTGCTTTTCATAATGTTCTTTATCTCCTGTTTGGTCATGAATTCTTCTGTTCTCCATAGATCTGATAGGTAAACTATTCCTTGTTCTCCCAGTTTACTTATGGTATCAGCCTTTATATCTAAGTCTTGAACCCATTTTGACTTTATTTTGGTATATTGTGTGAGATTTGGGTCTATGCCTAGTTTCTGCCATACTCTTTTCCAGTTTTCCCAGCAGTTTTTTTCAAAGAGTGGGTTCTTATCCCAGAAGCTGGGGTCTTTGGGTTTATCAAATAATAAATTACTATAGTCATTAACTACTGTGTCTTGCATATTTAACCTATTCCACTGATCCACCTCCCCATTTCTTAGCCAGTACCAAGCAGTTTTGATGACTGCTGCTTTATAATATAATTTAAGATCTGGAATTGCTAGGCCACCTTCCCCTGCATTTCTTTTCATTAGTTCCTTTGATATTCTGGGGGCTGGGGGTAATTTAGAAGTAAATGATATAATCAAAATTCATGTCCAGCCCCTCATTGTAATATTCATTCTCTCATTAATTGTTAACCAATCAGAGTTAATTGCCACCCTTGAGAGCACCCCTCTTCCAATGGGTATGTAATTCAGGAGCCTGCCACCTCTTTGGTCTAAGAGAGAGATGGCCAAATGACCATCCTTTAATTAAAATGCTGGCATTATTAATAAAATGTTTAAATTAGCCAAAAATTATGTCTCTTGAACCTTTTAATTGCCACAGTGTATACCTACACACACACAGACACACAGACACACACACACACACACACCACACACACAACACATTCATACCCTTCTGTGAGGCAATATAACATATGGCATAGGATTTGGAGTTAGGAAAACCTGAGTTCTAGTCCTGGCTTTGACACATACAAGTTTGATTAGTATGGGCAAAAAACTTAGCCTGTTAGAAAACGAGGTTAGTTTGTAAGACTATAAGTTACAAACGATTTACCAGACTGTGTAGATAAAGAGGGAATTCTCATATCAGGAGCTCCCTATAATTATGATGTAATATGTTCAGACACACTCACTCCAACATACATACTTGCAAAAATACAAACACACATACACAAACAAATTTTGTAAGGCTTTTACCCCTATAAATATGGAATTTCATGAAAACTTTCCATTTCCAATGACAGATAATGAATGACATGGGAATAAGTGTAAACTCAAGTATCAGGCTAAACTACCTCTTTGATTGTTATGTACTTGCTTGGTGAGTAGAGATATATAACCACCTAATAAAGGCATCTCATAACAAATCTGGTAACATGCTAAAAATTCACCAAAAAGCCTTCCTCGTAAGATCAAGGCCTACACAATGTGAAAATATAAAAAAAGCAAATGTAAAACTCTCCCCTTTTGTTCCTCCCATCTGGTTTTTGTTTCCCAAAGTCTTTTGTTCTTTTTGGGGGGATAATTTGAGATTATTGTTCAAAATGATAAAGTGTCTCATTGATAATTTCTAGGCACCTATCTATATTCATAAGTCATTACTTTATCTTCTGTGACACCCACATTTTTTATTCTTCACAAATGTGAGAATTGTTATGGAGCAGTTTGTATATACCACTGACAGATGTCTTCCAGGAAATGCCTAATTGAGGAAATAAGAGAACTAATTATATAAACAAGAATGATGGATTATAGCTAACCTGAGTTCATTTCAGATCCTGGTGTAATGCTGAGCGACCTTAAGGGTTGCAAACAGGGTCTTTAAGAGAAGGGAACCCTGGTGCAGCTAGGTCGAGCAGTGGATAGAGCACTGGCCCTGGATTCAGGAGGACCTGAGTTCAAATCCGGCTTCAGACACTTACTAGCTGTATGATCCTGGGCAAGGTACTTAAGCACACTGCCTAGCCACCCCCCCCGAAAAAAAAAGAGAAGAGAACCCTATGAAGGATTTGTAAGTGTGTATGGGTAAGAATTGTATAGAATCACAAAGTGTGGATTAGTTTCAACCTT
Source organism: Phascolarctos cinereus (assembly GCF_003287225.1). NCBI lineage: Eukaryota > Metazoa > Chordata > Mammalia > Diprotodontia > Phascolarctidae > Phascolarctos > Phascolarctos cinereus. The sequence continues at coordinate 134,833,024 of NW_027556402.1, read as the reverse complement.
CAACCACCACAACATAAAACACAGTTCTCAGGTACTAAAATACAAATTATTTAAGGCAACAAATATATATTAAACATCTGCTATTTACAGGGCACTATGGTAGGTGACAGTGTTATATAAAGATAGATCTCCCCTCAGAGACTTTATATTTTACAAGGTGTAAAAAAAAAAAGAAAGGAAGAAGAAAGGAAGGGAAAATTGAACAAATAATGAATACATGAATACATGAACAGAAAAAAAATAATTAAAAGATGTGGAAGAGAACTAACATCTAAGGGTTTCAGGAAAGCGTTATGCAAGAAATCACCCCTTAGCTGAGCCTTGATGGGAGCTTAGTGTAAAAAGAGACTAAAGTAAAGAAGTGGATGCTCAGGATGTGGGACAGCCTTGCACAAAGACTCAGAAGACAGGCGCTGTATACAGAAGTCAGGAAGTAGCAAGCAGTCAGGTAGAAAGGAATATAGAACTTATGAAAGGGATAACATACGATACATCTAGAAAGTACCAGATTAGACTAGTGCCAGATTTAAGTTATTTAAATACTAGGCTTTGGATAAGGTATTGAAATTTTAAATGAACAAATATTTATTGAGTCCTGATAACTTCGATCAAAGTTTTAGAAGATACAAACATGATGCAATGAGACATGGCCCAAGATTTTTATATAGATATAGATAGATCATACAGAAACATACACAAATTTATACATCTGAACACACAAATATATCTACCTGACTTTGATACCTCATTATGATTTCTAAAACTATGCCGTAGGAAGATTGATACAGAACATAAAAAAAAAAATGGACCAAAATTTAGAAGCACATAAAATCAAGAACTAAACATGAAATTGCATGGAAACTTATCTAAGTACTGGCAAATATACATTGCTTCATAGATCTAAAGATGGGAGGGGTCTTTTGTTATTGTTTAGTTATTCAGTTGTGCCTAACTCTCTGTGAGCCCATGAACCACACTTTACACGAGATTTTTTTTTTTTGGCAAGGCTATGGGGTTAAGTGACTTGCCCAGGGTCATACAGCTAGCGAGCATCTAACTCAGGAACTCAGGAACCTCCTGATTCCAGGGCCAGTGCTTTATCCACTGTGCCATCTAGCTGCCCCATCTATGAGGTTTTCTTGACAAGGATACTGGAATGGTTTGCTATTTCCTTCTCCAGTTGATTAAGGCAAACAGGTTAAGTGACTTTGCCAGGGTCATACAACTAGTATATGTTTGAGTTCAGATTTGAACTGAGGTCTTCCTGACTCTAGGCCTAGTGGTCTATCAAGTGAGCATTCTAGCCACTTCAGAAGTGGGGAGGGGGTGTCAGTCCAATTTTACATTTTTAAAGACTTTTTACATCTAAAATTAAGCAACTTGCCCAAGCCTTCTTTATTGATAGACAGAGCCAGAATCAAGGTCCTCTGAATCCAAACTCAGTCTTCTTTCCACTGTATCAAGCCATAACACAGCTGTAAATAGATTATGAGGATGAGGCATGAATGAGTTGCAAATAGTACTAGTGGGGGGAAAGCCCTCTCCCATGAAATCTAAGATTTAGGATTTCATAGGATCAGAAAGAGGAATAAGTGAAGGTAAGAAAGTAAAAGATCAGAAGAAGCAAAAAGTACTAATGGTAAAAATCCAGAAAATCTCCCTGATTATGTAAAGTCCACTATAAAAAATGAAAATCAGTATTCCTTTTCTCTTTTTTTCCTTTCTGTAAAATAATGCTCCTTGAATATTTGACACTGCGGATACAGATGTTCCAGGATTTGCACCCATATGTCATCATTAGAAGTCTATCGATATTTAAAAGATGCTTTGTGTGCCAGGAAGCAGTTTGGAATGGTTAAAAGTATTGTGCCATTTGACAAATGTAATCTAGCCGTTGTCCTTGAGCCTAGTCAAGTCAGGATCTAGTTCATTGTTTGTAAGCAGTGCCTATCCAAGATTCGTGTTTCGATGAACTAATTCAACAGACTGTCTGCTTATTCAATTACCCATCAAAGTCTGGGCAATATGTAATCTTCATGTACTTTGTCTTCTCTGTGTGGATGGTCAGGCTGATACCTTTTGAGTATGTATAGATGTTACTTAAGTGTCCCTGTTGTATTTTTGAAGATTGATAAATCTGCAATCCATCCACAAATCTGGTAATTTGGAAGACCATACCATTTATTGGGAATTTTTCTTCTTTGTGTACTCTGCCTTGAATGTCTTTCATGACACTAGAAGGTACCTCAGGAAGCATGTGTTTCCATATTTAATACCTCATTTGAATCAAAGGATCAATAAAAAAAATCAGTAGATATTTATGACGCATTTACTATGTGCCAGGCATTGTAACAAACACTAGATATACAAAAAGAGGCAAATAACAGTCTCTCCTCTCAAGAAGCTCACAATCTAATGAGGGAGACTACAAACAAAGAAAATATATACAAGCAAGTCATATACAGGATTAAAAGGAAATAATTAACAAAAGTAAGGTACTGGAAATAAGAGGGGCTGGAGGAGTCTTTCTATAAAAGGTGGGAATTTAATTAAGATAATTAAAATTATCTTTGTGATTGTTAAAAGGAAACATCACAGAAAGTATTATTGCTCCTGCAACTCTTTCCCAGGTGTAGTCAAGAAAACATCAGTATCTACTGATCCATACATCAACTTTCATATCCCTACAAAATCTTTATGAACATCTCATACACATACATCAAGATAGAAACACAAGATTGAAATGTAAAGGCATTTTTTGAATAATTTTCTACATTAAACCAATTGCTTGTATATCAAGACACACATAAAGCAATTCCTATCCTCAAAGAGTTTCAATTTTATTAAATGCCAGATTGATATGACTGAAAGATGTGAAGATCTTGATGTTATGCTGTTTATTGTTATTTTTCTTTAAATAGAAAAAAAAATTGGCTAGGCACAGCAAAACAAAACCTTAAAGGCTTTTCTCCAATAAGAAATGTCCAGTGTACATGTTAAGAGTAAGTATGATTATTTGTTAAATGAAAAACAGTAATTTTACATAAGTTTCTTTATTTTACTGTGGTGTGAATAGTTTCTGTTTTTGTTTTTCTCCCACTCTGCTTATTCTCGAAAAAATTGGTGAAGCTTAGGGAGTTCTAGATTCTTTAAACTTCGACAGATTTTGATTTGTTTTGAATCAAAATGTAAAATAAAAATTATTTGCATGCATTTAATACTTTATGGTTACAAAGGGCGTCTATATATTAAAAGTTAATTTGTGAAAGTTGACTGAACTGTTTTAATTTGAATATTCCAATTGAATATTCCAGTGATCCATTTTGAACAAACCAACTTATGTGACTATCTAAATACATATGTGTATACAATAATGATGAAAATAAAAGCTAACATTTAAAGTTTACAGATCATTTTACTTACTTTTTTCATATAATTCTTGTGACAACTTATGAGGTAGGGGCTATTATTATTCCCAGTTTACAAATGATGAAACTGAGGCTTGGAGAGGTTAAAAGATTTGCTCAGGGTTACATAACTAGAATAGATACAAATGTGAACAAATTAAATTACATTGGGCCTATAGATTGCTTAAAAATAAATCCATAATTTTACATTTTTATTTTTCAAAATATATCTTTTCCCTTTTTTATTTTACCTCATGACTTTATAATGCATAGAGAATTAGACATTGTTAATCATTTCTCCATAAATTTTTTCTGTCAATGCATACAGCAAAGATACTATTGTATTCTAGCATGTTCAATACCAGAAGATCTTTTTATTAGTATCATATGTCATAGAAGCTGATTCTTTTTATCTGACATCTCATTGAACATGTAAAAGGTATCTCAACTTTCACAATTGTAAAAGGAAATATCGTCCAAATCCTTAGCTAGGTCATGGAACACAGTCAGCAAAGCTGCTACAGTTTCTGACATCTGTTGCAGAGAGCAGCTTTACTGTGTACACAGAGGCTACACCTTTCTTTTGGGTCCAAGTTGCCAAGCAGTAGGGTGCTGATGGCAGTTAGCACTGTGACAGTCAGCCAGTTTGGTATGTTTCCCCTATTGGAAGACTATTTCCTTCAAAAGTTAGCTTTGGGTACTGCTTTCTCTTATGTTTACGTGGAAACACAGCCAAATGCTTCTCATGCCCATCTGTGTTATATTAGACATCTGGACAATCTTGGCCCTTGTAGTCACATTAATGTGAGGGTTCACAGATTTGTTTTGTCAACCTCCGTAGTCCACTTTCTGCGATAAAGTTTTTGAGGGAAGGTTTTCTTTCTTGGGTTCCAGGGAGCCCTCCATCTTCAGGTGTGTGACTTATCATTTGGACATATTATATGACTAATTAGAAGGTGAAGAGTATGTTGAACTTTCAGAAGAATCTGTCAAAGCTGACATTGTCCATCTCCCTGGTTTCTAGCAGGATTTTTTACCACTAGGTTAAATTGTTATAAGCTGTGACACATTTTCTATTTTCTTTAGGCCTTATTATGTAGAGCAAAACTTGGAAACAGGGTCTTTTGATAACTACTAGTGATGGTTTTAGCTGAGGGAAATTTTTGAAAAGACAGTGTATAATTTCAATAAGATCAATTCTAATTGATAAGAATTTTTACACATGCATAAATATTTTCCTACATTGATTTTTATTAGATTCTGCTGTCATTTACATGAATTATTTCCCATGTGATTATTTTAAAATGTTTTTCCTGGCCTTTCTCAATCATGAACTTAGATGATGATGATGATAACAACAGTTAGCATTTATATAGCATTCTCAAGTTTGTAAAGTACTTTACACATATTCTTGTCTAGAACATGGAAACATGGATAACTGAGGAAGCATACAAGGGTAACCCACTACATTTCGAATTGGGACTAAAGTACTAATGCCCAGAAGAAAGTAGGAGTGGCAACGATAGCTAAGGAAAAGTTTAAAAACAACAAAAACAAAAAAGAAATGTTGAGATAAGAATAGTGCCAAAAAATGAATAGGGCCATTATTCAAAGTCACCAGGATGATAGATAAAAGGTAATAATTAATATAAAACTCTTTATTTTTCCAGCTAGAAGAATGACCTTTGCATTGGAAATTTAAAAGGAAAATGGTTAGCAGGTAAGCAGACTTACCCAAGGTAAGCCAAACCCTCAATAGGTAGCATACAAATGTCCTCAATAAATTCAAGTCATTAGCATCAGATAAACTATATAGAGTCCTGAAAGATCTTACAGATGTAACTACTGGGAGCCAATGATGGTGAATTTTGAGAAACTGGAGAGTGAGCAAGATGGAATAGGACTAGAGATAACAAATGTTGATGGATATGACAGATAATTGTAATATACAATATAATATTGGCAGCAGGCAGTGGTCCATGGGTAAATACTTAACAAGTGGCTTTCCAAGGGGGTAAATACATATATCACACACTTATTAAAGTTCTGCTCTATTAACATTTTCCCCAATATAGATAATCAGCAAAACAATAAATCAAACTCCCATATGTAGCATCTGACAATTCCTGAGTTGCTTACACTCCTGGAAGAAATGCGCACACTGAAAACTTAACAATTAGCTTTAATAATGCTGTGGAAACTCTTTCCAGAGCTACCTCCCCTCCCACCATGCCAGTAAGCACTTCAGGAAACTGTCTGTTTTCCAACAAGGAGCATGCACAGAGTTGCCCTTCTTGGAGGGCTATACATGCTCTAAGGATTAGGCCTTTACTGGTCAGTATACCACCAATACTATTTGACTTCTAAGTAGGGGAAACTGCCTAATAAATGGAAGAATAGGGACTAAAGCATATTTCTTCTGGCTCTTAATAGCATTTTCCCTGTACCAATTTGGCTTTTCAGTTAGCTTTATGATTTTGGCAAGTTACAGCATCTTCAATCCTCATTGTCTCTGTCTATAAAATATTGATGACATTTGTAAATTGTATTAAAGTAATGCAGATCGGAATCAACTTCTGGGAGCCAAGATATGGAGTAAGCTAAATTGCTGTAACTCGCCCATATTCACTTCCAAACAACCATAAAATAGAGGCCCAAAGCAAATCTGGGAACAGTAGAATCAGCAAAAAGATGGGGTGAAAAATTTGTTTTAGCCCAAGAAACTTGGAGAATCAACAAGAAAGGTCCATCTCACTTGGGTGAAATGGAAGCATAGTCTAGGCAAATGCCAGCACCAGGAGCCCCCACATGCCTTAGCATAGCCAGGGGAACCTGTAGACTGGCTCAGAAGACCACCATGTGCTTAAGTATAGCCCCAGGCAAACAGGTATCCTACAGTGGCCAGACCTCCGCTTGCTTCAGCACTTCCCCAGCAAACAGGCCAGACCTCCATGTGGTCAGTATACTCCGGGCAAACAAGTAGACACCAACCCTATGGATGCCTAAGCCAACAGGCAGCCACCAGCCAGCACAGTCCTGCCATGCTTCAGCATAGCCCCGGGCAAAGAGGCAGCCTCCAAAGGGCAGACTGACATGAGTGTAGACACAGGAAATGTAGAAACACTCCACTGGGCCTCAGAACTGACTAGACACCACAATTAAGACTATAGCTCAGGATCAGGTAAGCTACCAGACCCCTACTGCCTCCAATAGCACCAGCCAACCCCCACCCCACCGCTCAGCACAGCACTAGACATGAGGGTCCCCCGGGGCCTCAGGGCAACATCGGTACAGCACCAGGTAAACAGCCAGGGCCTGCAGGCCTTGGCACAAGAAGACTAAGACAGCATTTCTTCCACCACAGGAGCAACACTAAAATTTAAAAGAAAAAAAAAGGCCCCCTAAAAAAAAGATGAGCAAGCAAACAAAACAAAAAGAATCTGACCTTAGAAAATTATTAGGATGACAGAGAATACCAAAACACATACCCAGAAGAGTACAACAATGTCAAAACAGTGATGGGTAAAACCCCAAAGAAAAATGGGAAGTGGTCTCAAGCCCAGAAAGAACTCATGGAAAAGCTCAAAAAGGAGCTTAAAAATCATATAAGAGAGTAGAAGAAAAAAAATTGAAAAAGAAATGAGAGTGATGCAAGAGAATTATGAAGAGTCAACAGTTTGGAAAACTGCTTAAAAAGTAGAATTGGCCAAATGAAAAAGGAGATACAAAAACCCATTGGAGAAAACAATACCTTAAAGAGTACAATTGGCCAAATGGAAAAGAAGTACAAAAACTAATTGAGGAAAACAACACCTTAAAAATTAGAATTGGTAAGTGGAAACTAATGACTCTATGAGACACCATGAATCAATCAAACAAATTCTAAAGAATGAAAAAATGGAAGAAAATATAAAATATCTCATTGGGGAAAAAAAAAAAGAACTGACCTAGAAAATAGATCCAGGAGAGACAATATCAGAATCACTGGACTACCTGCAAGCCATAATCAAAAGGAAGACCTGGACAGCATCTTTCAAGAAATTATCAAGGAAAACTGTCCTGATGTCCTGGAACCAGAAAACAAAATAGGCATTGAAAGAATCCACTGATCACCTCAGGAAAGAGATCCCAAAATAAAAACTCAAATGAACATTATAGCCAAATTTCAGAACTATCAGCTGAAGGAAAAAGTGCTATAAGTGGCAAGAAAGAAACAATTCAAATATAGGAGAGTCACAATTAGAATCACACAGGACTTGGCAGCTGCAACATTAAAGGATTAGAGGGCAAAGGAGCTAGGATTACAAACAAGAATCACTTACCTGGTGAAATTAAGCATAATACATCAAGGGAAAAATGGTCATTCAATGAAATAGAATGATTTCAAACTTTCATAAGGATACCAGCACTAAGCCAAAAATTTTACTTCCAGTACCAAGAGCCAAGAGAAACATATACAGGTAAAAAGGGAAAAGAAAACTTAAGGCATTCAATAGAGCTAAATTGTTTACATCCCTACGTGAGAGGATGATACTTGTAACCCTTAAAATTTGTATCACTAACAGTACAGATGGAAGTAATATACATATATGGAGGGTATGGGTATAAGGTGAGTTTGAGGGAATAACATAAAAAAAAAATTAAGGGATGAGAAAGAGAAGTGCAATTGGTGCAGAAAGAACAGAGAGGTAGAATGAGGTAAATTATCTCACATAAAGAGGCAAGAAAAAACAATTGTGGTGGAGGGAAAGAAAGGAATGTTGGCAATGGGCTGCCCTTGAATCAAATTTGAGTCAGTATTGATTCAAAGAGGGAATAATATACACACTCAGTTGAATATAGAAATCTATCTTATCTGACAGGAAAGTAGGAGAAGAGGAGATTAAGTAAGGGGTGGGGAGGACTGACAGAATGGAGGGCAGATCAGGGGAGGTGGTAGACAGAAGGAAAGCACTGGTGAGGTGGGGGATGGTGAAAGGAGAGAGGACAAACAGGAGGAAAATAAGATAGAGGGAAATAGGTAGTAATCATAAATGTGATGTGAATGGGATGAACTCTCCCATAAAACAGAAGTGGATGGCAGAGTGGATCAAAAACCAGAATCCTACAATATGTTTTTTATAAGAAACAAGCAGAGACAGACGCACACACAGAGTAAAAATAACAGGCTGGAAACAGAATCTATTATGCTTCAGCTGAAGTAAAAAACAAGAAAAAAAACAAAACCAAGAGGTAATAATCCTGATCTTAGACAAAGTAAAAGCAAAAATGCAATGAATTAAAATAGATGAGGGAAACTATATCTTGCCATATGTCATTACAGACAATGAAGCAATCAAATTGGAAGTGCAAGGAATAATCTACCTGTCAAATCTATGGGGAGGGGAAGAATTCATGACTAAAGAAGAGACAGAGAGTATTATGAAATGTGGACTAGATAATTTTGATCACATTAATTTAAAAAAATTAAAAAAAACATTTTTGTACAAACAAAACCAATGTAACCCAGGTTACAAGGAAAGCAGAAAGCTGGGAAACAATCTTTACAGCAAGTGCCTCTGATAAAGGCCTCATTTCTCAAGTATATAGAGAACTGAATCAAGTTTATGAAGATACAAGGCAGTCTCCAATTGATAAATGGACAAAGATATTGACAGGTAGTTTTCAGATGAAGAAAAAGATATCCATAGATATATGAAATGCTCTAAATCCCTTTTGATTAGAGAAATGCACATTAAAACAACTTTGAAATACCACCTCACACCAATCAGATTGGCTAATATGCAAAAAAAGGAAAATGAAATATTTTGGAGAGGATGTGGGAAAATTGGGACACTAATGCATTGCTACTGGAGTTGTGAACTGATCCAAAGGGCAACCAAACTGTTCATGCCCTTTGATCCTGCAGTACAATTACTAGGTCTACATTCCAAAAAAGATCATACTACAGGGAAAAGGGCTTATATATGCAAAAATATTTATATTAGCCCTTTTCATCATGACAAAATATTGGAAATTAAGGGATGCCCATCAATTGGGGGATATCTGAACAAGCTGTGGTATATGAACATAATGGAATGTTATTGCTCAATGAGAAATTGTGAACAGGCAGATTTCAGAAAATCATGGAAAGATTTGTATGAACTGATGCAAAGTGAAATGAGCAAAATCAGGAAAACATTGCACATAGTAGCAGCTACATTGTGTGATGCCAACCATGGATGATTCAGCTCTTCTCAGAAACATGATAATCCAAGATAAGTACAAAGGAATCACAAAGGAAAATGCTATCCACATCTAAATAAAGAACTGATTGGAATATGAATGCAGATAAAAGTGTATTTCTTCCACTTAACTTTATTCTTTCTCATGGATTTTTCCCCCTTTTGATCTGTTTCTTCTTCCACAATTGTGACAAATAAAGAACTATGTTTTGCATGATAGCACATGTATAAACTACACAATCTGCCTATTATTTTCAGCAGAGTGGAGGGTAGGAAAGGAGTGAGAAAAAGTTGGAACTTAATATCTTATAAAAATGAATGTTAACAATTTTCTTGATAAGTAATTGGGAAAAATATAAAATCTTATTTGAAAATAAAATAAAATAATACAGATAAATACTCCAATAATTTGCCTTACAAATTATCATAAAGGCTTAGATTCTTATAATCTAGCCACTGCTCAGATTCTTATAATCTAGCCAATAGCTCACTAATGTTCAGACTCCTTAAGAGTCTGCCCAATATGACAGGATGTTCTAATAAACCTTGTCTTTGGCTAAAAGAAGGCTTGGGTTGAATTCTTTAGGACAGGACCTGCATGTTGATCTTGGGGTCCCAGCACCCCTACACCCCTAAACCTTATCATTTTGCTGGCCCGTATGAGGAAACTGCTGAACCCCAAGTTCTTCACCAGTTAAGACTGGAAGATATGTAATTCCCCTCCTACCCCTTCCCTTCTTGTTCTACAGTTGGGGTCTCTCTCCAAGCACCAAGGCTTGGAGGTGCTTTTCAGGCAGACAGTTACTAGGCTGTCTCCCACTCCTGCTGATGCTCTGAGGCCCTCAGTCCCCTGGTTCTGTTCGAGGCCATGGACCTGGGTACACCTTCAGCAGCATTGGAGACAAGGATGGATGCTTTGTCTGGAAATGTATGTCCAAATCTGTCAGTTCTCTGAACACTAGAGAACCGGGGAAAACTGCAGTTGCTTTTTGGTTCCCTGAGGGTTACTTACTCCCTTCCCTCTACACACCCCTGAATTCTCCTTCATGGAGACTACAGGGTAAAGTTAGAACAGATAAATATCTTTGCAGATTCTGGCAGTTTTGTGATTGATCATTAAGGAGTTTTGAAACTCCTCCTTACCACTCTGGTCACTCCTTTCTCCCACATCCTTCCCCTTGAGCCAAGAGAGTATCAGTTAACCCCTCTCACAGTAGAAGAGAGTTTCACCCTTTACCTCTCACCTTTGATTTTACCCTTCCCCATCGGGGAAAGGAAGGAGGAGGGAGGGGCAGCAGCTAAAGTGTGGGTCCCACTGGCAATGGCCTTGGGCACTGGGGCAACCTTTGCCTGGAAGCATTACACAGGTTCAGCACATCATGTTCAAGGTAAAGAAGCTAGCCTCTGAAGTTGGGTAAGCATGCTTTTTTAAAGTTGTAGTTTTAACTGTTAATGATGAGATGTTGATTCTCTGTGTAAAGTAATTTGGTAATGAATTTTAAAAAAAAAATCAAAGTCACCTGATTGGTAATATGTTTATTTCAAGTTTCAAATTGGTGAACTTTTTGTATCAGCTATGTCAAGCAACTTTTCATAATTTGGTTACCACTAAAATAATTTGTCTATTGTTGATTATTGCTTTAATGTGTGAACTTGCCAAAATACTTGTTTGTGTCTTGTATTGTTAAGAATTTGCAATTATATAGGAATCTCTAAAGACTGGCTTTTTAGACCAGAACAAATTTAAATTTGAGATGTAAATCCTGGAAAAGTTTTTCCTAAACTCTGATTAGTGAAACTTGCTGTTTGAGGTAAAAGCTCATAGGATTTTATTTGGAGTTGTCTGATGGATCATAATCCATCAATAATCAAAAATCCACCATCTGAGAGAAATGCCACAACCTACTCAAAGGTGATACTGGTGGGAAGTCAGCCTTGGGAAAAACTGAGAGGACAATTTTAGCCTCAGTCTAAGATGGGATCCCCCTGGCTCAGTTTCCCCATTATGTTCCTTTGAAAGGGAATGCTACCAACCTGGCTATTCCTGAGTCTGGCTATGAGGTGGATTTGGTATTGCATGGTTGGAAAACTGAATTATCTGAATCCAAACAGAACTAAAAGTTTTATCCTCTCAAAGTTGGGCCCTAAATCTAGTCCCTGCTTCATAACTTGGCCCTGCAGTCTTTTTTTGTCAGATTTGTGTCTTCCAGACTACAAGCCATTCACCTACAGTTGATAGCAAACAGTGGGTACCAGACAATGTCTCCCTATTGTTCCCTGGATGCAACCTATGCTTAGTTACAGTCAACCTCCTTTTTGTGTCCCCTTGAGGCAGGGATAGCTCTAAACCTCTTGCAAGCAGGAAGCAGTTTCAGAAGCCAAGACCTTTGCCCCTTACACCAAAAGAATTTGGATCCCATTTGTTTGAGGGGGGACTTCCCCCTGGACTTCCCTACATGGCCAAATCTCTGGTTTTTGCCTGAGGCTATAATCCCATCAACTGGCCTTTCATTGTGGCTACACCCAATCTCCCAATTCTGTTACCCTTAATCTAGCCTGGCATTCCTTTGTTTTCCTTCTCTATGTCCCTGGCCATTTCCCACCCTTAATCCCAGCTAAACTGCATTCTCCCTTGGCCACAACATCCAAGTCCCAGGAGTTCTGTTCACCCCAGTTTACTGTCCACTCCTAGATCCCTCCCACAGTCTTTCTGTATATAAGGTTCAACTTATTTTCATTAAGGTGCTTAGATTCTTATAATCTAGCCAATGCTCCAATTCTTACAATCTAGTCAATAGCTCACTAATGTTCAGACTCCTTAAAAGTCTGCCCAATATGATGAGATGTTCTAATAAACCTTGTCTGAAAAAAGTATTATCATTAAATTTATTTTTACACTGCTTTCATCATATTTTAATAATTATTACTCAGATTTTCAATCACAACAATGATCAAAAAATATACTAATTGCCAAAACCAATAAGCCTTGTCTGCGACTAGGAGGGAATTTGGTGGGATAAAGAGGAATATATGTGTTTAACTCATGAATGTGGTAAAGCTATTCAGTTAATGTAAATATTTTGGGGGCCTAGACATTTGGGAGGACAAAAATTAGCTTTTAGATTAGTTTAGTTTGTTGTTGCTATTTTTTTTTATGTTTGTTTGTTTTCCCTAGTCTAGTCCTGTGATTTCAATTATGTAGGGAACTCCTATAAGAAAATTCACTTCATCAACGGATATCAGTAACTGATTTGAATTTTATGAACTTATAGAGCAACCTGGGGTTCTGAGTTTGAGTGGTGAAGGGTGTTTCTTAGAATAACGTAACTAGCATATGCTCAGGTAGAACTGGACCATAGATCTTTAGAAATCCAAAGTCAGTGCTCTGTTCCAGATGCCTCACCACCTACTTAGCTTTAGATAATTGTGAAATTAAATAAAATAGATTAAAAAATATTTAAAAAACTATGACTATACTATGTTAGTTTCAGCTAAGCAAGTTGGCCTTCCATACCTAAAATACCTATCTCTATAACTTTCTTTAAAATTTATTTTCTTATTATGCAAGTATAGAAGTTATTGTATGCATACTCCATGAAAATTTACATCAAAATTTCCTCCTTCAACAATACTATATATATACATATATGTATACACACACACACACACACACACACACACACACACACTTGCCTTCTCAATTTGCCCCAGAAATTTTCTGCTATACTCTGTCTTTTAATCTACCACCTCCCTTTTCAACACTTTGAGCACTATAATTGTATCACTACTACCATTGCCTCAGGAATGTGTTAGTTGAATACTCTATCATTCCACTGATGATGTAGGTGACTTTCAAGGCCCTAACTCTCTTCCCTGACCACCATTTCCCTACATGTGAAGTCTCCCTCATTTGAATATCAGCTTCTTGAGGTCAAGAATTGTTTTACTTTTGTGTCACTAGGACTTAGCACAGTGTTAAGTATATAGTGTTTAATAAGTACTTTTAATCTTTGTTTGTATGTATAGAGATCAATTTACCTCTTCCCCCCAGTTAAAGTAAATGGTAATATTCTATGCCCAGCTACATTAGGAGAGAACATATCTCCATTGTTTACTAGACGTGAAAAGGGTAAGTGGTTAGGGTTAAACAGTGTCTTTAGATAGAATGAAGAACTTAGTCAAGTCCTTTGGGACATCTGTGAATCTCAAGAATTCAGAAACTGATAGAAATTTGGGTTAGTGAAGGGTTGGAGTAAGCATTCTGGACAAATACCTGAGGAATACTTCATTCATTCATTCATTCACACATGCACTTATTTATTTATTTACTTTTTTATCTATTTATTTTAAGTAATTAATTTATTATTTATTTATTTGTGCATTCATTCATCCATCTATCTATTTATCTATTTATTTATTGTGTGTGTGTGTGTATGTGTGTGTGTGTGTGTGTGTGTGTGTGTGTGTGTGTGTGTGTGTTGTGTGTGTGTAGGTAGTACCTCAGGCTCATATCCCTCCATAGTTGAGAACTGTCACCAAGGATTTGGTTCCTCTTTTTCTCTCTCTGAGCTGACTCACTTAATCCAAACCTTCCCTCATGATGGAAGGTCTGTTCTTATCCTCTGAGTACTTTCATCTGAGAGTCAAAGTTCTCTACTTGGTGCTTAGAAGAGTCTGACTCTATTTCTCCTCAGCTTTTTAGCTGAAAGTACTTTCATAATCTGATTTTTATCAGTTTTCCTTACACAAATATTTTCTTTCTTTTTCAAAAATAAAACTACTCACCTTTCAAAGTGCCAGTACTTTACACACTGATAAATAAGACTAACTTGAGAGTCATTTTCAAGGAGCTTTGCAATTTGTTTAGGGAAGTAAAAACAGATAAATATGAAGAGAAACCAATACAGTAACTGAGAAGTGCTGAATGATTAATAAAGCAATAGACAATGTTTTACTATAAATAGAAGTCGTATTCCCCTCTTCAAAACTCTTTCCCCCTCCCCCACACTTCCCCTCCCTCCCTACATACATACACTCTTTAACAACTTTATGGAGATGATTATTATTTTTCTTCAGTGTAACGTGAGTGTCATACTTCATTTTTTCCTATTAAAGAAATCTCATTTGAGAGCCATAGATTGAATGCTGGGATAGTCTATATTCATTTCAATATGAAAACAAAGTTTTACATGTGAGGTATGATCCATTCTGGACCCCAGAGTTTAGAATCCATATAGATTGAGGAAAAAGTGGGGTATGGTATTTACAAAAGCAGAGAGATGGAAAAGACAAATATAACTGAGAGACACAAAACATTTCAGTTTAAATGAAAATGAAGGTTTTTGTAGGGAAATAGGAAAAAAGACCCAAAAGGTAACTTGGGACAAGATTATCCAAGGTCTTGAATACAAGGCTAAGAACTTTTGTTTTTAACTATAGCCAACATAGAGCCAGAAAAGTATGTGTTTGTTTGTTTTTTCCAGCAAAGGAATAAATCTGATCATTTCAATGCAACAAGCATTTATTTAGTATCTTCTAAATGTTAGGGGCTATATTAGGATGTAAAGACAATTCATAAAAGGCTTGTTCTAAAGGAATTTATATTATGGTGGGAGGGGGATACAACAATTAGATAAGTGAAAATAAAATGTATTAAAGTTATATAAGTATTAATTTTGGGGATAGGAAAAGGGTGGCAGTGACAACTAGGGGCATCAATAAAGAAGGACTCATATTAGTGAAGGCATCTGTGAACTTAGCCTTACACATTTTGAGAAATAGAGGTAAGAAGGGAAAGAGTTTTAGGAACATTAACTGATGATAGATAGATAGATAGATAGATAGATAGATAGATAGATAGATAGATAGATAGATAGATAGATTCATATCCTCAGGCCCATTGGAGGATGGAACTACGTGGTAACTTTCTGTTCTCCAATCCAAGCTGCTTATCTACAAGTAAAGGAGGGCTAAACTAGGTTCACTTTCTACCTCTGACACATACTTTCTGAGTGATCCCATTCAATTCATTTAAACCACTCTCAATGTTCTAGGCTACTCCTAAAGGCTATAATTTGCAGAGAAAGTAACAACCTGAATTGGTAGAAAGAGTTTCTTCATCTGGGAGTTCTCTATACCAGTGCAGTCACAGGTCCAGTTTCTATTGCTTTCTGTATCCTAATATTCTATCAACATTTCATCTCCTAGAAGGTGTGGTAATGGGGGGGGGAATAGCTCAAATGAGCATTATTGGGGGAGGAAAAGCATTTCAGAGTTGTTTAGGCTCTATAGCCTGGGCATTTCAGTTTGCCAAAGTTGGATCTTTCTGTAGAGGCATTACAGAGAGGAAGGTATAGATTGAGTAGCATATCACCTGTTGGTCAATCAATACTCAGATTTAATTCAAATCGTTTGCATTTTTTTCTTAATTGTCAACAACAATAACCCAGAACCAAATACCTTTATACAAAATATGTATCACATCCAGACAAAGAAAATGAGGCTCAAAGAGATTAAATAATTTGTTAGCAGAATGGGAAAGAGCCAAGAGGCAGGAATTCACCTGAACTCTCCCAAATTTCCCTCCAAATAACTTTAAAATAGCACCTCAAATAAAATTCACATAAAAGAAGTACTAAAGGAAGAGTTTTTATAGTGGAAGGAACATGGGGAGGAGAGGTGGCAGGCAACATTTGAATCTTACCCTCATCAGAATTGGATCAAAGAGGGAATAACATAGACACTGAGTTGGGCATAGAAATCTATCTTAACCCACAAGGATGTAGGAGAGAAAGAGGCTAAGAGAAGGGAGGGCTTTGATAGAAAGGAGGGCAGATTAAGCGAAGCAATGGCCTGAAGCAAAACAGACTTTGAAGGAGAGACAGGGTGAAAAATGGGCAGTTAGGCAGACAGTGAATATATAACTGGGCCTGGAGTAAGGCAGACTGATCTCCTCAAGTTGAAATCTGGTCTCAGACACTAGCTGTGTGACACTGTGCAAGTCACATACCCCATTTGCCTCAGTGTTTTTTTATCTGTAAAATGAACCGGGAAAGAATGTGGCAAACCACTCCAGTATCTTTGCCAAGAAAACCCCAAATGTGATTATCGAGAGTCAGATATGCCTGAAAAATGATTGTGCCAAAGGGTAAAATGGAGAGAGAAAAGGATAAACGGGAAATAGGATGGATGAAAGTACATAGTAATCATAGCTGTATATTGTGAATGGGATGAAATCACCCATGAAACAGTGGTGGATAGCAGAATGAACAATAATAATAATTTTAAAACTAGAATCTAACAGTATATTGTTTTAAAAAATACACTTGAAACAGAGACACACACAGAGAGTAAAAATAAGGCTCCGGAGCAGAAACTATTATACTTGAGCTAAGGTTAAAAAAAAAAGAAGGGTAGCAGTCATTATCTTAGGCAAAGGAAAAGCAAAAATACACCTAATTAAAACAGGGAAACTACATTTTGCTAAAAGGTATCATAGACAATGTATCACAGAAAATGAAGTAATATCATTACTAAACATATATGCACCAAATGCCACAGCATCCAAATTCTTAAAGGAAAAGTTAAATAACATAGAGAAGAAAATAGATAATAAAACTATACTAGTGGAGGACCTAAACTTTCTTTTTTCAGAAGTAGATAAATCTAAATATAAAATAAACAAGAAGTTAAAGAGATGAGTAGAATTTGAGAGAAGTTAGATATAATAGACCTCTAAAGAAAATTTAATGGGAATGAAATATACCTTTTTCTTAGCTGTACACAAAAAGTGACCGTGTGTTAAATCATAAAACCTTCACAACTAAATACAGAAAAGAAGAAATATTAAATATGTTATTTTCACTCTATAATGCAGTTACAAAATTCTATGTAGTGGAAAGTAAATTAGATTTGGAGTCAAAAGACTTGGGTTCTGATGCTGGCTTTGCCATTGTGAGACATTAATGAGTCTTTTTTTTTTAATTTTTCCCTCACTTTATTTTATTTTTCAATGAACACGCATTTGTTTTTTCTTCTTTCTAATCACTCCCTATTTAAAAGAAAAAAAAAGAAAGACAAAGCTCTTTTAACAAATATATGTTTAAAGATAACATACTGTTTTCTCTGCATCTCATAGATTTTGGTGTGTCGTCTCACTGTCATCATGCTTTTTAATGAAAATATTGATTGCTTCTATGATTTGTTCTTTGACCCACTCATTAGATTATTTAGTTTCAAATTAATTCCATTAAACTATTATATCAATAAAAGAGAGAAAGAAAAGATCAATGAATTGGACGTGTAATTAAAAAAAAACTAGAAAAAGAACAAATTTAAAATCCTCATTTAAACACCAAATTGGAAACACTGAAAATAAAAAAAAAAGAGATTAATAAAGCTGAAAGTAAGAAAATCATTGAAATAATGAATAAAACTAAGGGCTGGTTTTGTGGGAAAAAAACAATAAAATAGATAAACTATTGGCTGATTAAAAAAAAAGAAAACCAAATTACCAGTCTCAAAAATGAAAAAAAAAAGTTAATTTACCACCAATGAAGATTAAATTAAAGCAATTATTAGAAGGTACTTTGCCCAATTATTTGCCAATAAATACAACAATTTACATGAAATAGATAAATATTTAGAAATATTTATAAATTACCCAGATTAACAGAAGAGGAAATAGAACTAAATAATTCTATTTTACAAAAAGAAGTTGAACAAGTCATAAATGAAAGAAGAAATTTCCAGGGCCAGATTAATTCACAAGTGAATTCAACTAAACATTTAAGCAACAATAAGTCTTAAAACTATAGAAACTATTTGGAAAAATAGGCAAAGGAGGCCTAACAAATTCCTGTTTGTGACATTAATATAGTGCTAATAATTAAATCAGGAAAAGAAAAAAAAAAACAGTGAAAGAATACTCATTAGAGAAAGAAAGCTCTTATTAATGCAGTGACCAAAGATTTTGGAAGTCTGATGAGAGATTATACTACTAATCTCTGATATAAAAAGTGATAGATTCCAGAAGCAGAAAGAAACAAATATTTTTGGAAATGGTCAATGTGGAGATTGATTTTGCTTCATTATGCATATTGTTAAAAGAGATTTGTTTTCCTTTTTCTTTTTTCTTTTAAATAGATAGTGAGTGGAAAGAAGAGAAAACAAATGCCTATTCATTGAAAAATAAAATAAAGTGGTGGAAAACTAAAAAAAAAAAACTCATTAATCTCTAACAATGGCAAAGCCAGTATCAGAACCCAAGTCTTTTGACTCCAAATTTAATTTAATTTCCACTACATAGAATTTTGTAACTGTAATGAGACATTGAGGAATAAGAATAAATAGGACTTGTTACTGATGATGTATCAGGATAAAGAAAAAGGAAAATCAAAGATTTCTCCAAGCAATGAACCTGTGCAACCAGCAAATGTTTATGCCTTACAGAAGTAGAGGCAGCAGCAGGAGGAGTTATCAGTGAGAGGACTGTGGGAATACATGTTGAATTTTAGATAGATAAAATTTGCTGAAATGGCAAGCCATCGGAGTGGAAATTTCTGGTACACTGATAAAATAAGGACAGGAGTTCAGGAGATCAGAGTGAACTGACAGGGTAAATTTAGGAGTCTTTACCTACTGGCAGTGGCTTTAGCAAAGGGATGAATGCAAACCTTCCTAAGCAGCTTCCTTGCTTTTTGTGATTCTCTACTGACACGTTTTATCATTTGTGTCTCCTGTGGTGTTGGCAGCTCCAGGTCCACCTGCCTCATTTCCCTTACTGCCCTGTGAGCCATACAACTATTAAGAAAGCAGATGTGCTCTGTTCCAGGAACTTGAGAGTCTTTAGGGACAGTTCTATGTCATTGCTATGAAAAAAAAAAACAAAGGATCAAAGGCATCCAGGGTACAATTGAATGAATCAAATCAATTCAGAACATCACAGTGTAAAATCAACAGCCCAAGGCTCTTTGACAATTACTACCACAAGCTATAAAATCACAACACAAACCATGATCAAACAAAGCAGAGCATATAATCAATCAAGCATTCCAATATGATTATCAAAATACACATCATGTACCAGTAAGTACAAGTCTTATTTTAAATTAGATTAAGCAATCTCAGAGGACTCAGGGTTGTGTGTGTTTAAGTGTTTGCTTTTCAGTTTAGCAGTTTAGCTTTTAAATAAAGAAAATTGTGAATAGTCACTCAACCTTTAGGAAAAGCTAGATGTTTTTTGGAATATTTTTATAACTCTTTGAATCCTACCTTTGTATTCAAGTATTCTAAAGTCATTTTAAAGGACATTCTCACCAAAACCTCTGTCTGTCAAGAGTCCTGAAATCTCTTATTGCAAAAACCTGATGACTTGTGGTACAGGAAACACTGGAGTGCTCAACTCATGTTTTCTAGGGGCAGTTGCTGGTGATTTTGTGATAAGGTGTTACTATTATTGTCAACTTGAATTTAAATGAAAACAGTCAATACAACAAAATGGAAGTCTTTAATCAGAGCAAGAGAGTTGCAGCTCAGGATATCACACAGCAAGTGGTGGGGCACACAAGGTTGGGAACAGGGTTTATAGAGGGTACTAAGGCAGAGAGAATGATTAGCCTGAAGGTGGGAGGGGTCAGGCATCTCTAGGTTTCACAAGATAAGTTGTTTTACATAACAAGGAATGGTCCATAAAGAAAGCTTGGAAATCTCTGGAGGGGAGAATTTGGGAGATCACAAAATAATCTAAGCCTGGAAGTAACTAGGTCTGGTCAACCCCAATCAATTCATTGGCCTGTGAATGGAGACCAGGTCAATTTCAGTTAGTTCTTAGACAACTATCACTATCTATGTCTTTAGTGTTCTCTAGGGCCTAGACCACAGGTAACACGGCATGTATGAACGAATGAGACCATCCCAGGGACACCCAATGCATAGAGAAAGCCACCTGAGCCAACCTCAGGCACTTATCACATAAACCTGACTCTCTTTCTGTGGCCTCTCAAGACAATGAGCTCTACAAATGTATTATGTTTGGTCCTATAAGGAACACCATCCAGTAAGTCCCGGTTCTGAGGCAGTTTCAGAATGTGAGGGGCCGGTAATCTTGTTACGAACATTTTACAAGCCTATGGGGGTAGATATACTGACCAAGACAGTACTATGAAATTGAGATCTAGGTGGTGTATGAGTTCTTAAAAGGGGTTTAAATATAAAGCAACTCCATTCTTCTAGTTTTTCTTATATAGGTAGTACAGGTTTGAAATGGGCATTTACATAGGAGAAAAAGTAGCTTTTATTTATTAGCTCATAATGAAAGACTTGACTATTTTTATTATAACTCTAAAAAGTATTAAGTATCTTTAGATATTTAGGGCAAAGATGGCTATACCAATTGTAGCAAAATGTCACCGACTATAGCATTTTGAGATCAAGCTAAACTAAAGATTACAATTCTCTTTGAAGAAATTGTATTACCCCTATTATTACTAATGACAAACAGTTAAATGAGAACAATGACTAGGTTCCATTTTCAGGCCAATGAATTGCCTCGGGCTGACCAGACCTTGTCACTTCTAGCCTCAGATTATTTTGTAGATTTAATGACTATTGCCTGTTATGCTAAACAATTTGCCTTGTGAAACTGTGAGATGCCTAACATCTCCCCATTACAATCTAGTCATTCTCTCTGCCTTACTACCCTATATAAACTCTGCTTCTAGCCCCTCCTTGGGTACCCTAGAACTTGCTGTGCAGCATTCTGAGTTGCAACTCACTTGCTCTGATTAAAGACCTCCATTTCGTTCCATAGACTGTTTTCATTTAAAATTCATGTTATCACTATTATAATGTGGATCTTGAAAGATAGCATAAAAAAGTTAAAATAAATGTAGATGCTCAACAATCTCAACATTTAGTTACAACTAAAATTAATTAGACTAGAAAAGAATATCTTAAACTTGGCTTGATGAACTTTTATGTAGTTATTGTTATTCATTTTGATATCTGTATTTCATTATAATTTGTTTTCACAATAATATGTATTTTATTTTCTATGTTTAAAAGCACTATTCTGAGAAAGCTTTCCCATAGGCTTAACCATACTGTTAAAGGGGGTCATAACACACACACATACACACACACACACACACACACACACACACAAACACACACATACACATACACACGTACAGTTAAATTACATTAGGTAAGATTAGGTAAAGATTTATTAAATACTTACTATATGCCCGGCATTGTGCTAAGATCTTGGAATACAAATTGAAAAAAAGAAAAAGCAGTTTCTGGCCTCAAGAATCTTACATTCTAAAGAGGTAAGTAAACACATTTAAAAATATCTGAAAAGTTGAAAGTGTTGAGGGAGAGAGGATAAGTATTCTGAATAGTCAGAGGAACATTAAAGTTTTAAACATTCTTCACTACCATATATGCTCTCTCTCTGTCTCTGTCTCTCTCTGTCTCTTTGTCTCCTCTTTTTCTCTCTCTGTATTAGCTCAACGTCATCACTTGAGAAGTAGGCTCAAAAATACTTGTTTTCCAAGTGCACAAAGCTAGGAAGTAACACAGCCAGAACTCACGTGAGGGCCTGACTCAAAGACCAGTGTTTTGTATGTGACTTCACACTGACTAATTCCTACAAGGGCATAAAAATGATTTTTGGTATTTTTCCCCTTTGAACATGGAAATGAGTAATTAAAATCAATTTTGTAATGTGCGTGTGTGTGTGTGTATCATAAACTAGGGTAATGGCAGTAGGTATGAAAAAGGACAAGAGTGAAGATCATTACTGAAATATAATCAAAAGTAATGGGGGCTCCTTTATTTAGGGATTGAAGAGAAAAATCTAAAGGTTTTAGAATATTTGTGTTTTGAATGACTATGACACTAAGAGAACATCAAATTCATCATTCCAGCACTCAAGGGACTCTTAATTACCTGCAACACCATGCTTTCTGCAACATGATCTTTCTTATGATCATGACTACTCCAATGTGCAGTCAGATGGCCACCCATGTACTCTCAGTTAAGAACTATAATAAGGCTTCTACTTAGCAAATAGCCTTATGGCTATTCTTAGAGCACATTCCCACTTGGATTGAAATTTCCTCCAAAAATTTTGTACCTCTGAATTAGGCAATAAAATGGTGGCAATATCTCTAAAAAAGATACTTTATATAAAGATGTGTTATCTCAGAGGGAAGGTCTCTTGATGGTAGGGTGAAGTCTTTCATTCTAACCTTCATCCATGAATGCATTTGCATTTGCATCGCATAGGAAAACTCATATTCATTAATTTACTCTTCAGTTCATCTGAATCTCAGTTCCAAAGATATAAGGATTAACTTTTCCAGGCACTACTGTGCTGTTTCTAGAGGCCCATAGGTGCTGGTACAGGTGAGGAAAAGCAGGGCAATGACGAGATGTCCAGGGTGGACAGCTTGATGGGATGAGAAATATGCTTTGGTCTCATGCCAGCAAAAACAGTAACTTAGGTGAGTTTGTATGCATTACTTAGCAGTTGTTTAGTTGAACCTTAAGTCAATGTTTAAAGGCTGAGGACATTCACATCATTTGCCCAGCTTTTTTTTTTTTGGTATTAACTTGTATTAAAATTTTATTTATTTTTGTCCTGAAATTAACCACCAGAGGAAACAAATATAAAGTGAGAAAGGAAAATGAAGATTGTCCAAGAAATTGTAAATCTCTGTCATGTTTAGCTTTCCATTCTGAAAATTAATTCAGCATATTTTCAGAGATAGCATGCTTTTCTGTATTTTCTCTAATTTTTTTTTCTGTTCTCATTTGTTCACTTTATATAGTTCAAAGACTTTCTTTTGTTTTCTTTTTCCATAAGCCAAATAGTCAGTTAACAATTTAAAAATTGCTCCCTACAATTCTAGGCTATATGCTAAGCATTGGATATGCAAATAAAAGTAAAAAGAAAGGGAATTCATACCCTCAACCAGTTTACATTTTAATGGGAAAAGGAAACACAAAAAGAAGCAGAAAGAAGGTTGGGATGAAGTCTTGACTGGCCTATGTATCCTCCTTAAGTGGATGTTTTGGGAGAAACCATCCAATCATCCAAAAGGAGAATTCTAAGAGTGGAGAGATATTCAAGGATGGAGAAATTGCTAGTTCATGGAAGAGAAATATCAGCTCTGCAACAAGACCAACACTTAGCCATCCAGCCTTTGCTGAACAATGTCTAGTGAAATAAAACCCACTAGCCTCACTGTTTTCCCATTTCCTTCCTACTTTCTTGTCTCAATACCAAGTCTGAAAACTGGTAGTCAAATCAATTGAGTAGTCAAACTCTGAACTCCTTGGGATAACCAGTTTTCATCTTCACCCATTCCTATTCTCCCTTAACTTCACCTACCAGTAGAAAAACAACAACAACAACAACAACAACAACAAAGTTCCTAACAAATATGAATAACCAAGAAAAAAATAAATCACTCCTTTCATCATATCTGAAAATAAAAGGTGGATGCCAACCATAATTCTAGTGGATTTATGAACAATCATGGTGGCTACCTTTTATTGAAGATTTAATTGGTGAACTAAGGGTGGAGAATCAGATATACTTTCAGATAAAAATTTTCAATTTACTAAATAACTAATTTGAAATATCCAAAAGGCACATGATGATTTCAGACAGAAGTTTAGGGAAAGATAGGCTAAATATATTCTCATTGCCTTTTGGACATTTAAACTAGATACCCAGAGAAATCTTCAACTCAAAATTTATAAAATTTAATTCATTATTTTCCTATAAACCTTCTACTCTTCCAAACCTCTATTTCTATCAAAGGTACCACTAGCTTTCCTAAGTTTCACAATTCATATTCAGTAAGTTGTGAAATTTTGTAATTTCTAACTTCTCAATGTCTCCCATATCTCACCCTTTCTTTCTTCTCACAGCAACACAACGCCTTTGTTCAGAAAATTATCAATTCTCGTCTAGATTATTGTAATAGCCATCTAATTGGTTTCACTTCCTGAAACCTCTCCCCAATCCAGTCATTCCAATTCACTGCTGCCAAAGTAATTTTCTTTAAGCCCAGATCTGATGTCCCTACTCAACTAACTGCAGTGGTGTTTTATTGCTTCTAGAATAAAATATAAGCTCACTGTTTAACTTTTAAATGCTTGCACAAACTGGCATTGGGCATTATTTTCCCTTCATCACTCTGAAATGTAGCCAAAATGGCCTTCTCTCTGTGTCTCATTCTTTATCCTTTGTTGTCTCGTTGCCTTTTCACTAACCGCCTCCCTCTTTACCTTCACCACATGGAGTTCTTCTCTTCCTTTAAATTACAACTCACAGACTATTTTCCTCACTGACTTCAACCACAATAATTAGATATCACCTAGATTCTATTAATAGCTATTAGAGCTTTGTTACTGATAAATTTCTCAAAATTCCTTTAAAACTCATTTTTTTGTGTGTTCTGCCAGTACCAACAATTAAATCTATAAGTTCCATAAGTTGAATTATCCTGAACTTACTTGTTCATGTTCCAAAGTTGACTCCCTCATCCTTGTATTTCTGGCTTTGGTGAACAAGTACACATTCATCTCATAAAAGATATTTATGAATTTGAGTTTGTTGCCCCCACTCAACTTCTTCTTTTGCAAACTTGTTCAATTCTTTATACTCTAACTTCAAAGTAACACATCCTCCCCATTTCTCTGATCATTTTGTTTTTCCTCATCTGTGTCTTCTCTTGTTCCATTATATTCTATAGTATGATCATTGAAATTACTGCTTAGCTAATTCTCTAGGGACAATATCTGGGGTAGGAATTTGGGGGAGTAGTTTTCTGAATATCATTTCAAATATGGACAAACCATAATATATATAATATCAGAAACACATTTTCTAATTTTATTTTAATGCTTTTCTTAAGGTTTAATGTATATATATATATATATATGTGTATATACATACATACATATATATACATGTGTATATATATATATATATGTGTATATACATACATACATACATATATATACACACATATGTGTATACACACACACACATTGGCTTTGTTGGACACAATAGCACATTGGTCCAATATCATTAGGGAATAATTTCTAATTAATTTCAGATTTCTGTCATGAGTCTTAAAGAAAAATCAGAATCTTTATAATATGAGCCATTTGAATTATTTATCTCAAAATAGATAGGTGATGTGACAATGAAATATGTGTTGGATTGGAGTTAGAAAAACCTGGATTCAAATTTCACCTTTGGTCTTTTCATGACCATAATATTATAGGACCAGACATCTAGAGGTAGATAGGACCTATAGGGAATCTATTCCAGTCTCCTCTTTTTTCTATCTATTACTGTGGGCAAGACATTAAAGCTCTGCAAACTTTAGACAATCCTATAAAACTCTATATTATAGATGGATTGTGATCTATGTGTTGGTGAAAGCAGTTCATACAATCACAACATCCACGGCTTTCAACATACCTGTAAATCCATTACCTAATATTTCCTAGTGTTAGATCTCAGATGCCATTTTTCCTTTCCAATTGCTCTACTCACCAATTCAATTTAAGAAACATTTATTCACTGACTACTGCATGTAATGCACAGTACCAGGTGCTAAAGATCTATTTTGCAGTTTAGCCATTAGTTTGGAATCTGTCCCACCAGTTTGCCATTTACCAATTTCTCTAGCTAAATGTGAGCTATTAGGTAAATGATGGATAGAATGTGTATATCTGATGAAAGTCCAAATGAGTATTGTGCAGAAATTTGACTCAAACTTTTAATATTTCAAACATAAAATCATTATCTATATGTCATTGTACAGTTTTCAAAAATTTCATTTGCCAGAAGGTTATAATGCCAGAACTTTTGATTTGTATATGGTAATATGAAAAATACAATTCCCTTGTTAATAACATTTACAATTCATGGTGCTCTGGTGCTATTTAAATTATTGAATAAATATTCATCTTAGTGTGGATAGCAGATGCAGATGCTCTAGACTTAGTTTGAGAAAGAGTCTATGATGAACAGCAGTGGTTATATGGAAAGAGGAAAGCAGATGAACACATTATTGAATCCACACAGGGCTTTAATTTTCCAGTCCCGTTTGGGTTATTCCTTTCTTAAATGGAAGCAATTTCCCTATATAAATATTTCCATTCTGTACATATTAATTGCTCTGGCTCTTGGGACTTAAAATTCATCACAAAGTTTTGGTTTTCTCATTTTTCCCATTATATTCTTAGCATAATAGTTATATTTGAATTGTAGGACCTACAAATGTTGCTATTAAAGAAAAGATGTGACATGTTGAAAAACACACTAATTATGCATTTAAAAATTGAATGCCTTTATATGCCTGGCTTTCTGAAGATACCACATAAAAGGAATATGAAACATTTTTTCTAGTAGAATTTTAATGCATTTAGCAGATATTAATATATCTGGAACTTCTTTGAAATAGGGAAAGATATACACACATATACACATATATAAATATGGTGATATAAATTCACGTATATAATGTATATGAACATGTAGTCATGGTGGGGTATTTATGTTTATATGTATAAACATAAACACATGTGTTTATAAATATGTAAACAGTTTCCTTACCATAATTATGTGTGTATATGAATGGAACAATAATTCACAGAAGCTAAAATATTTGCTAAATCTGAGTCCAAATGTGTTTATAGCAAACTAAAATTGAGGAAAGAATTAAGCAACATGAAAAGTTGTCAATGGAAATGAACCATTTAATCAAAATAGATCATCAAAGCTAGCTTGTTCTTACATATTCAAAGAAATATATTTGCAGCCAAATTGTTTGGTAGATGATATATTCATAACAAAATAATCTGTCTATTTGATATCTACCTTTCAGAGGTTAGATAGTATTGCTGCAAAGCTTTCAGAACTCTTTTCCTTTCTCCAGAAATTCCTCTTTTCGATTTTGCTCCTTTGAGTTAAGGAAAGTATCATTTAAACACCTGGAGTCCATTTTTTAAGTCATACATGCCAGAAACCTCTGCTCCCAACCTTCAGTTGACTTGTGTGCTATGCAGAAATAAGAGAAATTACTTCACTATCAAATAAGGACCTCTGGAAACTTTTCATAGAAATTCTTTAAAATATTCTTAAGATTCCAAATTGAAACTCTTTTCTGCCTGATGATATTTATTCTCACTCTACAGTATCCACACCTGGGATTTAATAGACTACTAAAACCTCATCTTTTAAGATCCTATGGGAACAACAACAATGAAACTAGTATTCATATAGTGACTTAAGGTTTTCAAAATACTTTAAAAATGTTCTATTATCTTATACATAGACCTGAGAGATAGGCATTAATATTATTTTCATTTTACTAATTTTTTTTTCACTAGGCAATGGGGTTAAGTGACTTGCTCAGGGTCACACAGCTAGTAAGTGTCAAGTGTCAGAGGCTGGATTTGAATTCAGGTTCTCCTGACTCCAGGACCTAGCTGCCCCAAGTGGTTTCATATTCTAGGTTAAAATGCTAGAAATTTGTATAGGGATGTATATATGTCTACACTCACAAATATTTGTGTGTATCTGATATTTTTATTCAGAAGATACAACTGAATACAAAGGGAGGGAAAATAACTTGGTTGAAATCATATGTAATCTTATGGTGGACACTTGTAATATTTCTTTTTGTTTAATTTAATGAACATTTAATTTTTTTTCTCCCTCCTACATTCCCTTGCCCAAGGAAAAAAGAAAAAGAAAACATGAACAATTAAGAAAAAAGTATTATATAACATTATATTATGTATATTATATTTTGCATTATATATATTATATTGTGAATATTATATATTACATAATGTTTTACTATGTATATTATTATGTAATAATAATATAATAATATGTATATTTACATACGTATTTATTCACAAATATTTCACTTCTCGTCTCTCTGTCAAGAGGTAAGCAGTATTCTTTATTGTCTGTACTCCAGAATCATAATGGGTTAATGCTTTGATCAGAGATCTTAAGACCTTAAAAATTGTCACTTCTTATAATATTCCTGTATAGATTATTATTCTGGTTCTGTTTATTTTACTCTACATGAGTTCATATAATATCAGTTCATCACAATAGTAAATATTTTTTGAATAGATACCTGAATATAATAAGCAATAATAAATATTTGTTCATTAAGTTAATATGTGAGATAATTGATTTGTCAATTCATCACACTTAGTGATCATTGACAAAATATCTGTGTTATGTATAATAGCTAAAGTAAAAATCCAAGTTACAATAAATGTTTTGTAATAGTTAAGGTCCTACAAAATCTTCTTCCCAGTAAGATATTCATTATATCATTCTTTTTTGTTCTGCTTTCACAATAATTGGTCAAGGAGCTACCAATTCATTCAGCATAAATCCTTTGAATATATATACTTTAGAAGAATAAGATAACTAAGCATTTAAAAAACTACAAAGCATTATAAAATATGAACTGTTTTCATTTCTGTTGTATTTACACATTGAGCAATTAATTGTTCAATGATCAGACAAATTATTAGGTTAAAAAAGAAAGGTGTTAATAGTCTAACCAACCAGAAAGTGACATGGACAAGTATTCATGTATTCATTCAACAGATTTTTTAGAACCTATTGTGTAGAAGGCCCTGTTTTAAGCACAATAAGGGAAACAAAGAGGCAGAATGGTACAAGTGTATATAGTTGGGGATCTATAGTTAGGTAGACATCAGTTGGTTATAATTTTGCCACACACATTTAACAACTATGTGACTCTAGGTAAAGCAATTTACCTCTCTAAGCCCCAGTTTCTTCATCCATAAAATAAAAGTAATAATAACACCTACCGCAGAGAGTGATTATAAAGATCAAATGATATCTTGTATGTAAAGCATTTTGCAAACCTGAAACATTATATAAATGATATCAATATTATTATCATTATACTGATTCTTAATGAGCACATATTCTAGTTGGAGAAATAAAACTAATTTTTAAATAATGATACACATTGTGTACCACATGATTGAAAAACATGATTATCTCTGTGGTCATTTAGAAAGCTCTATTTGGCAAATGTGATAAGGAAAAGTTTTATGAAGGAGGTGGGATTTGAGATGAGCTTCATTATGAACTCCATAGCATCAAAGAATCCTGGCTTCAGAGCTGAAAGGAACTTTAGAAGGCACCAAGTCCAACTTCCTTATTTTACATATTAGAAAATTGAGACTTAGGGAAGCTAAGTGACTTACCAAGGGTCACATAGCTGGTAAGGGTCAAAAGCATCATTCTAACCAATTTACCTTACTGCTTATCTGAGAAATACATCAAATGAAATTGTTAACTTGAGTTAATTTTTTTACCTGCCAGCAGTAATAGAAAATTTGCAAAGATTCATAAAATACAAGAACAACTGTCATAGCAGGCTATCAGGAAAAAAAAAAAAAGTGAATACGGCAGCTCCTAGGAGAACACTATTAAGCCTTATCATTACTGTTACTAGCAAAGCTTGTTTTTTAAACTTTTTATAATGTAAATATCTTTCGCCTTAATCAAAGAGATTCAAAGGAACATGCATCAAAACCAATAGGAAATATAAGTGTTTGTTCTATTATAAAGTTTAAAAGGTACTGTCGGTTTATATAAATCTCTGGTTAGATAGGTTTGTTATAATAACATTCCTTCCTAATTGCAGTCTATAAAACAGCATTGCACATACTCTGAAATAGATGAATACATTATTTTTTACTTTAATTTATACATAGCTGCATTAATGAGAGTTATGGTTGCTCCAAAGAGAATGTGTGCTAGTGTATTGTCACTAAATGTGCTAGTGTATTGTTACTAAATCAAACATTTATCTACAGGCATTTACATTTATTCAGTGAAAAATTTTAGTATATTTTCTTCTGACATTGACATAATGAAATACATTTAGAAATCTACCCATTTTATTCAGCAAAAATAGAGGTTGCTTACAAATGATCATTTGTTGAAAGTAGCATGAATGTTTTTATTCATATAAGCATTTATGCATAAATTTGTTTGATATTCTGTATATTATAATGTCTTATATATAAAAATGTAAGAAATTGTCATCATGCATTCTACCATTTGTTGTCCTAGAATAAAACACAGATTTTAAAATGATGAATATCATATGGGACCTTTGAAAAGAAGAGACAAATTTTTAAAAAATCTTATGAAATTAGCAATAAAAAATGGAATATCAACATAAAGTCAGAGAAAATGTTTATCGCTTGTCTACCCAGCCTTTAGAAGTGGTATTTTAGTCTCATGGAGTGCAAATAACTGCCCTGTCTTCTCCATATTGTGAAATATTCATGTATTTGAAATAGAAATATATCCATCTGAATGAAACATCAAGATAAAAAGAAAAGATGAAGCAAAAACTACATATATTTTGTTCACAAAACACAATAGTAATAACTCTTTAATAAGTATAACTAAACTGTTTAATTTCCATCTGGGTACTTTTTCTATTGTATATTCACATCTTAAGATCATACTGATGAAAGATCAAGCATTGTGATAATGGAGAATATATCATTCGAAGAAAAGAAACTTAATTTGCTATTATGCCTAACAAGTTTTAGCACCTTCTAGATTTATAAACATTCTTCTTTTCTGGGTAATGACTGTGAGCTTATAACCATAAAGAGCTTGTAGTCATAAATAACTACCTCTCATGAGACGTGTATTGGTGTAAGTGGTTAATTTGAACATTGCTAAAAGATTTGATTCTTTCAATTCTAATATAATCATGATTGCTGAAGACCTTGGAAATTTTTCTTGACTATTATTGATAATGTCTGGTAAGGACACTTTGATAAATCAATGTGATTAGATTGATCCATCTAGTAGTATTTAATCATCTAAATAAAGGCACAACATCAAATGTATATTTTAGATTTCAAAAGAATTCATATATACATATTATAGAAGTCACATCAAGCCACAGAACATCATAGAGTCTCCTAAATGCAATCTATGATTGCTCCAAAAATTTGGCTTAGTCATTCGAACAAGAAAAAAAACAATAAATAGAGAATACTTATAATTCATATGATTATATGTGGTTAGCATTGACAGCACATATATTTATATATACAGGCATGTATATATATATACATATGTATATATATATGTATATATATATACATATGTATATATATATATATATATACATCTGTGTAATATACAGATGCATATCTACACATAAATTTGCATATATGAGCATATATCCATATAAATATAGAGAGAACCAAGTGGAAATGAACGATGAGTCAGACCTAAAATTAAATGTGAGGAAAAGTTAATGAATTACCTTTAATAAATTGCAAAAATGTGTCTGTAGGGTTTGTGTGGGTATTTAATGAAGGGCAATATTGCAAAGTACATATAGTTGATGAAGACCTGATATCTACTGCATTTTGAGCTAAGTCATCATAGTAGTGTGAGTATTAGGATTTAAGTTTTCAACTCACGTTGAATTTGATTGTACCCCCCATCATGTTTTCATATTTGTCTGCTGAGCATACTCTATTATTATTTTTCTTCATAGCAGTTACTTACATATTGTAAATGCAATTTTTAGTGTTGACTTTAGTCTATAAAAATTGTGTTATGACAGTTCTCAGATGAAAAAATTAAAGCCATCTATAGTCATATGAAAAAATGCTCTAAATCATTATTAATTAGAGAAATGCAAATCAAAACAACTCTGAGGTACCACATCACACCTATCAGATTGGCCAGCATGACAAAACAGGAAAATGATAAAGGATGGAGAAGATGTGGGAAAATTGGAACACTCATGCATTGTTGGTGTAGTTGTGAAATGATTCAGTCATTTTGGAGAACAATTTGGAACTGTGCCCAGAGGGCTATAAAAATTTGTATATCCTTTGACCCAGCAATAGCACTTCTGGGGCTATATCCCAAAGTGATCATACAAATGGGAGAAGAACTCACATACACAAAAATGTTCGTAGCAGCTCTTTTTGTGGTGGCAAAGAATTGGAAATTGAGAGGATGCCCATGAACTGGGGAATGGCTGAGCAAGTTGTGGTATATGAATGTAATGGAATACTATTATGCTATAAGAAATGATGAACAGGCTGAATTCAGAAAAAACTGGGAAGCCTTGTATGATCTGATGCTGAGTGAAATGAGCAGAACCAAAAGAACGTTGTAAACAATAACAGCCACATTGTGTGATGACTAATATTGATAAACTTGACCCTTCCCATCAATACAAGGATCTAGGACATCTCCAGAGGCCTCTTGATGGAAAATACTATCCACATCCAAAGAAAGAACTGTGAAATTTGAATTCCTATTTTTTTTCTCTTCTGTTGAGTTTTGTTTCCACTTTCTGATGGTCCTCCTATTAGTTTTAATTTTTACTTACAACATCACTAATGTAAAAATGTGCTTAGTAAGAATGTAAATGTATAGCCTATATCAGATTGTGCACTATCTTGGGAAGGGTTGTCAGGAGGAAGGGGGAGAAAAATTTTAAACTCAAAAGCATATGTAAGTGATTATTGATAAATCAAAATAAATTAATAATTTTTTTTAAAATTGTGCTATTTTAGAAATGCTTGCTTTTCATAATTAATGAACTTCTAGGCATTTTTCTAGGTTTCCACTGACCACACAGAATTGGTATCCTGGTGTTTTGCATAGGAAGTTCCAGCCTTGGGTATCTATAATATCATAAACTATGCTGCTTGTCTATGTCAATGTCCTAAGTTTTTTGTAGTGCCCTACCCTCTGTTGATGCCCAATCTCTCCTACTCACAGTCATCTAAGTCTTATTATTGCCTCTACTCTGTCCCTTTCTACCAATCTTCTTCAGGCCTGACTTGATAGGGCCTTGGGTTCTAAAATCACTCCTTTTACCCTCTATTCCAGACAAAACCTCCCATTTTCTCAGTTAACTATTTTAATAATTAGTGGAAAATATATATTTTTTAAATTACAGTAATCTGTCAGCTGTCCAGAATTGCCTGGAAATTAATTAATCTGTTGGCCCTGAATTTGCCAGCTAACTACATGTTAATATAAATTGTCTATTGTATTGTCATTGCATATTTTTATTCTATTTAAAAAAATATATATGGTATAGCTTTCTTCCCTAGTAAACATAACATAGAGGACTTAATTTTTATCTTTTTTTTTGACACAAGACCATCATTTCAAACAACTTTATTATAATATAATTTATTATACTGATTCTTTCATTGCCATTAAGCAATAGAAAGCTTATTACACAATAGTGAATGCCCTCAGTTTGAAGTGCCATTTTTTTCCTCTTCTTTTCTTTTACAAATTTTATTAATTTATTTTGATTTATCAATAATCACTTCCATATACTTTTGAGTTAAAATTTTTCTCACCCTTCTTCCCCACAACCCTCCCCAAGACAGTGCACAATCTGATATAGACTATACATTTACATTCCTATTAAACATATTTTCACATTGGTGGTGTTGTAAGCAAAAATTAAAACCAATAGGAGGAACCATCAAAAAGAGGAAACAAAACTCAACAGAAGAGAAAAAATGAGCATTCAACTTCCATAGTTCTTTCTTTGGATGTGGATAGCATTTTCCATCATGAGGCCTCTGGAGATGTCTTAGATCCTTGTAATGCTGAGAAGGGTTAGTTTATCAATATTAGTCATTGCACAATGTGGCTGTTATTGTGTACAAAGTTCTTGGTTCTGCTCACTTCACTCAGCATCAGACCATAAAGTCTTTCCAGGTTTTTCTGAAGTCAGCCTGTTCATCATTTCTTATAGCACAATAGTATTCCATTACATTCATATACCACAACTTGCTCAGCCATTCCCCAATTGATGGGCATCCTCTCAATTTCCAATTCTTTGCCACCACAAAAAGAGCTGCTATGAATATTTTTGTACATGTGGGTCCTTTTCCCATTTGTTGATCTCTTTGGGATATAGCCCTAGAAGTGCTATTGCTGGATCAAAGGGTATGCACATTTTTATAGCCCTTTGGGCAGTTCCAAATTGTTCTCCAAAATGGTTGGATCATTTCACAACTCCACCAACAATGTATTAGTGTTCCAATTTTCCCACATCTTCTCCAACATTTATCATTTTCCTGTTTTGTCATGTTGGCCAATCTGATAGGTGTGATGTGGTACCTCAGAGTTGTTTTGATTTGCATTTCTCTAATCAATAATGATTTAGAGCATTTTTTCATATGACTATAGATGGCTTTAATTTCTTCATCTGAGAACTGTCTGTTCATATTCTTTGACCATTTATCAATTGGGGAATGGCTTGTGTTCTTATAAATTTGTCTTAATTCTCTATATTTTAGAAATGAGGCCTTTATCAGAGAGACTGGTTGTAAAAATTCTTTCCCAATTTTCTACCTTCCTTCTAATCTTAGTTGCATTGGCTTTGTTTGTGCAAAAACTTTTCAATTTAATGTAATCAAAATTATCCATTTTGCTTTTCATAATGTTCTCTATCTCCTGTTTGGTCATGAATTCTTCTGTTCTCCATAGATCTGATAGGTAAACTATTCCTTGTTCTCCCAGTTTACTTATGGTATCAGCCTTTATATCTAAGTCATGAACCCATTTTGACTTTATTTTGGTATATGGTGTGAGATTTGGGTCTATGCCTAGTTTCTGCCATACTCTTTTCCAGTTTTCCCAGCAGTTTTTTTTCAAAGAGTGGGTTCTTATCCAGAAGCTGGGGTCTTTGGGTTTATCAAATAATAGATTACTATAGTCATTGACTACTGTGTCTTGCATATTTAACCTATTCCACTGATCCACCTCCCTATTTCTTAGCCAGTACCAAGCAGTTTTGATGATTGCTGCTTTATAATACAATTTAAGATCTGGAATTGCTAGGCCACCTTCCCCTGCATTTCTTTTCATTAGTTCCTTTGATATTCTGGACCTTTTGTTTTTCCAAATGAATCTTGTTATTATTTTTTCTAACTCTATAAAATAATTTTTGGTAGTTTGATTGGTATGGCACTGAATAAGTAAATTAGCTTAGGTAGGATTGTCATTTTTATTATATTAGCTCGGCCTACCCATGAGCAACTGATGTTTTTCCAATTATTTAGATCTGATTTTATTTGTGTGAAAAGTGTTTTGTAATTGTGTTCATAGAGTTCCTGGGTTTGTTTTGGGAGGTAGACTCCTAAATATTTTATAATGTCTACAGTAAGTTTAAATGGGATTTCTCTTTCTATCTCTTGCTGTTGGGCTTTGTTGGTAATATATAGAAATGCTGATGATTTATGTGGGTTTATTTTATAGCCTGCAACTTTGCTAAAGTTGTTTATTATTTCAAGTAGTTTTTTACTTGATTCTCTAGGATTCTCTAAGTATATCATCATGTCATCTGCAAAGAGTGATAGCTTTGTTTCTTCTTTGCCTATTCTAATACCTTCAATTTCTTTTTCTTCCTTATTGCTAAAGCTAAGGTTTCCAGTACAATATTGAATAACAGTGGTGATAATGGACATCCTTGTTTCACCCCCGATCTTATTGGAAATGCTTCTAGCCTGTCCCCATTACATATAATGCTTGCTGAAGGTTTTAGATAGATGCTATTTATTATTTTAAGGAAGACTCCATTTATACCTATGCTTTCTAGTGTTTTTAATAGGAATGGGTGTTGTATTTTATCAAAACTTTTTCTGCATCTATTGAGATGATCATGTGGTTTCTGTTGGTTTTGGTGTTGATATTCTCAATAATGCTGATAATTTTCCTAATATTGACCCAGCCCTGCATTCCTGGTATAAATCCTACCTGGTCATAGTGTATTATTGTCGTGATAATTATTGTTGAAATTTGTTTGTTAAAATTTTGTTTAAATTTTTGACATCTATATTTATTAGTGAAATTGGTCTACAATTTTCTTTCTGTGTTTTAACTCTTCCTGGTTTAGGTATTAAGACCACATTTGTGTCATAAAAAAGAATTTGGCAAGACTGCTTCACGTATTTTCCCAAATAGTCTATATAGTATTGGAATTAATTGCTCTTTAAATGTTTGATAGAATTTGCATGTAAATCCATCTGGCCCTGGAGATTTTTTCCTAGGGAGTTCATCAATGGCTTGTTCAATTTCTTTTTCTGAGATGGGGTTATTTAAGTATTTTACTTCTTCTTCTGTTAATCTGGGCAATTTACATTTTTGTAAATATATATCCATTTCACTAAGATTGTCAAATTTGTTGGCATATAGTTGGGCAAAATAATTCCTAATTATTGTTTTAATTTCCTCTTCCTTGGTGGTAGCTTCACCCTTTTCATTCTTGATACTAGTAATTCGTTTTTTTCTTTCTTTTTTTTTTAAATTAAATTAACCAAAGGTTTATCTATTTTTTTTCATAAAACCAGCTGTTAGTTTTATTTATTAGTGCAATAGTTTTATTAATTTCAATTTTTTTTAATTTTTCCTTTGGTTTTCAATATTTCTAATTTGGTGTTTAGTTGAAGATTTTAAATTTGTTCTTTTTGTAGTTTTTTTAGTTGTCTGCCCAATTCATTGATCTCCTTTTTCTATTTTTTTATGTAAGCATTTAGAGATATAAAACTTCCCCTAAGAACTGCTTTCACTGCATCCCATAAGTTTTGGTATGTTGTCTCATTATTGTCATTCTCTTGAATGAAATTATTGATTGTTTCTATGATTTGTTGTTTGACCCAATCATTTTTTAGGATTAGATTATTTAGTTTCCAATTATTTTTTAGTCTATCTTTCCATGGCCCTTTATTACATATAATTTTTATTACCTCATGATCTGAAAAGGATGCATTTAATATTTCTGCCTTTCTGCATTGGATTGTGAGGTTTTTATGCCCTAGTACATGGTCAATTTTTGTGTATGTGCCATGTACTGCCGAGAAAAAAGTATATTCCTTTCTATCCCCATTCAGTTTTCTCCAGAGGTCTATCATACCTAACTTTTCTAATGTTCTATTCATCCTTAACTTCTTTCTTGTTTATTTTGTGGTTAGATTTATCTAGTACAGAGAGGGAGAGGTTGAGGTCCCCTGCTAGTATAGTTTTGTTGTCTATTTCTTCCTGTAACTCCCTGAACTTCTCTAAGAATTTGGATGCTATACCATTTGGTGCATATATGTTTAGTAATGATATTACTTCATTGTCTATGGTGCCTTTTAGCAGGATGTAGTTTCCTTCCTTATCTCTTTTGATTAAATCTATTTTTGCTTTTGCTTTGTCTGAGATCAGGATTGCTACCCCTGCTTTTTTTACTTCAGTTGAAGCATAATATATTCTGCTCCAGACTTTTACCTTTACCCTGTATGTGTCACTCTTTTTCAAATGTGTTTCCTGTAAACAACATATTGTAGGATTATGTTTTTTAATCCATTCTGCTATCTACTTCCATTTTATGGGAGAGTTTATCCCATTCACATTCACAGTTATGATTACTGTCTGTATCTTTTTCTCCATCCTTTCCTCCACCCCCCAGTTTGTGCTTTTGTTTTTCTTTTTCCTTTCCCCCCCTCACTAGAGTTTTGCTTTTGACCACCATCTCCTTCAGTCCCTCCTCCCTTTTATTAGCCCTTTCCTTTTCTTTCCCCTTTTCCCTCCTACTGCTTATAGGGCAAGTTAGATTTCTATACCTAACTGATTTTGTTATTCCCTTCTTGAATGAAATCTGATAAAAGTAAGGTTCAAACAATGCTCACCCCCCTCCCTTCTTTCCTTTTGCTGTAATAGGTTTTTGTGTCTTTTCCTGTAATGTAATTTACCCTTGTCTGCCTCCTCTTTTTTCAGTATATTTTCTTAGATCATACTAATTCACTTGGATCCATTTAACCCAATTGATTAGATTTTTATTTTTATCATTACATCAAATTCAATTTATATCCACCCCCTTTATGTATACTCTTTTAACATGATGTAATAACAATACAGTTCTCATGAGTTGCAAGTGTCATCTTCCCTTGTAGGCATGTAGACAGTTTGCCTTTATTAACAACATGTTGTATCTTTCTCTCCCATTTACCTTTTTATGTTTCTCTACTTGAAGATCAAATTTTTGGTTGAGCTCTGGTCTTTTTATTAGGAAGGTTTGGAAGTCCCCTATTTCATTGAATATCCATCTCCTCCTTTGAAATATCATGCTCATTTTTTCTGGGTAGTTGATCCTTGGCTGCAATCCAAGCCCCTTTGCCTTTCAGAATATCATGTTCCGTGCCCTGTGGTCTTTTAATGTAGAAACTGCAAGGTCCTGTGTAATCCTGACTGTGGTTCCCTGATATTTATGTAGTGCCCTTTCTTAAATAGCAGTTGATGGACCTTTCCTATGATACAATGATTCTTCAAAAGTTACAGGGATATGCAAGGTTGAATTTATCCATATACTAAATGTCTCCAGATTGCTTTGTGCATCCAGTAGAGATTTATTCTCCTTCAGGACAATTCCTATTCTCTTTTGTGATTTCTTAATACTGTGCATTATCTAATTCTTCTAGAATTAATCACTACTTCTTATTTCTGCCATTCCCCCAACTATCTGGCACTTATGATACTTTCTCTTCTTTTCAATCCACATTTCATGTATGTACTCATGAATGTTTTAAATTCATTTTCTATTTTCTCTCTTTATCCTGTTATTTCTCTTGACTTTTTGGTCAATGAGGGGGCTTTTATAGTGATAGCAAGAAAATGAGAACACTCACAGAATCATAAGAATTTCCAAGTTGAAAGTGACCTCAGAGACAGTCTTATCTAACCCATTCTTGATCAGGTATACCTTTACAATGTATTCAAGGTGTGATCATTCAGCCTTCCAGTCAGATCATTGGAGATTTCAAATTGTGAGAAACGCACTACCTCCCAAAGTTTTTCATTTCGATTTTGAGATTAAAAAAAATCTGGTAGTCAAAATAATTAATCTCATATAGATGTGTGACATGCTTAGTATTACTATTACCTCCAGCAGTGCAGATAGCCCACAAACACTTTCTTCTGCATAAATATTTTTCCATGTCTTTTTGAAGTTCACTGAAGAGAATTTACACAATGACTTAGAAATGTTTCTCTGGTTCTTCTAAAAGATCACCATCCCAAAAGAAACTTTTAGTTCTTTTGGGGCATTTTTGCTTATTTGATATTTTTTATTTTTTAATTTTTTTTTGTTTTTCTTTCAATTCAAAACTATCCTAGTCATTTCAGGATATCAACCATTTGCTTCCTAGAGAGAAGAATCATTCATAGTAATTCATACTAACAACAACAACAACAATATCATTTGTATAATGGATTAAGGTCTGCAAATCACATTTATTATCACAGCACTCT